>NW_026889771.1:402500-1640000 GCF_033153115.1 Saccostrea echinata | reverse complement strand
ATCAACAATCTATAAGATGTGTCACAGGCCCGTAGGAAGCAATTTCAGTCGGGGGAGGGGGCGGGGGGGGGGGGGGACAGCCATACACTTTCAGTTGAGGGGGCACTATCAACTACCAAAAATTCCTTGACAAGCAAAAGCAAAAAAAAAAAAAAAAGAAAAAAAAAGAAAGATCATCAGACATTTTTATTGAGGACAAGCATATAGTATCTACTTTTTTCTATAGTACTCTAAATGTCGGCAAAATTATTGGGGGGAAGGGCTGCGGCCATGTGTCATATGGAAAGCCGTAGGGTTTCATATGCTAAAGCCTCAACCTGATCTGCTTTACTTCTTTCTTTCTTTTGGTCTTTATTAAACTTCTAATGTATCTAATTTACACTTAGACATAATTTCATACTTTTCGTACCAATGGCCTTGATCTCACCAGAATGTCTTTGATCTATGTTGTGAGCAGTAATGGTTCATTCATCATAACAACGGTAGGTTCATAATTAGTCCCCCACCAGTCAAACTAGAGAGGATTATTATGGTGTCCGGATAGGGCCATTTGAAAAAGCTCAACAGCGCGTTCAGAAAAACACGCTGTCGCGCTAACACACAACACGCCATCACGCTTACACACAACATGTCATCGCGCTGACACATCATTGAACAACACGCCGTCACGCTAACACAATTCGTACAACACGCCGTCGCGCTAACACCAAACACGCCGTCATGCTAACACACAACTCGCCATCGCGCTATCACAAAGTTGTGTTAGCGAGTTGTGTGACAGCATGTTGTGCAAAGTTGCATTAGCGCGACGGCGTGTTGTGTATAAGCGCGATGACGTGTTTTGTATAATTGTGTTAGCGTGATGGCGTGTTGTGCGTTAGCGCGATGGCGTATTTTTCTGAACGCGCTGTTGAGCTTTTGCAAATGGCCTTATCCGAAAACCATAGATTATGGTTTTCCTCTGTCGTCTGTCTGTCCAACTTGGTTTCCCGGACTTTTAGATTAACTCAATAACATGAAATTCACAATTTTGGCGAACAGAAAATTGCTCATTATCAGAATGCAAAAAGTTGTGTGGTTGATCCTAAGAAAAGTTTTAATACTATAACGTGAAGCAGTCACCCATCCAAGGGTTATACAGACTCGCCGTTGCTTAATTTGCCTGAAATAGAGGGAGACTACCGCATCACTAGAAAAGCTAGCTCTCTAGCGAGGCAGTACAAGTTCAATCTTGATATACTGTTCGCTACATGTACAACATAGCTGTCTCGGGGCCTAAACCATGAACCCAGAAGGCATAAAGCTATCAATTAATATTTTGGTAGACTGCTAATTATTACTCACAATAATAATGCAATCCGCCCTCTTAGATTTCAGGAGTAATGAACGAAACATACACCAATGTATGACAAACTGCAACCCCCCCCCCCCCCCCCCCCCGCAACATAAAATAAAACTGAAAATTGTCACAACGAGCATCGACGAATGGGAAAAAATGACAGCAATGTCACCTTAGTCCTTTGGCCTGAAAATGAGGTCGTCTAAAGTAAGACCCGTGCTAATTATTGTGATTGCAATCCCTGTCTATCCAGTAATTTTCCCATATTAAATGATTTCAACGGGCTTTTTTTTCCAAAGACCTTGCTACAATGTGACCGAGTGAAAGTTACAGCACACTTCCTGTTAGCATTTATCATTTTTATATCAAGATTGTTTCTCCATCATTTATTTTTAACCCCAAGACTAAGAATGTCGTACTTTTCATTCCAGTGACCTTGTCCATATGACCTATGGGGACGATTGTCGAGTCTGATTATTTATTTCTATGCCCTCGAAGAACAGAATATTTATTTCCAAGACGACAGACATGTATTTATTTTCTTGCCTGAGAAGATTTCACAAGCCAAAAGGGAGAGGGGGATCTTTCCCAAACTCATACTCTATTTCGTGGGGGTAGGTATGTAGAACCAAAATCTGCCACCCCCATCCCCTTCAGAATCAAATGGTTGTCCCTTAAAATAATTGTTGCACTCCTCAAAGTTGCTGGGGAGGGGGGTTTTACTAGTAAGTGAATCACTATGTACATCTGTTTGTCCGCAGATTTTTTTGGCCTGGACATTATCACCAGATCTGTTCAATATACCCCCTCCCCTAAATTTTGTAGAAATAAATTGTACCAATTATATAAACTTTTTGCAATGGCTGTGACTTTAAAGTTGAGTAACCATGATTTGAAGAAACTTAAATCTACACTTCAGAGAGAAGCCTTCATGAAGTTGTTTTTCTGACCCATTGGTTGATTTTTAAATAACCCCACCCTCTTTTCCATATTTCTTAATTATATCGCCTTGAAATAGGGCTTCACTCAAGATTGCTTTTGTGGCAAGTTTGGTTAAAATTAGCCCAGTGGTTCTGAGGAATACGAAAATCTTAAAAGTTTACATAGATATCCAGAGTACATTCATACATGCATACAAACACATGCAAGACACTTGTTGACCATAAGCTCACTCTAGTCTTGGGCCTGAACCCTTAACCCACAGAATATTTTTAGAGGGGTACACTGCTTATATTGGTAGAACATTATCATCATGCACACAATCTGCCACCTTTAAGTCAAGGAGTAGAGCATGCGTAAAATTTGGAGGAGATATAGACCATCTCCTTTGGATTGTGAAGTGGGGACCATGAACCTCACAATTTTCCCTCTCTTCTGCTCACTCATATAAAATGTTGCCTTGAGTTAACTTTTATGATTTTACGAAAGCTATGTATCTAATAAGTAAAATACAAATAGTTATATAAAGGCTTGTGGGGCAAAATTAAACAAAAAATACATATCAACTTGACAAATCTATAAACGAATAATAGATATTTAAGTAAATAAGAGTTATCTCTCTTATCAGAGTATCAATGAACCTTAAGAAGATTACTCCAAAATCTCCTGATACATTGATACTGGTATAAAGGAATTTGAAAAGGATAGCAAAAGGTAAAATGTCACCTGAATGAACCAGATGATCAAAAAGTAAAACAAAAAATTCAGATTCAAATATGTGTATTTTAGTATGAAAACAAATGCAGCATACAGAAATGAATGACACTATATGTGAACATATAATTGCGAGAGGATTCCTAAAAAATATGCAAAGTTTTAGCACTGCATATTATAACTATTCAAAGCACTTATTACAGATGTTGTCTAGAAAAAATACTGTTATTTTTCTTAATTATATTAATTTCCCAATAACCAGATAACAAAATTTTATCCTGAAAAATTTCCATCAACTTTTATTTTTTTTTAAACTGAGATTTAAAGAACATTAAAATTATTTTTCTTATCATAGAACATTTTGAAAATCTAAAAATTCTTCAAAAAAAAATCATAAAATTCTCACAGAATTTTCTGTGCCTAAATCCAAATTGTACTTTGTCCAACAATTGAGAAACATATCAAGAAATGTAATGAAGTCCGAGCAAGTAAACATTGATTTTGCTCATTATCCAATCACTCTCTGGATAATAAGATTTGGGAATCACAGGAATCTTGTTTTCTAGTTAGATTTTATCACCAAAAGAATGGCACTTTATTTGTATGATCAAGTTTAACGTGAATAACATAGTCAACAAAACAAGGGAGGGAATATAAAAAAAATTCCAATTCACAGTTAACAAAGAATGGGTAAAGTGCAACATGACTAGAAAAGAAAAACAAGGGATTCATAGGCAACAGTTCTCACCTTAGTCACCTTGCCCTTCTGTTTTTCATCTCAACATTTAATAAAACAAAATCCATCTTTAAACACAATGAAAACTAGATGCTGTCATAAGACAGTAATACTTGTACGTAGGTGTTTGCCTCTCAATGTATGTATTGGGTAACAAGGAAAGAAGCCACAATAATATTACATAAAAGTCCCTTTTTGACCCCCAATCACCCCCAGTGTGAAAATAAAAATTCTGAAACCTAAATGCACATATTGAGGACACTCCCTGACTTATTCCAAAATATAACTGGACTGCTGTGAAAAATATAAGAGATCATGAAGTCAGGTTGTTGTTGTTTAAAAAAAAAAAATTAGCCCCCATTTGGCCCCCACAGTGAAAATCAAAATTCTGAAAAGACACCCATGATCATATTTCAAAAGATGATTTGGCTACTGCAAAGAATGCAATGGGAGTTCAGTGAACCAGGTTTTTGTAGAAAAAAATGTCTTGTCAAACCAGTAGAGATAAAAAAAAACATGTGATGAACCTTTTTTTCCCTTTGAATTCAGAGGGCAGATCTTTAATAAAAATGCATATATCTTATTTGAGCATCATCTACTACCTAATGCAATGACATGTCCAAACACTGCATGAGTATGTTCCAAAGCAACAGCTCGAGTTGCTATTGTAGACTCTATTATCTCTCTGTTAATTGACTCTCATTTGACTTTCATTTTCTTGGCTGGAGGCTCATCTGGGGCTCCAATCACTTTATCCATTGAAAACCCTGTAAATTATATGCATGAGACTTGTTGATTCAAAGTATAACAAAATTTCCATATTCAGGGTCAGCTTTTTCAACATATTTTCAATGTTAGATTTTAAACAAGGAGCTCATGGGCTATAATGCTCACCTGAGTAACTTTGGCCCTTCTGTTCTTCATCATCAGATCATTTTCCTTACATATTTTTGTAAAATTTAGATTACATATTGTGGCCCAACCCTACCCGAGGGTCATAATTTGAACAAACATGAATCTACTCTACCCAAGGATGTCTCCGTATCAGTATAACTAATCATGCTTTTGCTGTTCTTGAGAAGATTTTGAAAGGGTTTTTTTTCTATATTCCTATTCAGCTTTCAAATAAGTTTCAACTCTTCTGACCCAATGGTTCTTGAGAAGATTTTTGAAAGATTTTTTTAAAAAAATATATTTCTATGTAAAACTTTGATCACTTATTGTGGCCCCACCCTACCCCAGGGGCCATGATTAGAACAAACTAGAATCTAAATTACAAAATGAAGCTTTCATTGAAGTTTCAATTTTTTTGAATTAAGTCTTTTTTTCAGTTCATGGTCTCATAAACTGTTTCTTGAGATTTTTAAAGGATCACACTAAATTTACACTATTTCTGCATTATCCCCCCTTGAAAGAGGGTTAATTGAACTTGGCCCTTGTTGTTCTGGAGAATTTAAATAACTAAAAAGTTTACACACAACATATGAAAGACAGATGCCAGACACTCATTGATAAAAAAGGTGTACTAGAGTCTTTGGGTCAGGTTTGCTATATAACTAGTCCCATTGTCTTTGTTGTTGGAATATCTCACCTTTTTCCATCCTGAGCACTTCACACTCCTTCCTGATCTCAGCAATAGCTCTTTCATCATCCTCCTGTTCAAATCCAACAAATATATACACATCAAATCAAGCCCATTTCACACAATGTTAAAAATCGTGACATGCTCTGTAGCATTCTGTTCACAGAAGCTAAAAGATTTTTCCAAGTCTTATATTTCTTACCATGCAAGTTATTTTTTTATAGCAAGAATAGTCAATTTGTCACAAATGGCCAAATATTGACAATAGGATAGGAATATCTTTCCCCAGAATGAGCATGGTGAAGATCACAACCCGACTCCTTTGCCTTAGATGAGTCATTTATCCAGTGTGGATAAGTATGGGCGCATTCTTTTTAACATATCTCAAGAATCTGATATGTTTGAGTCTTAAACCCCCCCCCCCCCCCAATATTTTATGGATTTAATAATTATATTATTGTTAAGATATTCAACTATTTTTCTTACTGTAACTTAGCAATCTTCCAATTCATAACAGTCTTTTGTCTTCATAAACCTTGTACAAATTACATGTATTATATGCTACTGCAAAGGAATTTCCAAGATATACGTTAAACTTTAAAGCAGTTTGTTGCTTGAGTATGACCGAGTCAACCATTTTTGTCACAAGTCATCTACATATTGATGTCATTTTTGCATTATGACGTCACAAACATGGAACAAACATGTAACATCTGCTATTTATAGAACATGTTGTGCCAAATTTCATTTTGATCTGAATTGTGGTTTTGTAAATATAGCAACAGTTCGCGAACTTTTTGATCACCCCTCATAGTAATATTTTCTACACAGATTATCTTTTGTCATTTCTATATGTTTAACTATTAATTTTTAGGAAAACTTGATTTTTTTAACATGACATTTTTGCACCCTGTACATTTTACCACTTTTTTTCACATCAATCTACCTTAGTCATATAATTCAATTTTTTGGTGGCTGATTATATTATTACCTAGTCAGGGTCATGTGACTTTTGCTGTCATTAAATGATTGTCATGTGACTTACCTCTGCTTTACTCCACAGGAAACAATCATTACACTTGTCACATGGTTTCTTTGGTTCTCTCAAATGTTGACAGAAATGTTTGTAGCTTATCTGATCAAAAAAATTTGAACTAAAAAAACAAATGACACTCCAACCGTGTAAAACGTACACCCACATACAGTCACAAAAATATATAACATAAAGATACTCAGATAGAACTGGCCTAAATACATTCTATTCCAGCAATCATTTCATTTAATGAATGACAAAGTATGATGTGGCCTCTTAGAATAAAACTAATGTTTTAAGATTTTGTAATAATGAGCCTCAAATTATGTCTTATCAGTGTAGCATATGATTGGCTTCACAGACAAAAGCTACAGAAATTGTGGTGAAATATTTAAATTACTTATCATAAAAAAAAAAAAAAAATTCCTAATTGCTAATGTATTTCATCAAATTTTAGATATATCTTAAAAATGCTAATCTTTTCTATAATCATGATAATACATAACATTGAATTATTTCATTAATATGCCCTAGTTGTTACATGAATGATATCAAATTATTGTATTTTCATGTAAATTTGTATTTATCATTTACTACACTTTTACAATGTCATTCCGAATTTCCTCTTTGAAATCCATTCACAATCATCCATATGATAAATGGATATAAATAGGCAAAAAATGTCAATTTTCGTAGCTAGTTCAATGAGTTTCTTGTCAATTTTAAGTTAAAATACAAGATCTAAGAAAGACAACACTGCCTTAATTTTTATCTTTCAAGACTTGTAAAGCAAGTAAATGACAACTAAATGATAGAACTATAACTTTTGATCCATACAAATGTCAGATTTGCAGTTAAATTGCATAATAAATATACTCTTTTTTGTGCACTGAATGAATCTTTTTTTTTTTGTTTATTCTTTGTTTTTCATGCACTGTAGAATTATTCTCTGAATAAAAGCTAGATTGCATCCTCAGAGGCATCTGGCAGATGGTATTTTTTCAGAATTTTAGCACTGTTTTATTGTACATTGTTCATGAATTTTTTTACTTATAGAAGTGTATCCTGCTAAAGATAAAGTACCATGAATTTTTACCTTTGCATAGTTACATGTAACAGCCACAGGTTCTTTATCATACCAATGCATAATGTGACAAAGTACCTCAGACAGTATGTATCAATGTTACAGCCATTACCTATGTTGAACTTTTCAACCAGGAACAAGAATCAAACCTTGACCTTGCAATCACAAAGAGCATGCCCAACTTCTAGGCTACCATAACACTGATTTAGACACATCAAAATAACGAACACTATTCTGCACTCAAAGGAAGGCCAGATATTGCAATATACATTGAACAACATCATCTACAGGTAAACTTCAGTATCTCGACAATGGATATGTCGACAACCTGGGATATGTCGACGTCCTTCCGCGGTCCCGGCAGTATTTACTATATAAATGATTTGCAAAAACTCTGATATGTCGACATCGGTTATGTCGACAACCCTGGTTATCTCGACATATATATCCACAGTCCCAAGAGCAAAATTTACCTGGTATATGTTGACATCGGCAATTTTCTGCTCTACTGAACCTAATTGTTTGTCAGATAGGGTCGCTCATCATGCACAGACAACTCCGGGTATCTCGACATCGTCAAAATTTCACACCTTTCACACCTAAGTTTTGACTGCACGCTGCTTAATTAATTCTATAGACTGTGTTTGTAGGTGAATCCTAAGCCCCCTTGGCTTGTTTGAGAAGTTAATTGCTTAATGTTCAGCTTGGGTAATTTCACTGCTCAATTTACACGATTCTTCATAAATGTACAGACGGTTATTTATATTGAAACCTAACATAACTTTTAAATTTGAAAAAGGTAACTAAATTACAATGAATAGAAAACACACTGAATAATTCAAACTAAGGAATTAAAAGATGTTTTAATGATATTTTGTAGTTAAAATGTATTCAACAGGAAACAATCCAATTAACGACACGATTGACCAAATAAGCCGTAATTCATGCATCTGTAACATCATTACGTTAGTTTAGATACACAAATCTCTTTTAAAAAATGAATTTTATTGTACATTTTAATGTACATTATTCCTCAATGAAATAAGAAAAAAATAATCCTCATTTAATTTTTTTTTCCGTATATCGGATGTCAACTTTATACTATTTGAAGTTTATAGAGCGCATTTCTTATCCTGTTTTGAAAAAAAGGCAAGTTACACGTATGCGAATGCTGTAACTTTGTGAATTTAGAAAGATTTCAATAAAGAACACGT
The DNA here is from genome assembly GCF_033153115.1 of Saccostrea echinata. Classification (NCBI taxonomy): domain Eukaryota; kingdom Metazoa; phylum Mollusca; class Bivalvia; order Ostreida; family Ostreidae; genus Saccostrea; species Saccostrea echinata. The sequence continues at coordinate 1,631,359 of NW_026889771.1, read as the reverse complement.
TTTATATTAACTTCTTACATTTTTAATAAAAATAGAGGGAATTCTGAAATATGTTGAGCTGCAGTCTATATTGAAGTCATGTACATATAATAAGCTTGTCTGTTTTGCTATGCAGTGAAATCTTGGATGTCAGTTCTCAATTCTGATATCTCGACACCTCGGATATCTCGACATTTTCCGATGGTCCCGTCGATGTCGAGATAACGAAGTTTACCTATATTTGATATTAAGATAAACATAATTTTTTTTTGTGGGAGTATTATCTACTTAATTTGCAGATTTATGCAGGTGTTGTAGCATAGATCCTCCTCCACACAGTTTTCTCCCTTGGAAAAATTTTCCACCTATGGGAGGCAAAATCACCCCTGCATATATTATCCCCCTCCATGCACAAAGTCAGTATTGAGTTTCCAATGAGCAGAATGCCAAAATACCCAATGCCCTGGAATAGAATTTCACTCCCCCCTCCCACATCCTCTTCCCATTCCCAGGTTCCATATCTTTAATAAAACTGTCTGTTTTTTCTTCAATTATCTTAAATAATACAGTTTAACTTTGCTAACATTAAATAATAATTATATACTAATGTTCAAAAATTTTTAGAGGATTGGTTGATGCAGTAAATACGGCATAAGACTTGTTTAGCCAAAAATTTAATATAACACTTAGGGCTACTTAGAAAATAGGGCTAAGCAACTCTGATGTTTATCATTGATTCCTTGTAAGTTATACAAAGTTTTTTTATTTCATAAAAAAATTAAATTTAACCACACAAGTCTGATGGTATTTTTCACTCTGCTCCACAAACTCACTTAGTTTAAACCAGAACACCCCCCCCCCCCCCACACACACACTCACAAAGGTGAATTAAAAGAAAATGAAAGACTTACATTTGGTTTACGACAGACATAACACATTGAAGCACCACATTTACAGGTCATTTTGTTACATCCCTCTTCCTTCATAAATTTTGCTTTGCACCGGTGACAGGTTCGAATTTTAGCCATGGCCATCTTCTCCTCACTGTAAAAATGGTTATTTAGGATATAATTGAAAATTGACAGAATCAAAATAATGGTTTATAATTAGGATTTGCACTGAGTTTCATGTATCAGATCTTCACATCCAACACATTAACATACAAGAGGCCCAAGAGCCACAACACTCACCTGAGTCATTTTCACCTTGCTGTTCTTCAGATTTTCTAAAGATTTTCCCCTATATATTCCCGCGAAAAATGTTGCCCAAATGCATCAAGACTTGATCAAAATTAAATTCAAATTGTTCAAGAGATTTTTTTTCCTATTTATTCTACATAAAACATTGATGCTCTATTGTAGCTGGGAATATGATTTGAAAAAAAAACAAAAAACAAGAGGCCCCTGCTGTTTTCCTTTAGATTTTTTAAGATTTTTATATTTCAATGAAAAATTATGACCTCATTTATGGTCCCAACCTAACTAATCCATACAATGTGGGGATGCCTCAATATCAATGTGATATTCCCACGAAAAATGAATTATACATTATATGAGGAAATTTTCACACATCTTTCAACTTTGCAGGTCTAGTGATTCTTGAGAAGATTTCTTCAAAATTTTCCTGTTTACTTTGATCCCCGATTGTGGCCCCATCCTATCCCTGGGGGTCATGATTTGAACTATTAAGAATCTACACTACCAGAACCTTTCACCTGAGTTTCATCTTTTCAGCTCCAGTGGTTCTTCAGAAGTTTTTTAAAGACTTTTTCCTACATAATTCAATGTTACATGTAAATTTTTATTCCCCATTATGGCTCCACCCTGCTCCTTAGGACAATGATTTGAACAATTCAAAATCTACATTGTCTAGAAGCTTCCATCTTTTCTGCTCCAATGTGGTTCTTGAGAAGAAGATTTTTAAAGATTTTTATGCCCCCGGATCGAAAGATCCCGGGGGTATATTGTTTTTGTCCTGTCTGTCTGTTTGTCCTGTTTGTCTGTCTGTCTGTTGTCAACTTTAACCTTGCCCATAATTTTTGATTGGTTGGACCTATGACTTTCATATTTCACATGTGTATTCCTTGTGACAAGACCTTTCTTTGGGTACCATCATATTTGACCTTTTGACCTTGGAGTTTGACCCACTTTTGCAAAATTTTATGAGACTTTAACCTTGGCCATAACTTCTGAACAGTTGGTGCTTGAGGTTTCAAACTTCACATGTGTATTCTTTGTGACAAGGCTTTCCTTTGGATACCAACAACTTTGACCTTTTGACCTTGACATTGGAGTTTGACCTACTTTTGAAAATCTTTAACCTTGGCCATAACTTTTGAACAGTTGGTGCTTGGGGTTTCAAACTTCGCATGTGTATTTCCTTGTGACAAAACCTTTCTCTGGATATCAACCTTGGCCATAACTTTTGAACGGTTGGAGCTTGGGCTTTCATACTTCACATATGTTATCCTTGTGACAAGACCTTCCTTTGGATACCAGCCACTTTGACCTTTTGACTTTGACCTAGCAGTTTGACCTACTTTTGAAAAACTTTAACCTTGGCCATAACTTTTGAATGGTTAATGCTAGGGCTTTCATACTTCACATATGTAATCCTTGTGATATCACCTTCCTTTGGATACCAACCACTTTGACCCTTTGACCTTGACATAGGAGTTTGACCTACTTTTGAAAAACTTTAAAGTGACACTGTGATGGAAAAAGGGGAAAACTGACAAAAGTAGAATTCTTGGATTGGATGACACAAGCAAATTTTATTCAATTCTTGAAGATATTAGGTTTCAGAAAATTACAGGTTTCAGAACCTAAAAACTCTACTTTTTTGGAGAAAAATAAAAGTAAAAATAATTTTTGTTTGTCCCAACACAAAAATATTGCTTCACTTCTTCCTCCTTATTGTATGCATGTGCAGAAAAGTTGAAGAATTTACCATGGTGTCAATTCCATAGATGTAAATGTTGGATGACTGAGGATTTTGATACAATCTTCAATAAAGATGGTCAGAACTTATTTCTCACTTCTGTTTGCTCCAATTCAATGTTGTTTACAAGTTTCAAGCTAAAAATAAAAGTCGTTCGACCTTGACATTGTTGACATTGATGATAACAACAAAGCGGTAGATACAACCTTTGTTTTTCCGGCACTTATAATTTACAGTTCTTTTCTTGCTTTACAGTGCAGTTGAGTTGTCAGAACTTCGCTTTAGTCATATTTCACATAAATCTTCTGTTTTATGATACAATTATCTTAAAGGAAACACATGATTTTGACTCATTATGTAACTTTAACCTTGGCCATAACTTTTGAATGGTTAATGCTAGGGCTTTCATACTTCACATATGTAATCCTTGTGACATCACCTTCCTTTGGATACCAACAACTTTGACCTTTTGACCTTGACCTTGGAGATTAACCTACTTTTGAAAAACTTTAACCTTGGCCATAACTTTTGAATGGTTGGTGCTAGGGCTTTCATACTTCACATATGTAATCCTTGTGACAAGACCTTCCTTTGGATACCAACCACTTTAACCCTTTGACCTTGACATAGGAGTTGGACCTACTTTTGAAAAACTTTAACCTTGGCCATAACTTTTAAATGGTTGATGCTAGGGCTTTCATACTTCACATATGTAATCCTTGTGACATCACCTTCCTTTGGATACCAACCACTTTGACCTTGCCCTTGACGTTTTACTTACTTTTAAACTTAAACCTTCGCCATAAATTTTGAACAGTTGCAGCAAAGGCTTTCAAATTTCACAGGTATATTCCTTGAGACATGACCTTTCTTTGGGTACCAACATTTTTTATCTTTTGGCCTGGATTTTGACTTGCAATTGAGAAACTTTAAGCTTCACCATAAGCTGCCATACGGGGGCATCAGTGTTTCACAAACACATCTTGTTCCTAAATATTTCAATGTAAAAATTTGATCCCTTAGTGTGGCCCCACCCTTCCCCTGGAGGCCATGATTTGAAAAATTTAGAATCTACACTACCTAAAAGCTTTCACTAAAGTTTTAAAACTTTTTTTCCTGGTATATTCCAATAAATACGTTTGATCCATTACTGTGACCCCATCCTATCCACTGGGGTTATGATTTGAAGAATTTAGAATCAGCACCACTTCAGGAAGCTTTGACAGAAGTTTTATTTCTTCTGCTCCAGTGTTCTTCTTCAGGAGATTTTAAAATATTATTATTATATATTTCAATGTAAAACTGCTACCTTGGGGAGGGGGGGGGGGTTATATGTGCAATGATCAATCAAAAGTTTTGACCCCAATGACCTCTCATCATTACCGTAATTGACTTTGAAACCTGCATATGTTTTCCTCCTTTTATTTCCCACCTCTGCAGAAAATTTGGTGTCTATTGGATGAAATATATCTGTTTATGTAGCCTAAAAATCAACTGAGTTTCATTCAAGTTTGTAGTGGCTAAATAGTGCTACAAAGCTGAACAAAGAACTAAGCTAGCCCAAGATACATGTAGGGATGACAAGCATACAGTGAGTTCAACAAACTTAGATATCTTGACTAGAGGTTAAACTAGCTGCTATGATCTTGAAGACAGCTCTGACTCTTACCATTTTCAATGTGAGTACTATAAGAAGTCATTAGCCTTAAAAATAGTTATCTCACAGAAGAGTGCTTAGAGTATTATCTCACAGAAGAGTGCTTAGAGTAAACTAAACAGACATAGTGATTTTTATAGAACACCTCCATTTTTGAGAGGGCCCCACCTACTACTTACAATTTAATTCGTAGACTAACTTCATCCTTCTTTTCAATCTCCTCACATCTCTTCCCAAAATGTTCCTTCCAGTCTTCTTTACAGTATCTACAAGTCTCCTGAAAAAACAAGTGTTCTACATGATAGAGGATTGGATACTTGCATCAAATACAATTCTAAAATACTGAAATCTTACCATTTTGATTGATGCAGTAAGACATGCTTATAACATAGTCCTATGGTCGCCGAAGTATCATATGCTTATCAACATATAAGCTTCGTCATGCATTTGCACTGTTGAATTGTGTGTTAATTTTTACTACTTTGGTGCATGACACTATCTTTTTTTATAATAATGCATATTAACATGTCTGCTAGATGCTTTGAGCTTCTAGAAGAAAATATTTTGAGAATATTGCAAATTCTTAATACTTGATCACCTTAAGTTCTGTGGGGTCTAATCTCTGGACCCAGCAGACATGAATTTCACAAATTTGGTATGAGACTTATCACCCCTATGTAAACAATAAGCATGGTAAAAGTCCAAGAGTAAAGGAGATTTTCAAAGGTGTAACAACCTTCCATATATGACCAACTTATACCCACCCTAGGGCCTAAATCCTTGACCCAGAGGTCATAAAATTTCAAAAGGTCCGCCGAAAGAAAGCTGATCATCATAATCAGGCAAAAAGTTTGCCTGACTGTTTTATAAAAGAGATTTTTAAAGATATCATGAATTTTCAATAAACGACTCAGCCCAAAACACCCGAACATGTGCCCTGGACATAAGAGACATGATGCAATTCAGTTTTTGGTTGAGGATTAATTGCCCAATGTAATATTACAACTTGTCTGCTGTATGTCCAGACTTCAATAGTGGAAAATACAGTTGAACTTTGTTATCTCAAACACTGTTATCTTGAATACAAGGGAGTAGGGATATGTATTGAAGTGAGTTGTCAGTCCCAAATTACTTTTTCTTTATGTTTTTTTACTCTGTTTATCTTGAATCCTCAGATATCTCATATTTCAAAGTTTTATCTTGGTCCCGTCGACTTGAACATAATGGGGTTTGACTGTACATGTGGCATTAAGAACTTACCCATTTTCTAGGTCAACTACTAGGATATTTTATTTCATTGGTTAAGATACATTATTGTTTTGTTAATGCAACCATTTCAATTCTACACCACTGATCAATCAGCACATTCAAAGAAATGTTTTATTCGATAGATTGTTTTAAAAGCACCCCTAAATGAGATATATACCCACTATACAATAAGCACTGCTCTGTTTTTATCCTTTTACTGTCTTCCAGATTTATATACAAACATATTTCTTTAAAAAACTTTGTAGAGGTAAAATCTTTTTGCCCAAGATTTCAATTTTGCACCATTCAGCAATGTGATTTTCTGTTTTTGGTTCTATAAACTGATTCCAATTTCAAAGACAAATATTTGTCAAGTTATAATCTAACAAAATTAGTTCTTTACTTTGATACCAATTTTAGAACACAGAATTATCTATAACAAACATAAGCTCTGATGTAGGCTTGGTACATGCAGGGTTCTCACTACGATTTTGCTAACTTGAGTCCCAGGACTCAAGATTTCTGAGAAGGTTGCGTATCAGCTAAATTTGATGCATCCCCCCCCCCCCCCAAAAAAATATGTTGAGTCCCAACTGAATTATTGCAGTATCCTTCCATCCAAACATCAAAATAAAATCTTTACTATTTTAACAGTTCGTTTACGCAATATTACACGTTCAAATATGTAAACTGGTAATACATCCAAGCCATATTTTAAAATACACGCGTAATCAACTGCCATAAAAATAAACTGGGTGTTTATAAAGCTAAAATTAACTGTTGCATAATCAATTAGTACCCTATGGTTGACTGTATACAGTCTGGTCGAACCCCCAAACGGGGGTAACCGGAAATAGGAAAACCATACCCCCAAACGGGGGTACGAGCATGCGCAGATGCTTAAAAATATACGTATTTCAGGCAAAAAGTATGGGTTTACAAAAAACGCCGGTGCAAAGTAACGGATCATTGTGCAAATGTGAAACCACTCGGAAATGATAGATTAAAGGTGTTTTAAGAGTTTGTATTTTACAAAAATACAACTTTATTGTACAAATCGGGATTTATTCACTGGCAAAGTTGGCGATCTTTTGCTCCGTGACATCCAGGTAATTAAGGTAAAATATTTGATAAACAGACATAAGCAACTAATATTAAATTGAAATTATAAAAGAATTTTATAATTTTACCTTATATCTTTTATTTTTGTAATAAAATGCAAGAAAATGTGGTGTTAATATTGATTTATTTATGACCGTGAGTTTCAGTCCGCGTTTCCTCTGACTAGCAATCGAGGGTCTTTACTATCGATAATTATGCCCAGGAAGTGTAACAAAAATACATATAAAAAATATAATTTAAGTGCAGTTTATCGTATTTATTGTCTTTTATATCTTATAAGAATTTAATAAAATGTTATTTTAAGTAACAACGATTGTTTGGGGGAAAACACGATTATATGTTATTTTTTTTTAAATCTAGATTCTAAATTCATATTTTTCTCATCATTAGAATATTTTTCTTTGTGTTTTAAATTCCATGGTTTAAAAAAATCGTTATTGAGACGTCACACAAAATATTAAAATATTTCATGAAATGACGGAAAATTTTCGTTCTTTCCTACAGTATAAATTCAAAATATGGAAAAATTAACCTGTTGATTTTTTTCTGTTGACATTTTACCAAGTTCATAGCAGAAATAACAATATTATCGATCTTTTTTCCTTAGATAGAAGATTAAGGCAAGTTTGTTTATATTGGATACGGCAAGAGTTACCGTTCTTGTGCATTGCATGACGGGACAGAAAACCCTCGTTTGAGGGTATACCCCCGTTTAAGGGTTCGACCAGACTGGTATAGAATCACAGGTTTCATGTGCAATGAGGCGTCCTGTCGGTCCTCTGCACTGGGTGAAATTCACGAGATAATCAAGCCGCATTGTGTATACAAGCGGTAATTATGGATTCTAGATAAAGCTCAAGATTCAAAAGTGTTTTTAAAAATAAGCTGCAGTGTGTAACTTACAGGTATCGGAGTCTGGCATGCGACACTATTATGAATAAACATGAAATATCTTATAATCAATCCCTGTTTTTAAAAAAATAGAAATAGGTACAAGAAAAGTTGTTTCTTGGATAAACTTTATGATTGCTACAGGAAGGTTTCAAATAAATATTTCATTGACAAATCCTAACATCTAAAATCTCCGGTTTTCAAAAGCACCCGAATTTTCTCGCTGACGAGGATGCGTCCACTCGTGAGTCCGCGGATGCATCGTTTTTAAGAACCTGCGTCCCAAATAATTTTGCTGCATCTAGGACGCATTCTTGCGTTAATGAGAACCCTGTACTTGAACTTGTTGGGCTAATTTACCAGTGGATTGCTGAATTTGTGAAAACTCATAACAGTCACTGTAGTTTTTTTAAACAATGGTTTGTTTGAAAAAATTGGCTACAATATCAAATGCAGCATATTCTTTCCAACAAACATAAAATCCTATTGATTTTTTTTTAACAGTTAATTAATTACAGGTAACATACCTTCATACAGGATGTGTTTTGGCAAGAGAATACTTTATCCCCAGGATCCAATAATGCTGCAAAATCACAGTGTGGACATCTACAAGTGAAAATAAATGTGAAATTCTGAGTGTGGATTATTTGAAAGTGAAATAAATGAAACATGTTGCTATAGCAAATTGTGCAAAAAAAAAAATCTTAATAGAATTCCTTGATCAACAAAGCTTTCTTGTTTGTTGTGAACTTCCAGTCTGCATTTCATGCGAGCAAAAATAATTGGGAAAAATTTTAAAACTCCATAGGACATGAATACTCCACCCAGGGTTCATTAGTAATGTAACATGAAAATTTGTGAGACTTTGAATTTTAAACTACCTGATGATGCTTTCATATCAATATAACAAATGGCTTTGCTGTTCTTAAAGTTTTTTCCTATATACTCTTATGAAAAACTTTGATCACCCATTGTGGCCCCATGCTATCCCTCGGGGGTCATGACTTGAACAAACTTGAATCTACACTACCTGAGGATGCTTCCATTAAAATATGACCAATCATGACTTTGCTGTTCTTGAGAAGAAGAGTTTTAAAGAATTTCCTATGTATTCCTATGCTAAACTTTGATATCCCATTCTGGCCCCATTCTATCCCCGGGGGTCATGATTTGAACAAACTTGAATCTACACTATCTGAGGATGCTTCCATATAAATATGACCAATCATGGCTTTGCTGTTCTTAAGAAGAAGATTTTTAACAAGAGGCCCACGGGCCTTATAGGTCACCTGAGTATCATGCAACAACTTCGCCACATTGGATTCATGTTTTAAACCAGAGGCCATGAAATTCACAATTTCGAAAGAGGCACACTTGCTCATCATAATTTTACATTTAGTAAGCTTACTTAATACCCAGAAAGAGAGCAGAGGATTATCAAAGAATTAATGCATTTTCACTATGTAATCATTAGAGCCCTGCCCTAACACCAGAACCATGATGCAGGGGCCATAAAATTCACAATTTTGGAAGAGGCATCCTTACATATCATAACAATACTCTTAGTTCATCAGCTTAATACCCAGGAGAAAAGAAGAAGATTTTCAAAGAATTATTGCATTTTTACTATGTAATCATTAGAGCCCCAACCTAACACCAGAACCCCTGACCCAGGGGCCATGAAATTCATAATTTTGGAAGAGGCACCTTTACTCATCATAACTATGCATCAGTTTGTTTGTTAAATACCCAGGATCAAAGAAAAAGATTTTTAAAGAAATAATGCATTATCACTATATATTCAACAAAGCCCCACCCTAACACCAGAACCCCTGACCTAGGGGCCATGAATTTCACAATTTTGGAACAGGCACCCTTACATATCATAACTATACTCTTAGTTCATCGGCTTATTACCCAGGAGAAAAGGAGAAGATTGTCAAAGAATTATTGCATTTTTACTATGCAATCATTAGAGCCCCGCCCTAAAACAGAACCCCTGACCAGGGGCCATGAAATTCACAACATAGGAATAGGCACCCTTATCCATCATAACTATGCCTTCAGTTTGTTTGCCCTGGATCAGAGAAGATTTTTAAAAGAAATAATGCATTTTCACTATACATGTATATTCAACAGAACGCTGCCCTAACACCTGAACCCCTGACCCTGGGGCCATGAAATTCACAATTTTAGAAGAGGCACCTTTCATCATCATAACTATGTATTTATTTTGTTTTCATAATATCCAAGAGCACAGAAGAAGCTTTTTAAAGAAATAATACATTATCACTATATATTCAACAGAGCCCTACCCTAACACCAGAACCCCTGACCCTTGGGCCAAGAAATTCACAATTTTGGAAGAGGCACTTTTTCTCATCATAACTATGTACTTAGTTCATCGGCTTAATACCCAGGAGCAGAGGAGAAGATTTTTGAATAATTAATGCATTTTCACTATATAATCATTAGATACCCGCCCTAACACCAGAACCCCTGACCCAGGGGCCATGAAATTCACAATTTTAGAAGAGACACCTTTCCTCATCATAACTATGCATATTGTTTGTTTCCTAAATACCCAAGAGCAGAGGAGAAGATTTTTTAAGAATAATGCTTTTCACTACATATTCAACAGAGCCCCACCCTAGCACCAGAACCCCTAACCCTGGGGCCATAAATTTCACAATTTAGGTAGAGGGCTCAATGCTTATTACATTCATGCCAACAGTTTGCCTGCTTGATGCCCAGGAGTAAAGAAGAAGATTTTTAAAGATTGCATTAATTCTGATGGTTTTAGCCCCACCCCTCAGGCCCCAGGGGGGTAGGGGTCATGAATTTCACAATTTTTACTCCCCTTCACATATAGATGCTATGTGCCAAATTTGGTTGAATTTGGTTCAGTGGTTCCAGAGAAGAAGCTGAAAATGTTCAAATGTTAACGCACGACGGACGACGGACGACGACGGACGAAAACAGATAGCAATAGGTCACCTGAGTAAACTCAGGTGACCTAAAAATATTTAAGGTCTTCCGTTTTCACAGAAGACCTTATAGTGATTCTACTGTTTCTTATTAAGGTCTTCCGTCTTCAGCGGAAGACCTTACTGTTATTCTTAGGTTTCTTTTCCACTATTTTTATTATTGTTTTTTTTTCCTACCGATTTTGTGCACGCGAGTTCTCGGAAACGGCTCGCCCGATTTTCATGAAACTTTCAGGTCTGATAGAGAATTAAAAAATCTAGATATACAGTGGTGCCTCGTTTATCCAGACGCCTCTGTCCCCAACGAAATCGTCCGGATAAATGAATTGTCCGGATAATTGAATCACATCTCAAAAAGCACTCTCCAAGCATGTAAATATGCGCATTCTTGTTTCAAATGTGACAGCAAAGAAAAAAAAAACTTTTAAATTATATTTTGGTTAATTTTTTTAAAAGCAGTAATTGATTAATGAAAAAATATATTAAAAAAAGTAATTTACACAATAAAAAAATGGATGGGTAATTTTATGCCGAGATCTCCTTTTTTAATTCGCCTTCTCTTTGGCATGTGACTTCATGGGTTGAGCAAATTTTGATCTACTGTTGTTTTATTTTGCCATATATTATAATTATTGAAGCTCATGATCATTTGATATGACAGAACTGTTCAGCATCATCACTGAAAATGTTCAAATATAAACTAACCCTGTATATTCCCTGTATATTCATTACACAGGGTTACTATAAAATTAACTGAACACTGCAAACTAACTCAAACAAAGTATTAAAAACATTCGTAAACACAAGCCATCTTCATGATTATCAATATTATTTTTTTCTACAGACGCTAAGTTTGAATTTCGATCATTAAAAAATACCTTGAAAAACGTAATCAACTTCTGTACATAACGTCAGTTTTATATGTAATGGACGTTTGTAAACGGTAGTACAATAAATAGAGATATTTCTTCAATTATGTACCTTTCTATACTATCTTATGGAAAAAAAGCGTTTCAATTACATTTACGTTTTTTTAGAAATGGAACATCGTATTTTAAACTAACGCAATCGACATGATAAAGAGCATTACAAAATCGCTCGTTATTTATTGTTCATTTCATTTACAACTCTCCAAAATTCTCCTGAATTTACCGATGTATATACGGTTAGCAATATGATTTTGAAAGGATTATTATTTAATTAATGCACAGTGTCAGCTATAAACATGGCGCCACTGTATATTTTTTTTATTTTGATGATGTCACTTCCGGTCCGGAGATTTCTGCGATTTAGTGATTTTTAGAGGTTCACTTTGTCCGCTCGTTTTCTAAAAAAGCACTTGTAATAGGAACTTGATATCTTCAGTGATGATAGAACAATATTAATAGATTTGTACTAAGTAGATCATTTTTCCCGGAAGTGCTGCACGTTGACGCTCGGTATGCTCCGAAAATAGTCATATTGAGAATATCAAAATTTTTAGCATTTTTTAGAGAATATCTCTTTACTTGAAAATATTTTGTTAAAACATATAGAACAAAAGTTGTGTAGAATGTTACAATCTTTCAAAGGATATCAACAATAAGGGGCTGGCCCCTAAAATTAGGGAGCTAGAAGGGACAAAACTGTTTTCCTGATATCTCAGAAAGTATTGAGAATTTGTATAGCTTCATAGAAGCAAAGTTGTTCAAAATGATAAGTAGCAGCTATGGAGACCATTAAAAGTCGTCAAAATGACGTCACTTCCGGTCACACCGAGAGTAATGGTAAATGGCTCATTTTTGCACATATGACCGTAGAAGTCTCTCGATCTCAATCTCATCTCCTTCAAATTTAGACAGAAGACTTATTTGTTGCTTTGCAACAAGCTCGTCTAGTTATTATTATTATTTTTCCGCCCATCTAATTTTGTGTACGCAATTTCTCAAAAACTACTGGATGGAATTTAATGAAATTTGCAGGGACAATGTGTTGTAAACTGAAGTTATTTTATCCGAGAGATTTTTTGGAAAAATCACTTCCAGTGCCAAGTTACAGACCATTTTCTGAATTTAAAAAGACATTTTGTCCGCAGATAATCTCAAGAACGGTAAAAGATATCAATGTGAAACTTTCAGGGATTATAGATCGTGATAAATCCTAGCCGGTACATGACCTTTCGTTCGTCGTAGATACTTCCGGTTGTTACTGGATGCGAATTTAAAAAAATGAATTTTCTAATTTTTCTGTTTTTCAATATTTTTCTTTGATATTAGTAGGGTTAAAAGAGACATTTCCAAGAAGGTTTAATATATAATTTGTTTAAAAATTGATAAATCCAAATTCTAGATATTCGCATTTTAAAATTTGAAGCGGGTCCAAAATGGCGGCTGTCTCCGTAAACTCCGACGAGCAGGTCAGCACTCGGAGCTCCTCGGGTGGCTGGTACCTCGCACACTAACTTACAATGTCAACGGTGTTCTATTATTTCGGGTTTAATCCCGATTATGTCTAAATTTTCTTTCTCATTTTTTACCTTTAATTTACGTTTTCATGTTTATAAATGATGTTTTTTTCTGTGTGAATCTTGCGCTATTTTCATTTGTTTTAAATAAATCCTTAAAAATCCTTGCACTTTTGAAGGACTCATGTTATATTTTACAGACATTGGCAAGTCAAAGATTTCCTGAGAAAAAAAAGGGTACATAGGTTTTTTCACTTATGAAATAGTGATTGAGAGTGATCTCCCATGTAGAATTCTCTAAGCCATCAAAACCAATAAAGCATATGTTTACAGAGGTAAACAAAAAGCACGTGTACCTCCTTCAATGGGTAGAATCATCTATGCAGCAAGAAAGAAAAGTAGTAATGGCTTTGTACATTGTATTCAGGAGACAAAGAGCCAACAGGTCGTCTTTTACCATAGTTATGCCCAGTATGCTGGGAAAGGCAAAGATGTGACATATGCTGAAAGGTAGACCTACTGATATCAGTTTCTAGCTATAGGTTGTATGAAGGAAGCAGCATTTAGTAACTACGAATAAAAATTGAAATAAATCCATGCCAATATTTTTATGACAATATGTTTCAATCAATTTAGTCAGTTACATGATAGAATCAATCAACCAGCCTGACTCTCTTGACCCTTATGAATAATAAGTAATTATAGCTGTTAAGGGAAGTAACTCAAAAATAGAGATCGGTGCCGGTATGTCCTTGTCTTGTTTCTATATTTACATTTTCAGCTAAAATATCTAGAAGTCATAGGAAATGAAAATACAATAATGTATATAAAACAAAAACCATATGAAATAAGTGAGTTTTGGAGAAATATTATGGTGAAAAATTATGTAGGTCCCTTTTATCAACATTTACATAGGAAATGCATTGAGACTTGCAAAAACACTGATTTGACAAAATCTAAAAAAAAAAAAAAAAGAAGGTTGGCTTGGTAGGTTAAACAATCCAGAATATAGCCTGTTTATTACAATTAAAACTACTCAAGAGTTCTTGAAAAATTCTATACGAGAATTTGTCTGAGCAAGAACTCGAAAACGGTAAGAGATTAAGACACCAAACTTATATGAGCAACAGTCCTTAAGATGTAGGCAAAACCATTTTGGTTCAAGGCATCAGCTGTCACTTCCAGTCGTCACAGGAAGTGATAAAAGAAATCAAAAATTTCAACTTTTCTTTTTTTAATTGAAAATTGCATCACTTTATTGCTTCTTTTTCGCAGATTTGAAAGATGTTGGTCCCACCAGACACAAATACGACAACTTCCGATTATAAGAGAAAAACTAAATAATTTGAGTATTTTTAATTACTTTCCCATAAATATTCTTTATAGATAAAGTATTTGAAATGAATTTTAAATATGTAATTCAGAGTGCAAATGTCTGGAATAACCTTGAAAACGTCAACTTCCGGTTAAAGGAGATAGCACGTTGGATTTTCACGCTGACGACCAAGGTTAAATTTCCAGAGTGTCTGAATTTCTTTTATCACTTTTTCAGCTTGAATTTTCGTTTTTATTTTCAGAATCGGACGGAAGACCTCTCATTGCTCGCAATGAGTTTCTCGTTTCCTATATATTTCTATGTAAAACTTTGATACCCCATTGTGGTCCACCCTACCCCCAAGGGTCATGATTTGAACAAACTTGAATCTACACTACCTGAGGATGCTTCCATATAAATATGACCAATCATGGTTTTGCTGTTCTTGAGAAGAAAATTGTTATTTTTCTTATGTATTCCTATGTAAAACTTTGATCCCCCATTGTGGCCCCACCCTACCCCCGGGGGTCATGATTTGAACAAACTTGAGTCTTCACTACCTGAGGATGCTTCCATATAAATATGACCAATCATGGCTTTGCTGTTCTTAAGAAGAAGATTTTTAAAGATATTTTCCTGTATACTTCCATGTAAAACTTTGATCCCCCATTGTGGCCCCACCCTACCCCCGGGGGTCATGATTTGAACAAACTTGAATCTACACTACCTGAGGATGCTTCCATATAAATATGACCAATCATGGCTTTGCTGGTCTTAAGAAGAAGATTTTTAAAGATATTTTCCTGTATACTTCTACGTAAAACTTTGATCCCCCATTGTGGCCCCACCCTACCCCTGGGGGTCATTATTTGAGCAAACTTGAATCTACACTATCTGAAGATGTTTCCATATAAATATGACCAATCATGGCTTTGCTGTTCTTAAGACGAAGATTTTTAAAGATATTTACCTGTGTACTTCCATGTAAAACTTTGATCCCCCATTGTGGCCCCACTCTACCCCAGGGGGAGGGGGGGTCATGATTTGAAGAAACTTGAATCTACACTACCTGAGGATGTTTCCATATAAGTTTCATCTTCCCTGGCCCAGTGGTTCTTGAGAAGAAGATTTTTAAATGATGCCATTATTTTTTCACTAATTTCTAATTATCTCCCCTTGAAAGAGGACGTGGCCCTTCGTTTGAACAAATTTGAATCTCCTTCACCCAAGGATACTTTGTGGCAAGTTTGGTTGAAATTGGCCCAGTGGTTCTTGAGAAGAAGTCGAAAATGTGAAAAGTTTACAAACAGACGGACAGCTAGACAGATAGACGGACGTCGCTCACTTGAGCCTTCAGCTCAGGTGAGCTAAAAAAATTGACAGAGTTGATTAATTCTCATCAAATTATGTATCAGTAGATAAGCTTACATAAAAATACCTTGAATATTTTTTTTGAAACTGAGCTAAATGCAAATTCAAAAGTGAGGTCAAGGGAAAGGTCAACGTCAAAAATTTTTTGAAGTAGTTCAATAGCACTCACCAAATGTATTGGCATATGAAGTTCAATAAAATTATCTTATTTCTTTAAACATAAGCTAAATACAAATTAAGAAAAGTGAATTCAAGGTTAAAGGAAAGGTCAGGGTCAAGATTAAGTATCTTTTGAGTTGTAATATGAGTACTGAAAGCTTCACAAATTTAAGGTGACAAATCATAAAGAAATCATAATGGTTTGCAATGAAATGAAAACAAAAGTCTTAAATGAAGTCTTTAATGAAAACTTTCATAAAGCAATTTAAAGAAAAACATCTTCATAATTAATTTCAAGGAAAACGAGGGTTAAAAGAGCTAAGGGCTATTCCAGGAAAAATTGTAGGGGGGGGGGGGGTTGGAAGGCACTTTTATTTTTACCCCACCACCCATACATTTTTAATTACCTTCTACCCCACCCCCCATCAATTTAAAAATGCTTTTGATACAACCACCCATCTAAATTAAAAAAAAAAAATTATATCACATATATATATATATATATATATATATATATATATATATATATATATATATATATATATATATATATATATATATATATACAGTCCCTGAAACGTTCTACTTTCCCACTTGAACGGTGAGCGAACGGTGAACGAACGGTGAACGAACGCAGAGCGAACGGTGAGTGAACGATGTGTGAACGCTGAACGCAACTTGGTGAACGATGTGTGAACGGTGAACGGTGAGCGAACGCAGAACGCGAACGGAGCACAAACGCGAGCGCAAAGTGAACGGTGAACGAATGGTGAACGCAAGATGAACGATTTATTCGGAATGCCTCTGATCTTTTCCTTGCATTGAAACTATTCTATTGTATTCTAATGCCTGGTGCTAAAAATGAATAAATAATAATTAAATAAATAAACAAATCAATTAAAATTGTCCTAAGAAAGACGATACATGCACATAAGTAAAATTATTAATTTAAGTTTCTTACAATATTTTCTGCACATATGTACGATGTTTAAATACAACTTTTTAATAACACGATTTTTTCGCTATAAAACATTGTACATGTAATTGTTACCGAACGCTGTAGTATAAAAGATAAAATTAATCAAGTTGTAAAATAAATATGTTTATTCTTATTTGATATATAAAACCATTACAAATAATGCGGATATTAGAAGAGAAAACTACGGACTTATAGATCGAATGAATTACAACGGTTGTAACAACCATACATGTATTTCTGTGCCAAGGCGATTCTGTGTAAAATAATGAGAAATAAATAAAATATTTTACAAAGGTATATTGCATAAATACACTCGTATTTTAATAATATAATATTTATGTTTTATTTTTTATGATGATTTATTGAGCAGACTTCTACATGTATCTGTAGACATTTCCCGGCCGTAATTATACTAGGACAAGATGATACAAAAAGGCATTCATATTATTTGCTAAATATTAAATTTTCACAACTTTATATTTAAGTAATATGCTGTCAAAGTTTTTATTAAACAGACAACTGAGAGAGAGAGAGAGATTAGCCCCCCTTTCCTTAAATGTTTGTACCTATATCAAACAAAAATTCTTTTAATTTTTTTCCTAAATATATCAGGCAGTGAAAGTAACCATTTTTTTAATCAACAAATCCATTTGTTTTACAGTCATAATCGGTTTTTATTTTCCTGCTTCAAGTTCACACGAAGTCCAAGTGCTTGACCTGTCAATCAAAATCATTCGACACTGTGCAGGTGTGAAAGTCTCGCCACACCGAAGTGTTAGCTTTAACATTTTTTCTTATCATTTCTAGATCTGATTCCAACATTTCTATTAAAAAAAAAATAAATAAATAAATTACATTGGGAATAAACACTTGGAATGACTAAGCCGCTTGAATTTGAAACATGCTCCCTGCCATCACCGCCGGCACATGTATATTTTGAACTACTATTGTTTAATGACTTTGTTTAGATGCATGTTTGTTTTGAGACTGAAATTTTTGTGATACAAAACACATTAACTTCTTTTTAAATGTCAATTAAATTATACTGGAAATACACTAATTAAGTAACCGATGGGGGGGGGGGGGGGCTCTTAATCATATTGAATGGCAAACATTCAATAAAAAGTTACAAAAGTTACGGTGAAAAATATCATTAATGGAGAATCATCTTGGTTATATTAATGGTAACCATGTTATAAAGGCATTTCTCTTTCTTTAATTAAAGACTTTATATATGTAAAGTAAAAAACAATCTTTAATGTATTACATTTTAAACAAATATTTTTTTAAACCACACTAACAATTTAATTCGCTCTAAAGATATTTAATTAACTGGATATCTGCAGTACTGTTTATAATTCTCAGAACTAGTTCTCACATGTATTTCTGTATTATTCGGAAAAAAAATTGTTAGAAATAAATATTTTCGTATTTTTGCTGCAGTTGGTAGATTAATTGACTTCGATTATTATCTATCCATTAACGATTTGTCGTCTTTAACATAACAACAAAATGTTGTAGTACTTGAAGCATCTGATTATTGCCCATATTTAAAATTAATTTTTCAGTATTGTTCTACATAGGTACATACATGTACTTATAACAACATTTATTTTCCAGATAAATTTAATAAATAACCTAACAGCTAAGTTAAGATAATAAAAATAAATATTGTAGATAATTTTTTTCCCATGAAATAATGATTCTATAAACACGATATGTTAATTATTAAATTCAAAACCTGTAAATCCTTACTTAAGAAAAAGATAAGTCCTTTCACTTCGGAGTTCCGAATGACAATAAAGACTGAACAATAAGTGAACGCTGAACGCAGGGTGAACGCAAAGTGAATGAACGAAGAGCGAACGCTGAACGCTTTGTGAACGGTGAACGCGAGCGCACGGTGAACGCTGAACGCAAAACTGTGAACGGAGAGCAAACGGTGAACGCACGGTGAACGAACGGTGAACGCACGCTGAACGAACGGTGAACGAACGGTGAGCGAACGGAAAAATGGGAAAGTAGAACGTTTCAGGGACTGTATATATATATATATATATATATATATATATATATACAATAAAATTTTATGTACTTTTTTCAGGTATTGTAATTTATCTGACTTCGAATGAGTGTTGGGTTTTGACATCTATCCAACCAGGGCCCGCTTTACAAAAGAACTTATGACTAAGAAAAAATTTTTATTACGCAAATAAATTTCTTTTTTGCATTACTTTAAAAATGTTTTAAATCTTTTTTGAAAAAAATAAGATAGTTTTATGCCAACAATTTTAACAGAAACATAAGTTTTGTAAGATTTTATGAACAACTTAAAATAAAAAAAATATATTGAATGAATTCTAAATCCCATCTAACAACTTAGACCATTGGTGCATTCAAGTTCGACAAGTTAACACTTAATAGGTTAAGGACTGGTATGTTTTTGACGTAATATATTTCATATTGTTTTCAAACTCATATCTCATCTTCCTTTTACTCTGTATGTGGTATAAAGTAAAATATTTGACTTGCAAAATCCATAGTCATGCTCTAAAACGTTCATTATCAGATAAGTTTTTTTTCTACTTTCGGTTTAAAATAAAACGATCTTTTTGATTGTTTCTAATATCATTTAATATACTAATGTAATCAAGTTTGATTAAACTGGAGAAAAGAAACTGGACCAGGTAGTCCAAAGCACAACGAATCCGTTTTCCAATCCCCCATTGTCCTTGCAGTCTCAGTTGCACATGCTTTTATAGTTATCTGCCCTTGTTTCCGTTTTGTTCGATTCTACTTTCACTTTCAATGTAAACACACTTTACAACTGTTTAGGACGAAAATATCAGTATTTACTGATTTATACAAAATGAGAGGAAAGAAGAACTTTGCACTTGATTATTTGTGAGAGTAAATACAACCACCCATCTAAAACTATATCGAGTGAGGACAACCACCCATTCAAATTTAATTGCTACAGACCCACTACCCATACAAAAATATATGAAGTGCCGTCCAACCCTCCCATACATTTTTTCCTGGAATAGCCCTAAGTTCATTTAGAGCCTTTTATTGGCCCTATGACTTTCTGAAAAATCAAAACTGCTCAATTTTAGTTGAGAATGCATCTAATGTCAAATGAGCTCTTGGTGGCTTATCTATTGAAAATGACATAATTTTCTAGCTAAGTTTATGACTTAGATCTTATAATTCTGTATGTATTACAGTAAATCTTTACCTCACAAGATCATCCAGAGCAGCTAAGTTCATGACTTAGATCTTACAATTCTGTATGTATTACACAGTAAATATTTACCTCACAAGATCGTCCAGAGCAGCTAAGTTTATGCTCTCCTCCTGAACTCGATCATTGTATTTATCCAGGATATTGGCTGGCAGGGCTTTGTCTAGCTGACCTATACAAAATTTAAACATACTAAAAAGAAACACTTTTGGATGCCTGTGCTATTATTTCCTTATAATTGGAGTTCCTTATCATTTCTATATCTTAAAAAGAACATGTACCGCTGTTTCATATTAGCCAAACAGTTCCTCATGTACAACGATGTGTGTGACAGTTTAACAGTGTTCAATTCATTGATTTGTTTCAGACATGAACTAGATGAAAGGGCAGACAGCCCAAAAACCATACACATTCCCCATTTTTAATCTCAAAACAAAATATTTCAAAATTTTGAATAACTTTCTCAGAAGCAATAAACCACACATTTAGAACTTACTCTTTGGAAATGAAGCTTCACATCCATCAGACATGCAGAGTAATGATGTCTGAAATCAAAGATTGGACAGTTAGAACATATATAGTGAGAACACTGTTTTCATTACTAAACCTATGCATCATGGTGGGTTCATTTAGGGCAAGAAGATGCCTTAGAGTCCTCTCCCTTGTTTTGTAAATATATAACTGTGTGCATGTTTCACTTAATATCATTCAATAAATATCTACATCCATCACCTTCACATAACTGTACAAAGTAGCATTCTACAGGAAAAATACAAACAAATAAGCATGTATATGTATTTCTAAAACTAAAACTGAGGTAATGGTGTATATCTGCCCCCATAACAGTAAAAGTCAACAGAAAAAACTACCAAACTGTGCAAAAAATGGCAAATTGTGAAGAATAGAAAAGACTACTTACTAGTGTAATTGCCCAGCTTAGCATAGCAAAAGTTGATTTGAATTGATTCATTTCATAAATTGTTTCTGCAATAGGCTTAATAAACTCCTTATATTTTTGTCAACAGTCAGTGACAAACCTAATAAATATTATTACTGTAAGAGTACACATATGTCTTCTGTTGATTCAGATACATGCAAAATTATACACAGATAGTAGTGGTTACCTTTCCATGACCAAACACTGATTCATTGGCATAATTCTTCAGACAATCCTCACAGAACAGGTGCCCCTCGTAACATTGTACCATATTGTCAAACGCCACCTCCATATAACAACAACCACACTCGATCAGCTGTCCTGTCTCAGCATACTCAAACTCGTTCATCTGCTGAGCCACCTTCAGGTCTTCATCCTAAATGATCAGAGAAAACAGCCATTATCTAAAATCCTGTTGAAATCAGGAAATTTCTTAACAGGACTGATACCCTTGCAGGGAATGCTCTATGCACACATATGAAAGTAAGCATACATGAACTGTATTAAGCAGCCTTGAAATTCTCTGAGTGTATTTAGTATACTTTCATCATATTCTAACTATAAAAGGCAATCTTTGCAATCTCTGCACTACATTGATATGTCCATATGTTCTGAATTCCTGTGTCTTCAACTAAAAGTCATTTACTCAAAATCATGACATATCCTTTGGGTTAAGAACACCTAAATGTTCTAAACATGAATGCTTATCTTCCTTTATCTTCCTTTACAACTTGCACCTGGACAGAAATTTCAAACTTGGAAACCTATGAACTTGACCAAATGACCTTGGTTCAAGGTCATGACTTACCATCATAAGCTTCCTCTGTGCTAAGTATGAACTTCTAATGTTCTTGGTGATATACTAGTAACTTCTGATCATCAGATGGATTTATGCAGTGATCTACTGGTGTTTCTGCATTAACTAATTTATATTTATTTAACTACAGTTCTACTGGTTCAACAGACGTAATTTTGAGGGTAACTTGTATATACAGAAGATACAATGAATCAATACACTGACAAAGTTATAAATTGTGAGGACGTTAATTTGTGGGTAAGGGTAATCCTGAGTGAAATCCACAAACAATGGTCCCTACAGACAATGATGATTCCACATTAAATTCTGGACAATGAACTCACGTACCTTGGCTTCTTCCCTTAGCCTGTCTTTGACAAACTCGTACTCCTCTGTTAACTCTGGTGGCAGGCTGCTCAGGGAACACTTCAGAGCTCGGGGACATTTAAGACATGTCACCTTCACCGTTCTCTCCTCAGAACCTTAAAATACATACTAAATGATTGATTGATCCTGCTAAATTGGGTCAAAGGTTAATGATCTGTTTTTCAAGTCATTCAAATCACAGGATTTTGAAAAGAAAGGTTTGAGCTCTAATGAAAGTTTGTCACTAGCTTGGCCTATTAATCTTGGCACCTCTTTCCTCTTTACAATCAATCAAATATCACAAATAAATGTTTTGTAACCTAACATTTCTTACCAACAGGAATATTGCCAACAATCACAGCCTGAGACAAGGATTTCTTCCCCTCACCTAGGACATTTTTAAAATTCAGTGAAAAAGAAATACTTATAAAAGAAAAACTGTAAATATACAGGTACTCAGATGCTGATGTTTTTTTTCTCATCAAGTTTACTATTTCTTTTTATTATACTTTCATGTTAAATACCGACATGTCAGTTGACAATGGTTTTCCTTGGGGTGTCAATTTCAACTGTTTCCCTCAAAAACATGCACTATTTATATAATACCATATCTATATCTTTGTAATTAATTGATCTTTTATAACAAGGACATTGCCAGCCCTATGATTTCTATAAATCTACTGATTTCACTGATTTTATGAGCCAGCCCTTTCATATCTTTACATCTATTTATAGAGATTACTCACTCTGCATTTCCTCAAAGCCTTTTTTGACAATCAGAGACAATGCCTTGTGCATAGGAGCATAATGCCAATTATAATGTGAGGCTAAAATTCGAATATCTCGGACGGATATCTACAATATCAAAATACCATGTTACTTTGTGTAACTGTGCTTTCAAACCATATTAAAACAAAGGTACTTTTGTATATTAACAATTGTAAACCTGAACCAAAAAGGGAAGTATTCTTTATGCAACAAAAAGCTTGTTTTTAATATGGAGATTAAACATTTTTTCATGAATGTAATAATGTACACTTGAACTCAGATATCTCTAACAATTGATATCTTGAATACTATGGATATGCAGAAGCAAGTCCAAACTACATTTACTTTATGTATTTAACTTAACATCTCAGATCCTTGGATATCTTGAAATTTTCCCTCTATCCCTTTGATTTTAAAACATAAATGACTTGTAGGAATTTTTTTCTTAACAAATGGTATACAACCTTAACCTATACTTCCCTACCTAACTAGTTTTTTTTAGTAATCATTTATCACACATGGTTTTACAAAATAGTCTAGTACCAGTAATATAAAATCAACCATGATAGGGAGCTCAACTTTAATATCAGAATCAATGGAATGTTCAGTTTCCAATCAGAGCTTTACAATACAGGGTTGTGCCACAGGTGCTTGTGGAACCCAAGACAACATTCTACTTTTGAAATGACCCCTTCTTTTTCAATTTGTATGGACAACCCTGCTTCACAATGTTGTAATTTTGTTCAAGAAAATAAACCCCTCCTATCAGATGTGCAGAAGACCTGGTCTAAGAGATGGATTCTACAAGATGTTTATTAAATAATGAGCATAAAACTATTATGATCATCGTGACAACATACCATTTTAAATTCTGATTGTAACAGCAGCTCACAGTTAATTTTGTATTCAAACGATTTTACCACTTCTGAAAATTCTTCATAAAAATTCTTGCTGCCTCTCTAAAAAAAAAACAAAAGTAAAATTTTAAATTGAAAGCAAGACACATTTTGAATAATTTGTTTGTTTGGTTTAAAAAGGGTTAGTTTTGTTTTCTTCGATAATTTTAAAGATACAAGTAATTTAAATTGGTGTTTGCATTTTCCTCTACTGTAGATTCCTAAATATATGCAGCGAATTAATTATCGCGTAATTACGCAAGAAGAACCAGTCGCGAAATAAAATTACTCGCTTTAATTTTTATGGTGCTGAAAGCCATGTAAAAACTCTCGATTAAGCGGTCACTCGCGAATTATACTTCTTGCACTTTGTTGTCGAAGGGCCATTTTGCGATATTTAGTATTCATGTAAAATAAGGAATCTACAGTAATTTCCACAAGTCATGAGATAATACAAGATTTCTGCAGTCCTGCAACTTTGTTATCAATGCCTTTAATGTTGATTAAATAGTTTTAAAAAAATTTACATTCAAAGAAGACATATAACACCTGATCACACAAGCTCATCAGCTATCATTAAGACTAATATCTTACCTTTGGTGGAGAGAGATCAGTAGACACAGTACTGGAGGGGGGCTTCTGAACTCGGGGGTAGTTGGAGTTCTCCAGAAGTAAGTTACAAACATTGTTCAGAGCCTCTGGTCCTATATGCACCAGTAACAAGTTCTTCACATACTGAGGGTCAACATCAGGAAACATAAGCAGCTGCAATATTCAACATCCTGAGGTCTTATTGAGATAGTATTTGATGCTTTAAACTAACACACGCTTGAAAGATTCAAAACATATAACAATGTCTAAATAGCACTTCAAGAAAATCAACCAGCCATAAATATATTCAATAATACTGTACATACAATCACACTCTTTTTTTTTTCTTTCTTTTGTTGTTGTTTTCTTTAAATACTTAAAATTAACATGATCAAATGAAAACAACTTGTAAAACTGCTCTCACAAAATAACAGTACAGTGTATTACATCTAACTAAACCAAACTTCTTCCTTACATTTTTCCACTTACCACTTCATTGACCTTGTCATTCAGCTTTTCTTCAGGAGTTATATCCATGGTGGGAAGGGATGGTAAATTGTTTGGTTGTGGTGGTCTGGTAATCACTGGAACTGGTGCCTGTATGGTTACTTTAGGAACAGTTGGTCGTTCAGTTACCACTGGAACAGGTGTTGGTAGGGTAGCCACAGGAACAGGTTTCTCTCCAGTTACCACTGGAACAGGTGCTGGTAGGGTAACCACAGTAGCAGGCTGCTGTCCAGTTACCACTGGAACAGGTGTTCTTTGGGTAGCCACGGGAACAGATGGTTGTCTAGTTACCAATGGAATCGGTGTTGGTCTGGTTACCATCGAAACGGTTGGTAATCTGGTCTTTAGAACAGTTGCTGGCAGGTGACGCCTGGCCTCCATATGCGTGGGTGTTCGCACAGTCACTTGTTGCTGATTTTTTGGCATAGGATGGGTATTAATCCTGTCCTGGGTTACTGCTTTAGCAGGTGCAACAAGTCCTGGTGGTGAATCAGGTACAAAAATAGGTTTGTTTTTATTAATTTTCACTTCAAATACCTCGGGAGTACTTTGTTCAGTGGTAATGTCCACAACTTCAGCATAGGTCTCCACATTGATTACAGGCACACCTGTCTGAGACCCCTCGGAGGACTGAGAGCTATTTGTGATATCTACTACGTCTACCTCTGTGGCTCTACCACTCTGTGCTCCCATAATGATGATGTCATTACCCTCTGACCCTTCTCTTGACTTTTTCTTCGACCTATCAGCTATTTTTGATTTCCCCTCTGACCTTTCAACTGATTTGACCTTTGACTTGTCCCCTGGTAAGCCTGCTCTACTGTCAGTAACTGCTGTACCATTCTGTGTTTCTTTATCATCTTTAAGCCTCCTGTACGTTACAAGGAAGTTCATCCTGGGTAGATCTTCATCATCCTTTTTATCTGCTGTACAACTGGTGAGTCTGTCAATTATATGTTCTCTATATATATAATGCTATGATTTATAAATGTTTAAATAAACAGATTTTATCAGCTTTGTATCCTCTGATATGGAAAATTCATCTATCAGTAAATAGGTGATCAATCAAACTTTTAATTTTATAAAAAAAAAAGATGATAGCAAGTTCAACCCAATCTTTTGGTCTTATTTTGCCTGAAAGTGTTCAGTAGTTTTGTGCCCAGTGGTGCTGTAACTTGAGAATTCTGTATGTATTTTTTTTAGTGTTTACCAAACAGATTTTTTTTTTGTTTATCATTATTTTTTTTTATCCTAAAAGAATGAATTTTTTCCTTAAAAGAATGAATTTATGAAATCTTTAAAATTACTGTGAACAAAACAAGAAGTGAGAAGTTTCCCAGTAAACAGTATCATCCTTAGATAAAATTCATACATTTAAATACTGGCTATCAAAGATTACAAAGCTCTAAATGACAAATTTTATTTATTACTTTGGTAAATCTCACATCTTATAACGTATAAGCAGAAATTTTAGTGAGGATTCAATTTAGGCATTTTTTAGTGAGGGTGTTGAGATCGCTCAAATCAAAATAACTAACAATTTATTCCACATTAGAGGTTACTGTTATCTTTCTATGCATCACAAAATCACTCAAATTACTTCTCCCTAAAATTAAATACTGATTTTTAAGGACAAATCGCTAAATTTGCGTCTTGCTAAAAAATGAACTTATAAGGTAAATGATCTGGTAGTTTGCATCCCTACTGCTATAAACTTGCACAGTTCACTAATCTGGAAAATGTGCAGCAGATGCAGCATCCGAAGCAGGTTTGGTTGGGTGCATCCCTAAATGGATCATCACTAAGCTTGCTAGTTTGGTCAGGCTATGGGCATAGGGCTTACAGTTAGGGCCTGTTTTTAAAGCTTTGACCTGGTCACTCATCCAGACAAGAGGCCCAAGGGTCACAACACTCACCCTAGTCATCTTGGCCCTGCTGTTCTTTAGAAGACTGTTTTTCAAAGGATTTCTCTGCTGTATTATCTTTCCATGAAAAATGTTGAGCCCATTATGGCCTTATTGTAGCCCCTGCCCAGCACTAATGGGTTACAACTTAACAAAACTTGAATCTCCATTATAAGGGAATTCCGACTAATGTGGCCTTGTTGTTCTGGAGATTTTTAAATGATTCCAGGGTTGGGTGCAAAAAAATAGGGTCGGTCGGGTAGCAGGAAACAAGACTATATTTTTTTGGCCTAAATCTACTTTTTTGGTGAGAAATTTTTACTTATCTAATCTAAGGACATCACTTGTCAAAGAAGCAAAGCAGCTCACAGAGCTTTCAAACTCAGTTGAGCTTAAAGTAAACAAATCTTTATCCCAAGATAATGTCTCTTACCTGCTATTTTGCTTTGGAGTTTTTGAGCTAGTTCCTTCAGTGGACAATTTTGTTTCTTTTACAGCACTCCGTCTTTTATTCTTTAGTTCTCCAGGCACTGTGTTTTGTGTATGAATTCCTCCGAGTGACTTCCTCCTCTCGTTTTCAATCTTTCCCATGACCTCTCCAGACTTGATTAAAATCTCGCGTCTATATGTTTGTTCATCTTCCAATGATCCAGCATCGGTTTGGACATCGACATATTTCCAGTTGTCTAGACCAGCTGGTGGGTGTGGTTTGGTCAAACTTGTGGCTGGGGATTTCTGAACATCCTCTTTACTTATTATTATCTTGGTGGGGGCCACTGATGACACTTTATAATTAGCAATAGCAACTCCTCCCACTGGAGAGAGAATTTTCAAAGCATTAGTGGCAAGTTCAGATCTTGAATTTTCAGACACCTTATCCTTTGCACTTTTTGGATTATTTGATGACAAATTCAATGCATTTTTTGGCGAAAAATGTGCAGGTTTTAATATGTTACTGTTTATAGAAACTGTTATTTTGTTGTTAGTAGCAACTTTACTGCCCATGCCTGTTGAAAAAAAAAATTTCATTTGAAACACTTTTTGTACTATGTTAATATTTCTTATCATTCAGAAATGTTTTGACTCTTATGATGGTCTGAATTTTAAAACATCACGCTTACCTAGTCATCATTTGACATATTTAACTTTTTTTTTTCACTATATTTAACAATTAAAAATTTAATTTTTAATTTTTTTTTATTTTCATCATTCAGAAAGGTTAGCAAATACTGTAATGCTACTACTTGTATTTGTTTTAATCATATATTAGCATGCTATTGAATAAGCAGACAGAACACAGAACGAAAGGCACTAAAATGTGATTACCACTAAATTATGTTTACACAAACACCTTGCACTTACCATCATCAGATCCAAGAAGAATACTCTTACTCGGAGAAAATGTTGCTGGCTTGATGATGTTGGCTTTTTTGATGTCAAAAGATGAAAAAGTGCTGGCCTTATTGGGTGAAAACACAGCAGGTTTGATGACTGTTCCTTTTTTAAGTCCGCTGGCCACTGAGCCATCAGTGGATTTGGTTGGGGAGAACGTAGCTGGTTTTATCAAAGTTCCTGCTGTGCTCACAATTTTATTCAAGGAAAATACTGGTTGGGAGGGTTCTGAATTAAATCTGGTTCTCTGACTTTCAACACCAGATTTAAGTCTCTCTGCAGAGTGAGAATACGGTTTATTTACAAGACCGGGAGATCTGGTAAACTTTCTTTTGTACAGTTTCAGTGGAGAAGGCAGTGATGGAGTTTTCTGAGTTTGTGATGAGGAGCTGTGGCTATACTGACCTCCAGCTGTTGAAGAGTTCTTTACATCAAGACCGGGGTCTGGTAGAGAGTCGTTAGAACTCTCCTCAGAATCTACCACCTCTTTTCTGAATGTCTGATAAGATGATGGCTTTTTCTGGTCAATACTTGTACAAGAACCACTGGATGATGGTACTGATCCTTTTAGATTTCTATCAAGTTCTTTTGTATCCAGTTCAGACCAATTACTAGCTTTATATGGTTTCTTTGTTGCATCAGATAAATTATTTAAGGAAATAATTTCTTCTTTTTCTACCTTTTCTGCAGCTTTAACAAGTGTATCATCTTCTGAAATTTATCAATGAAATCTTAATAACTGTTTATACAACAAAAGACATTTCACTGAACTTATAACTTCCTCTTTATACATATTGATGTAACAATTACTTAGCATTTAATATGTGTTCTTTCACCTTTACCTCAAATTAAGTTTAACTATTTATTCTTTGTTGACACAGTTAATTCAAAATGCTTGCCTTCAAAAGATGGGTTTTGTGTGTTCTTGGGTGTTGCGGAGGCCAGAGAAAATGTACGGAGCATTAGGAGATCATCAATACAGCTGAGGAACACAGACTGCACAGATCCAGCTATCGTGTTGTTACTGGGATGTCTGACGCTAATCAAAATCACCTCATCTGTCAAATTAGGGAATATCGGTCGCAACTGCTCTAGTAATGTCTCCTCCATTATCAATTCTTGAAGTAGTTTTCTGAAATATTTAAGTAAAGATACAATGTTTTGTCTTGCTGGGAAGAACCAGCCAATGCCCCTTCCATTAAATAAATTCTACAGATCCCTTAAAAAAAATAGAAAAATGTAAATAATAAGCTGACATACATGTAATTAAAGATATGGTCCAGAATTTTCAATATTTTAATGAAAGACATTTTAACTTAACATTTAAGTAGACAGAGACATGACTTCCTAAACAACAAATAAGCTTCCCAAAGGTTCTTTCAGGCTTTTTAACTTGATCAAACAGAGAAAGCTGAAGGGTTAACAAGGCAAGGGGGCAACTACTTTAGTGACCACTACTTCATGTTGTCTCCCTCACCCTGTCCCCAACACATTCTGCTTCCTCACCCTGAAGGCAAAGAAGCAAAAGGCCTCATGAGAACATTATAGTCCATTGTACTACAGTTATTGCAAAGATCAAAGAAATGCTGCAGCCATTATTCTCCAATAAATTACAAACGTCATCAACAAATTATCAATAACTTTATATCAGTTTTCTTTAATTTTGAGTGCTCTTACTAGAAAAAGGACTAAGACCTCTTTTATTGTGACGCAAATTAGTGTGAAAAAAGTTTACTTGGGATTTGGATTACCTCATACTTTTTCTAATGCTTGGAGTGGAAATAAACTACAAGTAGCATTCAATTGTGGCGTAATAAGGCACTTATGTTGATGTCGACATCTACTTCTCCATTTCTTTATATAGGGATTTAAAGATTCGCCATAGCAGAATAGAAATACTCCCCTTGTCATTGTAATTGTTGGAGAATATACCCCTCAGTCTTGACATTTTATTGGCAAATAAAACAAGAGGCCCAAGGGCCTTGAAACGCTCTTCTGATAAATTGTATATTTATACCTGTCACTTCTATCTGAAGCCTCTAAGTATCCTGTTTATTAAGACAATTCCAAATGTAGGTCATGGTAACATACTTTTTGGTAAACATACTCCAGGACCCCAAAATGCCTCAACTGACAAAGTTTGATGATTTTAATCTCTTATTATTTTGAAATATTTAAATAATGCCTTGAAATTCTGTAAGTAGGTCACAGTGACCTACTTTTAAGTTGACACATTCTGAGGACTCAAAATACATCAACTGACAAAGTTTGACGATTCTAAGCCAATTAGTACCTGAATTTTTAAATACAGCTATAAAATTTCAGAAGTAGGTCACAGTTACCTACTTTTCAGTTGAAGTACTCCGAGGACTCAAGATGCATCAACTGACAAAGTTTGATGAATTTAAGGCAATTAATAATAGAATATTTAAATATAGCCATAAATTTCAAATGTAGGTCAAAGTAACCTACTTTTCAGTTGACATACTCCAAGGACCAAAGATACATCAACTGACTAAGTTTGATGATTCTAAGCCAATTAGTACCTGCCATATTTATAGAGTTGAGTTTATTCACCAAGTAAATTGGTAACGTAGCATAGGTTCAGATAACTCAAGTTCCTCTAGGAGTAAGAATAACTGAACTCAGTTACATATAAATCCCTGTTAGTGACAATGGGAATTTCTTTCAATTCGATCCCTCTTTTTCCACTATTGTTTGTAGACACTGAAAAACACATTTTTATTCCATGAATACATTGTTACAAGTAGACGTACATGTATACATGTATATCTTTTTGTTTCACATAGAGTAAGACATGTTTATATTGTACATGTTTTATGCTTCAATACCAAAATATGAATCAAGTTTCGTTTTACATTTAAAGTGCATTTGTGAACATCTACATATCTCCACGATGTGGCAAGTTTATTTTGGCATTATCAGAAGCAAATTACTTTGCATCATCCTTTTCTTTCTGTCAGTCTGAGAATCGAAAATGCCTCCTCGGTCTCCGTTCACACGCCCGATATCAATCGGTAAAAGTGACAAAAACCCGCCAAGCAAGCCAAGTGACATTTCTCATGGGATAGTCCCATAAACCGGTGCATGTGTTTTCCGTTATTCGTCACATCTGGTACATACAAAATATTGTAAAAAAAAATTTACCTATTTGCTGTAGTTCAGTGTGAATAATTCTTGAGATATCGTGGGTATCATGTTTCATCTTTCATTTCTACCGCGTTTCAGAAAATGGTGGAATAGGTTTTAGACAACTCGTTCGTTGATTCTGAACGTCACTGAACGAAGACATACTTTTTAAAAATATTGTAACAATCTAAAGACAGTCCCAAAAAAGCATAATAAACAAATTGTTAATTCACATTTCACATAAAATAATACTATACCTTTCTCTTTTTCTATACTTAACCCCCCCCCCCCAATTTGGGGGAAAATGTTTGATCATAAAGATGATAGGGAAGTATAGCAGGAATAAGCCTTCTCTATGAATTCTATTTTGCAACAGCCAATTGCTATTGCTTACTGCTAGTTACAGTGGTTACAAAGTGGTAAATTCTTCAAGCTTGTTTTGTAACTACAAGTTTATTGACCATTCACTGAAGTCCATAATAGTTACCTGTATGAATTTTAAGGACATACGCAACGTAGTTTGAACTTTATTGTCTTTTTCACTGGAGTTGAAGAGTTCCAATACTTAAAGGAACTGTGTGCTACATTTTAATGCCTAAATATGCTGTTGTACACTTCTTCTAAAACAAGTTTAGATAAACAAAATATCTAGAATATATGTTTAGTAATTTTTGAATATTTTTCTTTGAAGTATACAAGATTTTTCATCAACTGATATTTTTTCAAAACCCCTGGTAATGCATGCTGATTTTTTGTCCATGAACATCTGATGGCACTATAATCTTAAATTAAGAATATCTTGAAAAATTATCAGTAGGTAAGGTACGTTGCGTATGTCCTTAAAGGCGGATTCCGCCGGGAATATGGGTGGAATCTAGCAGGAATTGGCAAATTCCGGGCGTACTTGAGGCGGAGACGGAGTTTTTGAAAAGTTACACCTGAATATAAGAGGCGTCTTCCAGGCGTCATTTCTACTTTCCGGGCGTCAATTGGCAAGTTAAGATTTTCCTGGCGTAAAATGGCAGGAAAATGGAAACAAAAATTATGCCTGGAACTTTCAGGAGGAGTAAAAGCGTCTGATTGGTCAATTTAATTATCAATTAAGGGTCATTTGAGATAGGAGGTTAAGTTTGAATTTGATCAGGAAGGAGGGAGTTTAGTGTGAGTGAAATACGGAATACAGATATATCAATGTTAAAGGCTTTTACTTGTTCTGGATGACACGTACAGTATCTGCTGGTAGGTGTGATAATTAATATCTGGTATCAACTTGAGTAGATCCTTTGATTATGATTAATATGTACAATGATCATAAGTTATAACTTATTGACTCTTTACTTTAGATATTTTGAGTTAGTCTGATAAAGGCATTTGAACTGTAAAGTACTGAATAAATGAAGAACTGTATTAAGTAATTTGTTTCAGTGTCATGATTATTGAAGTGATAAATGTATTTTAAAAAGTTTATTGAATTAATTCTTAAACATTATTTTACACTCATGGTGGTGTTTGACAGTGTCCTTTATACAAAAAAATTGAAACGGCTTTTATAAATTATATTTCTATACTACGTTAATGACCTGTCATTATGTTTTCTTCCAGTTCAAAAGGCTAAATATTTAACTTTAACATTGTAAATCATAACCTAAATGTTTTTTCTTGGTTTATAGGTTTTTAGGTCACATAGTATTATATAATAATAAGGACTTTCCAGGCGTAATTCTGCTTCAGGCGTCATTTCAGTTTCCAGGCGTAAATTTTTTCCGGGCGTCATTTATTTTTCCGGGCGTAGCTCATTTGCATTTTTCGCCTCAAATTCCTGCTCAATTCCTCTTAGTTTCCTCTTGGGTTACGCCCGGAACCTGTATATCACCATATATGTATTGAGATAAACTGACGCCCGGAATCCCTTCTCCAAGTATGCCTCTATTCCCCCTATATTCTGGGCGGAACATTTCGTACAGGTATATTAAATAATCACTCAAAATGAATTATCTGACACAGTTTAATTAACTGAACAGACTTCTCACAATGGTACCATATTACAACATGCTTCTTCTCTAAAGAAATCACTTTAACTATAGGTGGCCTTGGTGCAGCCAGTTTTGCTTATTACAGTATAGAAACAGTGAGTCATGTGATATACAAGATACAAGATATTTTATTTACCAATCAAGGGCCCCGAGAGGCATTTCCACATATATATTTGGAGGACACACTTTTTCATCCATGTCCGGAATGGACAAATATGTGACCTCCTTTCAGCCAACAAAAATTAAGAAATTAATCTTTCTTTGATAGTATATACCAAAATTAAACAAAGAATTCTATTGCAGAGCTTCATTTCTGAAATTTATGTCTTTCATTAAACTTCAAGTAAATGGAGAAAGTTAATTATATCATGAATAGGAATGGGTATCACCAAAAATTTAGTATCACGATATATCACGATTTTTTCCAAAAATATTACGATACTATCATGATATTTTCACACATAATTTTTACTATGATTTTCAATGAATTTCAATAATTTTCCTAAAATATATAGTGTGAAAACATATTAAGTTCACTTTTCATTATTATTAATATATTAATAAAGCATGTTTGGATACTAAGATGCTGTTTTTCTCTGTTTTAAAACATTTTTTTTTACAATTCCTGTAATTACAATTCAAGAGTTTAATTGAACAAAAAAAAAAATTAATTATTTCCAGAATTTTTAATTACATACTTAATACCGGTATTTTTGTCTCCATATCACGATACGTATTGTGCAATAAAAAATCATGATATACCGGTATACAGATAAAATCGCACATTCCTAATCATGAAATACATGTCTTTAAACTCATTCTTAAAGTATCAATTAAGCACCTTTTGTTATTTATAAAATGGTCATTTACACCTTTGTAGCTCAGACCCAGCATAATTCAATTAAACAAAAAAACTTTAACAAATCACACAAAAAATGAGACTATTACTGTAGAAGCATTTAATGTTAATATGAAAACTTCCTGTTTGATTCTGTTATTCAAAACTACTTCTACATTAATTATGTGTTTTCATTAGGAAATCTGTTCTTTATGGCACATTATTTGTTCCAGAGTCCTCTGGATGTTGAAAATAAATCTGTCAACAGATCAGTCCGTGATTATTAATAAACTCTCTAAGTGTAAGCTGTAATATGGTACAACACAACAAAGCTATGGATTGCTGAGCTGTACTTTTGCTTTTTCTACAATGTCTGATATTTTCTTTATCTTCGGTTCCACAAACACCTTTAACCATTCTTCCACAGTGTTGATATAAAAGACCTCCTTCAGGGCTACCTCAATCTGGGGGTGGATTTTTGTCAAACTGTCTAAGATTCTGAAATAATATTCTCATATTCATGTAAAATTGCAATAGTGAGAAAAGAAAATCCATGATGACATTCAATTTTGAGACAAAAAAATTAAATAAAATGGTGGTATGTAACATACAGAGATGACTGGGCTAGAATGGGTTCAATGTGGACTGGATTGGAGAACTTCCTCTCCATCATGTAATCATTCATCCATGTCATCACTCTAAATAAAGTAATAAAGGATACATTTAAATTGTATACTAGTTTAGAATATAGACAGAAAATGGTAAAAATTGTAGAGATGAGACAACATTGCTGTGATTATAATTAAAACAATTAGAATCATACATTTCTATCAAAACACACTCTTTTACGATTGCAGAGTGTCTGACATCCATCTCTCTGTCTGTCATCTGTAAAATTTTCACATTCGACTTCTCCAGAACCAATGGACCAATTTCAAATAAATTTGCCAAAAAGTATCCTTGGGTAAAGGGGATTCAAATGAAAGGCCATGTCCTCTTTCAAGGGGAGATAATTAAGAAATGGTGAAAATTTGGTGGTTATTTAAAAATCCTTTTCTTAAGAACCACTGAGCCAAAAAGAGACACTTATATGACAGTTAAATGACATAGTGTAGTTTGTTCAAGTTTGTTCATATAATGGTCCCCGAGGGCCGGGTGGGGCCACAATAAGGGATCAAAGTTTTACATGAAAATATATAGGAAAAATGTTTTAAAATCTTCTCAAGAACAACTGGGCAAGACAAGATGAAACTTATATGAAACCTTCTGATATAGAGTAGATTCAAGTTTGTTCAAACCATGACCCCTGGGATTAGGGTCTGGCTACAATAAGGGATCAAATGTTTACATGGAAACATATAGGAAGAAAATAATGTACTTAAAAAATCTTCTTAAGAATCACTTGGCCGAAAAAGTTGAAACTTTTATGAAATCGTCCTGACAAAGTGTTGATTCAAGTTTGCTCAAATCTTGGCCCCTGGGGTAGGGTGGGTAAAACAGGGGATCAAATGTTTAGATAGGAAGATACCAAAAAAATGTTTAAAAATTTTCTTTTCAAGAACTACTGGGTCAGACATGATGAACCTTTAAAGTGTAGATTCAAGTTTGTTAATATCATGGTCCCAGAGGGTAGGATTTACTTCTGCTAAGAAAATATTTCTTATTAATATTTTGTTAACAGGGTCAAGGTTCCTTAGGCGAGCATTGTGGCCCATGTTTCTCTTGTTTTGTTTAAGGGAGCCGACTGGGGTTTTATTGTGTGAAAACTACTATAGAGAAACTCTTTAATTTTATACCATATGTACCTTACATTGACTTCGGTATACATGCCAAGTTTAGTGAAAATCTACCGTCTGGATATTTTTTAGGGACCATCTCAAAATACAGGTACATTTACTATAGGATTATATAGGAAAATACCATTTTTCGCACTTCGAAGCAAATTATACAAATGCTACTATAGACTTTTTGCTCAAATTATACTATTTGATGGGTAATACTATATTGTACATTTTGTGCATGAAACACAAAATTCTACCGTCTGGTTTCCAGAGGGAGCATCTCAAAATGTCAAAAATCATGATATTTTCCTGTTTTTATGGAGTACAACAAAACATGACAGATACCACAGATTTACAGAAAAACTAATAAAAATGATTGTTAGATTCTCAATTTCCTATGTTTAAAATTTCAAGAGCATAAATTTTATACTTTTTATTTTATGGCATAATTAATGACCCCGCTTAAAGAACTTCGGTTATTCATAACATCAAAAACACACTATTACGACGTCTGTATACCCATCATTTGAAAAATCGTTCAAAAAATCAGTTATTTAAAAACGTGATTAGATTTTTTAACCTTAGATTTCCTAAATCTGTTAATTTTTATAAATTATGTAAAAATAGTTGCTTTAAAAGAGTAAATACGCTTTGTTTTACTATGCTGCGCGAAGTATTGCGCAATGAAAACCCCAGTCGGCCCCCTTAAGAGGCTACCTGGTCATGTTCATTTACTTTTTCAATAATCTACATCCTGACAAAGGAAAGTGTGATGATTTTTTTTTTTACTATATATGATATGGAATTCAATCAATATTTTAAATTGATGCCATTTCTACTAAGCCAAAATGTCAAATTTGATAAGTGAAATAAAATTAAAAAATTCTAAGATGATGGTTTACATGAATTGTGTACTACTCAAATTCCTTTTAAAATATTTATATATTCTTTGATCTTTCAGTGGCCAAAAAAAGAGAAGCATTATATTGATAAGAATAAAGCCTCATATAGATACATAGTTTTAAATGTTGCTCACCTTTCATCATGTACCAATTCCTCATAAGTTGCATCCAGCTGTAGAAATGCTAACATGGCACAGTATATTTCACTTCCTGGAAACTGACAAGGTGGTATAGGGCCCCTAAGTTCACACAACATAAATATATATGGCTATATTTATATGTTGAATTCATGCAAAATATATTAAGGTGCCAGTTATCTAATTAATCTTTTAGGCAAAAATGGGACTTTAAAGTTTCAGAATTTAAAACTTGCTAAGAGTAAAATTTATTTTGTTTAATTTCATTGACTCATTCTGTATATCTAGATTTTCAGTATGGCCGTTATATGTCTTGTAGTCCCTGCTGTACCTCTGAAATGGGTTCAATGGTAGAAGAGTCGGAAAGTTTAAGTCTCGTGACACAGTTGCATGGACCTCAGGAGAAAATAAACCTACAGAAAAGAAAATGAGATTCAAGATGTGATTTTAAAAAAGTCATTTTCATGTAGGCAATGTTTAATAACAATTGTACTTGTTTATCTGGATTGGATATGTTTATCTGGACTGATGTACAAGCTTGAAGATTTTTTATAGGAATTCAATCAATACATATTTCAATTAATACAAAATACTGTTTGAATTGATTACTCTTTAGCTTTTAAAACACTATCATTATTTGAGCATTATAGATCAATATTATCTTCAGTAAACAATCTACTGACAAACACATGACTTCTTAGTGAGCATGCCAGGGAGATTAAATAACTATAGCCTTACAAGGAATTCATAAGTTTTAAAGCTTTCTAAAGATTGACTTTTTTCTTAAGTAATACCATACCATGTATAAATACTCACGCTGGAGTGTTAAGAGACACACTCCTAGTGATGGCAGAGCTTGTGGAAGGAGTTCACACAATACTGCATAATGATCATACCTAAAACACACCAACTGGCATCAGCATTTTACAGGGCATGTAATATCTAGGCTTCCTTTAAGATGTCAGAAATTAAGATAGTCCCTAGATCAAATCATGCCCCCTTCCCTGCCCCTCCTAGGGGGTGTAGGGGGGCACATATATATTTAAACTGTTCAAAACTGAACTGATTTCTACTTTCCTCTAGCCAAAGTGCTCAGGTGAGTGATGAAGCCCATGGACCACTACTTGTTTTGTCATTTAAAATGCATATTAAGAACCCTCTATACACTGCACACTAACATGATTAAAGAGTTCTAATTCCATTGTATTTTTATGCAGTTAGAGTTATCTGCCCTTAGATCTAAAATGAAATAAATCAAAATTTAAATTTATTATTTGAATTTATTATTTAAATTTATTATTCAATTTGTAATCAATTCAAACATTCTAAATTGAGTTGAATTAATTGAATGCTTTATTTGCATGCATTTTTGTCATTTAAGTAAGCAACAGTGACTTCAGTTTACCAACACTTCATTGTCTTTAAATATTTTTCCTGGGGATAATTGGCAGGTACCCTATGTTGAAAATCAAATAGATAAACTCTATATCTTTATATAATTTTCTTAGAGCCTAAAAAACATTTTTCATTGGTGAATAGAGTGTCTTTAAACAAACAAAATTGAATGATTGAGATATATTTTTGTTTGATAAATATTCAACTTCATTTATACCAATACATGAAATCATGGATAAAAGCAAACCTTTGCCATCCAGTAAGCGCACAACCTTGAACCTTTTTGAACTTTGACCTCTCTTTTGCCATGACGTTGAGCCACATGGTATGATTATCTACATGATAGGCAATGTTTGTGGCATACACATTTGCCCCTGTTGCCCCTTTGAATGCACTAGCTATCCAAATATTTGGGAACACTTTGGAGTATTTGTCCCATATATCTACAATTTGAAATTTATCATTGCTTTCATCAGACTAGGGGTAAATTCTCAGATTTTATGAATTAAATATACTGTAAATGAACAAATTACCTGGTGGAAGTCTAAAAGATGTTAGGTAGTGCCAAACCATAGGTTCAACTAAATCTCCAAGGCCAGAATCTACAAAAAAATTGCAAAAGTAGTGAAAACCAAATTTATAATTGTCAATATTTGAAAGCAGAAAAAAATGAAGAAAAACATCTGTTTGGGTTAAAAGTACAGAAAACATTTAAAAAACATTCTGTAACCAGAAATTTTCTTTCAATATTACTTTTATTCAATTGAACTCACAGAATTGCAATTTAATCCTGTTTGATTCTTTCTAAAGTTTACATTTTACTCCCCAGCCCACCCCTGATACATCACACTATATGTCTATTTTCAACTATAGATTTAATCTTTATCTCATAAAATTAACCTGGTCTCAAAGATAAGTGTAAATAATTGAAAACAAAACTTGAACAAAAATTTCTCAGCATTAAGTATTGAAACCATACTTAAATTCATCCTAAAAAAAGAAAATATTTACTGATAAGGAGAGGTAACTCTGTATGTCTCAGCATGTCGTCCCACATAATACAGCTGATATTGGGATGGGTATCCTTAATGTGATCTAGAACAGCCTTAATATGAAGTAAAAACAACTGCTGGGGTGTTAGATTCTCTTCTAACATTCGGATTTTACATCGCTCACAAACTCCTAAATGATACACCTAGAATTGAAAAAAATTAATGTATTCAATATCAAATCAATTTCTTTAATTCTGTGGTTATATAATCCAGAAATAAGAATTTTCTATTACAAAACTAAAAAAATAATTTTTTTAAAAAGGATAGACAGATAAAAAAAAATCATACTTTAAGACTCGGCTAAGGCGAGATAATGATACAGTGTGTAAAATAATAAGTCAATTTTACCTCATCTGCCCCGATGTGGAAAGAGCGTATCCCAGGATGCAATTCCATAACCTGATCAATCATCATACATACAGCCAGAAGGGAGTCTACAAAATAAACAAGATCAATAAAAATTGTCTTCATAATGAAAAGTAAATTATCACTGTACATGTACTGTAATATGTAAATACAAGTCCATCTCAGAAAGAAATACATGTAAGATATACCTGAATTAGAGGGACAAAGTGCCATTGGATAGTTTGGAACTTCTCGCAGTGATCTGAACTTCTCAAGTTTTAATACAAACTGAAGATAATTAAATAACATTGCAAAAAATTAACAAATTCCTTTCTAGTAACAATGTAGGAAATTTGAAAAGTGTGAATACAAATATTTGATGGTACATATTTACTTCAGTCAAGAATCAAACCTCAAAATGACCAATGGACTGGACTAGCGGTATTACAGTAAGACCGTTGTCCTCTGCAAGTTGCAAAATGCTTGCTATGCACTCTTTACTGCAATGAAAAATGTCACAATTATTGCTCAAAATGATAATATTGGCATGAATGAAAATGTCTCCTTTATGTTTTGTTCAAATCAGTGGCTTTTAGAATACTTACATGTACTTTGTTTAAGTGTCAATGTAAATAAGAATCAAACCTGTAAGCAAATTCTGAGGCAATTTCATTGAGGGCTCCCCAGTATGGAAACATGTCTTCATATTCTATCAGGAGACCAGTAGCACCCCATTTCTTCATCAGTGGAAAAATCTGAAAGTCAGTTTTAATCAAATTAAATTTTCTTGCAAACTCTGTTACTTTTCTGTCAAATCTGTACTCAAGAAATACATACAGAAATAGTAGTTTGAATGTAAATAAGAGGAGTTCTATTCTCAATTTGCTAACAGTTATTGGAGTGCATGGTAATTCCTAAAGAGCTTTGCCATTGTCATTAACTTTAGTTACCGTAAAAGATTACACATACCTTCTCAAAATATGTTACTTTTGGTGGTGCTCCTTTCAAGTCCAGATGCACAAGTCTAAAAAAAAGTATACTAAAGGACATAGTTAGGATAATATTAACAAGTAGTTTTTCATGAACCAGGACTTACTGTAAACATACATGTTCAATTAGGGCAAGTGCACTAAAATTAAGTGCAATCTTCCTCATCAACTGATTTATGTAATCATGAACTAGCATAGTCAAGCTTATAAAAATAATTTTATATTTAGCATGTACTTTAAAATTAGAGGACAAGATGCAGCCAAAAAGGCACTGAAATATCATCTCAGCTGAGGCTGGGCTTGGCTGGATATTTGGACCACAGGCACTTGTTTCAGTAATAAATTTTTAACCCATAGTATATTAATAACACAAGGTATCCAACTCCAAATTACATGGAGTACCCCCCCCCCCCCCCAAATGCAATCATTTACACTTTCAGAGGAATTGCACTTGCAAACTGTTTATTACTATTGTCTTCTACGATAATTTATCAACACAACCACATGGCATGCTCGTCTCTATTCTCCAGTGTCAAAACTCTGCTCACCGACTATGAAAACTAAAATCCAGAAAGTTCAGAGAAGAAATGCAAGAAAGCAAAACCAACTCACCAGTATTGTCAGTCTGTTCTCGGTGATTCATGCAGACTAAACAAATTGAACACACCCGGTAAAACGTACTAAACAATATGCACTAATAGTGCTCGTGCGGTTTACAAATAGTTAATACAGGTGTTTGACATGTTATGAAGAATGTTGTTGTCATTGAATTCTTCTAATATTCATGTATGTTCAAAATCATTAAACTAAAGTTATTTTTTTAATAAAAATAGACATTTAAAATTGTAAACAATGCAACTGTGTCCCAGCCCCTTGAATCTTTATAGCGATAAATCAAAACATGTCGGAGTTGTTTACTTTTCTTATCCCTGTAGTGATATAGTAATTATGACAGAAGCATTCATACCAGTATTTAGCAAAAAAAATAAATATTCATACTTGATATCCATATCATTTCCGATAAGGTATCACATCCCAAAATGCTGACTCTGCTATATAAGTAACTAGACACACTGACACAATGCAAAATACAAGAGCACTCTTGCTATTAGTTTACTTTCCTGATTTGATTATGCATTCTGTGTAAATTAATTAAAGCACTACACACAAAATCAGTTTACCTCTGTATGTCTTCCATTTAACTTGGAGGTGGTCTTCGAGTATGCACGCGTGGTTTAGCTTTATCAACAGCGACAACTATTTCTGCAGATTACCTGGATATATTACTTAAGTTACCATACACATATGTAAAAAATGGATATACAAGACGGAAATTGACACGTTATATTAAGGAACAAGAACTGTCAGCAAAAGCTAGTGTTTCTGTAGAGTACTTTAGCACAAAATCTATTATTTCATCTGCCCGACTGAATCAAAACAACATTTATTTTTAAGATCTGTATTGGAATAAAAAACGAATTAAAAATAAATATATTTCAGAATATTTTTAAAAGTATGTATAAAACCTATATCAATTTAGATTTTTTTTTCTTTAATAAAAAGAAACTTTTATGATACTAAAAAGGTAATATGATATTATTTTTTGATTCATGTTTTTCTCTTTTTTTTTCGTTTTGTATAATATATAAATTTCTGTTTCTAAATATAGACAGTAATATTTGTAAACAGACTTGGGTAGTTAGAACATTTTACACTGGTTTGTGACATTTGTATGTACCCTACACGTATCTATCTTGAATATATTTGTAATAATATCAGTTTGTTTGACAATTTTTCTAGTTATTATATATATAATTTTAGTTAAAGGTGTCAATGATGTCAGAATGGTCATTAACCAGTGTTAACTGATATCAGGGACCTATATACTATATATAGTATATAGGTCCCTGCTGATATATGGTCATTGAGTGATTTAACAGATCTTTGCATAAATCAGAAATGAGGCCTTTTTCCCGACGTCTAGACCTCAAACAACGAATTTCATGCTATC
The DNA here is from genome assembly GCF_033153115.1 of Saccostrea echinata. NCBI lineage: Eukaryota > Metazoa > Mollusca > Bivalvia > Ostreida > Ostreidae > Saccostrea > Saccostrea echinata. The sequence goes on along the minus strand of NW_026889771.1, from coordinate 1,588,234 downwards.
AACATGAATGATGAATCTAATATTAACCTACTTTATTAAAAAAAAAAAGGGTCAACAAATTTTAATTAATCTGCTTCCTCGGATTTCAGGGTTGCACAATGGGAGGAGTAAAAGTAAGAGAGGAAACAACGTCTAAGTTAAAACTGGTCAAGGAGCCAAGTTTACAATCATTTAGTGTTGTCATTGGTTTGTATCATTTTTTTTTTTTAATAGAACATGCTTTTTTCACCAATGCAATCTCATTTTACTATGTTGACCGATAGAGTGTGTGTACTGTGTAGCTATATATATTCAACATGAACAAGCAAGCTTGGTGCATTTTACTTAAAATACATGTATGACATTTCATTATTTTTCTTTTATGGGAATTTTAAATACAGATGTCTAAGAAATTTACTGTTAAAATCAAATTCTAAGGTAATTTGTACTCAGTATGTACCATATACTTGTTACATTGCCCCCAATATTTTGAAATATTATAATTGCTGAATTTATGAAAAAAAGTATCAGTTATCAACAGAGCTGTCATGTCAGGGAGGACCCTTTTCATCTTTAGATACTCATTTTAATCTTAATATTCTTCCTCCTCTCTTTGTTGGATTTAGTCATATTTAAAGGATAAAAGGAAATGTTTACATGACAGTGTTAACACTGCCTACTTGAAATCTAATCCCCCTCAGAGGCTGCACTCGAGGTTGCTAAGCTTATACTTCAGATACAGCCCCGCCTTTTTCCAGGTGTCTCATTTTACTTACACATCATAACAATTTGAAGTAAATGATGAAACATAGTAGCAGTAGAAACTGGTCTTATGTTTAATTGTAACTACTGAGTAATGAATTATGCTTGTGATATATTTTTATCCTCTTGAGAACTAAACCCCATAGGTGCTTAAAAATGTAGTACATCATACATGTGATATGTAACGGCGGTACGCAAAATGTACAGTTTTTCGTGCCCATTCATCGTGTACCGGTGGGACACCAAAATTCACGGAATATGAAAATTTGTACAGTATTTTTAATTTCTCGCTAACTGCCGCCATTTTCCTCTCATTCTAGCTCGCGAGACACTGGAAAACGTCACCTGTGTTTGACACTTGACCTTCTGATAATTGTGTAGTGTGCACAAACCATCGCGTGGAAGGTGTGAACTGCCAATTGGGATAATTATCTTGCTATAAATCCGTATCAAGATACCCATTTAGGTAGCTTTATTTTTAAAGGGGTACTTAATTATAACTGTTAATGTTTCGTAACTTGATTGAAAAAAATTAAGCCAACTTCTAAAGTTGATATACATGGCTTAATATATATGAATCTGACCCAGATCTTCATAGGTATAAAATATACGATGTTTATTACCATGATTAAATGAAATAAAGGATATAGTTTTAAGTTTTTATGTGCTGAAATTTATGTATGATTGTATTTGCTGCCGTTATTTAGCATTGCTGATGTATATATCGTAATATGAACAAGATGATGACATTGACTCTCACGTTAATACTATATAAAGCTGGCAAACAACTAACATCTAAGCTAGCTTAATTTATAGTGGATTCATAAGAACATTGTGATTATAAAACACAATATATGAAATTTTAAAGCATTCAAATCTCCATTACAACTTTTAAAATAAGACATTTGCAACAATATATATTTGTTGGTTTAGAAATAAGGTGCCTTATGAGAAGAATTTAAGCGATATTTTATACTGTTTTTTGTACCGTTTTTTGATAGGCAGTGTACAGTTTTTTCACCCAAATTCCAGTTTTTTTATGGCTCCTGTACAGTTTTGTGGTCTTTGACTTATCACATGTATGAGTACATGTATAAACAACACATATGTGAAAGCACATATACTGATACAAAAACATAATTATAACATCATCCAACGGGGAATGAAAATCAATTCATTGTAAGCGCATTTCATTATACGCATGTTTGCTATAGCCATGTTACTGTACTAAAATGTTTTCAAAATTTTCAGGATTAAACTCAGTCAAATCTTCCTTTGAACTTCTCTTTTCTTCTCGAAAGTTATCTGCTACCAGCAACAATGATGCAGCTTATTGTGAATTGTAAATTTTTTTGTATTCTTCAGCATTTATGGCATGTGGATATGGGGCTGCTATTTACAGTGAAGGTAGGCGCCAAGTACTTTTTATGTATTGTAGACTAATTTACAATGCTATGATATCTTATATAATGTTTATCAAGTATGTATCATTTGATCAGTAATGACTTAGAAGGTTTTTCTCTTTTTCCTACTGCTTTTACAATATACATGTATATTGAATTCAGTAGCATGTAAGGGGTACAATGGTGTTCCTATTAACCTGTCTACAGCATGTAAATCAAAAAGGAAGATTGTTTTATTACTGATATTCAATGTGATGATGTCAGAGGTTTAAAAAAAATGCTTAAAAAGGATTAAATCAAACCATATTTGTAGACCATTTCAGGAAAATTTTGATTTTTCTGCAGCAAATACAAGTAGAGAAAAAAAAACAATATTGTTTTATTATCATCCAACAGCTTGATATGTAGTGTCTCACATACATATAACTTAATTGATGTTCTGTTGTTTACAGATTCGGCCCTGTGGAAGGTGGTGTATGTAATTGGTGGTCTGTTTGTGGGTTTAGCATGTATTGAGGACTGGGAGGTAATCATGTGAATTGATATACTGTAGCCAAGGAACAATAACTGAATACAACCTAGACAATTATTATTATAGTCTAATCTGATATTTCTGTTTGTCATTTGTATTTGTACATTTCTGTGATATTAAGATTCTTAAGAATGAGGTGAAAACAGGATCTTGTATTCTGTATCGCATTCTTCACTTTGTAATAAAGAGTATTCAAGTTAACTACAGTAGACAATGCTTGACAAGTTGATATATTAATAAATGTCAATCTTCTAAAGACTATAATAATGTTTTGTCTACCAATTTCTGGAATATTAATACATATTTACCAGTACCTATATGTTGATGTTAAGATGTATTATGAGTTTTCACTTCTGGTGACAAATGCTTCATTCATGTAAAATGTGAAGATAATGAACAGTGATTAATCTCATAAATCCAGTAAAACAAAACAAATCATGAACAGGACAAAAACATGGACCTTTGGAAACACTAGAGGTGGGATCAGGTGCCTAGGAGGAGTAAGCATCCTCTGTTGATTGAATTTAAATACCCTTTTTTTCCTTTATACAGTATTGTGAGTTTGATCTGTCTACAAATGAACTACGCCAAACTCGTTACACAGTTTATGACAAAATTCTACAGTTTTTAACGACTAAAAATGACCATATTGGTAAGAATTTTTTTTCTGTGACTCTTTTCAACACAAAAGTGATAAAAATCAGTTTTAATAACATGTCATGGAAACAAGAAGATAGATAATTATTGAATTTTGAATTTTAAAATGTTTATAGATCTAGAATAAGTATACAGTGTGAGATACATTATATAAGTCATTATATTTATGTCATTTATTTTCATTGATTGATTGTCTGTCTATCTGTTCATCTGTGTCAGTCTGTCACAAATCATGTCAAAGTATTTTAACTTTGGAATTTCATATCAGTGGAATATTCAGAGAGTTGATCTATGACCTTAAAGTGTCATGACCTGGGGTCAAAGTATAATCTTTAAAGTCAAGGTCATTAGGCAGTGTTGATACTAAAGCCAAGTCTAAGCTATAACTTTGAAACTCTTGATTAGAATGAATTGAAACTGCAGTATATTGATGACATGTCCTTGACCTAAACAGGAAGATAATCATAGGTCAAGGTCATATTCTATGGATCAAAGTCACCACTTTATGAAATGATAATATTGTTCATTTGCTACAAATCTTGTCAAGTAACTTTGAGACCTTTGATTATGAAACATGAAGTGTATAATATGTTTAATGTTATCGTAACAAACACATGTTATGTATGTCATGATCTTGATTTATTGATTGATTGAAGGTTACATATTGATAGCCAAGTCAGATACTGAATGTTTTGAGATATCCATTCTTATTTTTAAATAAAAAACAAGACAAAATACCTTGCTTTATTTGTTTTTGATTTGTAGTTGTAACAAGCCTGTCTGACATCGTCGATGTTGAAGTGGAAGAGCAATATGTACGGTACTTTGGCAATACATATCAAACTGTGATAGTATACGACACAGGAATACGGATTGGAGTGACAGAGTCTTTCATTTATGGCAACAAAAAGTGAGTTTTTGAATTTACTTTTATAATGTGGACTCAAAAGACTCCTGAATTACACTTCAGGACTAAAGAATTCATCATGGGAAGCATCATTTTTAGCTCACCTGAGCTGAAAGCTCAAGTGAGCTTTCCTGATCACATTTTGTCCTTCAAACGTCTGTCTGTCCGTCCGTCCGTCCGTAAACTTTTCACATTTTCAGACTTCTTCTCCAGAACCACTGAGCCAGTTTCAACCAAACTTGCCACAAAGCATTCTTGGGTGAAGGGGATTCAAGTTTGTTCAAATGGAGGGCCTCAACCTCTTTCAAGGGGAGATACAAAAGTAATCTTGATGATTTTTTGTAATTTTTTTAAACGAGCCGTTTTGAATTTATAGCGAAAAATCCCCCCCCCCCCCTTCTCCTTAAGTCATGTTTCTCACGTCTTTCAGACGTGGGACGTAAACATTGTTATATCTACAAATACATATGAAAAATTCCAAGCTAGAAAATATTTTTTGCTTTGAAAAAATTATTTACATTATATATCAGAATTCTCAAAACTTTTCAGAAATTTTGGAAAATTCAGAAAATTCAGCTCTTCTATGATGTAAACAGACTAGTAAATGGAATATATTGTTTCTTATTTATTTCAAACAAGAGAGGGATCTAAAAGTACCCCCACCCCACCCCCACCCACTTTTATGCATCCTTCTGTTGCTTCTACAGATAAAATGGAAATATAGTATTCGTCTACATTAACTTCAATTTATCAAACTGTAAATTCTCCATCTATGATTAAATTATTCATGTGTCAAAATATTCATTTACAGTGATACATGTATAAAACGTTTTGTTTTGATTTGAGGAAATGTGCACTGAAATTGTTGACAGTGGTAGATCTAGATGGTCGGATATGGCCAGTTTGCCGCATATAAGATATTTGGACCATTTCAGTAAACAATTCTATTACATTTTCGGTACTTACTTAGTACATATTATAGTTTTCAGTTCCTGAGTTCATCAGAATTCATTGTAAATTTGTCTTCATAACTGTTCGGCAAACGGGAGGAAATAACTCAACAAGGGGAAGGGAAAAATGTCCCACATTTTTAGAGTTGTTCCTCTTTGATCAGTGAACTTTTGGAAACGGGTTGTAAAACATTTTTTTCTTAAAAGGAGAACAAAACAGTATTTATATGGCTAATTCTTAATTTTAAGATAGGCCCGTGATCTGGTAATGCAAATGTTACATTTTTAGGTCACCTGAGTCACTCAGGTGACCTATTGCTATCCGTTCTCGTCCGTCGTCGTGCGGTGTGCGTCGTGTGTTAACATTTGAACATTTTTAGCTTCTTCTCTGAAACCGCTTAACCAATTTCAACCAAATTTGGCATATAGCATCTATGGGTGAAGGGGAACAAAAATTATGAATTTCATGGTCCCTGCCCCCCCTGGGGCCTGAGGGGTGGGGCTAAAACCACCAAAAATAATGCAATCTTTAAAAATCTTCTTCTTTACTCCAGGACAACAAGCAGTCAAACTGTTGGCATGATTGTAATAAGCATTGAGCCCTCTACCAAAATTTTGAAATTCATGGCCCCAGGGTCAGGGGTTCTGGTGCTAGGGTGGGGTTATATAGATCATATAGTGAAAGTGCATTATTTCTTTGAAAATCTTCTTCTCTGCTCCTGGGTATTAAATAAACTAACTAAGTACATAGTTATGAAGAGCAAGAGTGCCTCTTCCAAAATTGTGAAATTCATGGCCCCAGGGTCAGGGGTTCTGGTGTTAGGGTGGGGCTCTATTGATTATTATATTGAAAATGCATTATTTCTTTGAAAATCTTCTTCTCTGCTCCTGGGTATTAAATAAAGTAACTAAGTACATAGTTATGATGAACAAGAGTGCCTCTTCCAAAATTGTGAATTTCATGGCCCCAGGGTCAGGGGTTCTGGTGTTAGGGTAGGGCTCTATTGATTATATAGTGAAGATGCATTAATTCTTTGAAAATCTTCATCTCTGCTCCTGGGTATTAAATAAACTAACTTAGTACATAGTTATGATGAGCAAGAGTGCCTCTTCCAAAATTGTGAATTTCATGGCCCCTGGGTCAGGGGTTCTGGTGTTAGGGCAGGGCTCTATTGATTATATAGTAGAATTGCATTAATTTTTTTGAAAATCTTTTTCTCTGCTCCTGGGTATTAAATAAACTAACTAAGAACATAGTTATGGTGAGCATGGCTGCCTTTTCAGAAATTGTGAATTATATGGCCCCTGGGTCAGGGGTTCTGGTGTTAGGGTGGGACTCTATTGATTATATAGGGAAAAGGCATGAATTCTTTCAAAATCATCTTCTCTGCTCCTGGGTTTTTTTCAAACAAAGGAAGTGCATGGTTATGATAAGGAAGAATGCCTCTTCCAAAATTGTGAAATTCATGGCCCCTGGGTCAGGGGTTCTGGTGAAGGGGGGGGGGGGCTCTATTGATTATATAGTGAAAATGCATAATTTCTTTCCAAATATTTTTTTCTACTACTGGTTATAAAGTAAAGAAACAAGTGTATAGTTATGATGAGAAAGGGTGCTTCTTCCAGAATTGTGAGTTTGTGGCCAATGGGTCAGATGTTCTGGTGTAAGGATGGGGCTTTATTTATTTAATAATATGGTGAAAATGCATTTCTTTGAAAATCTTTTATGCTTCTGGGGATGTTCAAGGCAAACAGAGTAAAACTTTAAATATGCAAGGGTATTTTTACCAGAATTTTGAACACCTGGACCATTTAGTCAAGTGTTCTGGTCCTGGCCAGGGCTCTATTAACTTGTATTCTGCTGAGCAAAGTTATTCCCCTTTGCCATTCACCTTTGATAATTAATCATTGTAAATAATGTATTTGAAAGCTTAATAGAATAAGAGAACTATGCAAGACAATTTATTGTATAATAAAAAAAAAGTACTTTCATAGTTTTAATGACTTGGAAATAATAGATGAATAAAAATGAGACAAAAATAACTTATCTTTTTAAATGTTCTTCAAAGGCCAAGAGAGGCCATTGTGAGAAGTAATAATATGGGGTTAAATAATAGACATTTTGTTAATAGTCTGCATGGCAGATAGATACTAGACCAATTATTTTGTTGATGCTAATCAGACTATTTTTCTTGCTTTTGGGCAACAAAGCTTCATTTGTCAGTTTATGGATCCTCTAAATTGTTGTATTGTACTCAGGTGACCGTTAAGGCCCTTGGGCCTCTTGTTAGAGTTGTTCCTCTTTGATCAGTGAACTTTTGGAAGCGGGTTGTAAAACATTTTTTTCTTAAAAGGAGAACAAAACAGTATTTATATGGCTAATTCTTAATTTTAAGATAGGCCCATGATCTGGTACAGTAATGCGAATGTTACATAACCAACTGTAACAAAAGAAAGGATTGTATCGTAAAATAGATAAAGAATATTGTTCTGCTAATATTGATCATGGATACAAGTTTCATATAAAATTAAAGAAATTTTAAGACATAATCTTTCTTTTCTTCCCTTTTTAGGTCACCTGAGTCACTCAGGTGACCTATTGCTATCAGTTCTCGTCCGTCGGCGTGCCTCGTGTGTCGTGTGTTAACATTTGAACATTTTTAGCTTCTTCTCTGAAACCGCTTAACCAATTTCAACCAAATTTGGCATATAGCATCTATGGGTGAAGGGGAACAAAAATTGTGAATTTCTTGGTCCCTGCCCCCTAGGGCCTGAGGGGTGGGGCTAAAACCACCAAAAATAATGCAATCTTTAAAAATCTTCTTCTTTACTCCTGGACATCAAGCAGTCAAACTGTTGGCATCATTGTAATAAGCACTGAGCCCTCTAACAAAATTTTGAAATTCATGGCCCCAGGGTCAGGGGTTCTGGTGCTAGGGTAGGGTTATATAGATCATATAGTGAAAGTGCATTATTTCTTTGAAAATCTTCTTCTCTGCTCCTGGGTATTAAATAAAGTAACTAAGTACATAGTTATGATGAACAAGAGTACCTCTTCCAAAATTGTGAATTTCATGGCCCCAGGGTCAGGGGTTCTGGTGTAAGGGCGGGCTCTGTTGATTATATAGTGAAAATGCATTAATTCTTTGAAAATCTTCTTCTCTGCTCCTGGGTATTAAATAAAGTAACTAAGTACATAGTTATGATGAACAAGAGTACCTCTTCCAAAATTGTGAATTTCATGGCCCCAGGGTCAGGGGTTCTGGTGTAAGGGAGGGCTCTATTGATTATATAGTGAAAATGCATTAATTCTTTGAAAATCTTCTTCTCTGCTCCTGGGTATTAAATAAAGTATCTAAGTACATAGTTATGATGAGCAAGAGTACCTCTTTCAAAATTGTGAATTTCATGGCCCCAGGGTCAGGGGTTCTGGTGTTAAGGCGGGGCTCTATCGACTATATAGTGAAAATGCATTAATTCTTTGAAAATCTTCTCCTCTGCTCCTGGGCATTAATGTGATAAACTAAGTACATAGTTATGATAAGGAGGTGGGCCTCTTCCAGAATTGTGAAAGCCATGGCCCCTGGGTCAGGGGTTCTGGTGTTAGGGTGGGGCTCTATTGATTATATAGTGAAAATGCATTAATTCTTTGAAAATATTCTTCTCTGCTCCTGGGTATTATTTAAACAAACTAAGTGCATGGTTATGATGCATAAGGATGCCTTTTCAAAAATTGTGAATTTCATGGCCCCAGGGTCAGGGGTTCTGGTGTTAGGGTGGAGCTCTATTGATTAAATAGTGAAAATGCATTGATTCTTTGAAAATCTTCTTCTCTGCTACTGGAGATTATTTAAACAAACTAAGTGCATGGTTATGATGCATAAGGATGCCTTTTCCAAAATTGTGAATTTCATGGCCCCAGGGTCAGGGGTTCTGGTGTTAGGGCAGGGCTCTATTGATTATATAGTGAAAATGCATTGATTCTTTGAAAATCTTCTTCTCTGCCACTGGAGATTATTCAAACAAACTAAGTGCATGATTATGATAGGCAAGGATGCCTCTTCCAAAATTTTTAAATATATAAGGCCTCAGTTTTTGGGGTTCTTGAGGAGGGGGGCCTCTTGATTATATAGTGAAAAAGCATTAATTCTATTAATTAATCATTAATTAATCCTGTCTGCTCCTTAGTGTTGAGCTGACAAATAAATTGCTTAGCTATGATGAAAATGGGAGCTTCGAACAGAATTTTTAAATCTTGTGGTCCTAGGGTCAGGGGTTCTGGCATAATGGGGGGGGGGGGGGGCTTTTGATAATATAGTGGAAAAGTGTTAATTCTGTGAAGTCCATAGTTATTATGATGATGAGGGTAACTCTTCCAAATTTGTAAATTTCTTGACCCTTGGTCTTGGGTTCTGGTGTTAGGGTAAGGCTTTGTTGAATCTGTAGTGAAAATGCATTGTACCTGTGAAATTCTCCTCTGCTTCTGGGCATATCAGAAGCAAACTGAGTAAAAGTTTAAATGATATAAGTAAGCATATTTCTACGAAATTTTTGAACATCTGGACCATTTGTCTATGCATTCTGGTCCTGGGCAGGGCTCTATTAATTTGTATTCTACTGAGAGAAGTTATTCCCCTTTTCCATTCACCTTTGATAATTAATCACTGTAAATAATGTATTTGAAAAGTTAATAGAATAAGATAATTATGCAAGAATGTTTATCGTATAATTCAAACATAGGTAATCAGAGATTACAGAGCTCACCTCAACGAATGTTGTCTTTAAGTAAGGCAAAGTCCCACACTAAACTAATAATCTAGGAGTGTGCATCCCTATATGCAACATTTATGCAATTTTGGTCTGATAGGGCTTGCAGTTACTTGAGAATAGACTTATCTGAAAACTTAAAACTAGTCACTCATCCAGAAAATGTAAGTCAAATCCAGCATCCAAAGCAAGTTTTGAGATTGTTCGTCCCTTGATGCATCATCCATGCAAGTTTAGTTCAGATAGGCCTTATAGTTACTTGAAAATGAGATCTGCTCCAAAAACTTTAACCTGGATACTCATCCGGAAAATGTAGGTCAGATCCAGCATCCGAAGCAAGTCCAGTAGTGTGAATCCTTCGATGTATCATACATGCAAGTTTGGTCAATATAGGGTTTATAGTTACTTGGAAATGACATCTGCTCCAAAAACTTTAACCTGGTCACTCATCCGTAAAATGTTAGTCAAATCCAGCATTGGAAGCAAGTCCAGTATTGTGCATTCTTAGATGTATCATCCATGCAAGTTTAGTCAATATAGGGCTTACAGTTACTTGGAAATGACATCTGCTCCAAAAACTTTAACCTGGTCACTCATCCCAAAAATTTAGGTCAGATCCAGCATCCGAAGCAAGTCCAGTAGTGTGCATCCTTAGATGTATCATCCATGCACGTTTAGTCAATATAGGGCTTACAGTTACTTGGAATTGACATCTGCTCCAAAAACCTTAACCTGGTCACTCATCCGGAAAATATAGGTCAGATCCAGCATCTGAAGCAAGTCCAGTAGTGTGCATCCTTAGATGTATCATACATGCAAGTTTGGTCAATATAGGGCTTATAGTTACTTGGAAATGAGATCTACTCCAAAAACTTTAACCTAGTCACTCATCCGTAAAATGTTAGTCAGATCCAGCATCGGAAGCAAGTTCAGTAGTGTGCATCCTTAGATGTATCATCCATGCAAGTTTGGTCAATATAGGGTTTATAGTTACTTGGAAATGAGACCTGCTCCAAAACTTTAACCTGCTCCAAAAACTTTAACCTGCTCCAAAAACATTAACCTGGTCATTTTTTAGCTGAAATTAGCATCTGAAACCTTGACTGGTACAATGAAACACACTAGATGCATCCTCCATGCATCTCTGACTAATATAGGCCATAGAAGTACTTGAAAAGAAAACTGCTCCAAAAACCTTAACCTGGGACGCCGACGCCGAGGGTATTACATAAGCTCCGCCAACTTCGTTGAGGTGAGCTAAAAAGTATTTTCTTAGTTTTAATAATCAGGTAGACCTGTAAGTAATAGATAAATAAAAATGAGACAAAAATAACTTATTTTATTAATTAAAAGTTCTTCAAAGACCATAAGAGAGGTCAATGCTAGAGGTCTTAATATGGGTTTTAAAATAGTACAGAAGCACTAATAGTTTGTTAATAGTCTGCGTAGTGATAGTGTTAAGTTGGGGACAGATTAGAACTTAATTTATGAGTTGATACTGAATACTAGACTAATTATTTTGTTGATCCTGATCTTCCTACTTCTCTTGCTTTAGGGCAACAAAGCTTCATCTATCAGTGTATTTAACTTCTAAATTGTTGTATTATACTCAGGTGACCATTAAGGCCCTTGGGCCTCTTGTTATGGAGGGAGGGGCAGGTTTTAAATCAAAAGAGCAAATAATCAAGGATACGATTTGGTATTTCAAAAGAAACCACATCAAGTCCCTAATCCCATATTCTTTTAATTACGTCGGGATCGATTCCATCATCATTTTGACGCTTTATTATAAACGTCAAATTTGACATCAAGTTAAATGTTTAATTGAAATCGCAAGAGTTATCTCCCCCAGTGTGTTGTACGTCTTTAAATCATGACCCCCAAGGGTAGGGTGGGGCCACAAAGGGGGATCAAAGTTTTAAATAGAAACATGTAGGAAAAAATCTTCAAAAAACTTCTTCTCAAGAACAACAAAGCCATGATAACTCATGTTAATTATACCCCACGCAACAAGTTATAGTGTTTTTGACCTGTCCATTAGTCAGTCAGTCTGTTAGTCAGTCAGTAAGTCAGTCTGGTTTTTCTTTTTTTTTGGTCAGTGCAACTCCTCTTAAACCGCTGCACAGAATTTCCTAAAAATTTGCAGATATTTAGGACACAGTGTGTAGATGTGCATATTTCCAGGAAATTCCGATCCCATTATTTTTCTGAGAATTTCGGCACTCGACTTAGATTTTTGGTCATATCTTAAATATAGAGATGAACAGTTTGGCAGCACAACTCCTCTTAAACCGCTGTACAGAATTTTGTCAAACTTTGCACATATTTAGGACACAGTGTGTAGATTTGCATATTTCCAGAAAATTCCGATTCCATTATTTTTGGCCTTAGAGTTTTGGCTATTATTGAAGAAACTTTCCAGCTACGTAATAAGAAAATCCACTGGAATCAGCTTTTGTAATGAAATTTTATGTGAAATATTCCATGACCACAAGAGACCCCTATTGATTTTGAGATCAAAATATTAATGATTCAACACACACACACACAAAATCTTGGATAGAAGTAAACAGTTCTCCCTCCTCCCCCCCCCCCCCCCCCCCTCCCCCTCAAATTAGTGCTTTGCCTTAAATAATTTCATAAGTACAGTATATTAACAAATTAATACAACTATATCATAATTTTGTTTCCATCAATTATTTAAATGTGTAAATTGTCATATGTTGGACATGGACTTACACTCATTAACAAATCAAAATCACTGAGGAATTTAAATAACAGTTTGTCAGCATAACTCCTGCACTGAATTTCCTGAAACTTTGTAGGTATTTCAGACATAATGTTATAGATTTGTATATTACCAAGAAATTTTGTTTCCGATATTTATCTAAAAACTTCAGCCCAATTAAATTTGTAACATACATATACAAAGATTTGAATGTCCTTATATGCAAGAAGTTTTGATGTGATGATTTTTTGCAGGTAATGCCCCTTTTTAAATTATACTGTGTATTTAGAGTGCATTGATTATTTGTGCCATTCATAATGTTTTGCATTGTCAAGTTTTAGGGGAGCGTGGGGTATGTGAGCTTGCTCACTTTTTCTTTCATTTGGAAGCATCCTCTGAGTCAGGTAGTGTAGATTCAAGTTTGTTCAAATCGTAACCCTTGGGGGTAGGGTGGGGCCACAATGGGAATCAAAATTTTAAATATGAATATATAGGAAAATATCTTTAAAAATCTTCTTCTTAAGAAAAGAGGTCCTTCAGATGGGATCTTAAAAACCGAGGCCCCGTGTCACGGTTAAGGCATTAGCATGATAAAGAACCCTCACTGCTCAATGGCCCTGAGTGCAGAGTAAAGGGCTAAATTTGAAGCCCTTCACCGGTATATGGTGACATCTCTATATGAGTGAAAAAAATCTTGAATGGGATATAAAACAACATACAATCAATCTCAAGAAAAGCAAAGCCATGATTTGTCATATTAATAGGAAAGCATCCTCAGGTAGTGAAGCTTCAAATGTCAAAAGGGGGTCAAAGTTTTACACAGAAATATGAAGGAAAAAATCTTCAAAAAAACTTCTTCTCAAGAACAGCAAAGCCATGATTAGTCATTTTGATATGGAAGTAGTGTAGATTCAAGTTTGTTTAAATCATGACCCCTAGGGATTGGGTGGGGCCACAATGGAGAATCAAAGTTTACATAGGAGTATATAGGAAAAACACTTTAAAAATCATCTTCTCAAGAAAAGCAAAACCATGATTTGTTACATTAATAGGGAAGCATCTTCAGGTAGTGTGGAATAAAGTTGTTCAAATCATGACCCTCAGGGGTAGGGTTGGGCCACATGAGGAATTAAGATTTTACATATTAGGAATATATATGAAAAAATCTTTTTCTCATGAACAGCAGAGCCATGATTAGTCATATTAATTTGGAAGCATCCTCATGTAGTGTGGAATAAAGTTTGTTCAAATCATGACCCAAGGGGTAGGGGATCAAAGATTTACACAGGAATAGACAGGATAAAATCTTCAAAAATCATCTTCTCAAGAACAGCAAAGCCATGATTAGTCATATTGATTGGAAGCATCCTTAGCTAGTGTAGATTCAAGTTTGTTCAAATCATGACCCACCCTTGGGGGTAGGGTGTGGCCACAATGAGGGATCAAAGTTTTACATAGGAATATATAGGAAAATATCTTTAAAAATCTTCTTCTCAAGAACAACAAAGCTATGATTAGTCATATTGATACAGAAACATCCTCAAGTAGTGTAGATTTAAGTTTGTTTAAATCATGACCCATGGGGCTCTGGTTGGGCCACAATAGGGATCAAAGTTTTACATAGGAATATATAATGAAAAATCTTCAAAAATCTTCTTCACAAGAACAGCAAAGTTATGTTATATGGAAACATTCTCACGTAGTGTAGATTCAAGTTTGTTCAAATGATGACCACCTGGGGTAGGGTGGGGCTGCAATGACTATCAGAGTTTAACATGTGGATATATAGGAAAAAATTCTCTAAAATCTTTTTTTCAAGAACAGCAAAGCCATGTTTAGTCACATTGATATGGAAGTATCTTGAGGTAGTGTACATTCAAGTTTGTTCAAATCATGACCCTGAGGGGTAGGGTGGGGCTACATCTATAAAAATCATGACACTGGGGGGTAGGGTGTAGTCACAATAGGGATAAAAGTTTTACATAGGAATATATAATAGAAAAAAATCTGCTGATTAAGAACAGCAGGGCCATATTGACTTGGGTGAGTGTTGTGGTCCATGGGCCTCTTGTTGTAAATTCAAACAAATTCAGATCTCTTGTCCAATATGCACTAATGATAGCATGAGTAACCACATAAGGCTATAAACTATATACCTTGGTAAATAAAAAATGATGAATCAGCTGGTGCATTAAGACTAGCATAAATATGACATTCCAAACTGAGAATTTTGGTTTAATAATAAGGTTAATTTTGAAAATGACAGTTTATCTTGATTTGGAGTATTCCTTCAAAACCGAAACTGGTGCAGTGGTTCAAGCGTTTGCTCTAGAGTCGTGGAGTAAGGAGTTGATCCCCTGTTGCAGTAGGTGCTAGCATGAAAAAGATCCCTCACTACTCAAATACATGTACCATAAGTGCTGAGTACAGTAAATTTACAGCCCTCCACCAGCAAATGGTGGTGTCTCAATATGAGTGAAAAATGCTCGAAGGGACATTTAAAGAAACAAACTGTAAACAAAACAATATCATACAATATACAAATATAGTTTGATTATAATGAGTCCTCTTTATTATGGTTTACCTGATACATGAATTACCTAAATATTAAAGGTGTTCCATTTAATCTTTTACATTTTGCCTTGTGTGACCTAGTTTATAAATTTTATTTACGTCCTTGATCCTTACTTTTTTTAGAGACCAGGAAGCAATTGCAGAAAAAATAAAGACATTCCTAAAGCTTGATCAACCAGATGTAACTGAAACCTCCTCTAGTGGGGAGGAGGACTTTGAGCATGTGGACCCAGAGGAACTGAAGGATGACCAAGAGAGGCCACTATAGAGGGGATTCCAGCACGTTTACAGAGTTCCTAATTCAGAAGTCTTCTACTTAATATATACCAAGGAGAAACATGCCATTTGATTTTTTTTCTCAAAACTTTGTGACTTTTTTTATCTGCTTATTGAGGAAAGAAAGTAACGTTAGGGGAAATTACCACTAATTATAGGAAATCAATAAAAAAAAAGTGATTTTTAATATTTCAGATCCCTGGTGAAATTTACTTCCTTTGTGAGGTGAAATGTTTTTTTGTAAACACATTACTTTTGGTAGTTACTTGTTGAATTTTAATGTAAGTAATGATTTGTTTCTTTTATTTAAGATTGTGAAAATTAGAGACAAGAATGTTCAAGGAGTGTAGTAAAAGAGAATTTAAGTCCTTTTTACTGAACAGTGTTGAGGAAATTGAGGGTTGGGGGTTTCAACCTGATTTGTTGTATTGTTATAAATTGTACTGGTTACTAGTGGTATCTTGTGGTTTTATGATTTTTAATGACAGTATTTTTTAGCATGTGTAGAAACACTTATAATTTTCTTTTACCTGGTAATAATATTGATAATGTTAATAGTTTTGTTAAATCAACCGGTAATTAACAACAAAAAATGTTGATCTAGTCGCATTGAAAGAGATTATGCTCAGGTTTTATTGTCTGTTATTATGCATTTTTATGTTTTGTTTTTAACACGAGGAAGTCCCCTCTTTGTTATGAAGTGATTTAACATGTACATATGTACATGTATACATTAGAAAGTGTCAGATAATGATTCAAAGCTTTGCTATGGGAAGCACTTCATTGAAATGGCAAAAGTCCTTAAAAGCAGGAAGAGCAAATAAATATTTAACATATTCACTTATCTGATACAAACTATGATTTATTTAAAAAAAATGCAATACCTTTTACATGTATTAACATATCTCCACTCCAAGCAGTACTTGTTTCTCTCTCTCTCTCTCTCTTGTTATTTGTTGTTTTGTTTTGTTCATCTAAGCTCAAAGCTCAAGTGAGCTCTTCTGTTTCACCCGTTGATGGGTGTCCAGCATCTGTCAAACTGACTGTCTGTCCATCCATCTGTCTATAAACTTTTTGGACTTTTTATCAAGAACCACTGGGCCAATTTTAACCAAACCCATGGCTGGCCCCCAGGGGTAGAGTGGGGCCACAATAGGGGATCAAAGTTTTGCATGGAACTACATAAGATTTTTTTTTAAAAATCTTCAAAATAAACACAATAGAATCATTAATTTGCAAACATTCCTATTTTGTGTGAATTTAATTTTTTCTTTTAATTATGGACCCTGGGTTAGATAAAATCAGGATCAAGCTGTACATACATGTAATGCATGTATACAGGAAAAGAATTTTCTTCTCCATAATTGCAAGGTCCATGTTAGTCATATTGATAATGAAGCATCCCCATGCTGTGTGGATTCAGAAACCCTTAGAGTTATGGTGGGGCTATAATATGGAGTCACAATTTTTCAAGGGACTATAAAAATGTTTTAAAATCTTCTGAAGAACAGCATGGCTAAAGTAACTCAGGTGAGCATTGTGGCCCATGGGCCTCTTGTTTTCTTTTGTTGTTGTTGTTCTCTAAGCCATACAATGTTTATCTCCTTGTAAAAATAAAAAATGGAGCCTTTTCTCTTAAATCAATAGAATAAGTATAAAATGATTTGTAATTGAATTTGAAGGTTTTATCTGGCCTAGTGAATTTTGACCTCTACCAGAAATGACATTCGAACGACTGACTTAAAGTCCAAATCTAGACTCGAAGTTGTTGAAAAAATGATTTTTTTTGGTGCAATTTTCAGAAATTTGGCTAAATTTTATCATTATTGGGATCAAAACTCATAATACATTACTTTTGACATCCATCGTCCATCAGAAGACCTACCCGTTGCTTTGCAACAAGCTTTGCTCTAGTTGTTCATATGATTTTCTTATCATCATAAAACAAGTTGTGAATGAGATAGCAACCTTATTAGACTCAATTACTACAAACATTCTAATTTCAGTTCATAAATAACTTGTATGAACTTAACTTTCCCTTCCCATTTTTTTCATGGAAGGAGGGTGAGTTTAAAGATGATAAAAAAAATATCATTAGTTCATGAAAGCCACTTCGACATTTTAATGGAATTTATCCTGAGGTTGTTGGTAACAAAAAAAGTCTTTGATTTTACTTTATCAGCATTTTTATGTTATTTTATGTCATGTGTACAACCATAAATTACAAGTATTAATTAAATTAATCAAAATATTATAAACATGATATTAAATGTACAAATGAATTTGATATACATATTGTTTAATGTCTTATGTACTCTGGGCCATGCACTTTTACTGTGCAAACATATTTAAAGCATCCCAATTAATTATTTCTATAAGTATCTCAAAGTTCCTTATTTTATGAATTTGTTGTAGTATCTGTCAACATAAATGCTTTACATGATCCTTCATTATTTGAATAAACAACCATTATAAAATCACTTTATTTGGTAGTTTTATTTAGAAAGGATTTATAGATCAATTTCCCCTGTAAATTATGATTTATATTCTGGGGTTTTGATTTTAACTTCTACAGGTCTAACATATTAATTTTCTTGATTTTTGGAACATAATAGCTTTACAAAAGGTCAAGGAAATTCCTGTCAAGGTCATTCTAAGATTCATAAAATTTATATCTATATGCATGAATCAAAATCTCGTATAGTTTTAATTCAAGGTTTTGTAGCCATGGTAACTTGACATACCTCAAAGGTCAAGGTCCCTCTGGATTTTAAAATTTTTTGAACATCTAGCTGAAGTTGATCTATAGATTGAATTGGATATTCATACCACTGAAGAGGATTTCTAAAGAGTGGCCTTGACCTTTTGACCACAAAATATTTTAGGCCATGGGAAGTTGTGATATAAAATATTATTACAAAAGCTTTTGAGATATTGTCTGGAAGTGAAAATTGATACAAACAGAAAGAATGTATGAGTTTCTGACCTTGGACCTTTTTTGAACTCAAAATTGATAGAGGTCATCTTTTAGCCATAGGGAGTTGTTCTGTCTGATTAAAATCAAACCTTCACTAGCTCCTTTTTATTTTGATTGTCACGCGACAATCAAAATAAAAAGGAGCTAGTGAAGGTTTGATTTTAGTCAGACTGGAAGTTGTTATATAAAATTTCAGTGCAAAATCTCAAAGCCTTTTTGAGATTTTGTCTGATAATGAAAGCGTTACACACAGATGGAATGTTTGAATTTCTAACCTTGACCCTGGACCTTTTGACCTCAAAACAGACAGGGGTCTTCTTACGGTCATAGGATTGAGTTGTTATATAAAATTTTATTGCAAAAGCTCAAAGGCTTCTTGAGATATTGTCCAGGAAGTGTATTGCATACAGACATAATGTATGAATTTCTGGCCTTGACTTTTTGACCTCAAAATCTTTAGGGGTCTTCTATAGGCAATGGCTAGTAGAGTTCAAATGCTTTTTGAGATATCATCTGGAAACAAGTGTTACACTCAGACAGATGGGTGGACACCCAAATTAATATTTCCCAACTTCAGTAAAAATGGGGTCAAACACACACACACACTGTTTGATTCTTAACCCCCCCCCCCCCACTTTCCTCCTATTTCTGGGTAACTTTCTTAAGCTTTTTTTTCCCTTTGGTTTGAATTCACAGGGTAATGAGACATGCTACTATTATTTTAACATCACAAACCCATACTTCCCTCCTATTAATTTTTTTTAGGTAATTTGGGCAGCTGTCTTATTACTTCGGGTTCGAATTCACAGGATGATGTAAACTTCCGGTTTCCGAACTTGGGCAGAATCATGAGAATGAACAAAGCCTGACAAGAAATTCTTGCTTTATGTGAGTTTTATATTCGTCTATGTTCATTACTTTTAATCCATTAGAATTTTCATGATTACGTTTGCATTTTATTTATACATTTTAGCACGTTTTAAGCTTCTGTTTGCAGGAAAAATTCATGATCGATTAAAAAGAATATCAGTGATCACGTTACAGGCTCAAAATAAGTATGATTAGAAACTCTGTGCTTATACTGACATAATAATAGCTGTTTCAGTTTATTTCTTTTCATAATACACGTATAACACCTTGAACCTTAAACTTTTTAAATGTGTGATCATTCATAGGAGTCAGCAGTTTTATCCATAAAATAACGTGTACAACAACCTATGAAATCTATGAAATTTTACGTCTTTTATTTTTTTTTAAAGTAATAGGTTAGTGATAATTGATGTTTAAATGAATGTATAACAGTTTACTTGACTTAGAACACCTGATAAAAATAAAGGGAGATAATTTCAAGGTTTAATGTTGTGCTGGATTTTTCCGTCATTTAAAAGCTATTTCCCATAATCTCAGCGAGATCTGTAGAGACTAAAAATTTTGGTCTGGTGTCTCTACGGATCTCAGACCAGTGTCACATAATCTCATTCGGGGTTTCGTGCCCGGACTTTGACCGCTTGTTTCAATTTATACGGGCGAAAATGAATTAGCTGTCCGCTTCAACTTTTTGCTTTGGATATCCTTTTAATTCCCTATCTCCATAAAACTTTTGTTTCTTACCTCTAAAAGGTTTAAATTCATCAAAATATAAAGCTGTTGATTTTTCATAGCAATAAGCTATTCGTTTAAACCTCTGATGCTGAAGAGTTCCAGTTATAGTCTGCTTCAAATACTTCATTCTACTACCATTTCCTAAAGAAATGAACCATAGTATGAAGTTTTAAGATTTTTGGCCTTAAGTTTCTGTCATACATGTTTAAAATTGGTTGCTTAGAGGAATATTCACTAGTTTGACCTCCAAGACACTGTCCGAGAGAAATAACTCGAAAGGGAAATACATCATACAAAAACTGTATAGAGAATATATTACATACCTACTAAAGTCCATGTCATATGTTATATTAGCCTTAGTTGCCCCATGTCAGCCCAAGGGCTGATTATATATGATACAGTTTTAGTTATTAGCATTCTATTTATCATATATTTTTAAAAAATTATTGAATTGAACTTATTTTATTGACAAAGTCAAAAAGATAGGACACAAGTTCTATAACTTACTAGATAGTCTTCTCTTCTAAAGTTTAGTTTATTATATCATTTCTTTTATAAATGTATATGGGTGTATGATTTGTAAAATTTAAAAACCTAAAAATAGATTAACAAAAGCAAGATATGCAAATTAAAGAGGTCAATAATCAAAAGTTGGTGAAATTTTGGGGATATGGCCCTTAGATCACCTTTTGCAATTTGAAATCCTTCCTAGGCTATCAAGTATTGTTGTAATAGGGGATCTGTAGTATACATGAATAATGAAGATACCTGCTGGTTCATTGGTATTTTAGTGGTTTTTACATACAAAGGAATTTGAAGATGAGAATGAAAAAATCACCCTGTATATATATAAATAAATACCAGAAAATTGATGAAAAACAGGATGACTTAATTATTTAAATATACTGTATAATGATATAAAATCATATGCTTACAATGCTCAATATGCGAGAGTTATTCCCCTTGTCACAGCATTTCATAAAAATTCTCTTTAAGCATATATTAAATTGTTTTACATTGTTTATTATAATCATGAAGTGAATTTTAAGTCCACTCATTAATTCAAAATACATAAAAGTGAAGAGTACATTTATCAAAATATAAAATGTACCTGTTTATGGAACAACGTGTCTGGAAACTTTCTATTGTATTCATTAATTTTATGAAAGAGTATTTTTGAAATTGGCTACCCAAGTGAACCAAAATGGATTTTGTAGAAATGCAGTATGTTTTTGAATAAAAGTGGGGGGGGGGGGCAGAAAGGGTGGATCTTAAGTTTGAACTGATTGTTTGTTTTAGATAGTAAATAAGTTTAATATTTCTTTTTTGAAGTTTCTTATTGGTTGGGATGCAATTATTCATGACATATTGTCTTGTCTTTGTGCCCTGTCTTGTCTGTCCATCATACAAAAAGATTTAAATTCTTGAATTAAAAAAGTTACAGACAAAATTGAAGTTTCTTAAAACTGCATCAAACTTCAAGATCAAGGTCATAAGGTCAAATATCATAATACATTCCAAAAGGTTTGTCACAAGTAATGCACTTCATCTTGTTAAAAAAAATATGAAATCCCTGTCTTCCAGATCAAAAGTTACATGTATGGACTAAGTTAAAATTTTAGATAGTAAGTAAGTCAAACTTCTAGGTCAGTGTCATTAAGTCAAAAACCACAGTAAACTTGTATAAGTTTATATAACGAGTATTTTATGCACTTGTCAAATGTGAACACCTTATCTTCTCTCGTTCAAAAGTTATCACCGATGTTCAAAATTGAATATTAGGTCAATATTGACTTCAAAGTCAAGATCATAGGGTCAAAAATCCTAGAACATTTGAAAAGGTCTTGTCACTGGTAATGTACAGGTGAAATCTTTTCTCATTCAAAAGGTATGACCAAGGTGAAAGTTTTTTTGACAGACAGACTGACAGACAAATGAGATTTCATGAGAGGGGGGACAATAATTTATTGATACTATAAGAGTGTGGATTGGGTTTTTTAGCTCACCTGAGCCGAAGGCTCAAGTGAGCTTTTCTGATCGAAATTTGTCCATTGGCGTTGTCGTAAACTTTTCACATTTTCATCTTCTTCTCCAGAACTACTGGGCCAATTTCAATCAAACATGGCACAAAGTATCCTTGGGTAAGGGGGATTCAAATTTGTTCAAATGAAGGGCCACGCCCTCCTCCAAGGGGAGATAATTACGAAATAGCAAAAAATTAATGGCATTATTGAAAAATCTTCTCCTCAAGAACCAATGGGCCAGGAAAGATGAAACTCATGTGGAATTATTGTCAGGGGTGTAGATTCAAGTTTGTTCAAATCATAACCCCCGGGGGTAGGGTGGGGCCACAATGAATGATCAAAGTTTTACATAGAAATATATAGGAAAAATCTTCAAAACTCTTCTTCTCAAGAACAGCAAAGCTATGATTGGTCATATTTATGTGGAAGCATCCTCAGATGATGTAGATTCAAGCTTGTTTAAATCATGACCCCCAGGAGTAGGGTGGGGCCACAATGGACGATCAAAGTTTAACATAGGTGTTTATAGGAAAAATCTTTAAAAATCTTTCTCAAGAACAGCAAAGCTATGATTGGTCATATTTATGTGGAAGCATCCTCAGATGATGTAGATTCAAGTTTGTTCAAATCATGACCCCCAGGGGTAAGATGGGGCCACAATGAAAGATCCAAGTTTTACATAGGAATATATAGGAAAAATCTTTAAAAATCTTTCTCAAGAACAGCAAAGCCACTGTTTGTCATATTTATATGGAAGCATCCTCAGATGGTGTAGATTCAAGTTTGTTCAAATCATGACCACCAGGGGTAGAATGGGGCCACAATGAAAGTTCAAACTTGTAGAGAAAAATGTCACAGTTAGTAAAAAAATTATATAAGCATCATTAGTAAGTGTAGATTAAATTTTGTTCAAATCATACCCCCCCCCCCCACTCCCTTTTAGGGGTAGGTTGGGACCAGTTATGCATTTAAGCTTTTCAGTACTAAACTGATTTTTTCTTTTTTCCTAGCCACAGTGCTCAGGTGAGCAATGTTGCCCCTGGGTCTCTTGTTTTGCTGTTTTTTCTGTGTAGCTGGTGTAGTTAGCTGTTGTTTTCTGTGTAGCTGATGTATTCAACTGTTGTTGTGAACCACTTACTATAATCACCCTCTTCAAAAAATATATCAATTCGAGATAAACTGATTTCCTTTTTGTCTGCAGTGTTGAATTTTGATCTTTGTTCATTCATTATTATAATGAAATACACATTGAATTCCATGACTATCCTTAAAAAT
The DNA here is from genome assembly GCF_033153115.1 of Saccostrea echinata. Classification (NCBI taxonomy): domain Eukaryota; kingdom Metazoa; phylum Mollusca; class Bivalvia; order Ostreida; family Ostreidae; genus Saccostrea; species Saccostrea echinata. Next base: position 1,564,824 of record NW_026889771.1, on the reverse strand, counting down.
TCGAACACAATATTTTGGATCAATTGTTCTATTATGAAACACCTTGAATCTCTTCCTGCATCTCATACTGTAGATTATTATTTATTTATTTGATTTCACTGATAATTCTCTTTTTGTCGTTATTCTTCCTTAGTACACTTTTATATACATGCAATAAAATACACCCCATATCAAAAAATAATAATAAACATAAGTAATTTTGATTGTAGGTTGGGATAAAGTCATACTATAGTACAAGCTGTTCTAGTGAGTTTTACAGTGTTTGTCAAAATAGGTTTTAATTATTAGCTGCATGTTACTGACATGTACCAAATCATTATTAAACTGGTCCCTCAATTTGACCTGATGAAAACCATTATTAAATCACATGTTTAATATGATTCACAGCATCCTCCAAGTTTATTTTCCAACTTCTGAATCATATATAACGACATAATAATGTCACTGTAGGTTTGTTTTTATTTTTCAATAATTAACAGTGAGCAGGAAGTTCCTCGTTCAATCTAAGATACTGAATTCACTAGAAGGAAACTCGAGCTTATATATAGTAAGAGGAGTGTTTACAAGCGTGCCAATGTTCAGTCCTATTGAGACTGATTATTTACTGTGATAAATATCATTAACCTAAAAAAAAATTTATTCTTTTTCAGATGTGTTGGTTCATGACAGCCATTGTCAGGTTGTAAAATGCCAGGATGTTAATTTGAAGTCAAAGATTTTGACAAAATGTCAAGTGAACAGGTAGAAACATTAAGGTGAGCAAAGAAAATTTTTATAAGAATTTTATTTGTTTTGACGTTTTAAAAAGGGATGTCATAATTCTGAAATCATTGTATGAAGGTATCATTGCACAAAAATAACGCTGTATTTAATGGTTACTGTCTCACATTTCTGCTATTTCTCAACATGAACAACTTTCAAGAAAGAAAACAACATCCATGATAGAGACATGGCATCTTTAAATAACATATTATTAATTTATTAAAATTTATTTTTACACAGCTGGTTTCATCCTGGTTGTGACCGTCATACAGCAGAGAGTTTACTGTTACAGAATGGAGTGGACGGGACTTACCTACTGCGACCCAGTTCTAAACCTGGTGATTATGCCCTCTCAGTCAGGTAACTATTGACCACTAAGTTCAAGTTATGATGCATCAAACATTTGGGTCTCGTTCAACTTTACATTGGATATTTTGACCTGGATCTAGACTGGCAAGTACATGAGTGTACGCTAAGGATGTAGACTAGTTTTAATATGAATGACTGTGCCCTTTAACTAAGTTCTGTAAATCAGTGATTGTCATCTACATTTGCGGAATAAAGTCTGGCAGACAGGAACACTTTCACGTTGGGGCCAAGTTCTTACTAGGGCAGCTATTTCCCTCTTAATCATGTAAATACTGAGTTTTTATCAGTTTGATACAATTTTAAATGACACAGCTATGACATGTCAATGAGGGCAAGAGATCAACTTTGGATTTTAAAGTGTTTAGCTGGAGGGTCACCAAGTGCTCCAGTACATGTATATTTAATAGACAGTATTTTATGTCATCTTTGTAATATTTGACTGTTTTGTATACTGCAAGGTGTGACTCATCTGTGAAGCATTACCCACTAACCTGGACTGGTACGAATTATAAATTTGGGCATGGAGAATTTGATAGTGTTCAAGATTTACTACACCACTTTCAGAATAAACCTCTAATTGGCTCTGAGTCAGGTACTTTTCATGCAAAACATTATTTTAATAGCTGATTACCTGATAATGCATTAACTAGATATGTTTTATACATGTTAGATACATTGTGTATAATATACATGATAATAATGCATATTTAAATATAATTAGATATGCACATGTATTAATGAAATAAATGGCCTTGTCATGATGGTAAACTTGCACACTTACATTAAAGATGTTTAGCTAATTTTGGAAAGAAATTTGAATATTGAATAGAAATGAAGTTTTTGTTGAGATAAGTGAAGGTATATTTTATTAGAGTTAATATTAAACTGCACAATGTAGGTTAAGTGTGTATATTATTTATAAATCATTTTTATTTGTATGGGGCCCTCTATTATTGAAGGTTTATCAGAGTTTACAACTTCTTCAAGAATGAGCGTTTTATTTATAGGTCAGTTGACCCTCCTTAGTTTTCCGTACCCTCGAGTAATTGATGAACCTAACATGTACGATACAATCCGAGTCCATGCGGAGTTCAGCACAGCTGACGATTTCTCCCGGGGACCAGAATTCTCAGTGGGTACTTCTGTGTAAATTAAAAATTTCATCAGAAATGTACAAATTAATCTAGTGCTGTTGAATTATCTTCCCTAAAATTATTCAAGTACATGTCAGTGTTAAAAGTTATGATCAGGGATTCGACTTTAAAATGCTACATGTAGAAAAAAATTTATTGTAATCAATATACAAGAAAGTAATGATTAAAAATGAAAGTTAGAGATCCAAGAAATATTTATGCTTCACATGAATCCTGATTTCAATGCATTTCCTTGCAGATTAATTCTAAGGAGGGATTTTTAACAAAACTTGGATCCACATTTAAGGTGGTGTTTTTTAATTTTGAAAAATTTACAATTTTCAGCAGGAGTCAATTTAAAAAATGATAAATATCAAATTAACATACATGTATTTACAAAGGCATTTATATTTTTAAAGTAATATTAAGTAGTGTACAGTATGAAAAAAGAAAGTTGTACCTGTAACAATTACACCTAGGATGCATATATTGTTTGTGTGACTTTTGCAGACGTGGAGGACGAGATGGTTTGTCCTACAGAAAAACGAGCTACGATATTACAAAAATAAAACAGACAGAACTCCAATCAGGGCATTAAATCTAGACGAGTGTTCTGAATGCCAAAGAGACAGCTCTCATAAGGGAAAGTTCAATGTTTTCAGGTGAGATAGTGCTTCAGCATCTGCTGCATTATAAGGAAAAAATGAGAAAAAAAATTGTCTCATCCCCCCCCCCCTTTGAAGCCCTATTGGGCAGAGCACAGGAGTCCGCATACCTATCAATTTTACCGAAATTTTTAGTAAATAAAAAAAATTCGTAATACTTATAATAATTATAGGTATTGCATATTTTTTTATTCGCTAAAAATTTGGTAAAATTGATAGGTATGCTAACTCCTGTGGTCAGAAACAAGGACTGCTTTTTAAGATTGTGGTAGCTAGTATAGCCACTAGGGGTTATAGACATCTAGATCTTTTGAGTTCTATACTAACAATAAGATGTCAGATTTTGGATGCAAATTTTTCAGCAATCATTTATTTCTAGAACAAATTTATGCTGAGTCAGGCAAAAAAGTATGGGTAAATAAACATATTTAAAATTTCTTGAGATTGAGAAGGAAACACCAGTTATATAAAACTCTGGTTCAGTGATAATGAAGGTCACCATCTTTGATTTGGTACACGTACCTTGCATAAAGAATATGCTAGCTTTCCCCATGTAGCAACTAGGCTAGCATATTGTTAAATATCAAAACTCTAAATACAGGCACATTTTTTTTACACACCCCTGATGAGTTTACACATTGGTGACATGTCTGCCTGTCAATAATTCTGGAAAATACAACTTTTACTTGTAAAAATTCAGTAAGGCTTGAAACAAGGAGACTAAATCAAGACACGTTTCTCATTTTTTTTATGTACCGGTACATAGTTACAGTATATACTTTAAAACTGTTATTACTAATTATTAGTGTAATGAATAATGGATATAGCAAAATAAATCCCCACAGATTCCAAGAACTTCACTATAACCGAGTTTTACTGTATTTTTCAACAAATCAATTTTACTCTTGCTCCCCTTGGAGGAAGTGTTGTCTTTCAGAGTAAAAAACATGAAGAAATGTAAACTCCATCCCAACCCAACACCCCACATAAGATTGTTTTAAACTTAAAGAGAGCTAGAGTTTCATTAGAGACTTTTGTTTTGTCAAGGCAAATGGAGGGATAATAAGTACACAGAAATACAAACTTATATATTGCTATTAAAAGAAGGAATTTGGAAGGGTATTATTTTATCAAAATGAGACACAAAAATAAAAACAAATTTGATGATAAGTAGTTGTTACTGTTAAAAGAGACAAGTGACTGAATTGTTTCATACAAACTACATGTATCTGATCCTTTCATAATGTACAAAATGTATATGTGGTCACTTGTTTTGTAAAAGGAGCATTTCATTATATGAAAACTATCCTGCCAGGTAAAGAATATGTACAAGTCATCTTTTTTTGGCATACATTTACATATACTTCTTGAGAGAACTTTCATGTGATACAATACCTTTCAATGTATTAGTACACATCTCTTACTTATTGCAGAGTTGTGTTTAAATGGCGGACATTTTACATGTATGCCACCACTGAGCAGGAATGTAACGACTGGATTTCTCTCATTAATTGGCGGCTGGTATGTAATTGTACTTGTTTGTCTGTTTGTGTGTTGATTGATGTGGGTTTTTAACACCTGTCTATGTATTAATGATTGTGTGTACATATTAACTACAGAGTAAGCACTTGCATAGTAAAGCTTCATTCCGAATTACGGCAAAATGGTAGGTAAAGATTTTGCAAGTGTGATATTTTTGCTTTATCAGAGTCCTTGAAATGTACCCAAGTATGTTTATATATATATATATATATACATGTAATCATGCATGAGATGATCAAATTAACATATCACTGCAGAATTTTTGAGAATGCGCTACAATCTATATATATGTATTTCAAGTGCCACATGCAAATACATGTGCAACAGTATTATACACCACAGCATTACCTCTGAGCACAGATGGGAAGCAAATTGTGGACATGATTATTTGGAGGAAGGTTCTGGAAGTCATTGATAAGGTTTCTGGCAAAGGGAAGAAGAAGAAACTTCTTATCCTCTGATCATACTTAATACATACTTTACACTTGTCATGTATTTACAATATATTTGTCTACCAGTTCTATTCTCCAGGATCATAACACACACACATAATCAAAATGCTTTTCTGCTTCATAATGTTTTTCATTTACACCCAAAGTATATAATAAGCAAGTGCATTATTACACATCTTTGAAGAATTATAAACCAAAAAAATTCTTTTGGGGGGATTTCTTTTTTTGGGGGGAGGGATCCTGTCCATTGTAAGCTATATTATTGGCAGTACCTATTAACTTTCATGGTAGCTCATTTTTTAGAGATCAGAAGGTTGTGGGTTTTCAAGTCCTGGCCACAACAAACCCATTTTGATTAAAAAAAAAAATAGGTAGCAACTATTCCTTTCCCAAGTGCTTGGCACTCTGAAGTGAAAGTAACAGGTCCTTCAGATGAGACCTTAAAAACCAGGGCTCGTTCACTGCAGACATTGGCATGATAAGATTCCTCGCTGCTCATTGACCCTGAGTGCAAGTCAAGGTCTAAATTTGAAGCCCTTCACTGGCATGTGATGATGTCTCATCTGAGTGAAATAATCTTGCCATCAATTGGCAATATCTATAAACCTCTTTGAGATATAGACCAAGATGAGGATCAAGGCCAATGCTACAGTCAAGGTCATATTGAATAGTGTACAAAGGTCAACTATGAATTGGCAACGTGCTGAATCTGTTACCAGTGATTATTATATTTCCCAAACACATATCTAGTATGAGTTCTTTTTTTAAATCTGATTTTAAATACCTGTACTATCATTGGTAATTTTCTAAATGTATTTGATCTGACTCAGTTACATATACACTGTATTGGCCTTTATTATATTTTTTTTAATACTTTGTGATATACATGTATTAATGCATGTGTAATATATTTCCAATAAAATTGCATCCTGGTTACATGAATTGTTGTTCAAAAACGATGTAATATGCTGACATATTTTTTCTTCAAAAGTTCCTATTTTACCCTATCAAATGAATTTTTGGGGGGAATATAATGTTTGTAAAAATTTCCACAAATCTTTGCAAATTACAAGTATGTGTAGATGATACCTTTGTTCCAAAGAATCACCAGAACTAATACATGTATTCTAGACAAGGTTGCTTTGGATAAGAGTGTTTATTTTGACCCTGACACAGGCAATTTAGCCATTTAGTCAAGGTCACATAAAGACAAAATTGACAATCAGATACCTATTGAGATACCTATTGTGCAGTATATATACAAGTTGTGGTTATGGAATTGATTTATGCAGATTTCACTTAAATTTACCATATAACATGTTAAAAATATGCCATTTTTATTCTTTATGATTATTTTTATATTTTCTATGTTGCCAGAGTTCATGAATTACTTTCGGTATCAACAAGAAATTCTGCTTTGATAGTCATACTTTAGTAGACAGTTCAAAGTTTCCATTGGTCATTTGATTAATATACAAGTATAATTTGATCCATCTTTTCATTGGTGAATATTGAGCAAATATATTGTTAGTTCTTAATTTCTGTTTTTCAGAAATCTGGTCATAAAAGACAATCCTCAGCAGCAGTGTGACCAAGTGTAAAATTAGCAGCCAATCAAAACAGAGAACAGCAATAAGAAACACCTAACTGGAAAGAGCAGTTGTCATAGAAATTAATATGTATCTTATCTAATCATGGATGTAAAATCTGTTAGCAGGTTGTGGTCGAGGGGTAGAATTTCTTGGATTTAAATAGAGTAAATTATTACAATGTTTTACTTAAGATCAGCACCTTGCCAAAACTTTGGTATTTAACGAAATATTTTTTTAAAGGCTTTACTTATATGTACCATACATGTATATCAAGAAACATGAACAGATACATTATTGGTTTCCTAAAATATTCCTTATTATTTTGAATTCAGTTTATAGTTTCAAAAGCAAAATGAACACATAGTTAAGTATATTTTAATTTTAGTATTTAGTGTAAAATACAGTGTAACATATTTAAAGTTTTATTTATTTAAGGATACCGAGGGTAAATTATGTGGTTACAACATTAACAATGTACCTTGATATTACTTGTAGTTAGTGAATAGCATTAAATAATGCTTTAAGTTGTGCTGCTCCTACTTTAGATGCAACATGTGATACACTTACATGTATGTGTTTTTGTTAATCAAGTTAAAGCATACTAGAAATGAAACTTTGAGCTCTTCTTGTCAGAAAAAGGAGTATTGAAAGTTGTTGTTTAGAATTCTAGCTCATTATGTTGATACTTGTTTGTTTGTATGACTTGTCAAGACAAGAAAAATACCAAATTTTGATAATGTGTAGTGAGTAGTATTTTGAATTTCTTTTATATATATTTTTTTTAATTAGACAGTTAGAAAGTTTTGTGTTATTTATTGATAATTTTTTTTTTAAAATCTCCAAACAGCTTTAAGAGATAGAGCTTTCAGAGTTAATGTTACTTTACACATAGACCTAATTAGTGGTACCAGTACTGTTTACCCTTTAGCAGAGGTACATGAATGAAAAATGGAACATTTCTCCCAGAATGGGTCAAAAACTTAATTCCTTTATACGATTAACCTTTATTTTGCGACACAATACATTGTAATTGAATAATTGTATGTCTATAGAGCGACTATCATTATATGTACGTGTGTCTGCCTTTGTCGTTATGTAAAACTTAAGTTTTGTTACTTTTTCTTGCCATCTGTGTTGAAATCTCAAAATGTTGCAGTTAAATGGAAATAGAATTTTTTTTCAAAAACCTGAACTAAAAAAAAAAGCTTTAAATCTTTTAATTCCTGATCATATTGAAGCAAATATCCCCAATTTAAAAATAACTGAAATGTATATATTCCTCAAACCTTGGATATTATACTTATTTACAGAAAACATATTCTAATAAAAGATATCCAAGCATTTAAAAAAATATCATTAGAACATTTGATAATAATCCATTTAACACTGACACAGTAGAATCCAGTGTATCTTTTGTGTAGAGATGAATGTTGTGAATTTGTTTGTAATTCAGCTTTTTATGAACTTAGGTTGTAGTCAAATTGATTTTATATTAAGTAACTTTTTTTTCTCTCCTCACAACCTCTTTATTTCTGTGAAAATATGTGTTTAAGTGATTACACCAAGTTCTTTTAGATCTCAAATCTTAAATTTACTTCATTCAATATGAATGTTTGGGTTTTTTTTAATGTGTAGACAGTATTATAAATGTGCTCACAAAGGTAGTTTTCTATAGAAAATTATTTCTACAAACCTATTCAATGCTTGCTCAATGTTTCTTATCAATTCCATTAAGGGGGGATGGCTTTGTAGATATTTTAAAATGCAAAAATCAGATAGATTTTTTTAGAGCTTGACCACTTACCTATATGGAAGTCAAGAACGATAACCAAAATTGCTATAAAAAAGATGGGTCATATATTTCTGACCAATCAGAATTTTGTTTTTAAATGAGATTTTTAAATTTTACCTTCCCAAAATTTTATGCATGTGTATTTAGGAACATTAAGGCATATAATTATAGTAATTTTAGGAATAGAATTTGCTGTAATGAGGCTGCATCTCCAAGAATATAACATGCTAGCAAATTTATGCAAATGTTGCTGTCTGGTGTGGTTATGTTTTAGCACTGGTATATTGCAATAATACAGTCTCATTTCATGGGTATGCTTAATTGTTCAAGTCCAGTTATTTGTGGCAATATTGTAGCAAAAGGAATTCATTTTTTTTTTACCTAGTTATATCCAATCCTCTGAGTTTAAAACACCTTTCCTTCTGTCCTTTTATTGCACATTTAACCTGCATGACTGCAGGTATTCAGCAGGTATGAAATCTGTAGCATGAACGGGTCTATATGGCCTTGTTTTAAAACTCCCAGAACATATGGCAAACACATGTATGTTAGATGAATGTTACATGTAGTTGAATGCTTAAGCAAGAGGTTCAAGATTTTATTTACCAACAATAATAATAACCCATGTAATAATATATAATTAAGAATATTATTATTTAGTGTTATTTTTTTGTAAATGATAGCACCTTTTTATAAATGTGCAAGTTTTTACTCAAAGATGACAATTTTTAAGCACCTTCGGACAAATGTGGAATTTTTTTTTTTCACTCCAAGATGAAATTTTGAAAGTTTGTTCATGATAAATTACACATTGTATCGAGAATAGCTAAAATTCTCCATACAGTTCATCGTGCTAAATATTTTATAATTTATACCCACCTCCTATATGATATCCTATATTTTTTTTTATACTGTATTTGTATAATTATACCGACACCAAATAAATGTTTATAAGGATTCCTAGATATATAACAATATTAACCAAGTACTTGCATTTTACAAAGACTTGTATGTGGATTATATGATCAAGTTTATCAGAGAGTTTTATCAATGTTATGGGTTAAATAGGCTCTGGATGGGCTCTGAATTAATGAATGTGTATTTTTACTTCTAGAAAATGAAGCCTTTCTTTTATGCATTATAAGCAGCTGGTGTTCATTAAATCTCTATGTAAACCTGCAATAGTGCCTGACTATTACAGAAATTTCTGTCATTTGTGTTATTATTTTGTTTCTTTTTGTTTTCAAAAAATTAGAAATAAATTTTTTATTTCAAAAAAGTTTTTTTTTTTCACTTATGTCAGCTGTTGAATTCATATTTCATAAGATTTGAAATTGGGTGAAATTGATCTGGTGGAATCAAACTAAGCTCTAATCCTGGTAGGATATAATGATCTGTCAAAGACAACAAAAGGAGATAAAATATGCATATTTTACATCTGATTTATTTTCTAAACCCATGGTGGATTTAAAATATGGACGGTATACAATTCCTTTTGCAAATATTCATGAACAAAGTTCAGAGCACATCACTGGTCATGAAATATGTGTAAAAGTTTAACTGTTGTGTAAGAAGACTGTCAGTTTTCAAAGTAATGCAGCAGCATCATTCATTCGACAATCTCGGAGAGCCTGAGCCAGAACTGATGATGTGGCCTGGCTTCCCTCACGATTCTTCCACGTCTTCAACATAGCGTAAACCTGAAATGTATCAAAACAATGCTCAAAAAATCCAAATATTTTAAAAGTTTAAATTCTTCAACATGTGAAAAAAGTTTAAAATTTGAGTATGCTAAGAGAATAATAAATGATGTATTACTAGTATTCTTGAAAAGTATGAGAGAATATTGATTCTAATCACATTACATGAATCCTGAAATGGGCTTACCCCGGTACTTAAGCCACATGGCTTTAAAGATTTTTAAGACTAGCTATCATCAGCATGCAAGTTTCCCATTAGAGGCTTGCAACTGGTACCTGGTACATGTGTATATATTGAGCAATAGCAAAGTGAGCTGTTTTCAACCAAAAGTGTATCAATATGTTCATCCACTCTAATTTTTTAATAGGCTCCAAAGTTACTGAAGGCAAACAATCATATGTAAGAATCTACTTTGAATTACTTTCTAAACTGTACAAATAAAGATAAACATTGGTTATTAAATATTACAAATCCCTCACCTCAATAAATGTTATCTTTAACGAGGTTCGCTCCTGAGCTTTCGAGCAGATTTATATCTTAACCTATATTTCAAAAATTCTGCATAAATTTTTAATTATTACAATAATTTTGGATTTTACAATGCCAATTAAACTATATTCATTTAAAACTCCATTATTAAATTCCATACCAAAAGCATTAAGTGAGGAACTATATTTTGTGGCGGAATGTTTTTTAGAAGAAAATGGTCATTTTTTCTCTTTCGAAGTATTTAAAGTATGTTAAGTTTGGATTCCTATTTTTACATACAGTCTGCACACAGAGTTATTTTGTGCAGTGAACTGTTTTATACTGGTCCTAAATTATATATTAAATAAACTGTCATAAATTCTATCATCATATATGATAAATATAGCAAATATATTGTGAAAATCAAGAAAAAAATATCCCTATTTTAAGCTTAAAATTAGCACTATTTTAGTAATATCTAAAAATTAACATCACAGACCCCCACTTTTTATTTTATTTTCTGAATATATAAGTTACTTTTAACCATTCTTCTTAAATTCAGTAAAATGTCATTACTTTCAAATGATATTTTTGCTTGTTGAATTTTTAATGCCAGAAAAATGAAATTTTTTGAGTGCAAAAAGGTCAAATAATTAAACATGCGGAGTAATTTCAAAAAAAATTTTTCGTTGTCACAAATTTTAATGAGTCCATTCTAGATGAAATAAGACTGTGTTTGTTCCCATAATTTATTTGAATAAAAAATATTGGAGGAAAAACTTTAAAAATTGATTTATGTGTAAGACATATTTACAGTGCAAAAAGGTCAAACTAGATGCTCTGTAGCGCCAAAAGACGCGCATTGACCCCCATTTTTTGTTCTGATTTTTAATTAAGCTATGTGTATAAATTCTAAAAATATACTTGATAAAAAATTCTCATTACTTTTGATGGCAGGATCCAACCTCCTTAAGTGCCAAAGTCTTACACCTAACAAATGTTCTTGTAGTGTGCATTTCTCTAAATGCAACATTTATGCAAGTTTGCATGGTCTTGGATTTTTTTAGTTACTTGGGAATTGGACTCAAACACCTTTTCTAATCAATCATCTGGAAAATGTCAGATTCAGCATCTGAAGCAAGCCTGGTAGTGTGTACCCCTAGATGCATCATCCAATGCAATTTTGGTCAGCAAAGGGCTGTTCCAAAAACTTTAACCTGTTCACTCATCTGGAAAATATAGGTCAGATCCAACATCCAAAATATGTATGGTAGTGTGTCCTAGATGCAACAAGCTTGATCATAGGGTTTAATTATTGTTACTTTAGAATGAAAATGCTCCAAAAACTTTAACCTGGTCATTCATCTGAAAATGTAGGTCAAATCTGAAGTAAGTCTGATATTGTGCATCTCTAGATGCTTCATCCCTGCATGTTTGATCCAGGTAGGACTTAGCATAAATTACTTGGGAATGAGACCTGCTCCATAAAGTTAATTTACCTTCAAAAAACATAATGTGGTCTTCTTTATGGAAAATAATATTAATGGCTGAAAATGCAGTAACTGAAACCTGATGGTATAATGAAACAAATTAAGTGTTAAATGCATCATCCATGCTACTAAGGATCAATGTAGGGCATAAAAATACTTGGAGAGAAAACCACTCAAAAAACTTGGGACACTGAAGTCAATATCGAGGGTATAACATTAAGCTCTCCTTTGTTGAGGTGCGGCTAGAAATGAATTAATGGATACATAATGGAGCATTTCCTCTTTCATCCCTTAGATCCAGACTGAAATTTGTAAAAATTGACAAGAATAGCCATTAAGCTGTCCAATATTGGACCTGATAATTTCTCATAATAAAACTATCAAAGAAACATTATTTAGTAAAGTTTAATTGCTTCATTCCACTTATATTATGATTTTTAAGGAATGAAGCTTAGCGAAGCGGTTTATAAAAAAAAGCGTAAACTGCCCCAAGTTATGTTATATCGTATAACATATGTTAAAATAAGCTTCATTCCTTATAATTTAATTTCAGTGTAGTCAATAAGACAATTTTTCCTCCAGAAATGGCTTCAAATTGAGCATATTTTAAAAGTAACGTCAAGCGGAGTAATACGTTAATTTTGACGTAACTCATTGTGATGTCACTTGGCACACCTCAGCCGATTCTTACCTCAATCAAACGTTTGATGAACTTGTGACGGAATCAGCCGAGGTTTGCCGAATGATTGTGATGTAGGCAACTTATGTTATACGATATAAACAAAATCTTTTATCCAATCAAATGACGTGTTACAACTAAAATTAAATTATTAAAAGATAATATCAATCAGTCCATCTCATCCTATATATAATAGATGATACTGGTACATGTATGTGTATGGAAAAAAAGTTTAAATAATGAAAACTAAATGATCTCTTTATGCCTTATCAACATACTAATGATCAAGAATGGTGGAGCATAATTAAAGTAGTCAGTACAGTTACTTGATTGGATATTGGACCTAAAATCAGAACAATCTTTGTTAAATGTTTTACCCTAGAATTTATAATTGCATATTATTTGGAAAGGAATTGTGGCCCAAAAACTTGTGTGATGGTGATCAAAATAGAAAGAGAACCAGCCACCTAAGTCCAGTTTCATTATTGTGTCCTCCATCAATAAACGAGCTGGTCATTTTTTATTCCTTTGAAATTGCTACTTTTCAAAGTTTAATAAAGATTCCAAAACCTGCTTGGGAGTTTGAAGATGTATGTGGAGCATGCATGACGTACAACGTACAGTTTCAAACCAATTTCTCACCAACCTAGCCTATGCTGTCTAAATAAGTTTACTTATATATATAGATTGAGAAGGGAAGAATGAAATAAGATATGAATGAAATAGTCTGACTAATGCCTAAGATCTAACAACTAAACACATGCATGTTTTAACCTTGTCACTTTGGTTCTGAAAAACAAACTTTGATTCATGTAACACAAATCAAAACAAGAGGATAAACTGTACCTTAATTTTTTTTTTTATATTCACACATACAAATTAGCTTCAAACCTTTTATTTATTAAAATAATGTAGCACCTGGCAATTTCTAATTCATTAATGCAGCCTTATTAGTAGCTTAATTATCTTACTGTTAAGCAAGATTTTTAATAAATTTAAAATTAAATCTCTTTATATTTTTTCTTTAATCCTCCCCAGCTTTAATTATACATTAAGCTTTCTTTAGTCATGTGGCCCTTCAGGTGTACGTGCTTGCAAGCCAGCCAAAACAGATACCCCAATACTATAGCTAGTAAAGGTGACTAATATAGATGTTGATACTTATTTTATCATTAACCTATAGTGAATCAAGTATATGTACATCCCAATCCAAACAGCTTCTGTTTATTCTAACTTCACTTGATTGATATTATCAGTTAGTGTATTGTTTTTGAAGCTTTGGTTGCTTGAAGCACATACATTATTCAAAATGGTCAGAGAAGAAAAATGGTAAATCTTTATCTCCATGTCAATATGTTAATATACAATCATTAGACATTAGTGGCCAAAGATAAAAAATATCAAAATCACTGATATCAAATTTTCTAAACATTGACCTTGTCACTTGGATCCTAAAATATAATATAGCATAAAGTCTGATTGCCACACAAGGCAAATTAAAGCTAAAAACAGTACACATAACAGTTTAACGTACTCAGTACATGTATATCAGAAACATTCATTTTATTTCATCATATTTATTTTCCCCAACAATCTTACACTCTTACTATTTTCAGAACTATAAATTCTTTTAAGTAAAATAAAAATACAGGGCCTTATAAACTTTTTATTTATAATTTTCATTTTTTTTTCTTTTCAAAAAGAAAATCTGCAATTTATCTCACCTGCTGGCGTTGATCATTGCTCCTGGATTGGAATTCTTCAATGTCTTCAAATTCAAAGTCCAGTTTGTTGGCTAACCTGACCCAGTCTTTATTATGAATCTTCACAGCTATTTTCTGTAGCACTTTGTCATCTGGAATGGGTCCCCCAACATTACTCCTGGGAGCAGGGGTGGGGCCTGTACTGCTGAACTAAAGTAAATTTAAAAAAATAATAATAAAACCATAGTTCTGCATTATAAACCATCACAGCAAGTCACAGGTTTTGTACCTGCCCAGTGAGTATCTCCTTGCAGCAGTGAGGGAGTATAGAAAACCTGTTACATGTAGTATTAACTTGCTTATATTAGGTAATATATATATTGTATAAAAAAAAATAATTCATCTCTTAAAATGTCAAATAACATGAAATTTTGTGGTCAAAACCTTTGCAGAACACACCCATGATAAAGCATTCTTCATTATGACCCATGATAAAGACTTGGTTTTTAAGAATAATAAGTTATTATTTATTCCTATTTACTATAATTATTAATTTTACTGCATATTAATTAATCTTAAATCTTTGAGAGTTTATTTTGGTGACTTCCTACAACTACAAGATCCAACTTATTTATTTGCAAAAAGGTAAACTAACACATCTATAAATGCAGTTTATTAATGAATTGTTTCAGTTTTAAAATTTTATATTTCCATCAAAATTAATCCCTGTCTGTATAAGATACAATTATAAATGCAAAGAAATTGTAAAGAGGACACAACCAGCCTGTTCTTATCAAAGTAAGGACATGTATATAGGTACATTTATATACCTACTGATCTTAATTACAAAAAGTTCACATTCATTATCAGTAAGTAAACTTTCCAGTACAATATCACTCATATCAGGTACTGTATACTTGTTTATGTGTACCAGGGCTCTTGATTGTCTATAATTGGGGCCATTCAAATGCCTCGATTCCCAAATCAAGAAAGAAACCTCTTTTCCCCAATTTAATGTGTAAATTTTCCAAATAGTCAAAATTTAAGAACTTATGGTTGGGAATTAATAATAGTTGATATTTCATGGTGTTGCAAAACCAAAATAAGTTAACACCAGAAACCCAACATATAATGATTTAATTTAATGTATAAGGATTTTCCCATGCATAATTCCAAAAAAAAAAAGGCACTTATATATTTCCCCAATTTTATTGGCTCCGGCCCTTGTCCTAAAAGTGGAGTGAGAGCCCTGTGTACATTTAATATTATAACAAATCCATATATATATATATATATATATATATATATATATATATATATATATATATATATATATATATATATATATATAGCCACTGCATTCACCCAAAAAGCTAATTTTTAAAAAAGTGCAAAAAGACAAAATATTGTCTATGTTGTGTGCATTAAATAAAAAAATACAAGTAAAGTGCAGTTTCTATAAAATAATTTTGTCACAATAAAATTTTTGGAATCTAAAAAGAAAAACTATAAGTAGGATTGAAAAATTAGTACCATTTGTACAGTTCAGTTGGAAAAGCATTAAAAAATTTTTTTAAAAAATTAATTATGTAACATTCATGTACATATAAAATATATGCTCTTCAGGAATATATTTATAGGTTTACTTGACTGTTTGAACAACCTGAGGGTTTTATTTAATGCCTAATTAATTAAATTCAATGAATAAAAATGATGTGATATATGTGAAACAAGTGACTTTAAATTATATCCAATAGATACCATTCTATTCTGAGTTTGTCTGCCAGATTGCATCTGTAAAATTAAATTCTGATTATTGTAACAATAAAAGACTGATTATCGTATAGTTTTTGAGATTTTCTGATCTGGTTTCAACCAGTTTTAATCTATGAATACTGTATAATATTTAACAATATTCATAGATTAGAAATCTGACATTAAGGTATTTACATTTATCTGGGTCACACAGATTACATTTATAACCAAAAGACATTAACCCTCCATCATAATACAAGTATTGCACCTGACTTAAATCTGCTATCAAATGATATTTTTTAAAATAATTTCAAATCTGGAAACAGTACCAGTAAAAACAATGAACAATAGGCCCATGGGCCACACCACTCACTTGAGTAACAATGGCTCTTCTGTTCTCCATCAGCAGATTCTTTTTATAATATATTCTTATGCAAAATTTTGATCACATTTTATGGCCCCACCCTACCCCAGGGGTCATGATTTGAAAAAACATCAATCTACACTACCTGAGGATGCTTTCATAAAAATTGACTAACCATGGCTTTGCTGTTTTTGTGAAGCATTTTAAAAGATTTTTTCTATTTATTCTTATGTAAAACTTTGATTGCCCATTGTAGCCCCGCCCTAACCCCAGGGTTCATGGTTTGATCAAAATAATCTACATTACCTGCATATGCTTCCACAAGAATATGAATAATAATTTTGACTTTGTTGGTATTGAGAAGAAGATTTTTAAAGGGTTCTCCTATACATTCCTATGTGAAACTTTGTTTCCCTATTTCTGCCCCATCCTACACCCAGGGGTTATGATTTAAACAAACTTCAATCTACACTACCAGAGGATGATTCCATATAAATATGACTGATCAAGGCTTTGCTATTCTTGGGGAAAAGTTTTTAAAAGATATTTCCAATACATTTATGTAAAACTTTGATCTCCTGTTGTGGCTCCACCCTACACAGGGATCATAATTTGAAAAACTTGATTCTACACTACCTGAGGATGCCTCTGTATTAAAATGACTAATGATGGCTTTTCTGTTCTTGAGAAGAAGACTTTTAAAGATATTTCCTTTATATTCCTATATAAAATTTGATCCCCTGTTGTGGTCCCACCCTACCCCCCAGGGAATATGATTTGAGCAAATTTGAATCTACAGTATGTAATGCCAGAGTTTCTCATCTTTTCTGGCCCAGTGGTTCTTGAGAAGATTTTTTAAAAGATGCCACTTTTCACGAATTCTTAATTATCTTCCCATGAAAGAGATTATGGCACTTCCTGTGAACAAACTTAATCCCCTTTACCCCAAGGATTTTTTGTGGCAATTTTGGTTGAATTTGGCCAAGTGGTTCTGGAAGAAATAGAAAGTGTGAAAAGTCTACACTCTGACAGCACACCGTCACGACAGACAACAGACTGACAGACGGATGCCAGTCACTTTTTGATCAGAAAAGTTCAGGTGAGCTTAAAACATAAATTGATGTATTTGCTGATAACAATTTATACAATATCCGTATAAACTCACACCACTTCCAAAACATTCAAATTAACATACATGTATGTGTATTTACAGTATACAATTACTCATTTTTTTCCTATAAGAGTATCCTAAATAATTTGATTTTATTTACCTCTGGAAGTTTGCTGTGAAGTTCTTGCCTCATTTGTGTGGGCAAAAGTTCAAAGTTCAAGGCCTCTTCGAGAAGAGGTTGTGGAATTTTTAGACAGCCTCTGACAAAGTTCTCCTCGTTTATAGTCCCTGATGAGATGAAAATCCGATATCGATAATTTCAATACTTATGATCCATCAATATTAAACATTTATTTGTGATAAACAAAGACTAAATTCAAAGCTGCATGATATACTTCACTGAGGAATGCTACCTTTATTCCCTGGATCCATAAATTGGTAAAGTGTATTAACAACTCGATCTATATTCTGTCAAAAAATTCAATAAATTATAATTACAGAAAAACATAACAAAATTTAAAAAAAAAAAAAGAAAGAAGGTCAGTGATATACTTATTGAGGATATAAACAAAAAAGTGATTGCATGGGTTTGTGTTTCGGAGGGGGGGGGGGGGGGGAATTAAAAACATACATTTTTTTTCATACTAGGGAGAAAGTATATGCTAGGAAAAAAATATTTATATTTAGTAAGGTATACAATCCCCAACTTTACATAATTTCCAAGCACCAAATTGGTCAAATGAAGGTCTCATCTAAGTCACATCCAATTTAATCAATTTCATTTTTATGAAAAAATAAATTTAAAAAAATACATGTATGTCTAACATGCAGGAACTAAGTAACTTTGGCACTTCTTTAGTTCATCTGGAGAAGTTCAAAATAGCTCAGCCAATCAAAATTCTCCTTAGGGTCAGCTTAAGATTATGGCAAGATGGTAAATATGAACTAGAAGTACACTAATTTTCTTCTTTTTTTTTTTTTTTGAAAAAATGATATATATTCAGATCTCCAAAACAAGCAGTATCTCATAAGAAGGGAGGAATATTCATGCACATGAACTGAAAGTTTTCAGAATTTAAAAATCTTACTATTTGTAAACATGTATCTTGTTTTTGCTTATGTTGCACACTCTGTTTTCTTACCCCTTTGTCCTCTGGCTGGACATATACCCTCTCTATAATCTTTCTGAAAATGTCCTTTGGTAAATTATTCCCATTGTTCAACATCCGGAAAACACCTGGAATGAAAAATTAAACATGGTGATGCATTCAAACATCTTTTGATTTTCCAATATTTCCATATCAATAAGAGTTGTCTTTTTTTCCATTGACAAAACTTAAAATATAGTAAAACACGCTTATAATGAAGAGCCAGGGATCAATGATTTTGCTTCATTATAAACATAATTCAGTATATCTGTTAAGTGCAATAATATAAATTTAAAGCCATGGCGAATAGAAATCACTTCGCTGTAATTTAAGTGTCAATTCATTATAAGCATGTTCAATAGAAGTATCTTTTACTGCATTATGCAATTTTCAGGAGATCAGAAAATACATGTATGTTTAAATGTGCTCTCAATATTTAAAGTTTCATATCACTTTGATTTAATTATAAAAGATTAAGTTTTTCCATGCCCACATGCAATTCTAATTTAGTCCCTAATGCTGAGATTTCCAATTGACACACCTTTAAGTTTGTTTTCTGTGCTGGAAGTCTCACACCACTTCAATCCTCTGAGGAAATTTTCAAATGATATTGTCTTTGTCCTGGGATTTACAAACTTTTTCATTATCTGAAATTACACATACATGTAATCAATATTTGAACAAAAACATGTTTGAAAATACAGACAATATTTAAATAGGTACTAATATAGTGAACTTGTGGGGATCATCAAATGCAGCTGTTTGAATAATGTTTGTTAGCAAAAAATTTATTGTGTTTTGATGTTTGATGAATCATATGCACTTAAACATGTGATAATTTCTATAATGCTATGTTCACTAATGCATACTTAGTAACCCACTTACCTGTAACTTACCTGTAAAAGGCTGTAATGCTAATGCACCTTGGTAGATATTTAGATTACAGTGTCTTTTCATTTTAAACAAGATGTGTTCGTGAGACACTGATGTCCCTGTATGGCAGCTCATGGCAAAGGTTAAACTTTCTCAAATGCAAGTCAAACCCCAAAGTCAACAGATCAAAAAAAAATATTGGTACCAAAAGATGGGTTTTGTCACAAAGAATACACATTTGAAATATGAAAGCCCTAGAATCAACTTTCAAGAGTTATGGCAAATGTTATAGTTTTTCAAAGGTAGGTCAAACTCAAAGGTCAAGGTCAAAAGGTCAAAAAATATATTGGTACTCAAGAAAAGTTCTTGACATAAGGAATACACATGTGCATTATGAAAGCCCTAGCCCCAACTGTTCAAAAGTTATGGCAAAGGTTATAGTTTTTCAAAAGTAGTTCAATTTCATTGGTCAAGGGTAAAAAATATATTGGTACTAAAGAGAAGGTCTTGTTACAAGGAATACACATGTGTAATAAGAAAGCACTAGTTTCAACCATTCAAAAGTTAAAGCCAAGTTTAATTTTTTTTAAAAGTGGGTCAAACTTAAAGGTCAAGGTCAAAAATATTTGTACCCAAGGAAAGCTGTTATTACAAGAAATACATGAGTGAAGTATGAAAGCCCTAGCACAAAAAATTCAAAAGTTATGGCCAATGTTAAAGTTAAAATTAACTTTTGCAAAATTTTGTAAAAGTGGGCAAAACTCCAAGTTCAAGAGGTCAAATGTGTTAGTGAAAGCTTTTGTCATCAGGGATACACATGTGAAATATGAAAGCCATATGGAAGCCATAGCTTCAACCAATCAAAAGTGATGCGCAAGGTTAAATTTTTTCAGACAAACAGAAAGACAGACAGACAGAGCAAAAACTATATGCCCCCGAATCTTCGATTACGAGGGCATAACAAGCAGATAAAAAGAACAAAAAAATATCTTCCTATGACTATGACTTGGTTATTTACATGTAAAACACATTTATTTTCATTGGGATTTTCCTCTTATATATTTTTTAAGAAGTCTTACATTTCGTGAGAAGGCATCTTGATTGATTGGATGTTGAGCCAAAGCCTCTTCAGAGAGTTCTCCTTTATCTGTACACCCGAGCTGTTTAAACCTTAGCCAAAGTCTCTCCACCTCAGCAATACTCACTATTCAATTAATAATAACATCTCAGGATAAAGCATCCATATATTAAATCAGATACTAAACATATATGCAAAACCAATACAAAAAATAATTTTAAGAAAAATGTATAATTTAGAAAATAAACTGGTTAAAAATGGAGTTGCTTATCCCTGGAATTATATGATTCTGAAGATCAAAAGCAAGGGGAATCAAGGCCCACATCAATATGAGTCAATATGGCCCTGTTGTTCTTCATCAGCAGATTTTCTATGAAAAATGTACACTACCTCACGATACTTTCATTTCAATTTGACTAAACATGGCTTTGCTGTTGAAAAAAAAAGATTTTCTATGATTTTTTTCCCTATATATCCCTATATTAAACTCTAATAGTAAATTGTGGCCTAACCCTACACCTAGGGGCCATGATTTGAACAAACTTTTATCTGCACTACCTGAAGATGCTTCCATATCAATATGACTAAACATGGCTTTGCTGTTTTAAAAAAAAATTTCCCTAAATATTCTATGTAAAACTCTGAACCCCCAATAGGGCCAAAACCCTACCCCAGGGGATCATGATTTAAACAAATTTGAATTTACACTGTCTGAAGATGCTTCCATATCAATATGACTTCTCAGGGCTATGCTGTTCTTGAGAAGAAGATTTTTAAATATTTATTCTTATATATTCCTATGTAAAACCTTGATCCCCCATCATGACCCCACCAAACCCCCCATGGTCAAGATATAAATAAAATTGAATCTACACTATGTAATAAGGGTTTCACATAAGTTTCAACTTATTTGGCCCAATGGTTCTTGAGATGATGTTTTGAAGATACCACCAAATTTTCACTAATTCTTAATTAACCTCCCTTCTTCTCCCTTCTTCTGGAGAAGAAGTCGAAAATGTAAAAAGTTTACAGACTGACAGACAGACAGATGGATGATGACAAAATGTGATCAGAAAACTCACTTGAGCTTTCAGCTCAGGTGATCTAAAAATGAAAATGTCAGATAAACAACACATTTAATTTGAAGCATATTATTTTTGACGCACATTCCGAGGCAACAGCGTGAATAGTTATCCAGTTTGGTTTCTTTGGATCAGTGTGACGGGTACATGCCTTGGTCTCTGGAACCAGTATCTGACTAGTGAATGCACCCATATTTCACAGCTGAACTGACAGTATATAATGCTCTGAAGGAAATTAAAATATAACAGAGAATATATACAATATGTCTTTTCATATTTAAGAAACGTATAAATTCATACATACATATATACAATGACATGTAATGTAGATTATTTTGGATACACATAATTTGTCTGTGCTGTTTGTAGTTGTATAAATCATGCTTGTTGTTTGTGATGCCTGAAAGGGCCCTGATTTGGAAATAAAGAATCTATCTAATCTGTCCATCATACAGATTTAAGGAAATATACTATTTAAAATAAATTATCATTAAGTATTTATCAATTAGCTGATAATTTGTTCACGATCTGCCATATACTTAGCACTGTTACATGTACTTGTCAATGGACCTAGTCAAATGTCAGATTTGTTGTTTACATGTTGATACGGCATACCGGAAATTAACAGAACAAACTAAAACACTTTTTGACGACATATATTCCGGAAAAGTATTTCTTCGAAAGAGGCAACACGGAAGTTCCGGTTGTTTTGTTCAACCGTCAACGGACTATCTTCAATCTACTTTAACAGTTTAATCTTTGTAAGTATTAATGTACCCATTTTTCTACATTCCATGAATTAGAGATTAATTAAATATCATGGCAGCCAATTTTGCTAAGAAGAATTTTACTCGGTTCTGTCTTGCAGTCTCAAAACGATGGCGAAATGTGCGAACGTGACAGGAATGCACGAGAGTATGGCGTATATTTGATAAAACAATGTCATCAGAATTCATCTGCCTTTTAAATGTGATTAAATTTTTTACATTTAATGTGGTATTAAATGACTACCCTCCTTGCTTTTTATAATTAACTTAGCACCTTAGTTTCCCTCAACAAAAATAATAATATTTGCGACACGTGACTGAGAAACACATGTCGGTTGTCGGTCACGGTCATGACAGGAACGTGTAAGTCGTTTGCTTTTATATCCATTCATTTTATTATTTTTATTTATTTTCTTTAAAAATATATGTATTAATTTTTAGAATTTTATTATTTATAATGAAGCAATCAAAATCTAAATAGAAATGCATAATTAAATCAAGTAAATGAATGATGAATGCATTACATGCATTAAGACGTGTAAATATTTTGCTTATTTAATTATTACATCATGTGACACATTATCTTAGTGTGATTTTAGATCAAGGCCAGTAACCTTTAGTTCTTTCACATAAACATTGCAGGCACAGGTTCTGGTAGAGATAAATTTTTGTGACCCATACCTGTTCTAAATATTAGATAAGATTTTTACCTTTCATCTGTTTGTGTCAATACACAACTGCGTAGATTTCAGTGCAGTATATATTAAACACTCAGGTCAATTTTCCTGCTTTTCAAAAAAAGTTCTTAACAGGTGCATTTAATTTTTCCCTATTTCTTTTTAAAGAGATATTGTGAAATGGAAAATCAGGCAAGCCAGATAGAAAATGCTACTAAAGAAATTGACAAAGTAAAGAGAAAGCTTCAGCAAAATGTCAGTGAGGTGAGTTAGAAAAAAAATGATAAATTGAAAAATAAAGTATAATTAATTTTTTTTAAAAATATTTTTTATTTGTGTAAAATTATAATTTTAAAAGGATATAGGAATTAATATCTTTAAAAAATCTTCCTCTCAAAAACCACTGGACTAGAAAAGATGAAACTAAAGGGAAGGCTTCCTGATTAAGTGTAGATTCTAAAATTTAGAATCTACACTTAATCAGGAAGCATTCCCTTAAGTAAATCTAAATTGGTCAAATCATGACCCCTGAGGATAGGATGGGGCCACAGTAGTGGATCAACGTTTTACATTGAAATGTACAAGAAAACTTTTTTAAAATCTCAAGAGAACCACTGGGCCCCAAAAGGTGAAACGTGTGAAAGCTTTATGAGGAAGTTTAAATTCTACATTGTTCAAGTCATGACCTCAGGGATAAGGTGGGACGAAAGATTTACATTGAAATAATATAAAAGAAAAATTTTAAAAATCATCTTTTCAAAAACCACTGGGCCAGAAAAGGTGAAAGTTATGTGAAAGCTTCAGACATAATGTAGATTGTAAATAGTTCAAACCATAGACCCTGGGGTTAGGGTGGGGCCACAATAAAGGATCAAAATTTTACATTGAAATATATAGCACAGAAAGTTAAAAAATCTTCTTCTCAAGTACCACTGGACTTACTGGAAATTTTCCCGAGGAAGTGTAGATTCTAAATTATTCAAATCTTCTTCTCAAGAACTACTGGACTTATCGGAAATTTTCCTGAGGAACTGTAGATTCTAAATTATTCAAATCATGACACCGGGGGGGGGGGGGTTAGATGGGGCCACAATAAGGAGTCAAAGTGTTACATTGAAATATATAGGAAAAAACTTTAAAAATCTTCTCAAAAACCACTGTACCAGAGAAGATGAAACTCATTTGAAGGCTTCCTGAGGTAGTGTAGATTCAAAACTGTTCAACTCATGGTCTCTGGGGTCATAATATGGGATCAAAAGTTTCACATGGAACTATATACAAGTGAGTTAAGGCTAGATATAGGACTGGTGTTTCTATGCATGTGAACTAATTAAAACATATAGGGACTGTACCTATTATACAGAGAAAGTTCAAACATTTTCTAATGTATACTTGGTACCCATGACATGTTATAACCAGTACACTTAATAAAAAGCATTATAAAAAGAATTTGATTTACAGTTGAGTCTCATAAATCAGGATTCTTTTCCTGGGAATATTGTACATGTTAATGAAACATCCAAATTATTGAAACATACCTTTCATAATTGGTAAATGTTTCCCCAGATTTTGACAGCAAAGCGAGGTATACCTATTATTGATGTAAGGATTACCGAAACTCAGTTGTAATCAAATTAAAACGATGTATAATATTAAATCACTTCTTTTTTCGCACATAGGTTAAACTACAAGTTCAGACAGCAGTGAGTCGTAATTTGGAGGCCTTGAGGAACCGCGAGGTTTGGCTCCTGAACCAGGTGGAGTTGTTACAGAGTGCTAAAGAAGAGGTTCTCAGTAACCAGCAGGCAAAGCTGCACAAATTACTGGGGGTCATCCAGACCCAGAAGGGGGGATTAAGCCAAACAAGGTAATATACTAAATACAGAAATGAGGCTGACTGTTTTGAGGAGAAAAAGTAATTTATGTTGAACATTTTTTTAATACATGGATTACATGCTATTTTATTTTAAAAAGTTATGGTACATGCTAGAGTCAAGATTTATTGATAGTTTGCTGGTAACAGTATATTTGGGATAAAAAAAAATAGAAAGGAAAATAATTTATCTTAAAAGTCTGTTTCCCAGTTGTGTGTCTTATACAAAAAAGTAATTCTGTACTTGAGCACCAGTTCCTATTTCTCTTGTTTCTTTTTTTTAAAAAAACATCTTCCATTTCATATAGAATTGATCCCAGTGACTTGAAGCCTGAGGAATCGCCATACTTGACCTTCCGCTGTGATGCTGGGTCACTCCGAGAGAGTATCAACAGCTTTGGTAAGATAGACGCCAGTGGTCTGCCCCACTCTGTGTTTGTTCAGCCGGGGAATCCATCGACCAGTCTGCCCAAACATGTGGAGGAATATGAGGATGCTGAACACCACGTCCTGTATAAAACTGTAGAGGAGGTTCATCAATCTAAGATGTCCAACGCCTGTGTAAGTTTTTCTGGGGAAGGGAGTGCATGGGGGTGGGGTGGGAGGTTATTTCTCACACATTGCATGGCTCAACAGGATGTGAAAAAGGAGGTGCACTGATGTATGCTAGATTGGGTGTAATATAGTGTACATGGTGAATGATGAGGTTTGTGCAAGTTAAGAGTGACAAAGTGTGACATTTGTGTGTATTAAACCCAGGTAGCATATCCTTGTTATTTGCTGCTGAAGGACTGTTTATGGATTACTATGCTGTTATCATAAATACTGTGAAAAATTTTCAGAAAATGTTGTGGTATTCATTGAAAGAAATACTTATATTACTGAAAGAGAATGTAGAATTCTGAGAAAATGAATCTTAATGGATAATCAAATTTTCAAGTTTGAACTTGTTACACAGATCATAAGTACTTGCTCAATTGTAATCTGTTGCAGTTGGAACATGACAAATTTTTAAGTGTCCTTAAGTAAGTAGCTACAAGTGAGGTTCAAAACTAAGTATACATTATAATGCTCATTGTTTTGTACTGTACTTGTAGATTGATGTAAAAATTCCCAAGCTTTCTCCTAATGCTGATGACTGGCTGGCCAGACCTTCCTCCATTTCAAAGATGTCTGTGTCTGCCCCCAAATTTTCCATGCCAAACTTGAGCAATAAGAAGAATGATTGGTTGTATCAATCAGGTGACAGCAAGGACCAGGGGTCAGTTTGCTCCTCCACTTTGTCAGATGAGGTCTTGTCCTTGACCCCCAGTCACAGTGTGCCCTCCTTCTCCTCTCATTCGACCTTTTCAAGCACCAAGAGCTGGCTGAAGCAGATTAAACAGGATTTTGAGGATGAGGATGATTTTGAGATTGTGGAAGGAGGAGGATCTACTGGTATGTGTTTTAAGATCAAGGCTAGCAACCCCCCACCCCACCCCCACTACCACCACAAAAAAAACCAGTGTGGATGTGACAAGAAAAAAATGGCTTTAAAAAATTTCAGCCCAAAATGTGTATTCATGTCTGAGAATCAAATGTCATATTCAGACATACGACTGAATTAAGTAACAAAGAATATTAATGCTGGATATTTATCAGATATATTTAGAATCTAGTGTGTGTCACTAGAAGAATGGATATATTTGAAATTTTGGTACATATTGTAAGAAAAAAAAACTCCATTGAGCACACAATATTGCTATTTCCATGTTCCCCACTCTCTCATTGCACAAACCCTATATACAAAGATGAATGTAAATGAGGTTAAAATGGCAGTTTATTTATTTACTGTAAATCACTTTTTAGTCGTGAGAACTTTATTTTCTCATAATTAAGCGAGACCGTCAGCTTGTGAAAATTTCATTCTCGTGTAAAATTTTATTAGCATAGCTTATATACAGCAATAAACAGAATTCATAAAAATTTTGTCCCTCTTATATGTACCAAATATCTATCTCACGTAATTAAGTTCTTGCGAAAATTTGGTAATCTACAGTACTTGATATAGTATTATCCCTTACTTTTTGCAGGTACTCCAGAAACAGACCCTGAATTCCACCATGATTTTGTCATTTCCCCCTCCCACTCTGTTCCAGACCTGCTTCATTGGAAGTACAAGCCATCCTCCACTGTGTGGCTGAAGACTAGCTCCTCTCCCAGCTCTATACACAGCAAGAACTCAACTCAAAGCAAGCCTCATGACATTTTTCAAACCTACTTTGCTACAGTGTCTCAGGACACCAAACACTGGCTTGCAAAGAAGGTAAAACAAATTTTTGTTTTAATATCAAATTTCAAAAAAAAAAAAAAAATGTATAAAAACTGCAAATTTTTGGTTGAACAAATTCATGTGCTGACTTTTTGCTCTCCTTTGGAAAGGTCATGTTCCATTTTGAAAAATGAAAATTTGTATTGAAAATAAATTCACTATATCATGTGATGTCTTGAATCTGCAGACAGATAGCTGTTGTAGCCAGACCTGCCAGTCCAAGAAAGCAATGGACATAGAGAATTTGGGGTCTTGTTTAGGACATGAAAATCCCAAGGCTAGTGACTTCACCTGGCTTTGTACAGCAGAGGAACAATGTCATGGTAAGGGATGTCCTATTGTTATAGTCAAACATAAAATTTACTGTAATTAGATGGGACAGGGCAAGGCCATAGGCATTGATGGTCACCTTTAGCAAGGAAAACAAATTATTTTCCCATGGATTTCATACTTCAAAGATGGTTCAAATTGGTCAGCAAAATCAGAGTGGAAGCAAAAATTTTCCAAAATTTACAAATAACTAGGGCACAAAAATACTAGTAGATAGCAATAGGTCATCTGTATCAAACTAGTCAAAATTTTCTAAGAACTGTCAAATATTCTGACTGATAGATTCCAAACTTTCATTATTTCCACTTATTATCTGTCAATCCAAATATTGGTACTTTCTTTTGATTGGTCAGTGTTAAAGTCCAACAGTTGTCTTGACAGAGAAACCTGAGGATTTATTGGTCTTTTTTTTGGTACCATTCATGCTGATGAGGCCACTTGTTTTCACAACTCTGGACTCAGTTGAACCCCCACCCCCCACCCCCCAAAAAAGAAAAAAACCCAGAAAAGTTGTATTTCGTATTGCATTTTAAAGGATTGTAAATTTAGAATACATCAATAAAGCCAGTTTTAAGATTTAAATTTATTTTACAGATGTAAAGGAGTGTTCTGCAGATCCCAGTTGTCTGGATAAATTCCTTCAAAAGAATCCATCCTGTAAACTCACAACAACTAACACCACAGGCATATCTAACAAAGTACGCAAAACCTACACTGGCCCAATAGATACTAATGCATGGTTACTGAAATCGGGACATGCCAGGTCTTGCAGCAGTAATGCTTCCAATCCATTCAGCAAGTATCTTATTAACACCAAAGAACAGCTCTCTGATTGGCTGAAACCTGTGACATCGACCAAAAAGGCTACTCCGGAGGTAGTGTCATTTGACCATATTGACACCAACCTGTCGACATGGGTTAAAGCTCCTGGTAGTAAAATAGTAGGTAAAGATATTCCAGAGGGCCAGGTAATTGCCATACCAACTACTGTACCAGCAGAGAACCAGGGCTGGTTGATGAAGAAACCAGTTACAAGTACCTGGTTAAGTGGTTCCAGCACCAGCAACAGTGAAAATAAGAGCTTGTTTCAAAACATTCATGAAAACAATTCAAAGTGGTTGCTGAAGTGACCAACCTGTTGAATCTTCACTTGAACAGTCCATTATTTTATTATTTTTTTTTTAGTGCTTTATATAAGTTAAAACTGCTTCAAGAAATGTTTACTGTTGTATATGGAATTTTGGCAATTTTTTTCTTCTACTGGTAAATTTGGTGAAAAAGCAGAGGCATTATTTACAGTAATGCATTCACAAGTTGAAGCAACCAGCAACATTTTTAAAGATTTGTTTTCTCTTTAAATCAGAAGCAAGAATGAAATTGCCAATGATTCCTTATATAACATGTTTATATTTAATGTCTTTATATATGAATATTTATATATACACTGTACATGTATATTATGTACGTAAAGAAATAATAAAAGTAAATCTATATATTTTCATTATTAGTGCACTGAAACTTAGCATTGTGCTTTTGAAACCAGCATGATTTTACAGGTGTAACTATGTGAATTGTAATCTTGATACTGAAAGTATGAATTCGATTACAGTCTTATTTTAAACTTGAATTGTAATGCTTACATACACTGTAACTGTGATATTTTCTTGTGATTATTTGACATGTATGTAAACAGTTATTTGTTGTCTTTAAAATCACTAATTGATAATGGTATGGTTGTATGCATTAAACATGGGATACAATAAATACTTTAAAAAATATGTATGCATGTGATTTTAAAAATGAACAATAAGAGTATAAGGTTAAGAGTGGTGCTGTGAAATACTAGTAAGCTGTTGACAACATACTGTCAAAGTTTGTAATCTCGAACTCCACGGGACCAAGATGTCGAAAGATTGAAGATAAAGAGGATAAAATAATGATAAAAAAAAAGTGGTTGAGACTGCTAACTTACTTTGACATATCCCTGGTAATCAAGATGTTTGTTTTCAAGATATCAAAGTTCAACTGTACGTAATACTGAATTCCTTGTATTCAAGGAAAGAGCAAACTGATGCAACAAATTTAGTTACCATGCTTTTTCTAAGCTAACTACACAGGGCTTGAATTTACTAATGAAAGTACAATGTACTGCGTTCAGTATCATCAGTGGGCCATTTAGATACTTCTTACCTTTTGAGAGTTATCTTACTTTGGCTGAATTTCGATTTTGTGTAGTTGGATACGTAGAAACAGACTCTCACGTTGAAGCCATTTCCTCAAATAATTTTGTTTTTAGTGATTCTATATTTTATTTTTTAGCTCACCTGAGCCAAAAGCTCAAGTGAGCAGTTCGTTGTCCGTCGTCGTTTTTATTGGTGTTTAGGTAGACCTTTCTCCGCAACCGTTGGGCCAATTTCAGTTGAACTTAATTGGTACAAAGTTTCCTTGAGTAAAGGGGATTTAGATTTGTTCAAATTGAGCCATGCTTCCTTCTAAGGGGGGGATAATCAAGAAATCATTTAAAATATTCTTCTCAAGAACCACTGGATGAGCAATGCTTCCAGATATGATGTAGATTATTTGTTCAAACCATTGCCTCTAGGGTAGGGTGAGACCTTCAAAGAGGATCAAAGTTTAGGTCATGATTAGTCGTATTAACCTGTTAACAGACAAGCATCCTCAGTAGTGCAGATGGAAATTTGTCAAATCATAATCAATTTGTGGGTCCACCATAGTTTCAAGAGTGGCAGGTCCATCTAAATCTTATCAATTTAAAAACATTTTCAAGTTGTTGATTCTTTTTTTTTTTCAAATTACGTACCCTGGGGTTAGGACGGGGTTAAAATCTTAGCTTATGAATTTGTATAGGAAAACAAGCTCTTTAGAAAGTTTCTTCACCAGAACAAAGGCCATGCTAGTCATATTAATATCGAAGCTTGGATTCAAGTTATGTCATGATTCCTTGGGAATAAAGTGGTGCCACAATGCAGGATCAAAATTTTTCATGTAAATAAAAAGGGGAAAAACTTATTTATACTAAGATTGAAATGATTTCGAGGGGAAATTAGAAGCAGAACGAGAAGAATATCTAGCAATTCTGCGCATAAGAATTCCAGATGCAAATTTAAGGTAGTGTCGACGTCCTTCCTGATATTCTTTACTTTAGTAAATAAAACATACAACATGACTATCCTTGATAGTCATGTGACTATCATTGATAGTCATGTTGTATATTTTATTTGCTAAAATAAAGTATATTAGGAAGGACAGTAGTCCGTTCCTCAGGTTCTGAAATCAGCTCTTTTATATATTATACAATAATTATTATTGCTGGTTTTTGAGGTCAATACGATGATTTAGACACCTGAGGGGTGAATATTGTACTTCGAAGGTGGTTAAATCATAGTATTGACCGAAAAACAGCAATAATTGTTTTATTATATGATTCAATGATTAAATGACACACACTCTTTAAGCAATCCATGCCATCTTAATTGTTCACATCTACTGAAGTACTAGCAGAACATAATGAGAGAAACGGGGTTTAAAAAACAACCAGTTGTATTATTTTGGAATTTTTACTTCTAGCTTAGGTTAAATGTAGAAGAAATAAATGTCAGGCACATATAGGATTCATTTTGAAAAAGGGGGCATTAAAAGAGAAAAAAATGACAACGAAAACAAATCTTTGACTACCCCCCCCCCCCAACAAAAAGGAAAAGAATTCTCTCAGCTCAAAATTTTATTTATTGGGATGTAAAGGTTCATAAACGAGGGGAGGGGGGGGGGCTTTCATTGAAATTTTTTATCCTTATTTAAATTAAAACTTTACATTCTCAAAAGGTGGGGAGAGGGGCATGCCTCCTGCAACCCCCACCCAAAAATATATTCAATTTCAATTCAATTCAATTCGTTTATTGACCAATTAAGGGCCCTCATGGGGCAAAAAGAAAGTACATTGTTAAAATGTATATAATGATTATGATCATACACACGAAATACAATATACATATACATAAGAGGAAGAGAATTGCTTGATTGATAGAAAAGACATACAAGTAGGGGAATACCCAAAATATCTTATATGAACATAAGACTTGTTTTATAGGTATATATATAGTACATCATATATATATGCATACATTACTAAACCATATACTTGAAAGTATCATACTTTTACATAATTAATAATCCTAAAATTTATGGTAATGTTTTTTGTAAAAATCTTCCAAGAGAGTTTAGTATATCTAGTTCTTCGCAATTTAGAATCCAGAATAATTTTTGTTTATCAGGCAATTCTGTAAAATGTTTTACTTTAGATGAGATCAGGTTAAATAGGTCTTCTCTTTCCTTTGTAAATTTGCTACAGTGAACAAGGAAATGTTCTTCATCTTCAATTTGATTAAGCATCTTCAATTTGATTATATCTGCCTAATTCTATAAAAAGTCTGTGCGCTGATACACGTAATCTACATATTGGTTTTCTGTATTCAGGTTTTAATAAAATTAGATATTTTTCCAATCTAAAATTGTTCTTCAGAAATAAATAAGTGACAAGTTTGCCCTCTTTTAGTGTTTCATTTGAATGTTGCCAATCAAGTGAGTATTTTTTATGCATGGATTGTTTTAATGAATTCATAAAATTACTCTTAGTATAGGACATTATGTTTGGGATATCAAGAATTTTTAGTAATTTTTCTATTGAGGAGTACCAAGTTGTTTTTTGGGCGAAATGAAGTTCCTTACTACATATAAATGCATCTTTTAGTAAAGGGAAATCTGAATTTAAATTTTCTAATCTGTAGCAATATTTAAGTAACATGTTGATAATATCATAATGTAAAGGATATCTACCTAATTCTGAAAGAGAGGCATGGTTCGTACTTTTCCTATTTAAACCTAGTATAGTTTTACAGAACTTGACGTGTAAATTTTCTCCTGTAAAGCTTTTATAGCATAGTTGCATCAATATTTGATTAGATTGCTTTATTTTTGAATTATTAACATTAAATATTCCCCATATTTCTGAGCCGTAAAGTAATATAGGCTTAACTGTGTGATCAAAGATATTGAGGCTAGTGGATATCCCAGGATTTAAGCTAAGAAAGTCTTTCGAAACTTGAAAAAAGCTTCAAGTCCTTTTTTGTATAACTCATTTTTTTGCCATAGAGAAAGTCCCCGAGGCTGTGAAATAGATGCCTAGGTATTTATAACTAGATACACATTCAATATTGAAATTTTTGTAGTGAAATTTATGTTTGATTGTTCTCCCAGCTTTGTTAAATATAATAATTTTCGTTTTATTAGAATTTACTTTCATACCCCAATCATCACAATACTTTTCTAAAGAATTTAGCTTTTGCTGTAGTCCTTCAGGTGTTGATGAAAAAATTACTATATCATCTGCATACATCAAACAGTCTATACTTTTTGAGTGTAACATGACAGAGTCTATACAGCCTTGTAAATATGATGGCAAATCAATTATAAACATTTTAAATAAAGTTGGACTCAAGTAATCTCCCTGATGTACACCTAATTTGATAGGAAATGAAGAAGTAAGAAGATTTCCATACTTGACACATGCTTCACTTTTCATGTACATATCATTTACAAAGTTATAAAATTTATTTCCAACATTGTATTGCAGTAGTTTCAATTTCAAACCATTATGAACAACACTGTCAAATGCCTTATGAAAATCTACAAAACAGGCATAAAGTCTTCCTTCTTTTGTGTTACAATATTTATCGATAAGACATTTAACAATAAAACAATGATCTGAAGTTCTGGCATGTTTTGTGAATCCTGCCTGACAAGAGTGTATTAAATTGTTCTCCCTTAAAAAGTTATCTAATCTGGTATTTAAAATATTATTAAAGAGTTTACCAAGATTACTTGTTATAGTTATTCCACGGTAATTATTTGGATCACAGGGATCATTTGATTTAAATATAGGGGTAATATATCCTTTTGCCCATGTCTCTGGGTAATGACCATATGAAAAGCATAAGTTAAATAATTTCAGTAAACAGGGTAATATTATTGTATGCCCACTTTTCAGCATTTCATTTGATATATGTTATGTTCATATGAGTGAAAGTCAGGTGCAAGTGAAATAACTTTCCAAAACTATTTGCATCAATTTGGAATTTCCCTATCTATTTTTGGTCCAATGTAGAATAAATAATTCCTTATATTGACCTGGAAGGTCACGTTCAGGTCAATATAACGCAGTATTTTTCTAACATTGTTGGATCTCAGACAATCAGAGAGATGAGAATTATTCAATCATATAATAAACATGTATACTGAAAGGAAAAGGAGACGCAGGGTAAACTTTTTAGGTGAAATAATGTTACATTTTTCAGACATATTTTCCAATATTCCTAACTAACATCAATTCAATTTCAAGCTTCATTGTCAGACTTGAAATTTTAATAGTAATTACCACAGGCTCTTGTTTCGTATATGGAGTCACCCCTTCTTTTTCTTTCCAGGTGGAAAGAAAAAGAAGGGAGTGACCCCATATACGAAACATTTGCATGTGCGTGGTTATTATTCCTGGCTGAGGAGCGAAAGTTTTTGGGGTCGGACCGTTTTGGGGGGTGAGTCAATCAATAAACTGTTAACAGTTTCTTTAAATACACTGATGAGGATAATGCTTTTAAATTGTAAACTGACATGAGATTATTTCAATAGTACTTGTTAAATATTTCCGGAGTTACGATTCATCTAGTTTGTTAGATATGAATCATAACTAACCAAACCGTGGATTGCACTTCAGTGGAGTGTTTAAGTTTGTTAGATACATTTTTAGATAATAAGTATTGGTAACATGTCATGCTTGTTAAAATCATAAAGAGGGAAAAAGCCATCTCGGTGAAATTTTTTTATGATTTCCTTATGCAGGCCCGTAGAAGTTATTTCAGTGGGGGGAGGGGGCACAACCAAACATTTTCATTTTGGGAGGGTACTATTAAGAAAAATCCCTTGACAAGCAAAATAATAATAAAAATAATTTTTTTAAAAAAGGAAATAAAAAAATTCAAAAAAGGTAATCAGACGTTACTATCGAGAGAGCACAAGAATAAAATAGCTATGTTATCTATGGTATATACTCTAACGGCAAAATTATTGGGAGGAGGCACGCCATGTTATGCTATATAGCATGATTGGGAGTTTCTATGAAAAGACCGCACTTTCAATATCAGTAATTAAGAAGCTCCTATGTGTTGAACTAAAGTGCGACCCCACACCAGAAGTATGGAGCAGAACTGTACATAGCTCTCTGAACAACTTTGTAAAGCAGAAAAAAGGGGAAGGACTTAGGTCATATGAATACCACACATATTTTTTTTCTATTCTGACTATTAAAAAAAAGTCGGGGGTAAGCAAAGATAAGCTAAATGATACATACTTCCACCTAATTTTGCATTACTTATACATATTACATATTTACAATTCAATTTACTTATTGACAACACCATCATACATTGGCATATAGTCATGAATACAATAAACACTAACATACATAAAATCAAATCATATTACATATATTTACATTACTTATATATATATTTGTTACCAGAATCTGACACCTATTTGTTAGTTGAGAGGTCCGTCCATCTGGTACTTTAAGTGGTAAGCTTCGCCGCTATTGAACTATATATATATTTCTGTTCATTGGTACTGTGTCAAGTTGTGTTTGAACATTTTTCCTGGGGGTAAATACCACGTACCATATATTGAAAATTAAATAGATAAGCTCAATATTTACACCTTTATTCAAAATATTTTTCTCAATGCCCAAAAAACATTTTGCACTGGTATAGAGAGGGTCCTTAATGCTAGACTCAAAAACCATATACTGCTACGTATCGCACGAGAAATTCATATTCATATTGGATTATTTATTTACATATAGATTTCTCTTTGACTTTTTGTTCCCAAAAAATTATTACTAAAAGACCTGAAGCCTTATCTTTTAGCACAGCACAGGTTCTGAAGCGAGGCCAACATTTAAAAAAAAAAATTGTTTGATGTACTCCGGCCCATATATATTTTTCATAGTGGGTAAGAAGGTAGGTTTTATTTATCTTATTGTTGGAATTATCTAACACAATGATTAACTGTTATGAAAATCAGATTTAGAAATTTATTCCTCCGTGGTTCTTAAATAAACTTCAGCGACTTTGTTTAGATGTTTGCAAAACAAAATAAAAAAAAGATCAATGGCAAGTTTAAAAGCAAGTCGGACGATCTGTATTTTTCCAGAACCCCCCCCCCCACCCCCACCCCCACCCCTCAAGAAAATAAATATATAAAAATTAAAGTACTAAAAAATCGGGTAGGGACAATTTTGATTGGTCAGTCGGAGTACAGTGTAACATCAAACAAAACATTTTTTTTTGTTGGCCCGATGTCAAAACTTATTTCATGTTATCGCGTCAAAGTTCTCCTTGTGTCCTCCTTTTTTCCACTTTATTGGAAAAAAATAGATATCCGCAAGACTGTGGCGTTTCCGGAGAAACATTTTCCTCAAATTATTTCCCTGTTGTAACATTATAAAACATTCATAATACCAGAATCCATTATTCATATATTTTGGATATACATATAGTGTGTGTGATTTGTTCAATGTATAGAATGGTAAGTGTCTTTCTTTCTCTCTCTCTCTCTCGCTCTCTCTCCAAACTTGTTTGATTGTGACTGTTTTTGTTGTTGGTTTTTGGTTTTTTTTTCTATGTAAATGTGCTTGAAACAGCGCTTTAAGGAAGCTCTAAACACTAAATAATGATTTTTTTTTTTGACTTTGAGAAAATTGTATCATATAAAGGTATACACACTGAGTGTATTTAGTTCATTCTCAACATGAGGTAAATGCCTTATTTCTATTGGAAAGAGCGATCAAAGACACCTAAGTGTCAGTGTACGGAAATCACGGTTGTTTGCTAATATTGCAACAATGTGTCCAATGCAATGATAAGAATAGATAAATCTTTTTCAAATATATGTAATTTACTATATATTTTCATTTATTCCATCTAAAATTAAAGGACAGATCATTCTAACTGCATAAAATCACCATAGAATTAGAACTCTTCAGTAAGCAGAGTTTAAACCTTCCTTAAGCTGAAAAGTTTATACATACGTACATGTATACGGGAATCAAAAGAAACACTTTTATCATTAACATCAGGATATAAATCATTAGAACTCGGTGTCATGGTATTGTATGTGTAGTGTGAAGAGAACATTTTGACAAGAATGTGGTTTTTGATATATATGTGATATCTAAGCCAGATTTTGTACAACTTTGAAACTAAAACTCAATCTTGACAATTTTTCAGCCATAAGCATAGCAGACTCGAATCTTGACTAAATAAGGAAACAAAGTTCACCGCCGTGACCCCATTTATACTTTTTGACACCTGCTATGCAAAGTAAAATTGGGGATCAATAGCTTTTCCTCTGTTTGTCTGTCTGCCAGTCCGTCTGTCACGTACTGTATATTGCTTGTCAAATGACCTTTATTGAAGATTTAGATTACTGACCTTGTGACTTTTGATTGACACATTGACCTACTATTTTCTTCTATTTTGTAAATACCACTTTATCGAATCGTGAGAGGTATAGTGTCCTTTACAAAAAAATTGATGTTTCTTATGAAAAAAATTGTCTCATGTACAAATTTCAAAATTTTTGTAAAGGACAGTAGCCTATCCCTCACGATTCGATGGATAAAGTGCTTTCAAAACACGGGAGCGGATCGAGAATTAAGTGTAGGTTATTATTTAGTGCCCACATCTCCTCTCTTTTCCCTATCAAGAGATTCGGACATTTTTTAACAGCTTTCGAAAAAGCAGGAAATTTGTCCTATTTATAATGCATTGCTCTATGTCCGTATATCTTAACCGACAGGCACAATATTCGTAGTTCATGAAAATAAATGCCTTTTATTGCTTAATGGTTGAGCTGCCTTGTACATTACGCAGAAGTTTGTACAGTGTACAAGGTATTGTCTTAAGTTAAAACTTAGAAAGGTTTGAAATCTTTCCTTTATTTCTATCTTCATTCTTTTTAAAACCAATATACATGTAGTCAATGTTTCTCTAAACTTTTTGAATCTAGGCATTTCAGATGGGGACGGGTAGGAGTATTGCTGCGGTGGGGGGGGGGGTAATTTTTTTGTTCGGGGAAGGAAGGGATCTACACCAGAACATTTTGACAAAGCAAGTACATGTTCATGCCAATTAAAACACAGATTTTCTACAACTTCCAAAATTTAGTCGAAAGGAGATTTATTTTTCCGAAAGGACCAAACTAAGGGGAGGGGGAGGGATGAAAGGCTATATAGAACGCCAAGTGAATAAGCGTATTAACGCTTGAAAAGACGTAATAACGCTAAGGAAAAAAGCCGTGTGAATGCACATTTATGTCCTCTGGGTACATATCCAAGATTGGGACTACATTGGTCATGGATCAATCATTGACTTTCATGTACTTCTGAAAATCTTATTTAAACCAAGCCATTAAGCCAGCAACCTGTATGCAAGATGGCAATAAGCTGCAATTAAGTCCCTTACCAAACACTTTTGATCCGCGTTTTTACGCCTTTCCATCGCAATATACCTTTTGAAAGGCATAATATCAATAGACACGTGCTTCTGTAATATTTTTTTACACCATAGTATAATAATAACACAAGGTATCTACCTCCAAATAACATGAATGCCCCTCCCCGTAATTGCAGTCATGCAGTACGCTTTGAGAGAAAATGCAGTGGGGAAACTATTGATATCCATTCTCTTCTACGATAATTTATCTACAACACCATAGAATACCTACTCCTATTGTTTTATATCTGTATAAACAACTTCCAATCTGCTCGCTGACATTTTAAATAATTTTGCAATACAAAGCGTGTTGTTAAACTAAACAAACAAACAAACAAACAAAACAAAACACAAAAAAAAACAAAAAAAAAAAAAGGGAGATAAATGTTAAGGCGCCCCGGACCACCCCTCCTTTTCTCGAATTAAACTTGCATTAAGTTCTCTGCATTACTGTATTCATTTTTTTTGTATTAGGTTGTTTTTGGAATTGTTGGGGTCGTCTTCGTTTCCATTTTGCCGTAATATCTGAGGTTTTATTTATCATAAACACCATAACTTTTGATAAGAAAAAACCTGACATCTGTATGCCAAGTAAGTTTTACAATCGAAATACACGCATACTCGCAAACTGGGGAGCGGAGATTAATGGGAATGGGAGAGCAGAGATTAAGAGGAATGTACATGTAGGAGCGGAGATAAAGGGGAATATTAGAGGGGGTATAAAGGAGAATGAGGAGTTGAGATAAACGGGAATGAGGTAGTGGAGATAAAGAGGAATTGAGGAGGGGAGATAAAGGGGAATGGGGAGCGGAGATAAAGGGGAATTTGGAGCGGAGATAAGGGAATGGGGTAGTGGATATAAAGATGAATGAAGGAGGGGAATGGGGAGTGGAGATAAAGAGGAATTGGAGAGTGGAGATAATTAAGGGGAATGGGGGCAGAGATAAAGAGGTATGGGGGAGTAGAGATAAAGAGGAATGAAGGAGCGGAAATAAAGGGGGAAGGGGTGTGGAGATAAAGAGGAATAGGGGAGCAGGTATACAGGAGAATGAGGAGTTGAGATAACGGGAATGAGGTAGTTGAGATAAAGAGGAATTGAGGTAGTGGAGATAAAAGGGAAGGGTGGAGCGGAGATAATGGAAATGGGGGAGTGGGTATAAAGGGGAATAAGGAGCACAGATAAAGGGGAATTAGGGCGTGGAGATCAAAGGGAAGGGTGGCGCGGAGATAATGGAAATGGGGGAGTTGGTATAAAGGGGAATAAGGAGCACAGAGCACAGATAAAGGGGAATTAGGGAGTGGAGTTAAAGGAGAATAAGGGAGAGTAGATAATGGAAATAGGGGATTGGGTAGATAAAGGAGAATGAGGAGTGGTGGTAAAGAGGAATGAGAAGCAGAAATACAGGGGAATGGAGGAGCGGGGATAAGGGGTAATGGTGGAGGCTAAAATAAAGAACCTCCATTGGGTGAATATTAGAGTTACCTTCAAATCAAAATAATCGTCTCTTAAGAACACTGAATGAAACATAATATATTACTTAACTGAATATCCTTTTTTAATATTGTTTTTATTTTGATTTTTTATTTATTTAAGGTATAGAATTAATAGGTGATTTGAAATATAAAAATCGTGGACTGGAGCGATTAAATCGATATTATTTCAAATTTTGCACACTTTCTAAGAAGGTCATTATGCATATAATCATTTATCACTAACTCCACTTAGTAAATAATAATAAAAGGGTGAATTACATTTCCGCAAATTTTGAGATTTTTTTTTTATTTTGCGTTTCCGCAAAGTTATGTCACGCTTTTCCGCAAAAAATATCAAGTTATATTTACATTTTCAATGTCTTTGTCCGAGATAAAATCACAAATTGTAAAAATACTTTATTTCTACATAAATCTACTGGTTCATCGATAGGCGCGGTTAAAAAAAATCACGTGCGGGGCGGGGCAAATAGAGACAGAAGCGGGGCTATTAGCACGGGAATTTGCAGAATCAGGAGCATGTAAATATAAGGAATAACTGTCAGATTTTTTGGATTCATGACGATGATCAATCGATTGGCTTGCTTGATAATTTTATGCATAAACGCCTTCGGCGTTTATGCAAATTATCACGCAAGCCACTCGATTGATCACATCATGAATCCAAAAGATAAGACAGTTATTCCTTAAATACATTTCCGCAAATTACCTGTGGCATAGAGTGACAAAGAGAAAACTAGATATTCTCTGTAAAGAAAATGCAAAAAACAGTACAAACACGACACAGACTTGCAAGATTATACCCGAGTAACTTTTATTTTAGTGATAGTATCTTTTATTCAAGCATATAGAATTTTTCATTTAGAGCTACAGCTATACATGTTGGGTGTCATTTTGTATCGGAATCGATATCTTATGCACTATCATATTCACTTTCATACGTACTTTTATGCAGTGATCGAGTACTATTTTATCAGTATGTGATATTCAAAGGTATCATTTTACGTTATAGTGTTACTTTATTCATATAAATATTATTTAATTTACATAAATTTTACTTGAGTGCCAGTGATCCAGGTAACACATTTGCGGGATCGCAATACGATTTTTTTTCTGCGGAATCGTAAAAAAAAAAAAACCAAGGGGCCCTAGGGCCTTAACGGTCACCTGAGCATAATACAACACTGTAAAGAATCCATAGAATATAAAAAAAAAATAAAAATGATAGTTGAATCTGTAATGCCCGAAAGCAAGAGAAATAGGAGGATCTGGGATCAACAAAATCATTATTCTAGTACTCAAGAAGAAATTTTTAAAGTAAATCCATTTACTCGCCTGTACGATACTTACCCCGATTTGTCACTATTACTATTATATATCATACAAATTCTTGTATAACTCTTATTCAAATGACCTTTCAATTACATTATTTACAGTGATTATTTATCATTGGCGAATAGAAAAGGGGAATAACTTCTTTCAGTAGAATACAAATAATAGAGCCCTGCCAAGCACCAAAACACTGACCAAATGGTCCAGAATTTCAAAAACCTGGTAAAAATACCCTTGATTATTACAACTTTGTATTCTGTTGTTCCTGGATGCCCCGGAGCAGAAAAGGAGATTTGCGAACAAATAATGCATTTTCACTATAGATTCAACACAGCCCCTATCTACCACTAGAACCCATAACCGAACCACCATGAAAATCAAAATTTTGTAAGATGTGCCCTTGTTAATTATAACTATGCACTAAGTGGAAGATTTTCAAAGCAATATTGCATTTTCACCATATAATCAATAGACCCCATTCTGACACCAGAATCACTGACCCTGGGGCGATAATTTCTCAATTTTAGAAGAGGCACCCTTCCTCATCATGACTATGCATTTTATTTGTTTCCTTAATACCCAGGAGCAGAGAGGAAGATTTTCAAAGAAATAATGTATTTTTGCTATATAATCTATGACCCCCCCCCCCCCCCAACACCAGAGCCCTTGACCCAGGGGCCACGAAATTCACAATTTTGGAAGAGGCACCCTTGCTCATCATAACCAAAGAAGGTATGTTGCTAAACACTTAGGGACAGAACAGAAGATTATCAAAGAAACAATGCATTTCACTATATATTCAACAGAGCCCTGCCCTGGCTCATGGGCTATGAATTTCGCATTTTTGGAAGAAACGCTATTCATCATATCCATGCACTAAGTTTATCTGCTAAATTCCCAGTAGCAGAGAAGAAGATCTTCAAAGAATTGGAGCATTTTTAATATATACTCGATAAAACCCTAACGTAACACAAGAGCCCCTGACCTATTGCTAGGGGCCACCAAATTCACAATTTTGGAAGAGGCACCCTTGCTCAACATAACCATGCAAGAAGTATGTTTGCGAAATATGTAGGGATAGAGCAGAAGAATGCAGTTTTCACTATTTATTCAACAGAGCACTACCCTAACACCAAACCAAGGGGCTATGAATTTCACATTTTTGGAAGAAACACTACTGTTCATTATATCCATGCACTAAGTTAATCTGCTAAATACAAATTTTCAGGAATTTATGCATTTTCAATATATAATCCACAGAACCCCACCGTAACAAAAGAGCCCCTGACCCAGGGGTCACCATTTACAATTTTGAAAGAGGCACTCTTGCTCATCATAACCATGCACTATGTATGTTTGATAAATACACAGGAGCAGAGAAGAAGATTTCAAAGAATAATTCATTTTCACTATATAATCATTAGACCCCCCCCCTCCAATACCAGAACCCCTGACCCTGGTGCCACAAATTACATAATTTTGAAAAAGGCAGTCTTGCTCATCATAACCATATACTTAGTTTATCTGTTAAATACACAGTAGCATAAAAGAAGATTTTCAAAGAAATAGTGCATTTTCACTACATAATAAATAGACCCCCCCTTTCCTGTAAGCCAACCCTAGTCCGAAATATCTGACGTTTTCCTGGCTTTTTTCACGATTTGATATTTTACGTGCCAAGAAAACGTCAGAACCGGCGCCATTACGAAAACTGGGAATTCTGACGTTTTCCTGGCACGTAAAATATCAAATCGTAAAAAAGCTAGGAAAACGTCAGATATTTCGGACTAAGCCAACCCCTGATCCCGGGGCCACAAATTTCACAATTTTAAGAGTGCCACCCTTGCTCATCATAACTATGATGCTTTCAATTATCTGCTAAATACCAACGGGCAGAGCAGAAGATTTTCAATTATCAATTCTAACACCAGAACCTGATCCTGGAACCATTAATTCCACAATTTAGGAAGATGCACCCTTGCTCATCATTACAATGCATTTAACTTGTTTATTTAATAGCCAGGAGCAGAGAAGAATATTTTCAAAGAATTAAGGCATTTTCAATATATAACCATAAAACCCTGTCCCAACACCAGAACCCCTGACCCAGGGGCCACGAAATTCACAATCTTGGAAGAGGCATCCTTGCTCATCATAACCATGCATATAGCTTGCTTAATACCCATTAGTAGAGAAGAAAATTTCAAAGAAATAATGCATTTTCACTCTATAATTAAAAGAGCCCCCCCCCCCTCCAGTATTTCACTATAATAAATTTTCCCTTAGATACTGTCTGCCCACCCCCACCCCCCCCCTCCCGACTTTTTGTTGCTGTGAAGTCGGACACTAGCAAATTCCAGGATTTGGATAGTGAAATTAGTCAAATGTTGACGAACGACGCACGATGACGGACAAAAACAGATAGCAATGAGTCGCCTGAGTCACTCAGGTGACCTAAAAAATGCGAAATTAATCTTATTTTTTGGGAAAGGTAATGTCAAGTTTTGGAAACGTGGTTTGCCATAATAAAAATATACCGACTTGTTTTACATACCCGTCGCAACCACAAATAACGTTAGGTACATGTAACTGGACGTAGTCAAAATGTTGAAAGCACAATAATCTCATTATTCAATCAATTTTCAAGAAAATAAATACTAATGACCGCACAGATCTGTTTCATTAAATTTTTAAAGAACTACGAACGAAAGTATAGTTCTGCCGTCTACCTCCAAGTCAATTTTCAAAAGTTAACATATTCATATATTTACATTTGCAAATGTTTTCCCTTATATAACACTATTGAAAGCAACGCGTATCTATATCCGTATAAACACAGGTTCCTCGCATCATAAACGTTCGACGTAATTTCTCAGTGACGTCATAAAGGGTCAACGCGCAAACAATGGATCAAATACGTGCCGTTGAGTTTGAAAAATAAAACATTTCACGCGTGAAAGATTATAATCAGGAAAATATAAAATATGAATAAGTCATAAATGTAAATATAAGTAATAATGTATCATTTTTAAACATCTATCGGATATAAATACGGGTTGGTACGAGATCAAATTTACCATAAAGCCCTTCGGGCTTTATGGAATTTGATCTCGTGACCAACCCGTATTTATATCCCGATAGATGTTTAAAAATGATACCTTATTTCTTAAATAGATATTAATATGGATTTTCACAAAACATAATTTATTTGAGAAAATAAAGATAGATAACTCTATAATTTTGGTAAAACTTGCGTTTTTAACTATTGAAATCGTATGGAAAACGGAAAATATCTTTAAAACATCTCCTCTCCAATCCCGTGAAACAAAAATTCTTTTTTATAAGTATTAAGAATTGTTATTTAACGTTACAAATTCATACCAAAGCTTTTGTTGCTTTCCGGGGGGTGGGGGGCATATATTTACAGACAAAAAACCACAAAAATTATCATTTTTTCACCAACTTCAAAGGGGTGTACAACTGAAATATTGTATTTTTTCAATCATACACGTTTAACTGAACATAAGTTATACATACATATAGGAAAAAAAATTGAGGGTCATTTATTCATATCCAAGAATATTTCAAAATCTGGTGATGCTTTAAAGTCTGATTTCAAGCCCCCCCCCCCCCCCCCCCCCCCCACATAAAAAGAGTTGAAATTAAGAGTAATTAACTATTTGACACTAGTATTAAAATCATTAATCAATT
This sequence comes from Saccostrea echinata, assembly GCF_033153115.1. NCBI lineage: Eukaryota > Metazoa > Mollusca > Bivalvia > Ostreida > Ostreidae > Saccostrea > Saccostrea echinata. The sequence goes on along the minus strand of NW_026889771.1, from coordinate 1,519,954 downwards.
TCCATTGAACTCTTCTTTGCATTCAAAAAAGATTTAAAATCATTAATCAATTTCCATTGAACTCTTCTTTACATTCAAAAGAGATTTTTTTTGGCCAAATTGCCATTAATATTGAATTAAATGGGCGTAAACTGTAGGCGGGAATCAAGAGTTAGCGTGCATAGTTCTTTGACCTTACTTTAAGCATTTTTAACGATTTTACGGTAATTTGTAGTTATGTAGTTATGTTTAAAATGTGTAAGTGGAAAAATGACGGTGGTGGATCACTAGAGGGCAAAGTGTATTCCCACAGTATGAAACGGTTTTTTTCTGCCTATAGATGTGGAATGAGAAAAAGCCAACGGAAATGCTGAATATGCTAGATCAAGTAGAGGAAGGAAAAATCCTTAACTTCTAAGTGGCATTATCGGTTCAGGGATGGACGGGAAATATATTTGTAAGGATGACCAACTCTTGTGGTGCCTGAAAGTTGTCTTGCAAAGGAAAAAAAATCCCAGACATTGTGATTTTGCCCTGTTCCCTAGATTCAATGAAGCGATCTTAGTCGATATAATTTCATCCTATGACCTGGAATTGGTTAAATGTGTTTTAGTATGTGGGTGAACCAGCACCAGAAATTTATCCAAGAGAACGGGGAATACTTTGGAAAAAAAAAATGTTTGTGACGTAAATGACGTCGAAAATGACTGGGAAGCCTTTTGCACGAGGTCATATTTGTTTAATTTATTTTATTTATTTATTTTTTTTGTAAATTTGTATGCTTGTCAGACTTATGCATGTATGTAAATATTCGAAATGAAAATCATCAAAGTTGAAATCATGAGAATTTTATCGCGCTAGAGAGTCTGTCAGTCCACGATTTTTTTCATCACCCCCACGTGTTATCATTCCAATTTGGTGTACATGTACGAGTTATCCCTCTTGTATTGTATTCCTCTGGCCTCTGGAGAATCCTGCCCATTATATCCACTATATGTTTTCTCTACTGTTTTCTCCAGTGATGCATAATATTACACTCCAGACCCAGTAGGCCCGTAGAACGCAGGGGGGGGGGGGGACTTCTGGTCACTTTTTTTTTTTGGTTTGGTTTTGTTTTTGTTTTTTTGCTTGACAGATTTTTGAGGGAAGCTGCCCCCCCCCCCCTCCACTTTTGAAACCGTTGCTACGGGCCTGCACTCTAAAATATTTTTTGAAACATTTTGTAATGGGTTATAATGAATGAATGAATAATTATTTTAACTCTCTCTCTCTCTCCATAAATAGTCTCATATACACATGGAATGCATTTCACAAATTCATTACACAATATATCATTTATTTCATTTTCGTCTATTATAAATAACCCCATCTGCTATATAATTCTGTAAGTCAAGTTTTGTTGTTTGTTTGCTTTGTTGTTTGATTGTTTTTGTTTTTGATCGGCTTTGGACTGTTTTCCGCCTACATGTTGCAAACTTTGTATGCAATATAGTTAATTAATAAATCTTATCTTAACATCTTTTAACACATATAATTACAGATAATATACAATATAAAGTAATATTTGAATCTATAATATAGTTGGCAAAGATATAAAATTTTTAAAAAATCCGATTTTGCTTCAAACTTGACCAGACAGATACGTATATGTGCACAAGTATATTATAATACATGTACATAAAACATTTAATTTATCGTACTTCTGTTTATTTCTATCTCATTGCCAATACATCAAATTCTTTTGATATAATATATTTAGACACAAAATGACTTCATTTTGATTAACTTGGCCGAGCGAAATGGATGAAACCTGCAGAACACCTAACAAATAGATAAAAGTAATTTTAACTCTCTCTAAAATTATTTATGCACAAATAATTTTAAAATGTAGAAATAAAAAAAATGCTCCTTAAAAGGGCAAAAATGCAAATCATGACAACGCCAATGATCTTATACATGTATCTACAGATAACTTTTCTGACGGTGTGCTAGAATTTTTTTTTCTCTCTCTCTCTTTCATTACTCATAATAAACATTTATTTGGGCCACGTGGGGTTAATAATATATAATGTTTGAGAAAATTTTTGGTTTTTATTTTGATAAAAATAGAAACCAAAGCTAACTTGTTCTGAATTATGAAAGTCTATTTTTGTGAGGATTCCCTCGTTATTTTTAGACATAGAACAAGTTTCATAAATAGACGATACAATGTTTAACCAATATGAATATATAATTTTGTCTGTGCTATATTTAAGAAGGAGGACTACTACATACTCAGATATGATTGCAATACACAAGTATTTCAATCTTTATAGGTTAATTTTGCTGTGTTAGCTGTGGCTAAAATTAGATATGAAATTCCAAGTAACGAGCTGGAATTCCCAGTACTCTCGGTCATGTGACCAAAACAGAGAATAAAACATTGACAGTGAAGCATATTATATTCATAACTGTTTAGGTAGTGCAGGAATCAGCTGTGAACATAATTTCTTAAGTTTGATAAAATATACACATTGTTAAAGGTAAGGACATGCATGACGCATATTATTTATATTTTTTGCAGCATTTGTTTATATTAGAACATGTAAAACTTATTTTCGGGAAGCAGCGCGCGCGCACAATCGAAACTGGGTCATATTTTTACCAAGCATTTGCTGTATAAGTTAACATTTCTTTGCAGAATGCCAAGTATTATACATAATTATCGTTTTAAACCATTCCTCTATTTCACTGTCATTATTTCTATTATAAAGCTGATCGACGGAAACATTTTTTTAACCCAGTTGTATATGCTGTATATTGGCCCAATTTATCTAAGTTGTTTGAAATGTTACTGCATATGTGTATACTAAACTTAACTTTCTGGCTTGTCTTGGATTTATATTTTTTTTATATTTTTTATGTGCATGGCAACCACTGATTTTTTTTGTATAGATTCGATATTTTATTGGCTACGGTACAATATTTTAAAGTCTGTTGATGCTCGTTACAAACAAGTTACGAGGTCTATGTTCTTAAATACTAATTGGTCATTTACGACGGTACTTGATTCAGATCTACTAAGTTCTTTTATGATTTACCTGCGGCTGGGTGGTTGCATGGCTGGGTGATTTCTGGTGCACCCCGCTGTATTGATTTTGGCGGGGTGCCATATATTTGATTTAAACTTCCTTGTTAAGGAGAGATCTATACATGTATATTAAGTGACCTAACGCAGTTTGTCTCACTGATAAGTCGTGTCATATCTGTCAAAGTTATCATTGCTACAATTTGGCGTAATACTTTGGACCTTAATCCAAATTTTAAGCAGTTAAAAAATACAAATAAAAAATGATTGCTTTTGTGCAAAATGAAATTATATAAAATTTATTTCAGATGGTTCAGAGGAAACAGACTCAACCGGTCATCCCTCAGAGGAAACCAATACGTCCTATTGAACGCCAGAAAATGCGGCCATGGTTGGTCAATCTTCTAAATAATGAGAATATCCTGGGATTTTCTTGGGAGTCCCGGGAGCGTGAGACATTCCGGATCTCGTGGAGACACGCCGCCAGACAAGGCTGGGATCCCGAGGTGGACGCCGGGCTGTTCGAACGATGGGCTAAACATACGGGTACATATTCATTTAACCTATTGATCCAACTGCTTTAACAACCGCAATATTTAATGATTCATCGCTCCAACAAAAGTTTTTTTTTTAATGAAAAAACATACTGCACAACACACACACTGTCGAGTGTAAGGTTTCAACTTTGTGAACTTAGTCTAGAGCCCTTTAAAGATCGCGGCGGCTCAATACTTTGTAACAACAATTTGTGAAACAAGTACTTGAAAATTTCTTTCCCTGCTTGACACAGAGTCATAAACTAGGTTTTTTTTTATTGTACATGTAGGAAAATTTGTGGAGGGTGATGAACCTGACCCTAAAAGATGGAAGGCCAACTTTAGGTGTGCGTTAAACAGTCTCCCTGATGTCAAACAGCTCAAAGATCAAGGACAGAGGAAGGGCAAGGACGCATATAAAGTATACCAGTTCCTAAGCGAGAAGAAAGCCGTCCACAAGCACAAAGCTACAGGTAAAAAAAAAAATTAAAAACTCAATCTCCTGATTAGTGACCATTATTGATTTTCACTGAATTATTCCAATCAAGGATCTCCAGTTTTCTGTCTAGCATGGGGTGGACGGAATATGAAGGTATACCGTCCCAGATATTTTTACCTTGATCAGATTGTAATTTTGTCAATTGCTATTTCAGAGCGAACCTCTGTACCAAAAATAACTCAGACCAAAACGAAGAGGAGCCTGAGAGCCCGTAATGCCAAGAGAATCTCCTATAGGAAGATGGTAGAGATGGACAGTGAAGGCGAGGATGAAGAGTCTTCATCAGACTTCATCATGTCTGAATCCGACAGTTCAGCTTCTGTGGGGGTAGGTGTAATACTATACTTTGAGAGGAACATGATTTGTTCTCCTTTTTTAAGAAAAAAAGGTTTTAGTAGTATTCGTTGAACTTACAAGTCTTTTCCTGTGTTTAGAATGACACTCCAGAGAGAATGGATGACATATCGTCAGACAATGAGCCAATATTTGAGGAGAGTCTAGAAACGCGCCTCCCAGATTTCAACAAAATCTGTAAATCCACAGGTATGTTTACTTTCTTGTGACATATGAAAAATGATACGCATACTTCATGATCAAAAGCAATAGCACATCTCCGAGATAGTTGACTTGCCAAATTAAAGGAACTTTTAATGATGATCATATATATATAAGTACATATCTGTTATTTGTTTAGATCTAACAACTCTCCACCTGCCCCCAGAGAAGGACCTCAGAGCCCATGTGCCCTGTTCTTACCCCAGTACCAACAATCTTTTCCAGTCCCTCACACAGGAAGTCCCCTCAGTTGGAGGGACCAGGGATGATGGTGAGTTTTTTTTTATTTTAAAGATATTTCGATCTTTATTTGGATTACGCAGCAACTATTTAAAAGTCGGGACAATGAGGGTTAAATATTTTGCATTTATGATTATAAACGGACAAGTAAACACATTCATCAATATAGCCTGACAGGTTGCTTTATTAAAAGTGGGTTAAAGAAATGTATGTGTAATAAAAGTGGTTGAAGAGAGTTTGAATTTTGACATTTTTTTTTTCTAGAGTCCGCCTCGACCACCAGCAGCACACTAACTGATGAAGAACTGATACAGCTGGTTATGGAAGCCGAGGTCCAAACACCGGAAGCTGAATACACCGACTTGTGGGGCAGTGGACTTCCGGTGCCACAGGAGGTTGCCTACGTTGATGCTATAATTGGTAAGTCAAAATTGATTAGACCCAATACAAAATCAAATTTCTTGTGATTTGAAATGAGGTTTGTTGCTTTCAGATTAATGTTATTTAAACTTTTTATTTTTTTCTTTTGTAGAAGAGGGTGATACGACATATTTAGTTTTAGACAATGTTGAAAATGAAGTTGTGATCACGGATACCCCCGCTGTGCGCTGTGAACAGATCACAAATGGAGAGGTCATGGTAAGGGAGAATCCTAACGTCCAGTGATAAAAAACACAAACATTTAATAACAGACGTAATAAACTCAGATAAAGGGACAATAGAGGGTATAATGTATGGTTATTTTTCTCTTTATTTTGTAGCAATACACTGGGTTAACTGATCTCTCACAGCTATGAACTGTAAAGTGCCTCTGTGAAAAAAACTGATAAATCCAATATTATCTTCCGTCGGTCAGACAGACAAACCAGCGAAGGCCCCGCCGATTTCAAGAGTGTATGCATCCGCCATTCTTCGAAGAGAATCATCCTTCATCATTCATCATATACTATTGTTGGGGGAGATTTAATGACGACGATTTGATTTTTATTGTCTTTGTGGGAAAGGAAGCTGGTCTCCATTTTCTCATTTTGTGCAATATCTTGTCACGTGACCGAGACTGTCATATGACGGATACGTTATAACTGTTCGAGTTGAAAACAATATTAAAAAAAGGACAATCAGATCCATGACGATTATACCGGTGCACTGTTGAGTAAAGAGGAATATATATTTTAAAAAACTAAACAATGAATGGAAATGTCTGCGCTAGCAGATACTTGTATGTAGACAAACATGTACTTGATAATGTATAGGTGTATGTTACTGAATACTAGTAAAATGTGATATTCAATGGAATATGACTTGTAGTTTATGAACAGACTGTATAAAAAGAGGGTTACCGATGGGGGTTATCTCACAATAGGTAAAGCTTTTGTTTATATAACGGGCATGTCAAAAACTGTATTTCGTCAAGTGTCCTTCGGCATCAGTCTATTGGTGTAAAAGATCTCAAAAAATCCACAAACAATACAAATATGTGAAGAGGGCATAAAACACAGACCCCTGGAAATTCCAGAGATAAGATCAGGTTCCTAGGAGGAGTGAGCATCCCCTGTTCACCGGTCGCACCCGCCATGAGCCCTATGTATTGATCAGGTAGCCGGAACTATCCGTAGTCAATTCAGTACAAAAACAAAGGCCTAACAATTGGTATGAAACAAGTCAGCCAAAATACGACCCAATGATACGTTATATTTGCTAACAAGGTCATTATAACGACCATAAAATTTACGAAATGCTGACTTTAAACGAGGCTGTTGAAATCCCTGTAACATCAACTTATCAATGAGAAGCCTGTCTCGCCTGCCTCGCTTTAAAATTTGATCGTACTCAGAGCAAGCTCTTGAGTACACTCGGCACATCTCGGCCGATTCGTACCTCATCTAGTTGCTTGATGAAGGTGACGGAATCAGCCGAGGTTTGCCGAATGCTCTTGAGTAGTGAATAAACACCACAAGAAGGTAATACTAGTAGTGGGATATTACTACATAAATAAGGAAAGTTGACGATGGAAATGTTGAAGTCATCTCGTTTGTCATACAATTTAGTTGTTAATTGGCCTTTGTCGTCTATAGTCAGTAAAATATCTAAATATGGAACAGATGTGGCAGACTCTGTTTTGTCTTTTATTTCAAGTTCACTGGAATATACTAAATCGACATTTGAATGAAAATAACTATTGTTAATTGATAAAACATCGTCGATATATCCGAATGTCGAATTGAAGGACACAGCTAGTGTTTTCCTCTTCTCGTGGAGAAGTTTTTAAATAAATTCTGCTTCATAGGAATATAAAAACAGATCAGCTAATAAAGGAACACAATTAGTGCCTACCGTAATTCCAACAGTTTGCCTTGTGTCCAGATGGTGTGTCTTAAATTTCGAAACTAATATATTGACTTACCCTGCATTGATATATAATCAACAACTTCTGGAAACCTGCTACGACAGGCTAATCCTATGTAGTCGATATGATTTTATTTGCCGATTTTACAGATCATATTTCAAAATCTAAATAGGACTTCTTATAAGTCTCCATTTCTTTACTTCTACTATATTAAGGATGGCTGAGACACATCGAATTTTTTAACCCTCCCAGAAAATCCAAACTTATTAGAGCAAAACAAAAATACCGATCTTTTCTGTGAATTGCAATTTTTTTATTTCAAAATTCAAGGCTTTGTCTGATCAGATGTCACCCACGGAAAATGTAAAATTACCACAATGAACATCAACATTATAACATCATATCATGATACATGTAGAAGTATACTGTTCAGTTAGTATTCAAAATGTCTTCCGACCCTTTTCTTCCGCTGTATATGGGAAACACAGGTTCCTGTTTTTAACACCACTCAGACTTTTTTCTGTCCCAGAAAGAATCGCCCTTACTGTTTCCATCCAATTGAGTTAGATCAACATATGTGATTGGTCCTCCTTAAAATTTTAACACGATCTCCTCATCTGGAACGGTTCAGTCGGCTGTAACATTCAAGGTCTTATAGCACGTCTGCAACCCCAGCATCACGACTCCAAATCCGAATCAAATTCTTAACATGAGCGCAAAGTGTCCGAAGGCGTCTTAGGAAAGATTTTGACGAGGAATCAGAACCCCTTGTGAGACCTTGGCAAACCCTGGGCAGGGATCAGCATTCCAAATTCTGTTTGTACATCTTCATGACATGCCCCATCTTGTCCAAGAAGGACCACCTAAAATTAAGCTTAATTTTACTTTTTTAAACCCTAGGATTTATTGCACACTTAATGACCAGGCCAATCATCTAAAAAATGTAGGAGGAGATGACCAGCCCAATCATATGTAAAAAGAATTTTCTGGCTACCTCTGAAAATGTAGGAGAAGATGCGGTGACTGACAAGGGATAGCAAATTTTGTTAGAGAAAGTGCGGGTCTATCTATTTGTGAAAAAGTATTTGCAAGACTTAAATTTTATCACTCATTCGGAAAATAAAGGTCACTTGCAGCAATCTTAGCGCAGATATGACAAAATTGGAAAATTAAATCCAAAACAACAAAATGTAGTAAGTATACTTTGCAAGCGCTCTTGTGGAAACTTACCCTTTTAGCCCCCAATCTAGGAGCACTGGGTTAGATATCAAAATGCCGATTCCTTGAAAGAATTAGATAATAAAAAACCCAAAACAGCAAAATGTAGACAACATTCCATGCAATGACAAGTTTTCATAAGGATCACCTTACCCCTCCAGGCCCGAAGAACACGGGGGGGGGGGGTCTGAGTATAGTATTTTGCTATAGTAATTTTTCCTTTAGATGCTGCCCCTCCCCCCCCCCCCCCACACACACACACATACTTTCTGTGGTAAGGTCGAGCACTTGCAAATTCCAGGATATGAACAGTTAATTAGTTTTTTTTTTCTTTTTTCTTTTCTTCACAAAGGCAATTATATGTATATATATTTTTTAAAAAAAAGGAATTCATATGCTAAGAAAAAAATGAATGCAAACTTAATTTTAAAACCCACACCCTTACAGACCCCTGAAGAAGCAAAAAAAATATATATACATGTATATATATATCAAATCATTGAACTATGATATATCCAAATCGTATGCAATAAAGATATGGGGATCTGATGATAAAAGAGTGTGATGGACAAGGTGGATCTGTAGTACTTTTTATATGGCAAGAGGCCCATGGGCATTTATGGTCACCTGAGTATTTTTGAGCTTCTCAAGGTATGTCCACAATGATTCCATTTGGAGCTGGAACTCAGGTCTCGTGTGACAAAAATTATACAGTCTGGTGAAGATCCTATAAAATAATCATATTCATAATTTTGCAGGGGGGGGGGGATAGCAACTCAATATACTAGTAGTCATGTAAACATTTTGACTGCAGATATCCACTATAACGAAGATGTTTAAAGATGTTCAATATGGCTATCTTAGCCCCATCCTACAGTCTGAATTTTACAATTGTTGTAAAGGACTAAGTTTTCGGCTGCATTGCATTACCGAAAATTTTGAAAACTTGTCGGTTATTATTTTCTTTCATTCTGAAAAAAACCTTACACATCAGTACCGAAAATTCAATATGAACATTTCGCTCGAAGTTTAATGTCAAGTTCTATGTGTCATCCATATATATCAGACCCCGTATGAAAAGGGGGGGGGGGGGTATTTTGCCAACATATTTTAAACGATAGAAAGCAAACCCAATTTACAGTTTTCACTCTGACTTAATATCGGAGATAACTTACGCAATTTTTGGTGATGATATTTAACTATTTTATGTATTGAAAAGAAAACTTTTCGTTAATGAAATATTGATTTTTACTAATACAAAACTGCGAACTAATCGTTTAAGTGGTTTTCCCTCTAGATGTCCTTTAAAAAAGATTTTCAAAGAATGTATTTTCAGTATATGAATAAATTAGCCCCATCCTGCGACCTGAACTGGACTAGGAACAGACGTTAACAATTTTGGTAAATAATCAATTAGTGCTCATATACTACATATTGAAATAGTGAGATAATCAAGGCCACCTATTCCCAGAGAAAAACGTGTATGTCTTTCTTGTAAACTTTTTATTGAAAATGAAAAACATTTTGTACTTTATTGTCCTAGTTATGATCAGTATAGATTACAATATTGTGATATATTTAATGCTCAATGTTACATGAAGGAAAACCCTATTATTGACACTATCAACCCTACAAGTATTATAATTGCCAGAAGAGTATGTAACTTTCTGAAAAAAGTGCTTTGATATTAGAAAAGAAAAACTTCAACATAACTGATACGCTTACTGGAATATTTTTTTTTTAAATTGATTTTGTGTATGTTATTGTTTGTTGTATTCATTATATGCCAATGTATGATGGTGTTGTCAAATAAATGAATTGAATTGAATTCAGCACTTACTGTTATAACGCAAACATATATCATGCTATCTGTCCGTAAGTCAAGAAGATTGTATTTCCAATATAGGAACAACTTAGCCCCACCCTTTGCCTAAACCTTGGACCCAGGGGCCATGAATATTACAATTTTGACTGCTTTATAGGAGAGATTTTCAAACATACATGCATAACTCAATTTTTCAAAGGTGTAATATATTTACAATGTATGACCAACTAAGCTTCTCACTGGAGCCTGACCTTTTGACCCGGGGACCACGAGTTTCACCATTTTAGTAGAGGGCTAAGCATTTATTATATCATTGAAGAAATAATTTGGCTGATAAATGTCCATGATAAGAGAAGATTTTCAAAGATGTAATGTATTCAACATATGACCAACTAATCCCCACCTTAGGATAAAGTGATGTTCCCGAGGACCAGATAATTCTCAATTTTGGTAAAAGGTTAAGTATTCATTCATTATAATCAATCAAAAAGTTTGTCAGCTGGATGTTCATGAACAAAGAAGACTTTAAAGATATAAAGAATTTTCAACATACGACCAAATCTTGAACCACTTAAGGGGCATGGATTTCAAAATTTTTGTTAAGGGATCATTTTTTTTATTATTATTCTCATGTTATCATGCCAACAGTTTGACTGCTGCATGTTCAGAAATATTTTTTGAGATTGCAGTAATTTTGATGGTTTTTGTTCCATACCTAAGACCCTAGGGGGACATAGACCATGAAATTAACAACTTGTGGTCCCCATATGCTATACATGTACATGTATATCAAAATTACTGTAGTTAAAAATGGTTCGGGCGTTCTAGAGAAGAAGCTGAAAATATTCAAAAGTAGGACGACAGATAGCAACAGGACACTTGAGTAATTCAGGTTTCCTAGAAATGCAGGTATAACAAATAAACAAAAATAACCCTCCCTCCTGATTATAATAATAATAGCGAAAACTTAAATACACAAAGCACACGTACAAAAGCTTTATGAGTTTTTTTTCTATTGTTCAAATTTTTTTTATTAAAGAACCCCTTTTTTATAACACCCCTAAGAGAGGGGCATACAAGAAAAGGGAGTTTGGAGAAGGAGTGGTATGACGTGGAATCGGTTCACCCCGACTGTCTACCTAATTACTTCGTCCCCCTTTTAATAACCTATATCATGGAACTGCAAAAGTATACCTTTTAGATACAACACTCCCCCTTTCGTTCATTATGGGCATTTGTTTCTGTAGTTAAATTTTTAACCGTATTTTAATAATAACGTTATTTTTAAACTGTGGGTTAAAAAATTATTAGGGAAATAAGTGCCTGTGGTTTAACAAGACACACCAGTTTGTAGAGAATGGGTTTTCTCATTCATTTCGGATTTTTTTCCATTTGCCTCGACCCTTTTTTCCCTATAGTATACCTGAATGCATTCCCTGGATATTCTCGTAAAGAAGCTATTAAAACATATATGTTACATTCAAAAACGTTTGTACCTATACAATTCCTACACGAAGGTTATGATAAAAGTATGAAGTTAGCTGGGTTGATCGCATGACAAGTACTAGTATTTCATTACCAGTGTCTTTATTGATATAAAAGATATACCATTTCACGGAGAAAACATTTTTTTTAACCTATATATATATATATATATGACAACAAATGCAAGACGGGTTGGGAGTGGGTTTACCTCACATCCTCAGGAAAGTACCTGAGATTGCGTTTTCATTATTATCCCTAACTTAATCCATCACTACGCGCCCCAGTGATATGATTTTTTTTATCTTTATAATCATAAAAGAGGAAGTTGGAAATTTTCGTTTTTTTTTTTTGTTTTTTTTTAAACTTAATTGAGAGCCCCCTTCCCCCATTCGCCCCTCACCCGTATCACATACAGATTTTGATTCCCCCCTCTTCTTCAGTATTGCTTTTACTTATAGTTATCCTTTCTTCAGTAGTTCTTTCTTCCCCCTTCCTCCAGGAAAAAAAATCCTTAATCTATTCTTTGTGGTGATATACATATTAGAGGTATATAAAGTTATTTAATTAGGATGCATGACACCCCCCCCCCAACTTCCCTTAATGTCAAAAGTACAGGTTTTCATCTGCAATTTAAATGTAAAATACTCGTGACTATTCTGAGTTAAATTCGATAAATGATATGACTAAAATTTTATTTGATTATATAATATCAATACATGTAAAACAAAACAACATTGAATGTGTTTAACTGATATGATATTTTTAGACTAACCTTAGGTTAAACCTCCATACATAGGATGTCACGTGACTCAATACCAAGAAAAAGTCAATTTATACAGTCTTGGGAAGTCCTCGTATCTTTATAATGGCGGCAAATTTACATTTTGCTTTCTGAAAAATACTTCGAGAGATTTGAGAAAGTCTCATTTCTACCTAAATCAGTAAAATATAATTGCCATATTTTCGGCATGCATTTTATTACACGCGGGCTCGTTGAATACGTAAACATATCACACAATGCATTGCGCTACACATCGACTGCCGTTTTCAGAAATTCATCGCAGCTCGATTTTGATTTTCTAAAAACAAGCTAGCAAATCGACCAGATACTAAGATTCAAAGTAGTGAATACAGTGCTTGAGGAGAGTATCTCTGAATCGTCTCCAAAAGAAGCTGACACAATTGTCAAAATTTCGATTCTTAAAAATATTTTTTTAATTATTTACTTTGTTTTTAGTATATCATTTGATTTTGGACATTGACTTCTATTGGACTTGTTTACTGTGTTTCTAAGGAAAACTGCTATGGGATTTGACAAAAATAAACGGACAGATGAAAAAATGACGAAAAAGCGGCCGGTGGAACGACAGAAAATGCGGCCATGGCTGCAGGACATGTTGGAAAATGGAGGAGTTCAAGGGCTGGAATGGTTTGATAAACCTAAAGATCAGTTTAAAATCAACTGGAAGCATGGATCTAGACATGGCTTCAACACCAGAAAAGATGCCAGTCTCTTTGAGAAATACGCCCAACACACAGGTCAGTATAGTATCCTTTACTTCCTCATCCTGCCCTACCCTCCCAACATCACATGGTTCACACATTTAAAAGTTTCTTCGGTTTTTTCTTTTACTGGGATATTTTTTTTTTAACATGAACAACTTCAATTTTGAATTGTGAATAGACCGAACTTTCGTCTATTTAGTAATCAAAATTTAATGCCCACCTCTATAGATTTTCTTTTATTTATGCATTCAAATGTGTGAATTTACGTCAACACAGAACCCAATTTACTTCTATTCGATCATTTATTTCTAACATTGTATATTTCTATATCATATATTTATGAGTATGCATTTGATTTTGTTGTGTGAATAATGATCATTATTTACACAAAAATAAAATATTTCAATAAAAATGAAATATTTCAATATTTCTTTTCAAAATAGTGTAATTACACTATTTTGAAAAGAAATATTGAAATATTTTAGCGCATTTTTAACAATGCATTTGAATTCCCATGAATTTATGCATTTTTTTTTAAAAAAGATAAAAATACCTTTGTGTCGTTTTGTTTTCAATCATCATCATCAAAAAAAAATGTGTTTGTTGTTCTTGACTCGATTATGTGATTGAAAAAAAAAAGCCTTCCAAAAAAAATAAAAGAACAATAATAAACAATTTTTTTTTATTTATTTTAATTATAAAAATGTTGTTAAAATAAGATAAATAATTATATATAACAATACAAAATTTTAAAATGCACGTAAAAAAACTCGCTAGAATAATGAGCCATATTCATGATATCATTACCAGTGATTTTTTTCAGTATAAATTAAAATATTTAATTCTTGTTAGATTACGATTATTTCTAAGTGGGATATAACACAATCCAATTGTGCATTTTCTTTCTTTCTTTCTTTTTTTATTATTTATAATTTTTTTTAAAAAAAAATTTATTTTATTTTATTCAATATTTAAGAAATCAAAACAAATATGTTTAGAATATTTGTATCAGGAAGCTTTATCATTCATCTGTACCATTTAACATTATCATTATTTTGTTTTGGAACGATTTTTTTGTTGGTACTATTTCATATAAATTTTTTTTTGTTGGTACTATTTCATATAAATTTGTATTTCTGATTTCTAACCCCATTTTCGATAATGTTCGGGGAATATTTAAAAACCAATAAATTAGATGTATTTAATTATATATTGCTTGAAGACACTTTCTCCAAGCATATTATTAAAAAAAAAATTTCTACTTTTTCTAATTCAAACTTATCCAGTTTGTAAACTGAGTATATTCTAACAAAAATCTGAGAAAACGACAGAATATTCGCTCATTTTCTTAAAGATTTCTTGATATTCTACCAAACTGTACAAAATAGTATAATTTTTAAAAATATACCTATTTTTTAAAATTTATTTTGCCACAAAAATCTTTAAGAAATGTTTCACTAATTGACTGAATGTCGGTTTACAAAACACCAACAACAAATTTGATGTATTTCTCCATCTACGCCAAGGTGGTAGCTATGGGGTGTTTGATGTGGAAGAAAACAAAGACAGGGGTTTGGGGCCGCCTAGAGTCCCCAATAGGTCCAGGACAAACTCCCTGGTGGGGGCCAAGGGGCGAATCCCCGAAAACGGGTGAACTTTTACCATTCTGACAGCTAACTTTGAGTGTCCAGATATGGTAAAATTAATTAGCTTGAATGCCATCGTTTCAAATACAGATTTCTTGGTAAAATTCTTAATAAAGTAGAAAAAGAATATCCGGATCCCGTTTTATGATTGGATGGAAATTTCATCCTTCTATCGTAAGACCTGTATAGAACAGAATAGGATATTTATTTATGATTTAGAGCCCAAAATAGAAAAATATGAAATGATTACAATAATAAGGAAAAGACAAGCCAATGGATTGTATACCATTAATAACAATTAAAAAAATAAAACTTTTAAAATTATCGTTTATACAAAGAAAAATGTACGTTTTCCTTCTTTTTTTTAATTCAAAGATTTCTTTTCTTCCTTAATTCTTTTCGAAAATGATGTGGAAGCATTCGCGTACGCCTGTAGGTACACCCCTGTACGCGCATGCCTGATGACATGCTTTCCGAGCATATTCATTAAAAAAATAATAAGTAAAAGTTAATTTGCCTCTCTGTGTAAATCAGTAAATTTGAATATGAGTCTCAAAAACTCTGAAAAAAATTGACAGAATATTCGTTCATTTTGTTTAAAAAATACTTTATATTTTACAAAACTATACGCAAGAGTATTTTTTTAAAATTCATTTATTTTCTTATTTATTTTATTTTGGTATAAAAATCATTAAATAATGTTATAGTTCTTTAAATAATTATCTTGAACAATAAAGAAGTAAAAGAAAGAACAATAATGATTCAATTAAATACAAAATTACACAAAGAACAATTTCCATTAGACAACACACGAACAAATTTTTTTCTTCATCAGCAAAAATTAAAATATTAATTATAATACTTATATTGTTAGAAACATCAAAATTTTCTTTTCGTTTTTATCCTTTAAGAGAGCAAAAGGAAAAAAAAACTTTTTTTGTTTTTATGCTTCAAAAGAGCCAAAAAAAAAAAAAAATTAAATTAAAAAAAATAAACAAAACAAAAAACAAAACAAACAAAAAAGAAACAAAAAAACAAAACTAAAAAAAAAAAAAAGTAAAAAGAACAAAAAAAAAAGCAAAAAAAAAAACAAACAAAAAAACACAAACAAACAAAACGAAGAAACAAACAAAACAAAAACACAAAAAAGACCAAACAACAATTCAAAAACAAGAACAAGACAAACAAACAACAAACTTAGAAATATTTGTTATAAAAAAAGAAACTTAATTTAGAAATGAGTCGATCTAGATCGCCATCTTTTATCTTATAAACTCATTTTTTTTTATTCCCCCCCCCCCCCCCCTATAAATATGTTTATTATTCATCTGTAAAATCCTAGGATTTAACATCTAAAAAAATAAAAATTAATAAATTAATAAAATTAATTAATGAATATGTATATAAATGAATAAGTTCATTAAAAAACAAAATGAATAAGTTCATTAAAAAAAACAAAAATTATATATATATATATATATATATATATATATATATATATATATATATATATATATATATATATATATATAAGTATGTATGTGTGTATGTATGTATATATATTTTCACCAATCAAAAGCCCAAAAGCGTTTTAGGGGCATTAGTCTTTATTATAAATGTTTATTGTAATCCTTTTTTTCTAATATTAAAAAAATGTACTACGCTAATTTTCTTTTTTTTTTTTTTTTTTTTTTTTTTTTTAAATTTTTATTATTATTATTTGGATTTCCACTAAACACAAAAGCAATGCCGACAAAAAAAAGCAGGATTTGTAATTTTCCTTGACCGAAAGAGAGAAATTTT
This sequence comes from Saccostrea echinata, assembly GCF_033153115.1. NCBI lineage: Eukaryota > Metazoa > Mollusca > Bivalvia > Ostreida > Ostreidae > Saccostrea > Saccostrea echinata. Next base: position 1,503,248 of record NW_026889771.1, on the reverse strand, counting down.
AAATCGGTGAATGTTTTTGGACCGTTTATTAAACGTATAAAAAGAAAGTTTTTAAAATATATCATTATTTTTTTTTAAATTAGGACGATGGGATCCTGATGACCCAAACCCCAAGAAATGGAAGGCGAACTTCCGGTGTGCTCTAAACAGTCTCCAAAACGTCATGGAAATCAAAAAACTGGGAGAAAGCAAGGGTGCGCATGCCTACCGGGTGTATCAATTTCTGCCGGAGGAGGAGACGAAACCAAAAGATGGTAATATAAAATACTACAAACTATCTCTACTTCCCAATATTTCAAATCCGAATAATTTTCAAGACAAATGAAACATTCTATCAAGTAAAAGGGATATTGTACTTACAACAATGTGCCTCTAAAACAAAAAAAATCGAAACCAAAACCAACAAGAACACAAAGGCAAATCAAATAAAATTAAATTAAAAAAAAACAAAGAACAAAAACAAAAACCGTACAAACAGCCGAATAAAATTTTAACATTTTAGGTCTACTAAGGATAATATCAAATATATATCTATAGACAACAACTACACTTATATTATTTTTTACCTTATTTTTCTCATAAAACCGCTAATCATTTACACCCCCCCCCATTTTTTCTGCTTAATTTCCAATCAATTTTGTTATATGAACCTGTAACTATATGTTATAGTATTATATATAATTTAAATGAACATTATACCTATGGAGAGGGCTTATATAGGCTATGCCTGCTGCCCAATCCATTTATGGTTCAGTACATAATAAGATATGTTCAAAAAATTGTAATTCTTATTTTTTTAATTATTTTATTTCATCAAATTTTAAATATATTCTAATAGACCAGAGGAAACCTAACAAAAAGAAAACAGAAAAGACAAAAAGCAGGAGAAATTTTAGATCTGATGACACAACAGATGAAGAACCCGAGAAAGAGGTAGAATCAATGCACTTTTGTTCAAAATATTAATTATTTCAGATATTTAAAGTCGACAGCATTTTGTACTGACAGTGTCAACTTTTTAGCAGGTAATTCTGGAGATAATTCCGACGGAAGAAGTTCAAAGTGAGGAACTGTCCTCTACATGGGGCAATGAGGAGAAACCTCCGCCATCACCCCCTATCAGTGAGTAAATCACATATCATCAAACTTCATTATAAAGTGAAAATGTGGATACCTCTATATCTTTCTTTGTAGGCCAGTAGGGCTTTTAAATGGGGGGGGGGGGGAGGTCTAGCGGACCAAAAGTCCTTGGCTTGTGGCGATTTTTTGTTTTGACTTTAATTGCGTTTTATCCTCAAAGCGTTTTTTACACGAATACATTTACTTGTACATGTATTTAAAAGGTTCACAGACAAAACAGGAAATAAACTAAAACTCTTAAATTTTATGCAGAGCCTCTGGTTCACGAGTTCACATACAAAAATCACATGGCGGGCTGCATTGTCAGACAGATTCACAGAAAAAGACCAGCAGAACAATCCCCCCAGAAGGATGGTACGTAAACAAAAATTATATATTCTTGAACAAAATCATTTTGTTGACTTGTTTAAAAATTAGTATAACCAAGAATCTGTATGTTATAGATAAAGAAGATCTGGTAGAAATGGCGCCATCAGAAGCTCAGGTAATTCAGTGCAATGACTATTTTTTTTAAGTATCTCAATTTGCAGTAGTTTAAAACTTTCTGAAATAATTTGTTCATATAAATTTGTAATGTATGATTTTTCTTTACTTTTCTATCCAGCTGGCGCAACAAACCAGAAAAAGAAGGCGGCTTAGTACTGGTGATGACGAAAGCATGACGTCATATTCGCAACTTTCCGTGACTGATGAATCGTCAAACGTCTCCAGCTCCTCAGACTCCTGTCCCTCTAGTCCGGGAGAAGAAACGGACAATTTACCAGATTTTGACAACTTTTCCCCTTACGTCATGGGTAAGCGACACTTCTTCAAGTGCTTTTGGAGGGGAAGGTGGAGTTAATGTACATTTTAAATTTTCCAGGCACTTGTTCTAAGAAATATTATGTCTTTATCATGGGAAGTACATGTATATATATACCATATATATCTTGGATATTTAAAAAAAAATTGTTTGTTCTTGCATCATAATTTCCTTTTTGTTTTGTGTTGTAGATAAAGATTGGGTTGTAGAAAGCGAGGAAACAGTGACCACTACACAGTAATAAACTGACCACAATACATATTATACTACATGACCAGGATTATAACGTTAAACTTATTATTATTAAAATTAATACATAAAATAAATATACATGTAGCAGCTACTGAAAACTACAGCAGAGATAGGCGTGTGGGTGTTCACGTAAATTGATAACATTGTCCTGTACACTGAGATTACATACATAATTTAATTATATATATATATTACACTGTTGACCAGTGTCTAAAGAAAATACACAATATAAACTGCATGATAGAAAAAAAAAAAAAAAAAATACAAACAAATCCAAAAAAGTTATAAACGCAAGCATCTGCATGTACTGTTTAACAGTGTCATATATAGTAATTTATTGTTTGTCAACTTGAGATACTGTGGAAGTTTTTTCTGTATGAAACTAATTATTTCATAATCATTCACCATTTAAAGAAAATGTAAATGTTCCATACGCATGTAATTCTGTTTTGTTTTTTTTTTTCTTTTTCATTAGAATTCTTTACAAAGTTTTCGAATAATGTGCCATACTTGATTCTGTCATGTCTCAAAATTTGTTCTATATATAGATGTTGATATGATAATAAAATTATATTTGTGTAAAGGTTTTGTCTTTCTAACGCAGGAATATCCGTGGTGTTTGCAGGATTGTGAATAGTTGAGCTTGGACCAATTTACATTAAAGATTCTAAAGTTATATCCTGCACAATAGCTGCTTTAAAGTTGAAATGCCAACGATTTATATCACTCGGTCACACCAACTATCGACTACATTTTTCGTACTCGATTACTCATTTAAAATGTACTGTTTAATAATTAATCTAAATTCGAGGTTATGAATTTATTAAAAGATATTTTTCTATACAGATGGTCAATTTAAAACCATATTTTATGATTAAAGTTTACCAAGAAGAGATCAATACCGAGAAAATGTCAGCTGTGTACAAGATTTGATTATGTCAATATTCTATGTTCAGATAAAATAGAATAGACCTTTAAAATCTGTTTCAAAAGCTTTGATCAGACCAAATCAAGTGATATTAGTATAGAAATCTGAAGTGTTGGAAGCTAAGCTTCTTTTTTTATCTTTAATACAAATCTGTGCCCCCTTTTTTCTTTGTTCTGACGACTTGGTCTTGAAATAATCAACATGCGTGATACTATAGTATGTGAACTCTTCAAAAACGCAAATGCATGATGACCTGCAGGTCTCAAGAACAGAATTCAGTCAAAATTTCAAATTAGTATATATTCTGAAAAAAATGAAAATAAAACAAAATTTTCACAATGTTTTTTGTTTTCTTTTTTTTTCTTTTTCTTTCTTTTTTTTTTTTGGAATATGACACAAAACCTGCAACTTTTTAAACATGTTTGAATAAAAAATCAAGATATTCAAAACATAAATATTGACTGTTTGTTGTCTTTGGGTAAGGACGTAAGCTTATATCAAACTACCTTTGTGTTTCTCTCCACAACGAGGAAATTTAAAAGTTTCATACATTGACCTTCTCCAAATGACCTTGATGGACAATTAAGGTACGAGTATACATTCCTTAAAGCAACTTTTGGTTTTTAAACAAATGTTTTATATCTGTTCATCTTATTCATGCATGCTATATGTCCCTTCTATGTTATTTATTCATGTTTGATTGATAAATGTGAATGATGAAAATTTTAAATATTCTAAACAACTTCGTCCCAACGAGTAATAATAATAATAAGTAAGCCAACGGGAAAGGATAAAGCAATATAGTAGGATTATAGTAAAGATTCAATTTTTCATGAAATAAACCATGAATTTCATAATTTGAATAAAGAAGATGCTGCTTGTTCATGAATATCATATAACCATAAATTAGTTTACTTAACTTCAATAACCCAATTTAGATATATTAATTCAGTTTCGCAGATGTGTATTATTGAAACTGTACAAAAGGGGGAGGAGCTGTTTATAAGAATCCCAGTTTTTCAGGATCTTGATTGGATAAACAATAAAAGTATATGTCATGTGACTGCTTGTCGACCACTTGACGAATAAAGAATTACTTGTGATGTCATTCTGGTACAGTGCTACACAATGCATATCCTATCCATAATGAAGGTTAAACTAAATAATATTTTCGGTATCATTTACAAAGAAATATACGAAAATTGCGGGGGAAAATACCCACGATTGACCAAAAAAGAAAGTAGAGAAAAAATCATTTAAATCAGTATTTACTTGTTATAAAAGCTATGAAATATGCAACGATCTCAATATTGATGAAAGCATTCATTTTCAAAATAGCACGCATATATAAAAATAAACAAAATGACCATTTCCACGAACTATATCACATTTTTTCCACATGAGTGGCTCTTCACTCCACATTTTCCAAAAACATGTCTTCTACGATCTGAAAAATATAGAGGATTTTCTTTTTGGTCAAGAAAAACATAAAAAACAAAATTAATATCAAAAGTAAAAAAGTACATTATATGACAAAACGTATATCTTTATTAATAATAAGCCATGCCAGTTATCCAAGGGTCACATCAAAAAAAGCAACACTAGTATAATATAACACACACACACACATAATGTATCAGTTATGAATTCTTAATATCTATCTTCTTTCAACTATAGTCCTGCTGGACATATCATAACTGATGATGTAAATGTATTTGAAAATGGTGACCTGATAGCAATCATTATAAAATTCTAAAATTAGGGAGCCCCAATCATTCAAATGACAATAGAACTTAATTTTTATAATGAATTCCGCCAAGGAATATGGCAGATGAAGGGATAAATAAGAAAGGACAGACCTCGACACTTTGTCAGAACGGATAAAGAGTTTTAGAAGGATATTGAAGAATTGTATTAGACTATAACTAGAAATACGTCCAAAGGACATGAATGCCCCGCCCAGGGTTCACAAGGGCTGACAAATAGATTTTTAAGGCACTTGTCCAAGGGCAAGTGCATGGTCAAAATTCACTTGCCCTACCTGAACTTTTGCTTGCCCCACCATCATGACCATAAACTTATACTGTATATATTTATATAGATTTCAAAAAATAAGAAGAAAATACTGAGTAGATCATGAAGCCCTTGTGCCTAGCTTTATTTCTATGACTTATGTGTGGATTTAGTCTTTTTTTAAGTCACTTGCCCACTGGCAAGTGGTTGATAAAATTTCACTTGCCCACCCCTAAAGTTCACTAGCCCCGGGCGTCGGCCAATGGGATTTGTCAGCCCCTGCCGGTTCATTAATAATGCAACATGAAAATTTGTATTAGTGTATGAAGTTTGATGAAAATATCTTAATTATTTTTTTAACTGAGTTTAATACACAATAAATAGTACTAATTAAGTCAATTGTCATTGGGAAGGTCAAGGTAAAAAAAAAAATGGACACATTTGGTAAATTCTCAGCAAATAATGAATCAGTGCATATGCTTACATAAAAAAATATCTTGAATAGTTTCTTTGAAACTGAGCTAAACACATAATATTTGAGAAAAGCGGGGTCAAGATCAAAGGAAAGGGCAAGGTAAAAAAAAATGTTGATTAAGTTGAGTAGTTCTCCCCAGTATGTATTATAAATATCTTGAACTTGGTTCAGCATATGAAGTTTGACAAAAATATCTTGATTTGTTTCTTTGAAAAATTTGAGAAAAGTGAGGTCAGGGTAAAAGGAAAGGTCAAAAATGTTGATATACTTGAACAGTTCTCGTCAATATGTATAAGCATATGAAGTACGATTAAAGTACAATTAAAATAGCTTGAAAGGTTTCTTTGAAATTTAGCTTAACACAAATTTGAAGTCAAGGTCAAGTTCAAAAATGTTTAAAATATCTCTGGGTCGTATTTTGTCTGACACGTTTCATACCAATTGTACTTGGCCATTTTTTTTTATATTAATTGCTCTATTTACCTGATCAATACACAGGACTCACGGCGGGTGTGACTCGTCGACAGGGGATGCTTACTCCTCCTAAGCACCTGATCCAAACCTCTGGTGTTTTCAGGGGTCCATGTTTTTGCTCTCTTTACGATTCCTATTGTTTACAAGTTTCATGAGATCGCTCACTGTTCTTTTCCTCACCTTTTCCATTTATGATAAACTATTGCATTTGTAACGGAAAAGGAGAAAATGTGTGGCTGGACCGGGAATCGAACCCGGAACCCCTGCGTCAATAGAGCACCTAGTCCGTTGCTCTACCAACGGCCTAAACCATTACATTCCTCCCTCCTTAAATTTGTCAACGCCCTCGAAGTATTTGCCCCTGGCAGGACTTTCACCTGCGAGACCAAGGTATGTCAATAGGTCATGGCACCAAATTAGTCCGAGATATCCGACGTTTTCCAGGCTTTTTTCACGATTTTGATATTTTACGTTTGCTTAGCACGTAAAATATCAAATCGTTAAAAAAGCCAGGAAAACGTTAGATATTATGTAACAGGAAAGGAGAAAATTTTTGGCTGGATCGGGAATCAAACCCAGGCCTCCTGCATCACTAGTCAGGTGCTCTACCAACTAAGCTACACAGGCCGATTTTCCCAGCCGAAACCACTAAAGTTCAAGATTTGGATTTTTATATAAATGGTCGAAATCCTTTAAAGCATTTATGCGAATACTAACCCCGTGCTATTTATTTTATTCTTATTCTCCCAAATCAAAAAAATTTTCATAAGTTTCTGAAGTTATACTTTTATTATATATATATATATATATATATATATATATATATATATATATATATATATATATATATTATTCTGTACATTCTGTCAGCAACCTCGCTCTTACCTTGTACATCGATCGCTCCAGTCAGCAACCTTGTTCTTATCTGTTGTACTTTAATGTACACCTAATGTTCTTTTTTTTTCTTCTTATGTTGATATGTATTTATTTATTTATTCATTTGTAATGTTCACATAATTGATGTATTCATATTCATGCAATCTTCTACGGTAGGAAATAAAGATAGAATGAATGAATGAATACAGCTATCCGTCTCGATACTTTGTCGATCAGTGTCTCTAGAGATTTTGCTTTCTACATATTTATAAACCTAGTGTACATATGTATATAAGCAATACTTTCTAAAAATATATGTTCAAGACTCAAAAATAGAATTTGCACAAAAATCCATGCAAAACTGAAAGCTGCTATCCTATTTAGCATTGGAGAGGAAAACCAAGTCAAAACGAAAGTTAGAATATTCCAAGACCAATCGGCGTGTTCTACGAGTTGATTAAGGATTAATTAACATTTCTGACCGTGAGTATATTACTGCTGCTTAAAAACAAAAACAAAAAAAACAAAAAAAAAAAAAAAAAAACAGAAATAACTCATTCACTTTCCACAAATACTTCAATTATTTGAATATTGAAAATAATTAAACGACCACCAAGTCGTTTCACTTTGATCAGGGAAGTACCTTGAGAACATTAATATGCCTCCCTCCTCCAAATCACAGGTTTTGTCGTACTGAATACTTATGCATGAATGTTTTGTATGTACAGGTTGTACTTTATGAATTTTTTGTATATGTATAAGTTTAAATAAAGGGGGAGGGGGTGTTAAAGCTATGTTTCCAACTAACCAGTCTGTTCTGGGAATAGATTATTGCCTAAAACTGTCAAATGGAGAGAACACAAACAAAGGGTATTAACGCTAACCCGGTTCCCATTGGCAGTAATCCCATCTCAGTTCAATTTCCTTTCCTGTCAAATTTTTCAGTACTATTGTTGTCAAGATCATATTAGTTGCCTTCTTGTACTGAAGAAAGTAGATCTACGGGTGTCTCAGTGGCGAATCCAAGATTCTTGAAAAAAAGGGGGAGCAACAGGTTAAGGGTCTGTGGGACGTATAATAAAGCAACCTCTAACAACAAAAGATTGGTTTCGTAATCTTCATATGCATTATTTTGGTCAAAAAAGGGAGAGGTTGTCCGCTTAAAATCCGCCAGTGCGTCTATATGTAACACATTCAGTGGCGGATCCAGGAATTTCGTAACGGGGGGGGGGGGCGCAGTAGAAGGCGGGGGGGGGGGGGTCTGGGGGTTGCATTGAAGTCCCCAGTGGGTATAGGGCAAGGGGGGTCCGGGGGCGAAGCCCCCTGAAGCTGACAAATTCTTACAAATAAGAGATGTTGTTTCCTTGATTTTAGGATGATGGACATATAAGTTCTACATGCAAAAACTTCAAACGGGGGGGGGGGGAGGGGGCGCACGCCCGGCGCGCAGGCCCTGGATCCGCCCTTGACATTGGTCTGCTTTCGTTGCCTATCTAGCCCCGAAATCCAATGTGAGACACTTATTTTTGTTGATTATTAAGTACATGGGAAACCTTTCCTATTAGCTGTACTAATTGTGCCGCTGTTCTCAAAAAGACAATTTTAAGGAAGTTCTAAACACTAATGAAAAATGCTTTTTAGACTTTGAGAAAAATATATCATATAAAGGTGCACATATTCAGTGTACCTAGTTCATTTTCAACATAGGGTGCCTACCTTACTTCTGCAGAAAAAAAAATGTTCAAAGACAATGAACTATTTGTGAACAGAAATCACTGCTGTTTACGTGCATCGGGAAAATTAATGGAAATAATGTATTCAATTACTTAATCTTGGTCTAACATAACATTAAGAATACTTTGATTCTTAAGAAATTGTGTCATTAAATGTAGATTCCCATTTATTCTATTTTTCCTCTAAGGGCAGATCACTCTAACTCAATAAAATTACCCTACAAATAGAACTCTTTAGTGTGCAGTGTTTAGAGCTTCCTTATAAAACATTTACCTTGTTTTTCCTATATTTGACCCAATTAATTTTAGCCGTAATTCTCGAGGCTATGCTCTGCAAAAAAATTGAATCTATTCTAAAGATTTTTTTTTGCAGACATACGAACTACTTTATAGGTGTCTCATTGTTAAAAATATGATCATCAAAGAAAAGAAATTTTTCAGTTAATTAAAAGTAAATTTCCAAATTTCTCGGCGTTAGATGATGAACAAAAACGTTTTTGGTTACTCGATACTGAAGACAAAGAAACTTAATTTTGTGGGCAAATTCATAAATGATAACATGTTGTAGTAGCCATACACTTTAATATATAGTGCTCCTTTTAACTGAAATAGTACAATATTATTGTTGAAATGAGCAATGTCATTTACAAATTGTTATACTATCCATCGGCATATCTTTTCCTTATTATTGTAATAATTTCATACTTGTCTATTATGGGCTCTAAATTAGAAAATAAATGTTCCGTTCTGTTGTATTAAGGACCGGGAATAAATGGATAAGTATGTCTCTGGACATTTCTTATCAATGTTATCATTCCAAGTTCATCAAATTTTCGAAGATCGGGTATATTTTATCCCTCTTTCCTATAAATTGAACGTTGGTCAGAAAAAAATTAAGTAGGTTACTACATGGAAAGTCCAGATTGATTTTCTAGAAATCGTAATCTTATCACTATGTAATCCCACCTGTAGCAGATAACTCCCTTTCTGATCACTCTGGAGTGTTATTGCTTCCTACGAGGCATTTAAAGTTTATCAACCTTTAAAAAAGGGAGGGGGGTATATGTACAGTATTCATAATTTTACCCTCCTCATTCCTTTAAGCTCACTGAAACCAACAATTTTACTATGACCTTTTGACCCCAACAACAAAAGGTTTGTTCCTCTCTACTCTAATTACTATCTTTAATAAAAAGCCCAAGACAGAATATATATCCAAGGGGACCCGGTAAACCTTAATTTGTATCCACAAAACTTTCAACCTACCAATGATTTGATGTTTATCTTTGACCTTGTTTTTACCCCAAAACCAACAGGACTTCTTTCTCTGACCACTGTGCATCACTGTAGTAATTCTAAGACACCAAAGTCAAACAGTACTCGTGTCTCAAAAACAGCACACGCACAAAAATACACTCAAATGCCCCATTTAACTAGATTCTCTACCAATATTGTTGCTTGAGCTTTAACATGAAAGCTGGTCGCCCTCCTGGCGCAATGGTTAGAACGTTTCGTTTTAAGAGCCGCAAAGTAAGACGACGACCATTTGATTCTAAAGAGAGTGTGTGTGGAGGGGGGTGGAAGATTTTGGTAATAATGTGTCTTTGAAAATGCTGAAAACAAATAATGCGTCTTCCACTAGGAAGGAAAGAATTAATCAGACACTGAGTGGTGGTACCTACCTTCCCCTACAACTGCCGAGTATACAGGTCTCAATTTGCAGTCTTTTACTGCAACTGTAACGTCGAAACATGAACGGACGTAAACAAATAAACGTCAAACTTAGATAAGAGAAACTCACTTATAAATAATTAAAGTCATCTTTTGTTGAGCTCGTGAAATGCAAAAATTGCAACAAGTTCAGATTAATACTGCCATAAATACTATTTCAGACGAATTCCACGTATCGGTGTAGATTGAATAGTGTCTACTTTTAAAAGACACAAAACATACAAACTACATTTAACTTCTCAAAGAATTCCTTACAACCTATATAAATCAATGAACAACAGAATCAGGGAACTTTTTGATTCTAATTTATTGCACATTATATATACGTAAATATATTTAACATTAAAATCGAATCTTTTTGTTTTGTGGATTTCCTCCACCAAATTCAGCAGATCTTTTAAATCCGCCCCTCCCATTAAATCCCCCTCTTCTATTACCCCCTGAAAACCTATCGGAAAATCCCGAGCCTCTTCCACGTCCACCACCGAAGCCCCTCCCCCTTCCTCCACGGGCGCCCGAGGAGAACGGTCTGTCCCTTTCCTGTAATTCTGGGAGCTCGGTGGCCCTACACAAGGAGTCATATTTTCCATCCGCCCAGTAATCAAGGACTTGAGCTTCACAATCCGAAGGAAAGTCAAACACAGCTCCCTGAAAAAAAAATCAATTCTTATTTTATCTATGTAAGAATCCCTCAACCGCCCCAAACATACCTGTCGATTGACCTTCATCCGTCAAAACATGCCGTATCTATGAAACTAGACCTCATGCATATACAGTGCACCATTGAACCACGTGCAGTGTACATGTATACTGCAGAGTCATGACTTGTCAGTGTTCAATAATATTTGTAGACTGCAAGAATCAATTGACTATCTATATAAAATTACACTTGAGAGACTAAGTTCAAGGAATAAAAAAAATATTGACTAATTTCAAAATGCCCCAACTGCCTCTATCTGTTTTCGAACTGTTCTATCCAACTGCTCATGTGGAAAAAATGTACTCAAGTCTTCTTCTGGTTTTGGAAATTTAAAACTAAGGTCTCCATGCTTGTTTTGAAATTTTAAACTCTGCATGGGCTCTAAAATTAACTTCTTTTATTCTGTGTACCACCTTAAATAGCTAGTCTGTAATTCTGATTAGTACATTAAATCTATACAAAAGACCCTCTTATCAATTTTTCACACACGTGACGAGACATTTGCGTGCCGTCTCTGCTTAACATGCACAAAAATATAAATATTTAAAGCCAAGGTCTATTTTTTTTCTTCTGTGCATTTTTTACATTTCGAAAAATAATCAGAGGAATTTCACAACAATTTTAGATATCTACTTGCCATTCTATCCTTGCATAATGTGAGCCATCTAATTTTCTCCACCAAGTCCTTAGGCAGACATCTCTCTAATGCACGATACACGTAGTTGTTGCGCTGAATTTCTGTGTTCGTTTTCAGGTAAAATGTCGTGAATCCCTACAACAGAATGATATGGGGTTTTTTTTACTGTTTTTAGCAGCACATATATATAACCATCACATTGAAGAGAAAATTGTCTCATGGACACATTTATCCCCCCCCCCCCCCATTTTTGGTTGAAGTGGGAATGGGGTTCAACACTTTAAAAAAATCCTTGCAATTGTGGTGAAGATGGGCAAAACTAGGCCAAGTAGACCTATTTTCCTCTTGATAAAGTTTATCAAAGTTATCCTTCAGAAAGTACTTTTAAGACAGGGGGGGGGGGTCAATAGCTCATCAGACGATGGCATTTGCTTTCATCCCACAGAACAAATTCAAGTTCAATTTAAAATTTTCAGTGGGATTTAGATGTAAACATATATAGTTTCAAGGGGAAAAAAATAAAAGTCTGTCAATTTTATGTTAGTTAGTCAGTGTGATTAAGAGTTGTCAGGTGTTCAAAAGTAATTGCACCCCAAACAATTATAGAATGAAGATTTGTTCAAAAAATTTTAAAGTGTTATGCCTGAGCTGCAGTAATTCCCATTAATCATCGAACAGTGCACAGAAATAAGACTAACAAATCATGTTATCTAACAATATTGTCTCTCTACCACCTGGCAAGGATCCAGGTATATAGGGGCTGGTCGATACGAGTATTTGCTAGTTCATTTTCTGAAAATGTAAAGTCGCTTTGTGCTACTTTTAGATCTTGTTGACGAATTATGTAACAATAAACTACTACTGTGAAACTTAATATTTATGGGTAATGATGGCCTTGAATGTAAAATAAAAAAATCCCACCAGTTTTCTATTCCATGCACTATTTATTCTAGATCGTGAATATGACATTCGTGAATATTTACCCTAATGCTCCATAAAAGTCCCCCTTTCCTATCTTTGGTTTATTCTCTTTTGCCTAGTCGATGAATCGGCTTAGTGTTTTTAGCTCACCTGAGCCGAAGGCTCAAGTGAGCTTTTCTGATCACATTTTGTCCGTCGTCCGTCTGTCAACTTTTCACATTTTCGACTTCTTCTCAAGAACCACTGGGCCAAATTCAACCAAACTTGCCACAAAGTATCCTTGGGTGAAGGGGATTCAAGTTTTTTCAAATGAAGGGCCACGCCCTCTTTCAAGGGAGATAATTAGGAATTAGTGAAAAAATAATGGCATCATTTAAAAATCTTCTTCTCAAGAACCACTGGGCCAGGAAAGATGAAACTTATGTGGAAACATCCTCAGGTAGTGTAGATTCAAGTTTGTTCAAATCATAACCCCCGGGGAGTAAGGTGGGGCCACAATGGGGGATCAAAGTTTTACTTAGAAATATATAGGAAAATATCTTTAAAAATCTTCTTCTTAAGAACAGCAAAGTCATGATTGGTCATAAATATATGGAAGCATCCTCAGGTAGTGTAGATTCAAGTTTGTTCAAATCATGACCCCTAGGGGTAGGATGAGGCCACAATTGGGGATCAAAGTTTTATATAGAAATATATAGGAAAATATCTTTAAAAATCTTCTTCTTAAGAACATCAAAGCTATGATTGGTCATATTTAAATGGAAGCATCCTCAGGTAGTGTAGATTCGAATTTGTTCAAATCATGACCCCGGGGGTAGGATTGGGCCACAATGGGGGATAAAAGTTTTACATAGAAATATATAGGAAAATATCTTTAAAATTTTTTTTCTTAAGAACAGCAAAGCCATGATTGGTCATATTTATATGGAAGCATCCTCAGGTAGTTAAGATTCAAGTTTGTTCAAATTATGACCCCCGGGGGTAGGGTGGGGCCACAATGGGGGATCAAAGTTTAACATAGAAATATATAGGAAAATATCTTTAAAAATCTTCTTCTTAAGAACAGCAAAGCCATAATTGGTCATATTTATATAGAAGCATCCTCAGGTAGTTAAGATTCAAGTTTGTTCAAATTATGACCCCCGGGGGTAGGGTGGGGCCACAATGGGGGTTCAAAGTTTTACATACAAATATACAGGAAAATATCTTTAAAAATCTTCTTCTTAAGAACAGCAGAGCTGTGATTGGTCATATTTATATGGAAGCTTCCTCAGGTAGTGTAGATTCAAGTTTGTTCAAATCATGACCCCTGGGGGTAGGGTGGGGCCACAATGGGGGTTCAAAGTTTTACATAGAAATATATAGGAAAATATCTTAAAAAATCTTCTTCTCAAGAACAGCAAAGCCATAATTGTTCCTATTTATATGGAAGCATCCTCAGGTAGTGTAGATTCAAATTTGTTCAAATTATGACCCCATGGGGGTAGGGTGGGGCCACAATGGGGGATCAAAGTTTTACATAGAAGTATACAGGAAAAATCTTTTTCTCAAGAACAGAAAAGCCATGATTAGTAAAATTGATATGGAGGCATCCTTGGGTAGTGTAGAATGAAATTTGTTCAAATGAGGGACCCCTGGGGTAGGGTGGGGCCACAATGGGGATCAAATTTTTACAAATGAATATATGGGAAAAAATCTTCTGTTCAAGAACAGCAATGCCATTTGTTATATTGATATGAAAACATCATCAGGTACTTTAAAATTCACCCCCCCCCTTCGTTAACTTTTCAATACTAAACTGATTTTTGCTTTTTTCCCCCTAGCCAATGTGCTCAGGTGAGCGATGTGGCCCATGGGCCTCTTGTTGAAGGTTATGCCGGTTTATGTACAGTATTTCTCAAAAGAGAATATTAGCATACTAAAATTTAATGTTTGTTGTCCAGAACCTTTTTTTTGGGGGGGGGGGGGGGGGAGGGGTGCAACTTTGATTCAAATTCTTATACACCTTGCTGAATTTTCTCTATGGATACCTTTCCGTGTTTTCATACTATAAATTAAAAAGATGGGGATAAGTACAGCACTTATTTATGAATAATTTGAATTGTTTAGGTATTGTTAAAATTTTTGGTCCTATTCCAAATGCACGATAATGACACGCCGACCGTGCAGCAATTTTTAAAATCTTACGGTGACCTACCTACATTGTATCTGTATTTATATAAGATTCCAAGAAAAGCCCAAAGAAACTAAATCGATATGCATAATTATATTTCTGATAAGTAGAACCTGAATGCCATTACACTGAAGTTTCAGAAAATGTGCTGAATGACTAATATATTTAGACTCCGGAAATCCCTTAAGTTACTGATGAGGCGCTGCCCAGTCATTCAGCTCCTGTAATCTAAAAATAGCATAGTGTCTGCGGTTTTTATCGGAAAGCATGTGTTGTTTTTAAAAATCACGTGAATTCATCTATTCCTGTTTTTTAACATGGCATAATTTATCCCCCCCCCCCGCTCCCCATATGTCTTAAATTGATCCTGGGAAGTTGTGTTTCATCGATTAGACATGACGTAATGTTTACTTTCTGCAGTTCGATTACAGATTTAGTAGACTGCACGTGACGTTTGCACAAATCACCTAAGATGTACCTTCAACAGAGTATTATCGATAATTTAAATACCAGAATCTGTTATTATATATATATATATATAAATATATAAAAGTCTCTGTTTATATCTGGGTTAGTTCAGGGACAACTAACATAGCCGACACGTTTCTCATTGTTTACCGAGGACACAGGTACTTTCAGGTGTGTAGGATATGAAACTTAAACTGACGTCAACCATGGCGACCACCGATATTTCATACCTTTGAGGTGATAAGTGAAGTAAACAATATAAAACAACGGGAATCTGCAAATAATGGGAAATATAACTTATGGAGGAACCCTTTCACATTCCTTAAATAGTACAGCGACACACGTGCATAATTTTATTTCTTAGCCTTAATAACAATGCATTCATTGTCCTGTCATTCAATACCAGACGAATATAAAACGCACAGGAAACTTAGGTCCTATTTCAAATTCTGTTAATATAATGCATAAACATATGCCACTAGGCATTGAATCTCAAAAAATGGGAACCGTGTAATTCATGGACTGGAGGCATGGAGTGGAGTTATGGAGTGGAGTTTGGAGTCAAATTTCGGAGTCTAATTTTTTTTTCTTCAAAAACATGAATGGAAAAAGATGTTCAAGAAATTCCATTAGTATAAAAGTATTTCATTCTTTTTTGTATGATTGTTGGCTGTTTCATGTCTTGTAACTAAACAGATTGACAATTTCATAAGTACTATGACCTAATTAACATTTGTAAGTTTCTGAAACTTGTGTAAATATTTGTAACTTGGGAATATTACATCAGTATTGAATACTGACAATATAACCCCTATTCTTTGAAAACGTTTGGAAACTGTTGAACCTAATTAATCAACAGATTAAAAGTCGGTCTTAATGGCTGTTTAAATACAGTTTAATTACCAAGAGCTGTTAGGTTCAGAGTTTAAAGCAAACACAGTTTTTCAATAATACACTCACCTATTCATAAAATTATATTAAAAAAAAAGATAGTTTTAAAATAACTTATGCACTTTATACCACTATTATATGGTGTAAAAGGTCTATTCATTCCCTTAATCATTGCATTGAAAACAACATAGTGATTAATTACCATATTAATCTCTCTCCTTTTTCCTTGAGTTGTCCTCCCCACCCCCAGATACAACAAATCAACTTTGGGTCATATCACACTCCAAGTGAAAGCAATGTGTTAATTGTTTTACGCCAGTTTATCTTTATTAAACATAGAATAAACTGTCAGTGTTCTAATTGATAGTGAATGCTCTGTAAGATTAAACTGGCTCATAGAGAAAAGCAGGAATCCTTACACCTTGTTTCAGAGATGTTGATTAAACTCTGTATGATGACTATTTAATTTTGGTGTATGTAATCTAATTTTGAATTAACTTAGTTCTCCACAGAACATCATGCATGTATTAAAACCATTGCATTATTTAGGAGTTTATATCAATATCACCACCCCTTAACTGGCATCCTAGTGCATTAATTCCTTCCCATTAAATTCTAAATTAATAAAATTGTGAGTCAACAATGTATATATTGTATTCCTATTATGGTATCATAAATTCATAATATTATTTAATTATCAAAGTAAATGTATATGAATTATTGATACTCTTTTTTTAAAGTCACATTTTAAGATACTAAGTTGATGGTTGCAAATCTAAAGTAAATTATAGAGAGAAAAATCATCAATCTTATTCTAATGTACAATGTTACATGGATGTGAACAAATGTCAAAATTCAAACAACCTTGTAACAATATACTAACCTACATTGTTTGGCTGTGTTGTCAAAAACCTATAAAAATTTAGCAGACATAACAAAGATGTGACAGACAGCTAAAATTTAGTTCAAAGGGATTTATAACCTTTCAATTATGTGTTGAAAGCAATGGTGATCATTATTTATGTAACAATTAAATCTGATTAAAACATAGAATAAACTGTCTCTGTTTTAAATAACACACTAACTGACAATGAGAGTGAAATTAATACCCATGACCTTATCTGAAAGAATTTGTGAGAATTCAATGCAGCCACTGTATGTCCCACATATTCAGTTTATCACAATATGTCAAGAGTTAATTATACAAGAGCATGCAGGCAGTGTTTTGTGATTATAACAGATCCATTTATTCACCTCAGCACGTTATCATTAAAGTGCAATAATTTTAGAAACTCCATTTTTGAGGGAAAATAGTTCATTGAAGAAATTGACTAGAGTTGAGTGGAAGATTAGCCAATTTTTTCCCCTAAAAATAACTTATAAATATAATACATGTATCCGTCCTGTGACTTAGGTACATGTATATGGTAATTAATTGTCGGTGAATAGTTCAATGGCTATTTCTTCATGGAGAAATAGCACAGAACTAATCCATGGTAGCGGCTTTTAGAAAAATATTTGTAATATCTTTATTAAAAAAGAAAAAAATCACAGAGGTATGATAAGATTATAAATACAAAAAAAGGTTATAATAATTATACTTAATAGCCAAGTTTATTCTTATGATAAATAATAAAAATCGACAAACATCTTATTGGTAAATATTTCTCAAGTGGCTATGCAAATTTCTGAGTGCTGTTTTACAAATTATTATGTGTCATTTTACAAATTACAAATGTGTTCTTCTGGATATTTTTAATGGCCATTTTCACCAGTTCTGTTTTCACTTCCTTCCAGTTCAATTTTGGATAAAAATCTAACATCCTGAGTTCTTAATACATTCAAGATTTTTTTCAGAGCTTGCCAGAAAGGCCCGAGAAGTTGCGATTCCATGCTAAATACCAAAGCCCTATTGTGTTGTATGAAAGTTAGAGGTTAAACTGTTTGTAGTTAGATCATAAAGTTTAATGCTACGAAATAAGTAAAAAGAAAAATTACGACAAGAAATACATATGCTAAATATCAAAACCTTTTTTGACACCATAAATGAAAGTAAGAAATATTGTTGAAAATTTGATCAAAGGTTATGTCATGAGGTGATCCTTGTGTTTTTAAATATTTTGACTAAATACAACAATGAAAATCAATTCCTCTCACAGTTGAAGATATAAGGTGTTACATAGGGACAAACAGAAAATGGAAGGGTGTTCCATAATTAAATGCTTATGCTTTAGGTGACATAAACTAATTTCCATTGAGCTCTACTTCTATTAACAAACAAAATTATAAAAAATTATTTTGGACTTTTTTGCTTGATAGCAAAAATTAAACTAAAAATGTTAGACTCCAAAATTTGACTCCAAACTCCACTCCATGCCTCCAGTCCATGAATTACACGGTGCCCAAAAAATGTGATCAAAATCAAGATTTTATACAATGGATTCAGGCAAAATTTTTATGGAGGTTTTGAGCCTGCTTTTCCACCCTTATATTTCAGATAATTGTTAATCTAAATAAAACCTAGGAGTTCTCATACCTGGCCCATTTTCCTACTCAGTTTAATTTTTCTGTAAAGCATTTTCAAAAACATCTCAATTTCAAAATTCGGCATGCTGTGAAATTCTAAACAATTTTGTTCATATAATTGCCTAGACCAATTGCACGTATGTCAGACATCTAATGCATTCGGAAGATTCTAGTGGTAATAGGGTGTTTCCTTAACATGCATATCTAATTATATTTATTTCCTCATGCAGTAACTTGCACACTACAAGGACATGAATGCAGTGTTCCAAAGTTCAAAAGCTGGGGCCTCTCACTGGAAAACAATAAAGCTCCCATTTTTTTTAGCTTCGATTTAATGATGGTTATCTCAGATCTTCACAAATGAGGTAATCGTTCAAGCATCTGCAGCAAGCAAGCATAACCTTGCCTGGTCAAAAAGAAGCAGTTGTGACCCACTTGCCACAGCAAAAAAAAAAACACAGCATATGCTGCACTTGTAATCGCTGCACTTGTACCGGTAATAGCCCAGCCAGGGACTTGCAGCGTTAGATAATAGATATTGATTGGGATACCAATGGATCTCAATAAAAATGCACAGAAATCAGTATTGATTTCTCAAAAATTTCCAGAGCCTTAGTTCATATTCTATAATAGCGTCCTGTCTAAAATATTAAATAGCAGATTTTTAAGTCAATACCAGAACTTAATGTGTGTGGAAATCCTCACCCTTTAAATACCCTCCAAAAATTATGTAATCTATTGACTGTAATCTTTTTGAAACCTATTTCAATGACTGTCAATAGATAAAAAAAACAAGAGACCTAAAAAGAGGTCATTTTGCTAAGCTTATCAGCTAAATTATTATACAACATGATGTGATTTTTGAACCTCATACACAAACACATACAAAACAAACAATACTGATAGTCAGGTATCATGTTCATCTCTCCCTCGTCCATTCCAGTCCCTGAATGTTTAGTGTTGTAAGTTAGATAACTCCCATATCTATACAAAAATTGTCCCAGAAGAAACTTAAGTTAACTCCCTTTTCTACACACTAATATGCAATGGCTGGTTCATCTAGTCATCTAACATATCAACTACAAGAAAGCCTAAAATATTTCAACATCACAATATATAATAAAACACATTTATAGTGCACATGCTTATAACGAATTGATGCTTACAGCAAAGTGATTTTCATTCCCTGTGGCTTTAAAATATATCGTGAACTTAATGGATATAACAAATTATGTTTATAATAAAGCAAAATCGTCTATTCCGGGCACTTCAATATAAGTGTGTTTTACTGTGCAAACTGAACAACAATTAATTTAGTTTTAATGTTGCATGATTCTTTGTGCAATGACATTATCAAGCCCCGTAAACTGATGAAAATTGTTTCACTAAGCTAATATATAATAATTTAATTTTGTTTGTATTCTAGCCTCTGATTGGTTAATATCCAAAAAGGAACACAAATTATTTCTGTATAACCTGGTCTGGTATGGGGAGTGCAAGACGGTTCGCCCCGAAAGACCATTCGCACTGAGACGTTTCGCCCCAAGACGGTTCGCGCCGAAGATCAATCAATTAATTATGTGGCAATTATCACTTGTTAACAGCAATTATCAACTTCTTAACTTTTATACTGTGTTATATTAATCCAATCCATTGGTTCAATCATAGGCACTCCCCAGCTTAATTGTTAAAAAATATATATCTACTATACTATAAACATAACTTTTATAGTATAGTAGATATTTATTTTTTAACAATTAAGCTGGGGAGTGCCTATGGGTTCAATCAATAATACCAATTTATATGGGTTATACTTAACACCTGACACCGCAGGGACCTATAATGACCTGTAAGTCCCTGCGGACACTGAAAACCAAATTATAATTATAACACCTTAATTACAAAACTGAATCAGACAATTATGATTGCTGAATAAACATAATTATATCTGCACATGGATAATTATACCTTTAATTATGGTATAAGCCTATTTTCAACAATTTAAACAGTCATGAAAGTTTTTTTTAGTAACTTTAGAACTTTTTTTAATAAAGTCAATATTAACCTTATATGTAAATATTTATCTTAAAACATATCGTATTTATATCGTTATAGACAATGAAGATTAAATCGGGCGCGAAAAGTCTCGGCAGGAAAGGTCTTTAGGGGCGAATGGTCTCGGCGCGAAACATCATTGGGGAGAAACGTCCCGTTACCTGGTATGGGACCCCCCCCCCCCCCCCCCCCCCCCGAAAACCAGCTGAATCATCTGTATCCATACAATCCTCTCATTTCCAGTCCTCAGGATTCATGGAAAATTCCAGATTTAATAAATGTACCTTTTACTTCAAACAATAATTCGATTTTACCACATATGAACAAACAACAATGCTGCTAGGCTAGGCCTATGTATAAGTTTTTACCTCCCCTTGCTTCCCATCACTTCCGTTACTACGGTTGTATTATTGAGCGGAAAATTTGAACTAATAAAAAGCAACGAAATTTACACCCATAGTTATTTAATGATTTTAAAATTAAATTATAAGGAATGACTCTAATTCTTGGCCAAATTATTCAAGTATAACCTGGTTTGGGTCAGTAAACTGACCCAAACCAAGTTATACTCGAATAATTTGGCCAAGAATTAGAGTCATTCCTAAAATAAATCCAACCTCATTTAATACCTTGTGCATCATTTTTCTTTCATAGGATCGAGATCAAGGAACAAGAGTTCATACATTGATTAAGAGATGACAACAGCCAAACATCAACGCTAAAGCTTTCCTCTTCAGACAGAATTAGGAAATATCAAGTGAGAAATCGTCGGAGAATAAACATTTGAAATGGTTTCTTACATCAGTTGTTTGAGAGTCAAGAAATTCCCTGTATGTACATGTACATCCCCTTTTATCGAACTTCTTTTTTTACTTGAAACACAGAGTAGGCATATTATACAATGTATTTCACTAGCCTATGTGATTGCCAGACAGACAGCATGGCATGCCTATGCTAAGTCCACTATCAATCTTTAGAGAACTGGTAATATGCAGAGAAGACTGTGATTATGTGTTTTGAAACCAAACTGTTTTCAAAGAGCTCCTTTGTTTCTATATGATATTTATGGGATTTTAAAGGATTTAGACATGGAAAATGTATCTATTTATGGGATTTTAAAGGATTTAAACATAGAAAGTGTATCTATTTATGGGATTTTAAAGGATTCAGACATGGAAAATGTATGTATTTTGTTGAACATGTGATTGTTTAGAGATACATCTGTGACAGGGATTAATTCAACATCAATCAAGAGTTATTCTCACAATACATAACATTGAATGAGGAATGTGGAGGGATTTTACTGTGAAGTAGCAGAGCATGAAGTGATTTTATAGTTACAGAATGCAAAGTAGGACAACACTCAGGTGATGGCTGGGTATACGTTACAGAATGTAAAGGAGGACAACACTCAGGTGATGGCTGGGTGTACTCAGTACTTAACTACTACATAAGGCACTATCTGTTAATGATAAAGGAAATAGATCCACTCTGATGGACTTTCAATACGTCCAAGTGCCCATCGTTTTTAATGTGATCACAGTGCTTGGGGACCAATTTCTGGAGTTGACTTTTAAGGTTCAGCTACTGAAGTGGACGACTCACCTCTTTAGATGAAACACATCCGGAGGTGATTTTTGTTGATCTTTCAGTTACTGAAGTGGACAACTCACCTCTTTAGATGATAACATAGAACGGGAGGTGATTTTTGTTGATCCAGATATTAAGGCTAGGGCTGCAGCGAGGGCATCCTCTGCACCTCTCTCTGTAATCAGTTCTTTTGCAGAGGATCTGAAGTAATCCAGTGTCTCTGATGGTACACCTTCTATAGATCTGAAGGAACAGAAAAACATAGCTCAGAAGGACCATCTTACATTGACTCAAGGAATGTGTAATAACAGGAATGTGTGATCTGTTTCATACTGATTCATCATTTTTAATCTTTAGTCATAATTTTAAATACTGATTAGGAATGCAACATAATATTGAAAAGAAGTCCACCACAAAGTAACCAATGCCTTCAAATGAGTCATCCGTTTATGAAAGGAATATGGATGGCAAAAGAGTAAAACTTTTTCTCCACTTTTTCTTGTGACATTTGGTTTTATTATTCCAAGTTTACAGGTAGAAACCTTTCCTGACAGTTTCAGATTCCTATTGATGACTACAGACAACCAAAAAAAGTTGGATTTTTTAAAAAAATATTTAAAGTAATAAATACCATGCGAGAGAAACACCCCTCCTTAATACCCAATTGTCTTTCCATTCTACTCAAATAGTGAAAAATATTCTTACTTGAACTCTCTTTTTAAGATACTATGTCTTAATTAATGTAGTTTTACATGCAAAAAAAAAAAAAAATTAGGGTGAAACGATACACCTCCTTTACGATATGATACGTATCATATAATATAAAAATAAGAAGGAAACAAATTCAACTTTTTTTTATGTTTTGCTTCACTAAATCCAGTTACTTAATCTATGTGCAAATTGACTAGGAGAAATTGATTAGTCTAAGAATGAACCGACTGTTAAAGATTACTTAACAAACAATCAGTCCTCAAAGATTTAAGTTTTTAAAAATTATTTATGCTGAGTAGCATGTTTTTACCTATGCCAAACCTCACTGAATAAGTCTCGACTGAAAAATGAAACCAACTGAAAATGGAGATTTTGCACCATGTATCAGACCGAGAAAAAATACTTTGGTGAATTGATACCATGGTGAACAGTTTCATCCCTTTAAAAAAATCAATTCTTTAAATGTTCAGGAGTTAATTACCTTGTGAACATAAAACCCTGGGTGTAATGACTATATTTACAGTTTTTAAAAAAAATCTAAAATCAAAATCTGAACTTAGACACAATGAAATAACATCTTCATCTCACTCCATGAACTATTTACATACACTTTATAAGTGGTTAAAATATAACCTTTGTTTCAGTATTTAGTGACAGGTTTTCCTTTTAAAGCTGAACCTACGAGACTCACCTTACTGCATCCTCTACTGAGGCCCGAATTATCTCCTCTTTTGTTGGTCCAGCAACTCTTTTGAACTTGATTTTCTATATAAATTTAAATTATAAAATTTATACAGTATAAAAATTCTACAATAATTAACATATAATTATTGAATACATTTTCAACCTAAGCAAAAAAAATACACTGTATTTAAAACTTAATAGTGACTCAAATTTTCGAAATTTTAATAAATTGTTGGTACTGAAGATTACCCCTTTGAATGATTTATAACAAAAGTAGGTTAATTGTTGGTACTGAAGATTACCCCTTTGAATGATTTATAACAAAAGTAGGTTAATTATCTCTAATAAAGGTGATGGTCAATTTCTGTAAATGTGTTGAATGGCCATCTTTGTCCAATAATTCAGACAAAAAGCTCAAAAAACCTTATACACAAATTCTGATGTTATAATTTATTTTTCACAAGAGGTCACTAAATTTAAATCATTCTAGATCAAAATTTTTACTCACTAAATGTCTAGTAAAACACTAACCGCTCTATATTCAACATTAGCCAGTTTCATTTCCTCTTCTGGTTTATAAAAACAAATACAGACTCCATTTTTGCCAGCACGACCCGTTCGTCCTGAGCGATGAATGTATGAGTCCACATCCTCTGGAGGATTACACTGGATGACAAGATCTACCTCGGGAATATCCAGTCCTCGCGCAGCAACATCTGTAGTCAACAGGACATTGAACTTTCCATCCCGAAAACCCTGTCATAAATCAGAATTTATTGCAAAGTTGTTTTGCATTTTGAGCATTTGAATTTTTTGTTTTATGATTTAATTTTACTATAGAAACTTTTAAAACAGTGAGAATTTATCATTTATCTTGGAAATAGATATCTTTATTATGAAAAAAACTTAGCACATACTTTGAGAACAGTCTCCCTTTTCTCTTGTGGAATGTCGCCATGCAGAACATGAGCATCTTGTTTGATGTATTCGCTGCATGATAAGCTATCAGCCTCTTTCTTGGTCTCGTTAAATATAATGGCGCGACCATTCTTACCACTGTACACCTGAAGAACATCTCCAATCACAGAGGGACGGTCCCAAAAACTGCTACGGATTGCTAAATGCTGAAAAGAATAATGTAATTCACTTTGAAAAATTGTCTAGTTGGATTGAAATGAGGGCCTGAGAGTCATTTTATTGGTGTTTCAGATATTACTTAAATAATAAAATGCTTTCTTTGGTTGTTAGTATGGGAATTAATGTTGCTGCTGTTACAGAAAAAATACTTAACCCGTGTACGCAGATTATGTAAATTTTTTCTGTAATAGCTGCAACGTTGATTCCCATACTAACAGACAAAGACATTTTATTGTTTATATTTATGTCTGCATTAATAATCATGTAAACTAGGAATAAGTATGTTAAATATTGTAATATTGATATGTACCTCATTGTATGTTTCATAGATGGAGGAGCTACTGCTCAAGAAATCTACACAGTTGGCTTGCTTAGCAACATTAAAGTATCAATAAATGACCGTGGTTTTCTTAAGAAATAAAAGAGATAATATTCAGTAGATGTAAATATTTAAACTTAAAGGAATATACAAAAAAGGAATCAAAACAGTAATTTCATATATTCATAACATCATAATCCTAAAAATTTCACACATAATGTTACTTGTGATAAGTACCTGTACTGTAGTGGATGTCTGTATAAGCACCTGTACTGTAGTGGATGTCTGTGATGAGTACCTGTACTCTTGTTGATGTCTGTGATAAGTACCTAGACTGTTGTGAATGTCTGTGATAAGTACCTGTACTGTAGTGGATGTCTGGGATAAGTACCTGTACTGTTGTGGATGTCTGTGATAAGTACCTGTACTGTAGTGGATGTCTGTGATAAGTACCTGTACTGTTGTGGATGTCTCTGAAAAGTACCTGTACTGTTGTGGAGGTCTGTGATAAGTACCTGTACTGTTGTGGATGTCTATGATAAGTACCTATACTGTTGTGGAGGTCTGTGTAAGAACCTGTACTGTTGTGGATGTCTCTGATAAGTACCTGTACTGTTGTGGATGTCTCTGATAAGTACCTATACTGTTGTGAAGGTCTGTGTAAGTACCTGTTCTGTTGTGGATGTCTCTGATAAGTACTTGTACTGTTGTGGATGTCTGTGATAAGTACCTGTACTGTTGTGGAGGTCTGTGATAAATATGTGTACTGTTTTTGTGGTCTGTGGTAAGTACCTATACTGTTGTGGATGTCCTGGATAAGTACCTGTACTGTTGTGGATGTCTGTGATAAGTACCTGTACTGTTGTGGATGTCTCTGATAAGTACCTGTACTGTTGTGGATGTCTCTGAAAAGTACCTGTACTGTTGTGGAGGTTTGTGATAAGTACCTGTACTGTTGTGGATGTCTCTGATAAGTACCTGTTCTGTTGTGGATGTCTCTGATAAGTACCTATACTGTTGTGGAGGTCTGTGTAAGTACCTGTTCTGTTGTGGATGTCTCTGATAAGTATTTGTACTGTTGTGGATGTCTGTGCTAAGTACCTGTACTGTTGTGGAGGTCTGTGATAAATACCTGTACTGTTTTTGAGGTCTGTGATAAGTACCTATACTGTTGTGGATGTCTGTGATAAGTACCTTTACTGTAGTGGAGGTCTGTGATAAGTACCTGTACTGTTATGGAGGTCTGTGATAAGTGGAGGTCTGTGATAAGTACCTGTACTGTTGTGGAGGTTTGTGATAAGTACCTGTACTGTAGTGGATGTCTGTGATAAGTACCTGTACTCTTGTTGATGTCTGTGATAAGTACTTGTACTCTTGTAGATGTCTGTGATAAATACCTGTACTGTAGTGGATGTCTGTGATAAGTACCTGTACTGTTGTGGAGGTCTGTGATAAGTACCTGTACTGTTGTGGAGGTCCTGTTCTCTTGGTTGTTAATAAGAGAGATTTTTGCCAGCTTATCCTGTCTCATGTATTTCCTGGCCGTTTCATGAGCCCAGGGGGGAAGTGTAGCAGAAAATAACAAAGTCTGAGGCCTCTCCTCATTCTCTGAAATAAAACATATCCAAATAACCAATCACAACAAATAATCCATTTACACATCTACTGATCAAATAACACAAACTGTTGTTACATTACAATCTATAAAATTCTCATAAAATTATTAGGGATGTCAACGAATAGTCGACTATTCAACTGTCAGTTGAATGGACCGACGATCGAATAATGAAACGACATTCGAATATTATAATTTTAAAAATCCAATTTTAAAAAGAGTGATAATGATATGGAATTCTCATTACAAAATTGAGAAACCGTCTTTCCTCGGAGACAGTTGATAAGATAATTTTCCTCTACAAAAAACTTGATTTTCCGTGTGTGTATAGAAAGTACAGTAATTATAAATGCTTCACTACCGCGAGAATTATCTATCAGTTACTGCTTGTGTTGTTTTTGTAATAAATCAACCATCAATATATATACTAGGCTTTGTTTGTAAAATAATTAATTGGACTTGATTTTATACAATGTACCAATTATCTTTTATTTTGAGATTGCTCAAATGCAAGGAACAAACCATAGCTGTGACATGTTTTGATGCTTTGATAATTATTAAAACAATTCGCTTGCATTTTTAAACTGTTTATAATTAAGGGCATTCTGATAGCCAGAGCAATCAATTAATGAATAAGCAGTTACTAACTGTTTAACAATTTAACAAACACTTGGCATTTGGATAGTGTGAAATTACCCCCCCCCCCCCCCAATTTATTTCGTAATAAGCTTTAAAAAATATCGGCTAGCAATTTTTGATTGCTCACTCTGCATGTACAGACCAATTTATGATTTCAATTGATGGGGAAATCATAAATTTTGGAGAATTAGATTTCTAAATTTATTTCATATAATCATGCTATCAAACGTTACGTTGCATTAATCAATTCTTATGTTACTTTTTAAACATATTTAAGTAAAAGGGTTTTTGAGTTATAAATATGTCATGTACCAGTGAAGTTTGAAATAAAATTTTATTTTCAGAAAATGTTCCAAATAATCGACTATCGTTCGAATAATGGAATCGAAGAAACAACTAAGGAAAATAAATATTTTGACATCCCTAAAAATTATAATTCTCAAAATATTAATAACACAAGAGATGCAGCTATGTTAAGCCTGTCAGAAGGCTCTAAATACACTTTAACATACTATTTTGTTTCCAGCTAGGTTTTGATCTCAATTTGTTAATTATGCATATTTTTAAAGGCAATTTGCAAAGGGAGTTTTTTCAGGTATTATAATAATGCATTAGCACATTGAGAAGAAATTCTAAGCCATTGTATTTGATAAGTTATTTTTTGATAAAATATTCGATAAGAAGACAATTTAAATTCAGATATGTGTAGTAGAGGTGGTAAATACTTGTACTTAGGAATATGTTGTATATGAAAGTAAAATGATATAAATATCGAGTGTAAAAGCCATCTGAAAAGGACAGCAAGTCAAAAATAATTATTTTATCAAGTACATGTCCTTGACTTTTGCTTGACTAAAGCTCCCCATTATTCAACTAAGCTGAGTGAAATTAACATCCCTACATCTGGCCCACACATATGAGGGTATTTGCCACTCTAAATCACAATTAATACAAAATCAGGTATAAAACACCAAATCCCCCTGCAAGATTCAGTTAGAGAACATACTTATAGATTCACACAGAATATCTTCACTTCATCCTTATCAAACACTTGCACCAGTCTAATATATACACGATTTATCAATTTTAACTCAATTCTTTAACATGTAACAGGATGGTTTTACACTCTACTTTTTGTGTTATTGTTTGAATAAGCTGCATATCTGGTAAGAGAAAGGCATCACAATATTATTGCAAATATTCATCATCATAGCAGCACACTGAAGCTTAAAACAACAATCCAGACAACTGAATTCAACATCAATGTTGTATGCTATTAAGGACTTCATATCTAGGTACGGTTGAACTTCGGTATCTTGAACACAGATATCTCGAATACCATGGATATGTCAAAGCGACTGGGAAGTCCTTACCACATATTTCATAAGTATTTTACCCTTGATATCTCCAACCCTTGGATATCTCGATGTTTTTTCTCGGTCCCATTGAATTTGAGATAACGAGGTTTGACTGTAGTTCAAAGACATTACAACAGCTAGTATAGTGCACAACAATACTGAACATCACTTTTTATTTGCGAGAACTTTATTTTTGTGTAATTACGCGATTCTGTCTGCTCAGGAAAAATTTATTCTCGCATATATTTGTATTATTAAGGATTATATACAACGAAAACCACAGCTCATGAAAATTTTGTCTCATTAAAAAATATCAAAAAGGTATCTCGCGAAAACAAGGTGTCACAAAAATATAGTGATCTACAGTATATTACAGACAGCCTTATCCTATCCATGAAGTGTTTGATATCAATATTAATATGCTCATCTGCAATTAAGATCCTAGTCAAACTTTGGAGAGTTGTTTTCACCTAACTAACCAGTTTTATAAGCAGATGATATAATGGTCTCTACATCCTCAGCAAAGCCCATGTCCAGCATTCTGTCCACCTCGTCCAGAACCACGTGTCGTACCCTGCTGAAGTCTAGATTTCCCTTCTCTATATGATCCTTGATACGACCAGGTGTCCCCACAAGGACATCTATTCCTGAGCTGATGGCTCTCACTGATAATATAAGATAACAATTCTAATTTAATTCAGACAAAAGTAACAATTCTCTATACAAAATACATAATTCTGTTTGATAACCATTGACGGTTTCCAACTATCACTAAATATGGACAAACTCAATGTCTGAGCTCTTTGACTTTTAGACAGTAAAAATGTATCACTTATTCTCTAAAGAGTAGGTATTCTATGCAAGAGTCTTCATCTGATTAGAATACATATAAACAAGAGGCTTTTCATCTGATTGTAATACATACAATAAACAAACCACTTCTACCATGTCTGTGTGCACTCACTTTGTTTCTCATATGGCGTTCCACCATAGAAGCATGCAACATTCAGCCCCTCACCAATTGATTCAAACACATCAGAGACCTGTTTGGCAAGTTCCCTGGTGGGTACCATGACAATGACCTAGATAATGGACAACTTGTTAGTACAACATCAACATTTTGATCACAGAGTCTGTGATATGAAATAAAATGATGAAAACCTGCCTTTGGACAGTTACGTATTCTTTGTGTTCTCTTCTTCTGTAACACTTCTACAAGAGGTAGTGCAAAGGAAAGCTGGAAGGGAGATACAGATAGACCTTACAAATACACCCACCTCAGTAAAATAATGATAAAACGATCAAGTTAACTTTTACATTTCCTTAGAAATAAATACATTTGTAGCATATCAAGACTTGATATATGAATAATAATATTCTTAATACAGTTTCTAGTTAAAACTAATACCTAATTTAGAAAACAAATAGAATTAACTATAAATGTACGAATGTTAAAAATACAAAAAAATATTAATTTCATTATTTCATGAATATTTTTAAAAAAAGATTCTCCTCCAAATTAAGAAGTTGACCTCTTATGATAACCATTATTATCATTTTATCTTTAATATTAATTTCTACTCACTGTTTTTCCCGTGCCAGTACCTGCAATGATTGCAAATAAAATCTTTCTTACTTCATTTCAGTGTCCCAAAAAAGTTAAAGCAAATAATTTACATCCCAAATTTCAAATAAAAAATTTCATACAGATATCTTAATATTTTTAATCAAAGGAACTATGAAATGCATTTCTTTTCATGCAATTTAATACATCATGCCATTTTTACTCTGAGAATGTAAAATAAATATACATGTGTATAACTGCAAGAAACACTGACTTACGTGCTTGACCAATCACATCTTCCCCATCATATATGTGATTAAATGTTTTGTACTGTATGGGAAACAAATAATTTATATTTTGTTCTGGAAAAAAAAATTTACAAATTTGTAATACAAATATACATTCTCTCAGGAAATGTTAAACATTGAAACCAGCTACGATTTTTTTTTTTCAAATCAATGATTTTAAAATACATGCATGACCTTCCAAGCTTTCTTTAATTTCATGCCATAACATTACATAAATAAACTTACTCCGAAGTTTTTCGACTGTGGCATCTTTTATCCTGAAGTTTGAGAAATCCCCTAGAATTTCTCCCTCTGTTTTCTCTGTCTTTACTTTAACTTCATCCAGAACCCTTTCAGTATCACCATTAGTTCCATAGTTAGTGTCTATCGGTTCCGATTTAATATTATCCACACTTGCATCATGTCCATTTTCTACTGTTGATTTCTCGTCTTTTTTTGATCTTTTCTTTTTCTCTTTCACAGCACTGTCCTTTTGCTTGGGTGGACTCCCCTCTGTCTTGTCTGTTGATTTCTTTTCTTTTTTTGATTTCTTTTTCTCTTTGCTCACTGTGGCTATCTCTTCAGTTCCATTTTCTGCTACTTGTGAATCTTTCTGACATTTTTTCTTTTTTCCTTCATCCTGTAATACATGTTTACAGGTTACAGTGGATTCTTACAACAATGTCATACATGTTTACTGGTTACACTGGAATCTTAAAACAATGTAATACATACTGTACGCGTACATAAATTGGCGTATTAAAAATTTAGCGCAATCACTGGGTATGGAGTTGTTGGCGAAATCATGAATTAGCGCTATACATGTCTGTGCCGTATATTGTATTTAGTGGTATTCATGAAATAGTGCATCGTTGTCTGCGCTACAGCCGCTAAAATATGAACCCCACTTTTTTAAGTACATGCACAAACAGTATTTTCTGGTTACAGTGGAATCTTACAACAATGTAATACATGTTTACTGGTTGCAGTGGAATCTTACAACAATGTAATACATGTTAACATTTTACAGTGGAATCTTGCAACAATGTAATACATGTTTACATTTTACAGTGAAATCTTACAACATTGTAATACATTGTAATGCCTTTCATTTGAACAAACTTAAATCCCCTTCACCCAAGGATGCTTTGTGGCAAGTTTGGTGATGAAAATGTGAAAAGTTTACAGATGACACACGGATGCTGTACTCCCTTTGATCAGAAAAACTCAGGTGAGCTAAAATGACAGTGAATGGGCGAAAAATACTGTTAATGTATTAGCTAATGGACTGAATATGTTGTTGAAAAATTTTTGTACAACCATTTGAACATTTCTTAAACAACTGGATGAAAACTATATTTCTCAGAAAGATGGCATGCTGTCTATTTTAGCAATTGGAGGTCTAACAGCAGACATGTCTGCATTAATTTCACAGATATTCAGAAAACAAAGTGTAAAGTGAGTAGTTTAAGTCTAACTTGTAACACTACAAATAAATATTTTACATATAAGCTAATTACCTTTGACTCCTTCTCTTTCTTCTTCTTCTCTTTTGTACTTTTTCCTTTAACCTATGTAACAAATATTCTATTGTACTCATCTTCATAAACTATTTAAGAAATAAGGTATCATTTTTAAACATTTATCGGGATATAAATACAGGTTGGTCACGAGATCAAATTCCATAAATCCCGAAGGGCTTTATGGTAAATTTTTTCTCGTACCAACCCGTATTTATATCCCGATAGATGTTTTAAAATGATATCCTATTACTTATATTTACATTTGTGACTTATTTATATTTTATACTTGCCTGATTATAATCTTTAAGGCGTGAAATGTTTTATTTTTCAAACTTAACGGTACGTGTTTGATCCATTGATTGCGCGTCGACCCTTTATGACGTCACTGAGAAATTACGTCAAACGTTTATGACGTGAGGAACCCGTGTTTATACGGATATAGATACGCATTGCTTTTAATAGTGTTACACAAAAGAAAACATTTGCAAATGTAAATATATCTAAATAAATGAAAGAAATGAAATCTAAAGTATCAATTCCTATCAAAATTCAAACATTCAACCACTTTTTTCTTTTGAGCAATCTCTTCCCCTCTTTTCTTATATATTACTACAGTAATAGTTGTCAACGATAAATCCTTTGCATAATTTTCAAAGAAAAATTCTTTTTTTTGAGGGGAAGAGGGATGGGGACTTTTTTTTCTATCATTTGGTATGCAACTCTCTCCTTTTGCTAGCTGTGTCACATAAGTTCATTCTGCTTTGTCACCATAATCAAAACTAAGTCTAAACTATCACTGAATTTACGATATTTGTTTAATAATATAATTTGATATTACCCCCCCCCCCCCCCCCCCCCCCTAAGAAATAAAATATAAGGAGTCTTATTTTCTCGAAAAAGGACACATAAAATTTTCTCCACTGACAGCCTTGGAGGAGGTCTGATGTACGCCGATCTGTTTTGCTTCATCTGATTAGTCCAAATATTTATTTAAACTGTATTCTGTCAACCAATCAGTGGAAGTGAAACAAAGTGATAATGCCAAAATCTCCTCCAAGGCTGTCAATGGAGAAAATTTTAGAGTCTGTTTAACACATTGTCTAATTACAGCATATTAAACACAAAAGATGTGGTTTAGGTTAAAGAGACTAGTAGGAGAACATCTCTCCGACAAAGTGGTTGCAAAAATATTATAGATAACACTTTAGTACCTTGGAAATCAAATCTTTGTTTCTTACCTTGTGTATTTTTATTATACCATATACGGACAATTTTTTAAACCTTAACAAAAGTACAAACCATATTGCACAGAATGACATACAGATGGAATTTATGGAGAAATCACATAATTTCAAGAAAAATCAAGCCTCCTTATATATTATTAGTTAGGCGATGAAGCATGTCATTTTAAAGTCAGTGTCAGTGTTCACCAGGGGGTGAAGTAATATGTAGATATGGGGTCAAAAGGGGGTTTCTGGTATCCATTTAGTGGCTAGCTGCAGGAAATAAATAAAAACAAAAAATTTTAATTGGTTACCTATTGCTTGTCTCGTAAAGATGGAAACCTTGTGTTATTGTATAGTAGTAAACAGGTCTGGTACAATTACTAGATTTAGCTACGTAGCTGGAATTACCTACATAGCTTTATTTACCTACCTGAAGTAGCTTCATTTAGCTACTAAATCAAACTTATTTCTTAAATTAGCATTTCTCCTAGAAAGTGCAGAAAATTGCACTTTGATGCAGTGATAATTTTCAACTTTGAACTCATCTGAAAACAATTCATGAAAAAATCACTCTTGGAGATGTGTCTTTTTCTGCGCAATTGCAATCAAAGTTCTAAAAGTTTTCGGGCTATATACAACCGTTAACTTGTGACCTAACAGTTACTTCTTGAGTGAAATAACAAAGAAAACCAGTTTTGGTTAACATGAGCACAATGTGAAGAAATCATACTTACCTTCGCCTCATTGCACACAAGGTGGTGTACAGTTACTCAAACAATGGAAATACATATTTTCCTTAAAAGTGTTCAAACAAATCAATGTTAAAACTATCTCTGCTTTAGATTGCTTTTTAAATAATACCTAGAAAAAATATTAGTAGACATTTACTTGCGACTTTTTGTCTTTTTAAAATAAAAAGCAAAATTGTGAAAAGTTGCCTTGAAATAGCTAAATAAAGCTACCTGAGGTAGGTAAATAAAGCTACGGTAGGTAATTTTAGCTACGTAGCTAAATGTATTGATTGTACTGGACCTGGTAAACTAGCATAATATTCTGTATGAAACAAGAGCATGTGGCCTCAACCTATTACTGGGTAGTATCTACACAGATTGCTTAATAATCCAGATGGATACTGCTCTTCCTTCCGAATTCAACATATCATATCTTTCGATTTTCATTTCACACATACACAAATCATGTCAAATATCTATAAAATTTATTTGAATTCATCAAATAAACCTCGAGTTCTCTAGGGTTCTCTAGAGTTCTCTAGGGTTCTCTGTTTAGTAGGACCACAAAACGCCGTTTATGTTTCATAATAGACTGTTTCACGATAACTGCGGCACTGCTCTTTTGCAGGGCAAAATGATTTGTTTTGGTGAAATATGACGTAAAAGCAATTGTTTAATATACGTCATTTGATTATCTGTCAACAAAAACTTCGCCAAATGTTATTAATTATCGTGAAGGGGCTAATGACAGCATCACTACATGACTGGATTCAAGATTTCAATTCTTTATCAATATTATCGCGAAAATAGATCACTCACCGTTTTTACTTTTGGTATAGGTTTATCAGCTGTGTCTTCTACCTTTACTTTGACCATTTTCACTCAAAAATGTAGACTTTTTACTCAAAAACAAACTACACTGTCTCAACACCGACCAGGCGACCTCGTGTACTTTCGCAGTGTTTCGAATAAATTGCACTCCGATCCCGATGCAAAACATGATTTAACACAAATAAGATGTGTTTGTGAAAAACTGAAGCCCCCGCATGGCAGCTTATGGCGAAGGTTATAATTTCTTAAATGCAAGTCAAACTCTAGGTCAAGAAATCAAAAAAGTTGGTACCTAAAGAAAGGTCTTGTCTCGAGGAATATACCTGTGAAATATGAAAACCCTAGTACAAACCGTTGAAAAGTTATGGCGAAGGTTAAAGTTTTTTCAAAGTAAGTAAAATGGCAAGGTCAAGGTCAAATGGTGCCCAAGGGAAGGTCTTATCACAAGTGATACACATGATCGTGAAATGTGAAAGCCCTAGAACCAAACGTTTAAATGTTGTGGAAAAGGCTTAATTTTTTTTTAAAAATAGGTCAAAATAGGTCAAACTCCAAGGTCAAGGTCAAAATTGTTGGTATCCAAAAGGAAGGTCTTGTCACAAGGAATATATATATGAAGTATGAAATCCCTAACACCAACTGTTCAGAAGTTGTGACCAAGGTTAAAGTTTTTCAAAAGTAGGTCAAACTCCAAGGTCAAGGTCAAATGGTCAAAGTTGTTGGAATCTAAAGGAAGTTCTTCTCACAAGGAATGCATATGTGAAGTATGAAAACCCTAGCACTAACTGTTCAAAAGTTATGGCCAAGGTTAAAATTTTTCAAAATTGAAGTAGGTCAAACTCCAAGGTCAAAGGTATCCAAAGAAAGGTCTTGTCACAAGGAGTACACATGCGAAGAATGAAAGACCTAACACAAAGTGTCCAAAAGTTATGGCCAAGGTGAAAGTTTTTTCAACAGTAGGTCAAACTCCAAGGTCAAGGTCAAAGGGTCAAAGATGTTGGTATACTAAGAAAGGCCTTGTCATAACAAATAAACATGTAAAGTTTGAAGGCCCAAGCTCCAACTTTTCAAAAGTTATGGCCAAGTTTAAAATCTCATAAAATTTTGCAAAAGTGGGTCAAACTCCAAGGTCAAGGCCAAAAGGTCAAATATGATAGTACCCAAAGAAAGGTCTTGTCACAAAAAATACACATATGAAATATGAAAGCCATAGCTCTAACCAATCAAAAGTTATGGGCGAGGTTAAAGTTTTGGGGGACAAACAGACAGCTAGACAGACAGACAGACAGAAAGACGAACGGACAGGCCAAAAACTATATACCCCCGAATCTTCGATTACGGGGGCATAAAAATTATGTCAAACATATGATATAAACACTGGCGGATTGAAAGGGGCCTGGGCCTCCCCTTATTGTTACAAAAATGTATATATGATAAATAAATTTATATTTCACTTGTAGTGTGTTTGTATGGAGAGGGAGGAGAAGTAAAATGCCCAAAACGAGGGTTGTTCGGAAATTTCGCGGACTTCTGTCATCACTTTTTTTTCACTTAACGTCAAATTATATTCATATTTGCCATTGGTATTGTTTTAACAATAAAATTAAATGGTTTGAATTTAAAAATTGAAATATCTCATGATATATTTCGAACTTATTTAAAATCTAGAACTGCAAAAATGGGATCACCCGTGGACCAGGGCAAAATTTGGTAATTCATAAACAATGCACTTGATAAGGTCTGTGTTATTATCTCTGTGAAATGAAACAAAAACGATAGAATCTAGCCGTTCATAGTAATTTGAACTATTTCATATGCATAATTGTGACCATCCTCACAATGTCAGGGATCCTGAGTCAACACGCTGCCGTTGTAACGTGTTAAAATTGACTCAGGATCCCTGACGTTGTGAGGATAATTTGTGACTTTACATATTGCTCCGATGAAAAAAAAAATCAATTTCATAAGATAGGTATCCTATGGTGGCATTTTTCTGCCCCCTGCATGCAAGATAAATAATGTTAACATGCAACATAATGATGCTGACATGCGACTTATATATGTTAACATGCAACATAATTATGTTGACATGCAAGTTACCAATCTCTTTAGAGAATCTAATTTCAGTATTGGTAAACTTACTAACGCCATTATATGACATCATACAAGCAAGGTTCAACAGGATTATGTTGACATGCGACTTTTTTATGTTAACATGCTAGATAATTATTTAGACATGCGACTTATTTATGCCAACATGCAATATAATTATGTAGACATGAAACTCTTTTATGTAAACATGTAAGATAATCATGTAGACATGCAACTTATTTATGTCAGCATGCAAGATAATTATGTCAACATGTGAGTTAATTATGTCAACATGTGAGATATGTATGTTAACATGCAACTTATTATCTTGCATGTTGACATAAATAAGTTGCATGTTGACATAAATAAGTCGCATGTTAACATAAATAAGTTGCATGTTAACATAATTATGTTGCATGTAAGCATAAATAAGTCGCATGTTGACATAAATATCTTGCATGTTAACATAATTATCTTGCATGTTAACTTAAGGTGTTTGGCTTCTGACAATAAAAATAATTAAAAATTTAATTTTTCTTTTTTAATTGTAAGAATAAACATAATTAATTATTTTAAGCCAAAAAAATCCATATGTATATGATTTGGTTTTCAAGCTATAGGCGTTCATGCCAAAGGGAGGTAAATATCTCATTTTAGTAAAGAAAAAGACAAAAATGCGTCCAACATATTTAATATTCCCTTTAACCTAAAAAATATTTTCAAATCATTTTGACTTTTTGTTATCTTTTAAAAGTAGTCATAAGGAAAATAAATATTGATGAAATAATGATGGTAATCAACCGAAGATAAAATTAATTCTTAAAAAAAAATGCACACACCCCTGTGCAAAAATTAGCTTATTTTTCCTTTTGGGGGGTTGTAAAATAAGCTTGGAAAATGAATTAGAAATAATTAAAAAGATAATTTTTTTCTAGTTAATTATGTAATAGTTATTGTATATTTATTATGGTGTATCCTGATTTATTTGGACGAAGGGCGGTGACGAGTGCGAAGCACGAGTCTCCGCCCCTTCGTCCAAATAAATCAGGATACACCATAATAAATATTCAATAACTTTCTTGTATCATCCTCAAAACGTCAATAATTGTTATGTCCCAAATTTTTAAGCATGATTTTAATTACACCTATAAAAAATATACTTTTTGTCAGGTGACCGCACGGATAATCTCTCCTTCCCACCAGTATTTTTTAATTCGCACATTTTATGTGTGTGTTCATGAGAAAGAACGTCGGATTGCAGCTCTCCAACTTAACATAAAAACGGATTGTTAAAGAAATTCATAAGAAAACCTTTTGATGTCAAGGATGGAAAATTATGATGTTAAAAAAAAAGATACCCGTTATCATTTGACACACTCGAGAGCTGTGGCATGAACAAAACGCTTTGTTAACAACTCTTCATCTAAGGATGCAGTGCAGCTGAACTTTATTCTAGTTGAGCAAAGAATACAGCAAGATCGTAAATCCTGCTAAAAGGCTCTATTACAATAGGTGTGATATTTTAAGATATTCATTTGTGGAATTCATGTCAAGAACTTGGTTTCTCGATGCGGTGGATCGAATATTTGCAGAGTTCCGTAAAAAACATTTCGTATTTTGGGATACATATGCACTGTAATTTATGTGAAAGACCTTTATTTCACTGGCAGAAATTTGTCTTTGTATACAAGCCCATTTAATTCTGTAATTCTTTATTGTATCATGGCTGTGGTGTTTTTCCTTTGAAGTCAAGTGTACAATAACTGGAGATACACCGATGGGCGGAGCCAGCAAAACTGTGCCGTGTAAATAAATTATTGAACACCAAGGCGATTTCAACATTTTCAACATGTATACTGAATCTGAATTACAGAATGAAACGGGCTTTGTTATATACCGAGACAA
This sequence comes from Saccostrea echinata, assembly GCF_033153115.1. Classification (NCBI taxonomy): domain Eukaryota; kingdom Metazoa; phylum Mollusca; class Bivalvia; order Ostreida; family Ostreidae; genus Saccostrea; species Saccostrea echinata. Next base: position 1,464,242 of record NW_026889771.1, on the reverse strand, counting down.
ATTTCGAAATGTTTTTACGGAACTCTGCAAATATTCGATCCACCGCATCGAGAAATCAAGTTCTTGACATGAATTCCACAAATAAATATCTATCACACCTATTGTAATAGAACCTTTTAACATGATATACGGTACCATCTTTGCTGTATTCTTTGCTCAACTAGAATAAAGTTCAGCTGTACTGCATCCATAGATCAACTTCGAATTTTTCATCCTTGATATCCAAAGGTTTCTTATGAATTTCATTAACAATCCGTTTTTATATTAAGTTGGAGAGCTGCAATCCGACGTCCTTTCTCATGAACACACACATAAAATGTGCGAATTAAAAAATACTGGAGGAAAGGAGAGAATATCCATGCGGTCACCTGACAAAAAGTATATTTTTTATTGGTGTAATGAAAAGTCATGCTTGAAAATTTGGAACATAACAATTATTGACGTTTTGATTGGCCATGATACAATTCTTAGTTGTAGTGCTTTCAAACAATGTAATATATTGTATATCTACATGAGTTACTTTAAAAATCAATATTATGTTACTTTCTACGGATAATTATTATAATTACTTAAAAAAAACTATTATTTTTCTGTCATATTGAATTCTTTATTAAAACGACATTCAGACCAATTTCCGGCAGTTCGAGTTGCGTGGTGTATTCAAATTCGTCAGAAGCGAAACACCTTAATAAGTCTCATGTCAACATAATTCTGTTGCAGCTTGCTTGTATGATGTCGTATACTGGCGTTAACAAGTAATTTTACCAACATTAAAATTAGATTCTAAAAAAAAAAATGGTAACTGTCATGTCAACATAATTATTTTGCATGTTGACGTATAATTATCTTGCATGTTGACAAACTTTTCTTGCATGTTAACATAATTTATCTTGCATGTAGGGGGCAGAAATATGCCACCATACTATCCTTATTGAAAAAGGCAAAAAAAAAATGACGTCGTAGAACGTAATAGAGCAGCGTATTTTTACCGATAAAATTTTGTGTTGCACTCTTGAAAACTCTAGCATAAACTCTGAGAAGTGCTGGAGGAAGCAGAAAAATATGTGAAAAGTGAGTCGTGCAATTGTGTGTAAATATCACAAGCGGTTTTGGAACCAGCTCTAAATCAGACTTTATACGATTTGTGAGGAAACGGATTAAAATCGATCAAAAGTTAATAACGTCTTGGAAAGAGATGGGCACTTTTCTGTTGCCGATCTCTCTCTCTCTCTCTCTGTATATATATGAGGATGCTTTCATAGTAATATATGACTAATCATGGCTGTTATTGCAAAGATTTTTGAAGATTGTCCTAAGTATTTCTATGTAAAACATTGATCGACCCAAACCTACACCCGGATTTAAAAAAAAAAAGACACTACCTAAGGATGCTTCCATACATGGCCCTGCGGTTCTGGGTAGCTGCAGATCTGTAGCTCGATGGACTGAAAAAAAAAAAATTGGGATGGACGAGCAAATCTGTAGCTCGCTGGTCTGAAAAAAAAATTGGGATGATCGAACGACCAGAGAGCTTCGATCAGTGCCACCCATTGAAAATATGTATATTTATTGCGCACATTTTTTTTAACTTGCTTAACTCAACTGTTATTTCTAGCTGCAAAGGACACATGATCTTCCCCCTTGTAATTCATGGGTCTACTGAGTCCAGGGAATGGGAGTGTTAAACATTTCATATAAGAAAAATCCTATGTAAAAAGGAAAATCCTACTGTGGGTCCATAGAAACTAGGTTTTACATGTAATTTAACAAACCTTAATATGCACCACAAAGGACGCCAGATTTGTAGTCATGTTGTTCTGTAATACATGTTCATTTACTTATGTAAAACTTCTCTAATGTAGACACATTCAGGTCCTGGCGGACAGCTCCAGACTACATGAAGATAACTGATTTAAAAATAGGTAGTTTTGTTGTTCCTAAGAAGTGCAGAGTTTTGCTATATACACTGTTTATAGCGTATACAAACCTCCACACACAGATATATATAATCTATGAATCCAAGTTGTGGTTTAGATTTTTTTTAAAAATCTATTGGTGCTAATAAAATTCTTACAACACCGCTTAGCTATATTCATGACTGTAGTTTACAATGACTAAGATAAGCGATTAATTTTATATGAATTATATATATATTTACATGAAACATGATGATAGAGAAGTCCCAAGACAAAAAAATCACACAGACAGATCATGTAATTCTTTTCGATTTTTTGGTGGAATTTCAGAAGCACGTTGACAAAGAGAAACCTGACCACACTTAGGCTTTCTCTGTTATGTTTGTCGAGCCAGTTGATAAAGAGTCAACAAACAAAAGTTACAATTCAATAGACATACTGGGAAAAATCGAAAGTATTTCAACATGTACCCAAAATAAAATGATCACCTCAAAATTCTGAGGCTGGTTAATCAAATAAATTATTTTGCCATTTGCAATGACAGAGGGAGCCGTTCAGATCGTTATTTATTCAAGTAGTAGTAATGCAGCTGTTATTGAATTGATTGAACAAGATTAAAATATTTTCAGAATAAATCTGAAATAAAGAGTCTCAGAAAATTATCTTTTTGAGATATTTAAAAATGTTGGTGTGGAATGTATGAATCAAATTTTCTATTGTACACAAAAATGCAGGTAGTTTACGACAAACTTCGAACTTTGACACTGTAACTAAGGGAAGTTTTTCACCAGATCCTCCAACTTAGAGGGTTATCACATTAAATGACGTGAACTGTGTGCTTGTGTGTAGAGCTTTAATCTTATCTCCATAATATAAGCTAGCCTGACAAACATGGCCAACGCAGTCCCTTTGTAACCCTCTAGCTTTTCTAGAAATGTGTTCCGAGTGTATAAATACCCTATTTCTACAAAAGTGTTCCGAGTGTATGAATACCTATTTCTATAAAACTGTTCCGAGTGTATGAATACCTATAAAATTTCAGTCTTCGATATTGTAATATTTCCATATCCTTTTATCTCAGCATATGATACACTCGTCAAAAACTTACGAATAACTTTGGGCTATTGCAAACCAAATCTTAAGGTACAGCTGATTCTTAGCCTAACAATGACTAAAAAGTAAAATATAACCTGACAAAGATTCGACAATTAACTGATATATATATATATATATATATATATATATATATATATATATATATATATATATATATATATATATATATATATATATATATATATATATATATATATATATATAGAGCATGTAATCTTAAAATAAAATTGTCGTGACCCATAAATATTTTGGCTTTGACATATCTTCCTTCAAAGACGCACCAGCTAACAAGATGAGCCACTAGGGGTACAAAAAAGCTATAGCACTTACATGACGTACATATGTATGTATATGTATAATAACTATCTGTTTATTCCTCCTTTTTATGTCTTTTTCCCATCAATCATGCAACTCTTTCTCTCTTGTACGTATGTACATTGTGTTACATTTATATGAAAATATACAGGTGTTTACAATGTACTTTCTTTTTGCCCCATGAGCTAGGGCCCTTAACTGGTAAATAGACAATTGAATTGAATTGAATTGTACACGTGGAAATTATATACAGACAGACAGGCAGAAGTACGGCCTGTACGGGAATGAAAAAAATTAAATTTCACTTAATGTAACACATTTTATACAGAAGAATATATTTTATCTTCATGAAAATATCAAATATAACAATGAGAAAAGTTATAGATATTTACTTCCTGTGGAAATATTAACTGACAAAAACAAAGAAAAAATATACAATAATTCAGAAGCAATATAAAGTATAAACAATTTATACCTCTACTTAAATAAATTAACATGAGAAAAGAAAACATAAATTGGCACTTCTCAAAATATCCAGCGACTAATAAAAAACTACATGTCCACTGCCACGTGTAGGGGAAGAAGGAGTTTCTGCACGAGAAATCTTATCATCACCATTTTTAAAAGTTGATTCCCTTTGTATCTTATCATCACTATTATGAAGAGTTTCTTCCCTTTGTAACGAAGAAATCATCACGGGATTTTGGGTGTTCCCCTGGCTCGGAAAAGCGACCAGTGGAGGAGGGGGTGGGGGTTCCGTTTGCTTGTGTTTTTTAGGTGATGGAACTACTTCCGGTCCTGGTAAATGAATTTTCAATTTGTCATACCCATACAACTGGTTTGTGGAAGGCTTAGGACGCCGCTTTACCTCTTCTGGAGAGTCAATTTGAGTATTTTGATCATCTAAGTAACCCTTCCTTTCTGAGGCACTCTTCAATGTTACCTTATTCGCTATTTTCTTTCTGTCTCGAATTGGTTTCAATAAAGTTAATGCGATTACAAATAAAAATACAGCGCCAAGTCCAAGAAATAGTCCTCCCACAATGATGAAGTCTTCAATATTTTCCAAATCACCCACCACAATGAGTGCTATCCCTCCACCAAATACAAGAACCCCTATACAAAGGAGGCAGACGACAGTATATAATCTGTTCTTCTGCTCTTTGGCAGTTTTTGCACGGTGCAGTTCCGCTTGAACATTGGAAGCAGGAGTCACTTTTATTTTTTGCACCTGATTCTTGCTCTCCCCCTGTGGGGGAAATTTGGAGTAATTTGGCGGATCCAGTGAAGTCATAATGGAAATATCCTATGTCGTTAAACATTCAGTATTTCAAAATCCGATTATTCAAATCGATATTACATAGAGGTGTATTCTATTGAAAATTTCTAAGCGTAACAATCAGTTCTCAGCATAATGCTTCTTGCAGTTCTGCTGCAATTAAATTTAAAGTCACTGATTTTATAAATAGACATTGAAAAGCAAAAAATGGTACAAAGAACAAGAAAACGAAATCGGTGTACTGATATAAACAAAACGTAACTAAATGCTATACCACTGACTGAGATCGATGTTCATAATGAATGCAGTGACGTCACGATTTTGTGTGTATATATTCAACAGAACTACCCGGGGACAGGTGCGAATTCTGGTTCTTTCCTCTGTTTCATAGATATACATATGAACACCACCAATACCAATAAAAGTCCCAGAAACAGTCCTCCGAGAATAATAAGGTCTTCAATGTCCTTCACTAGTCCAAGAGTCAACAGAACGAGTCCAATAGTCAGAGCGAGAACAATGCTGAAACCTGCAGATAACACGCTGGAAAGCTGCGCCATGTAAAGTACTCCCAAGACATGTCGTTTTGGTTGCCTGTGAACCTTGGCAAACTTTTTTTTCAGTCTTTCATAAACAGAGCGGCACCATTTACTTTAAAAAAATGAATTTCAAAATACATTGTACATGTATACAAAACTGATCGAGAGCAATGCTCTTTGAGACATTTAAACTCAGAACTTGTTCAAACATAACGACCTCTCATATGTAAATTAAATGGCCTATTCAAGAACGATTAATTTGATGACCGCAGCATCTTGATCATCGATAGGTTAGTTGACAGGAATTGAAAGGCTACTTGCAGGTCTCTTTTTCCGATAATAGATAAACATGTGTTAATTTGACATATAAAATTATGTCTGTTTTAGGATTGTATAGTAACTGGTATACATTTCTTTATCCTACTTTTCTATGCCATTCTATAGGCAAGAGGAAGAACTACTCCGATCAAGAAATCAAATTACAAAAGGAATTTTTTTTTCGAAGAAGGATATAATGAGCAAAATATTTCCTCTTACTGTCTATAAACGTTGACATATTAGTTAATCAATAGGCCTTTCAAAGGTTTATTGTGTTGAGAAATAGTCATCTGCTATTATTTGAATAGTAATTATTCCTGTTAAATTGCGAGGATCCATGTTTCTTTTTCACTAGTCTTTGATGTTTCCTTTAGCAAATCATGGACACTACCATTCCTTCGATAATATTAGAGGTACCTGCAATTCTTATCCGCAACTCCTCCTATATCACTGAATAAAATTTAATGAGACTTTCACAGAATCTTCATCACATAGTGCAACTGTGCACCTACTATATGTGTATATTTGGGATTCCCTGTAGAATAAATTGTCTTTGCCGTAATAGTCATATGGGAGAGGGGTTATCATTTTGTGAGATCAGAACTCATAGTACCTCTAGTTTATTTGGGTAACGGGGACAGACATGAGATTAAATGAATATATTTTATATAATAATAACTATATGTTCTGTTCCATATGAACAAGACTACTTATGCTAAATCTCTCTGAAATTCATTCTGAATACAGCTTTTTTTCCACAACAGATGGAGAAATATATATGATATGATGCACTGCATAACCACGATAGTTTGTGCCCGAATTCTATTGCCCCCGAAAAAAGCTGTGTAATATCTAACGCCTTCCTGTACCATATAATAAATGTAATGCTTTTCTTTGAATAATTTACGACTTTAATACATCTAGGATTGCAAACAAAAAATATCCACCTCTGATGCTCAAGTCTGTTGAAAACAAAAAGTGTCTTGACTAAAAAGATAAGTTTAAATGAGGACAAATTTACCAACGAAGTCAAACAACTGGCTGCAGTTTTTCTTCAAAGAAAGTAACAATTTTCTGTTTGCTTGGAAGGTGTATCTCTGGAAACTATACTCATCGAAAATTTTCATAAAACGTATACTGATCAAATGTTACATGCACATCAAAGCCCCCTGCTCAACTCTGTCCGCCTGTGGATTACCTGAATGCACTCAAAAGAACGATCTCGTCAATCCTTTTATTTCAAACAGGCTCTCCCAGAAAGCCGATCTCAGATCTTGGGAAGTCCACCTCTTCTACAAGTACTAGACGTTTTGTAACGGCGAATCACCTGGGAGATACAAAATCAACTAGTCGGTACAGCACAGACTGAAATCAATAGATTTTAACTGCAGTGACGTCACGATATACAACTGATCTACCCAAGAACAGGTGCAATTTCTTGTTCTTTCTTCTTTTTTATAGAGATGATTATGAACACCAACAACACCAATAAAAGTCCCAGGAACAGTCCTCCAAGGATGATAAGATCCTCGATGTCTTTCACGATTCCTATAGTTAAAAGAACAAGTCCTATAGACAGACCAAGAACAACGCTGATGCCTGCAGCCAAGAAGCTGGAAAGTCGTGCCATGATAAATCCTTCACAATTTCATATAATATAATGTTGTTTACGTTAATTGTGGTCCTTGACAAGGATTTCTATTTTTACAAATAAATTATTGCTATTGACATGTACGTTTTATTTCGAAATTCACACCTGACTGAAATCAATAATCTATACGACATTTAAATTTCGAACCTATTCAAACACAAAACAACAACAACTAATAATAATAATAATATTTAAATAAATAAAGAAAATGGTGGCAATTTGAAAAAAAAAAACGATTTCGGTATTTTGATATTGTTATGATTAAGTCCAGTTTGACATTTGTCGGGAAATGAACTCATCATCTGTCTTTTTTTTCCTTTGTTCAATTTTCAAAGCCACAAATGGAAGAATTTTGAGTCAGTATTATTATATCCGCGCTTTTTAAAGACAGTTCCGTTATATTGTTGTGATCCTGCTCCACCTGTCCGTCAGTCTGTCACACTACCTTCTACCACAAATTGCTCTAATATTTTTTAATACACTATAGGTAATTCATCTCTTGGAATATGATTGGTGGTGTAATAAGGTTTGGGAATTTCGGTTTCACCTGAAGGGCCAACAGGGGGTCGAAAAATTACGTTTTGCTAGGTAAAGCTTGTTTCCAGAAATTGTCTCAGAATTAACAGTGTAGCCAATTTATGTATTTTTGGATTTTGATTGTTGGTGTCCTGTAGATATGTAGTAAGCTTTCTGAATTTTAATTTCTTTTTTCACCTAAGGACTTTATAGGGGATGAAAGACTACGTTTTTCTACGAAAACATGTTCCCAGAGCTCCTCTTACATTTCACGCAGAAGCCAATTCATCTTTTGGAATATGACTGGTGGTGTCCTACTGTCCTTTAGATATACAATAAGGCTTTTCACCTAAGAGGTTGAAAAACGACGTCCTTGTACAAAGACCTTGTTCTTATAATAACTCCTCTGCATTCTTACACAGTAGCCAAATCATCTTAAAGAGTATGAATGTTGGTCTAAATCTTGTATAGATGTGCAATAAGGTTTCAAAAGTTTCACTTTCAACTTTGATGCCAGTTGGTATCGAAAAACGAAATCACAAAATTTTACCAAATTCAACGACACAAAAACTTAAAAACGACTTTTCAACTTTATATACAACGGGCCATTCCCCATGATAAATTAAAGTCCAGGCTTTTTGATATCATTGACAGCTGCTTTTTCAATAAAAATGGAACTCGTAAATTTACTTACCTTGCCATTGGTCATTTGCAAAATTATTTTGTTAAAAACATTCTAATTGTACACACAGGTACTCTGAAGTTATTATTAAAAAAGATGCTTGAGTTTCTGATTGACAATATCTACATGTATGTGGTTTTTTGGAGACCAGGTCTTTCAACAATCTGTTGGAACTCCCATGGGTACCAATTGCACCCCGTTATTAGCAGACCTATTTTTGTATTCATATGAAGCAAAATTTGTTCAAAATCTTGTACGTGAAAAGAAAACACTTGCTGTGGCCTTCAACTCGACATTTAGATATATCGACGACGTACTGTCAATTAACAATGGTTATTTCCATTCGTATGTCGATACGATATATCCCAATGAGCTTGAAATAAAAGATACCTCAGTCTGACACTTCTGTTTCATATTTGGATATTTTACTAGAAAAAGACGTTAATGGAAATCTAACAACCAAGCTTTATGATAAATGTGATGACTAACTTTTCAATCGTCAACTTCCCTTACTTATGCAGCAATATACCTTTCATCACCTATCTTTCAGTTGATTCGATACGCAAGAGCATGCTCTACGTGTGACCAATTTCTAAAACGAGGTAAGTGATTGACAAACAAGTTGATGAAACAAGAATATCAGCAGTCTCGTTTAAAGTCGTCATTTCGTAAGTTCTATGGTCGATACAATGACCTTGTCAGCAAATATCATTTATCATTAAGTCAAATGCTGACTGCCGTTTTTCATACTAATTGTTAGGCCATTATTTACAAACTGAATTGTCGACGGATTTTTCCGTTATTACCCGATCATGACAAGGAGCATATGCGGGTGTGACCGGTCGGCAGGGGATGCTCACTCCTCCATGGCAACTGATCCTACCTCTGATGTTTTAGAGGTCCGTGTTTGCTCTGCTCCAAAATTTGCATGTTTAATGGACTTTTGAGCTTGAATACTGTTCGTTATCCCCATACATTTCATTATATGAAAATCCGATTCCCAGAACTCCTCGTTTTACGCATTAGCCAAATTATCTTTTGAATGTTTTGTGGTGTCCTTTAAACGTGCATTCAGGTTTCGGAATTTTTATTTTATTATCAAAGCTGCTCGATGTTAAACCACATTAGAATTCACATATGGAAGAGAAATTAATACGATATGCAGTGTAAATCTTCACGTCCAATAAAATGTACTATTGACATCGAAAAATATACATGTATATGTATATCAAAGGGGTTTTCCAACAATTGCTCAAGGTTAAACCAAACTGCAAGCATACTTTGATATTGTGAACGTTTACACATACCTGGGTACATGCTGCTTTATAAGAATTTTTACATTACTATTGAAAATATCTACAAGAGAACAAAGTCGAAGGAGAGCTATCTTAAACTGGAAAATGTATCAAATGTGTAAAATGCTATACTTATTGTTAATCAAATGTTGCTAAAATTACAGGTATATTTGCATACAAAAGCAAATGGCCATCGTTTAGAAATTTCGTCTCTGCACTGTAAAAAATGTGCTTAGGAAATAAACACTTCTATTACGTGTTTAGATCTAAACGTGTTTGATATTGTGTTTAACAACAAAACACTTATGTCTAAATGTATTTAAAATCTATACGCGTTTAGATATTGAACATGTTTTTTGTTTTAAATTCGGTCAAATGCAGAGTTATCTTCCCGGAAATGATACATATTTAAACGTTAATAAGCGCGGTTGTCGAAACAAAGAAAATCACAACAAAACAGTAAACGATGTTTTCAAGAAAGCTGATGGGAACTTGAGTGCCAACCACCACAGAAATAGTGAAAAACATGTGAAAGGCTCATTGTTATTGCTGTAGGGTATGTATACTTTTGTTTTTATATTAAATAAACATGATGAGCAAAGTAAATAACATTGCACTTTATACCAAGGATGTTTTCGGTGTTATATCATGTATTCATTAATGAGAGTAAATATTGAATCTATAGTTGCAATAATATTTATTTAAACATTTTTATTATATGCTTAGTAAGTAATGTAAAACTTCAGCATGTTCAGTGAGGAGCACATACTTTTACTTAAATGCAACGTACGTCCTTTCTTGCAGGTTAACTTAATTGGATAGCCGAGAGAAAGAACAAAATTCATTTCTGATAATGGATGTGAGTTATACTGCCGTAGAAAATATCTTCAAGATTATCCAGATACTCTGCTGCTTTGTTTACATCACGACGGATTTGAAATAGTGATCCGTATTGCATCACACTGCAAGAAGCACACCATAGCTGGAGTCTTTTACATGTTTATTTACTGTGTATTGTGCTACTGGTACAAAATGCAGACAATTCAACACAGTTCAACATATATGTCAAAACTTCTAAAAGACTTTGTAACAAACAATGGAAACCATTCACAAGTAAAAGGAATTCCACCGAACAATGATTCCGTGACTGCGTGAGAACACTTTACTGTGTGTTAGGCCTTTTTTTTTTATCATTTTAATATGATGTTTAGAAGTAAATAAAACTTAAAACGGACACACCTGTTATATGTTTGGTTTTCTTGCAGATCCTTGTTTAAAACATTGATATGTTTAGCTTCTAAACGCGAATCAAAGTGTTTAGAATTGTGTTTAACCTCTAAACATGTATGTATTTAGGTTTAAAACACTTTCCATTACGCGTATTGAAATTCAACATGTTTAAAATTTAAACGCATTAAAAAAAGTGTGACAAGAATGTGCTTAGAAATGTGTCTATCATCTAAATACATTTTTTACAGTGTGGACTTCAATTATGCGTCGCAACTTCTTTAAACAAAACAATTCAAATTGTGAAAGCACTTCCCCCCTCTAATTCTAAATCAAGTCATTGTCAAATGTGCATGCAAGTATGTAAGCTTGTCAATTTTAAGGGAAAGGAACCACCTTGTACAAGTGGTCAGTACACTTTTTAGGTAACGCAATCTTCATGAAATGGAAATATTCATCACAAATTGGTTTAAAAGATATTGAGATTTGTAGTCCCCACAAATGGCATACATGTTCCTTGATATAGCTCGGTAAAACTTTTGGGATAGATAAAAGAAACTCAACAAATCGTCAATAGAAATGTTCTGTCATTGTAATGAACATCTCAAAGTAGACATGTTTCAAATTTGTTGCAAAGAGAGGATGATCATGTTAAAAATAAATATAAAATTGATGGATATGTATGGAAAGACTAAATTGACAGAATGCCTCGCCTAAAGGCTAAATGAAAAACGTTATTACAATACTCCAGTACCTAGTAATTTATAGAATATAACTCAATAAATTATGAGACCTCGAATGAGACAGAGAAATAAATTATCTTCCAACTGATGTTCTAAGACTATGATAAAACTGTTCAATGTTCATCCCTTGCTGTTATTGTTTTAATATCAAGAAAATTCCCTCTCCTCGTCATTTTGAGGTAAAATCCACCACTTTGAAGCTTAGTTTTGAGGTCAGAGCATACCCGTTTTAATCTCAGTAGAAAGTCACACGTTTCTTCTTTCCGTAAGTTTCAACCGGACGTTGCAAACTGTGAGCACTATTCACTCTAGATTTCACATCCACGATAACACTCTCCGCACGTCTGTGTCCGTCGATGGATTCGTCATCCTGCTCATTGCCAATCTGAATACGCTCAAAAGAAGCAACCGTTGACTTCAAGTCATTATCACTCCGAGAAAACCCGACATTCTCGTGACTGTACGACCTTATAAAATCCTCGTCTTCTACCCTCCCGGACTTAATGTAAGGGCGGATCACTGTTGAAAAAACACAAATGCCTACAAAAATTGTGAACACTAGAAATATGGACCCTAAAATAACCAGATCTTCGATATCCTCAAAAATTCCAATAAATAGAAATGTCACGCCAATGCCGAGTACAAACAGTGTTAGCAACACGCCACTTAGTAGGTTCCATTTATTCAGGGGCGTTCTCCCCAGATCATCCGCCATTGTTTGGCGCGCTTTTCTTGAGCATCTTCAGGCGAAAATGGTTTCTGTAAATACAATTTTTACACCACAGCTACTATGTATATTTGTAATTACTTTGTATATATTCAAAGCCAAAATACGAAAATACAAGTGTATACATGTATATAATTATATATATGAAAAATTGTGTTGTACAGCTATTTGTATCATTTTTTTAGCACTAAACAAGAAAATAGAAGCTTGATTCTAGATCACTCCAAAACCACTGAGATAATGGTAACTGAATATCTATTATACTTATTTTATTATAATATCAACTTTTGATGGTATCAATGATCAAAAATGGGCCATATTTTTACATCTGTGAAATGAATTCCCTGGATATACTTATATTACAATGAATGCTCAGATAAATAGGTATAATACACGTATATGTTTCTAGTACAGATATTAAACTGACATAAAAATAGTTGTGTACATTTCGTAGATAATAGCATAAACAATATAAATCCATTTTGAACCATTTATTTTAATGAAACAGACGAAACCAATTACCATTATCATTTAAATTTCCTTATCTAAAATAAAATAACTCATCGGTGAATTTAAAAAAAAAAAAAAAAAAACTTTCTGAACACTCTTTAAAAATGTCGGTAACTTTACAATTCTTGTCCCAACTTTTGTCAATAATCTATCAGTCATGCAACGCATTAAAAAATCTGAAAACAATGAGCATAGTTATAGTATGGTTTTGTACATGTATTTCGTAATGTACCTTCTAGTGGTTGTCTGATCATGCTGATGGAGTAGGGTTGACAGTCGTCAATTACTTGCAAGACAAGAGCGAGTCTCCATATACACAATAATCCTAGTGATTCCAACAATTTACTATCGATCTACACGACACATAAAAACAGCAAACAAGACTTATAATGTTCCTCACCTGGTTCTGCGTTGTGTATTGGAGTCGTCTCCACCTCTGTTGTTTATACCGGAACTGTGTGTTTTAAACCCCTGTCATGGAATCAGGGTATATTTAAACATGTCTAAATTCGTCGATCGGGTGGAAAAAAACGACTCTGGTCGATGTCAATTGCAAAATGCTTTAAATGTCTATCAATATTTTAAGTTGACTTTGTGTGATCCTAATCAGAACTACAACGTTCCTATGGAGCTGTTGTGAAATCCCAATCTACATACATTGAGCATCTAAATATTTATAGAATGGGGAATGTTGGCATGCAGTGTGTTGGAACAAAAACATAGCCGAAGGAATCTGCTTATAAATAAAAAAAAATGTACGTGTGAATCGGTTTGGAAATTACAGCTGTTCGATTCGTAGATGGAGGAAACAGTATACATTTTTTTAAAAAGTAAAGAATAAGAGTGATGGGAAACAGTACTGTTGCTTACGACAGTATGAAATGTGAATCTTTTTGGTATAAAGGAACCATCTTCTTAAAATGTACATCGTCAATCACCCTGCAGGAATATAAGATAATAGTATGAACTTCGTCTTTTTTTTTTTTTTTGAGAGAGAGAGAGAGAGAGATATGATTTTTTTTTTGTTTCGAACACCCCGAGAAATTACACGATTCGAACACCCTTGCATTCTTGGGTAATTTAAACGCGGACGTTTACTTTGGTACCAAAACCTAACAATCATGACGAAAAAGGTGAAATAAAAAATTATTTTACAGATCCTCCCCATTATATATAAAAACAAGGGAAAATCTGTCAATTTAAGAGCAAACAGGGTTTTCTTTTATTTGTGGAAACAGTTCTGGTATTTCTCACAATGACATGAATTATAAAAACTTCCTATTCTGAAAAAGGTAACAAACCAAGAAAATAACGTTCCCTATAAGCATATGACCAATCTCAAGAAATGGTATTTTCTCCATAAATGATCAAAATTCAAGTACCATGCACATCTTTGATATACAATGTATGTACAATTCATATGCAAAATAAAAATATTCTTATTTTGAAAACTGTAGGAGGAGTATCCGGACAAATGGTGTATCCTATATGCAATATTTTGTTTTCAAAAAAGGACCAAGTTCAACAGCTGGTATTTTTCTCATAAACAAACAAAAAATCAAAATCCCAGTAATACGCACTAATCTGATATGTGTAAAATTGATCCGCAAAATAAAGAAGTCCCCATCTTGAAAACTGTAGGGGGAGTTATCCGGAAATTATGTACCCAATATGCAATATTTTGGAAAAAAAGACCAAATGCATCAGCTGGTATTTTTCTCATAAATAAGCAAAATCAAAATCCAAATACATGTACTATGCATATCTCTTATATATTTACATTTCTAATTGTTTTCTCTGTAATAAATCTTTGAAAGTCAGGCGATTTGATATAAGGAATCACTGTCTAGTTTGTTGGGTATGCCAGGGGCATCAACGACAGTTGGAAATGTGGGATATCCTGATGCCCTTGCATACCAGGCGCGTAGCTGTAGCCAGCATGGAAGTGAAGTGTACGCAGAGAACAACAGTGGGTTGGGGGGGAGGGGGGGGAGGGGGGTTCAACTTTAACAAATCAACATTTTATTAATACATTACCAAATTACCATGATTTAACTATGCTACAACAAAAAAGGGGGGCAACAACCCTCTCAATAAACATTTTCAATAGTAAAAGGTTAGGTATGGAAATAAGTGGGGGCAGGCCACCCCCGTGGCCCCCCTGATACTACGTGCCTGTTGGTGAGGGCCTAGAAGCTCCGAGTTTTACCAAATGTTTCATTCATTTTCTTGCAAAATATAAATCATGTCATTTAGCTTAAATTTGTTTAGAAAATAACACATTATATTAATATTTATTGTTTTTACGCAAAGTTAATACTTCCTTGAATCTTATTGTACATGTAGTTTAGGCTAAATATTTAACCGATATAATTTATTTGTATCATATACTCTTTTTTAACGTTCCAAAACACGTATACTAAATGTTAATTATTCACAGAAAATATCGTATTTTAAATCAGATACTAGTAGATCATAGCATTCAACGATGTGTTTGAAATATAATTTCTAAAAGATCTTTTAAAAAAATTATCAGTTTACAGGCGCGTAGCCAGCATGGAAGTGAAGTGTTCGCAGAGAACAACAGTGGGTCGGGGGGAGGGGGGTCCAACTTTCACAAAACCAAATTTTATTAATACATTACCAAATTACCATGATTTAACTATGCTACAACAAAAAAGGGGGGCAACAACCCTCTCAATAAACATTTTCAATAGTAAAAGGTTAGGTATGGAAATAAGTGGGGGCAGGCCACCCCCGTGGCCCCCCTGATACTACGTGCCTGTTGGTGAGGGCCTAGAAGCTCCGAGTTTTACCAAATGTTTCATTCATTTTCTTGCAAAATATAAATCATGTCATTTAGCTAAATTTGTTTAGAAAATAACACATTATATTAATATTTATTGTTTTTACGCAAAGTTAATACTTCCTTGAATCTTATTGTACATGTAGTTTAGGCTAAATATTTAACCGATATAATTTATTTGTATCATATACTCTTTTTTAACGTTCAAAAACACGTATACTAAATGTTAATTATTCACAGAAAATATCGTATTTTAAATCAGATACTAGTAGATCATAGCATTCAACGATGTGTTTGAAATATAATTTCTAAAAGATCTTTTAAAAAAAATTATCAGTTTATTAAATAACAATTAAAGATTAAGGAATGATTCATTTGGATTTGGCAATGATTTAATAAAGGATTTCAAATTTTATTATATGGTTGTGATGAAATTCAAATCGAAACAGTGTGACACAAATCAATTTGAAACACGGATATTTGTTGGATGGTACTGAACTGAGATTTTTTATACGAATACCCTCTCTCTCTCTCGATCCTATTTTTTTCTCTTGGAAAATGATGTGTACGCACTTGCGTATAGGCAGCTACGCCCCTGCATACCCAACAAACTATAGACAGCGATTCCTTAAACATCTATAGGTAAAACTGATCTGCAAAATAAAAAAAAATTCTCATCTTGAAATCTGTAGGAGTAACCAGGACTGGAGTAAACTTGCAGTTATCCGGACGAATGATGTACCCATATGCAATATTTTGGGTAAATAGGGACTAAGTTCAACAGCTGGTATTTTTCTAATAAATGGCCAAAAATCAATATCCAAGTAATATGAACATTTCTGATACATGTACAATTGATCTGCAAAATAAAAAAAAGTTTCAATCTTGAAAACTATCTGGACAAATGTACCATTTTGGCAGCTGCCCGCCATTTTCACTATTTCATTAACCTTTTTTTCCTGGTTAATACCTCAACACAATCACGAAAACACTCCTTAAAGGTTATGAAACAGCTCGAGAGATACTAATAAACAGAGGACTATCAATATTTATACCTAATGATACAGGCCAAGGAACAAAAGACCCATGGGTCACATCCCTCACCTGAGTTACTTTAGCCCTGCTGTTCTTCAGATTTTTAAGATTTTTATATTCCCTTGAAAAATTGTGACCCATTTCATGGCCCAACCCTAACTCTAAGGGTTTCTGAATCCACAAACCATGAGGAAAATTCAATATCAGTATGACTTACATGGACTTTTCCATTATACATTATGTAAAATTTGATCCTGATTTTTGCCAACTCTAACCCGGGGTCCATAATTAAAAAAAATAAAATAAAATTTTATTTTCATGGGAATGTTTCTGTTGGGTTTCTTTAGAAGATTGTTAACAAAATCTTCTTGTATAGTTCCATGCAAAATTTTGATCCCCTATTGTGGCCCCACGCTACCCCGGGACCATAATTGAACAGTTTAAAATCTACACTACCTCAGGCTGCACCTAAGTTTCATCTTTTCTGGTCCAGTGATTCTTGAGATTTTTAAAGATTTATATATATATATATATATATATATATATATATATATATATATATATATATATATATATATATATATATATATATATACAGTGTATTTCAATGTAAAACTTTAATCACCTACTGAGGCCCCACCATTACCCAGGGGGTCATGATCTGCATGAACAATTTGGAATCTTCAGACAGCTTCCACATATATTTTTTTTTTTTATTTTTTACCTTTTCTCATTTAGCGGGTCTTGAGAAGAAGATTTTTCTCATATATTTCAATGTAAAACTTTGATCCTCTATTGTGGCCCCACCCTAACCCACGGGGGTATAATTTAAATAACTTAGAATCAACACTTCCCCAGGAAGCTTCCACATATAATTTTCAGCTTTTCTGGTCCAGTGGTTCTAGAGAAGATTTTTTAATGACACCACCCTATTTTTTCCTTATCTTGACTATCTCCCCTTGGAAGCAGGTTTGGCCCTTCATTTGAACAAAGAATCTCCTTTACCCAAGAATGCTTTGAACCAACTTTGGTTAAAATTGGCCAAGTGATTCTTGAAAAGTGGTTGAAAATGTGAAAAGTTTACAGATGGACGGACGCGGACGCCTGACAACGGGTGATCAGAAAAGAACGAGCTATTTTGATTGACATAGAAGCTGGATAAAAATGAAAGTTCAATTTGCTAGTTTGAAAAATGGTTTTCGAACCTTCTGGTGGGTATTTCTGCGGTTGTTCATCGATCAAGTCTTGCGTTTCTTAAAAGTTCACTAAAAACGAATTTGCAAAATATTCAGTCCAGTATCTTTGACATTGCAGTTTAATTTAATTAGAAATTAGAATGCCATCTTTAAAGTATCAAGCTGCAAAAATATTGAATCGCAGAAATTACCCGTTGTACAGTGAAATCGAAATTACAATATGATATAATCGAATAAGATAATGCGTTTTTATTGGTTTGTTTGTTGTTTTCTTTATTTTTTTTTGGGGGGGGGGGGGTTGTCAATTTTACAAGGTTTAAGTGACGTGTGATGTGTTTCGTACGAAAGCCTATTAGGATCAAACTACGGTAAAAAAAAATTTAAAAGGCGTTATAACGCGAAAAAGGCGTTATTACGCCTTTCCAAAAGGCGTTATTACGCCTTTTGAAAAGGCATTAATACGCCTTTCAAAAAGGCGTTATTATGCCTTTTGAAGGGCCACTATTATGTCTGTTTACATTTAAACATTTTAAACATGTTTATCATTTAAAAATGATTGAATAACGCCTTTCAATCGACTGTCAATTCGAACTTGCCGTATAAAATATGCAGTAAACAAAAACGTCCTGATACCTAGAACTGAAAGTGAAAGCAATGGAAGTGACGATCTTTAACCAAGTAAAATGTAGAGGCATCCCGGAATAACGAGAACAAGTTTGGCGCGGTTTCTGACTTCCCTAGATTTTCCGAAGATGGCAACTGTTGTACCTACATGTACACTCTTACTATATAGACTAATATGACACTTTTTAAACGTGCTAATTTCAATGATTTTTTTTTATTTTAATGTTTTTAAACATTTTCAGACACACCTACAAAAAAATCATAATACACAAAATACACCATTTTGAATCCAAGCGCCTATGGAAAAAAGAGGAACTAGCAATGGTGTATTAAAATGATTTAAATTATATTGACTATTTGTTTCACTTTCAAAATTTCAAGATAATAGCAGTTAAACTCAATATTAAACTCAGTCTTCAAAAGTATTAAGAGTTCCGAGTGACCAACATCACTTTAAATATAAAAAAACCACCTTCACATAAAAAAACCACCATCACATGAAAAACCACCTTCACATGAAAAACCACCATCACATGAAAAACCACCTTTATATGAAAAACCACCATCACATGAAAAACCACCTTCACATAAAAAACCACCTTCACATGATAAACCACCTTCACATGAAAAACCATCATCACATGAAAAACCACCTTCACATGAAAAACCACCATCACATGAAATAACCACAGCATAACATAATAAAGCACCATCTTCACATGAAATAACCACAGCATAACATAACAAAGCACCACCTTCACATGAAATAATCACAGCATAACATAATAAAGCACCTCTTCACATGAAATAACCACAGCATAACATAATAAAGCACCATCTTCTCATGAAATAACCACATAAGGCAGCTATGGCGTTCCATATGACAGTACTGTTTTAACGTGCAGTATTGCAATCAGCGAATTCTGTTACTTACCACCAAGTTTCATGGACAAAGACCAAAACCAACCTTAAAAAAATGAACGATCAATATCCGCTTTTTCAAAAGTGTTTAGTGTACAATATATTTCCTCGCTTACTAAGACATCATTCCTTTTCACAAACGCCACATCCCCATAATTTTGAGCTCCCGACAAAAGTTCAGTTACTAAATATGAAAGAATAGAATAGCATTTATAGTTCCAAATCAGGACCAAATGGTCAGAATCATACATGTACGTATATTATTGCACTACACAAGCGACCATTAACACGTCGACAGAACGGCACATATTGCAATCGACATTAAGGTTTTCAAGCAAACACTACCCAGGGACGTAGCATCGTTTTTGAAAGTGGGGGGAGGGGGCAACCAGAGAAAAAATTTCAACTTTCCTGAAAAAAAGGAAAATTGTCCGAACTCGAAAATCCTATTTCCTGAAAGGGGGGGGGGGTTGGTTGGTAGGTTCCAACTTCTTTCAGTAAATTTTATTCATACACTACTACAAAACCCATATTTGACTATTCTACAACAAAAAGTGGGGGGGGGGGCAACCAGCCTTTCAATTAACATTTCAAATAGTAAAAAAAGTCTTTGGAAAAAATTGGGGGAGGGGCATGCCCCCGCTGTTGCTACCTCCAAGATGTCAAGCATATTGTTAAAGATTGCATGAATTAGATTGTTACGATTCCTAAATTCATATCGGAAAATTCATTTTTGTTTAGAGTTTATAAATCTCAGGAATGAGTTTTACCTTGTGAGAAGAAACATTGACATCTACTACCCCTTCCCCACCCCGTTTTTTAAAATAAAATCTATACCGATCTCAAGCTCGAATGATGACCCTATCGACGCACAAATGTCGGGAAATCCGCCAACCGATTAACACTCATTTCCTTGGTAAGTGAGTATCCATTTGATATCTACGCTAGCCAAGGGTTTCCGATCCGAAATCTATAGTAGGTTTTGGATCGAAAACCTTGGCCACCGAAGATGAGTAGGATTTCGGATCGGACACCTTGGCTAGGTAAAATGTACATGTACTATCAACATTGGTTAAAATTGCTCCAGGCCTTTCTGAGGTATGCAAGTTGAAGCACTGCAGACGAAAACGGATCGCAAACACCTGAGTGACTTAGCAGAATGAAGAATTACAGAATGACACCAGCACTGAATAACCTCATTTGGTCACCGACGGTGGAAGTAATTAATGCAGAATTACGAAATTTAAGGTTCATCACAAAATGTTTACAAACTGAATATCAGAATATGAGTTGTCCCACATTCATATTCCCATGACAAATGATTAAACCTTGGGCTCTAAATCGTCTCCAATTGGAACCACAACTGTACTCTATGCAAAATAGGTACCTTTTTTCCCAAAACTGTTGTCATTAGTAATGATTGATCAGGTATCAAAACACCAGAAAAAGAAATTAACTAGTTTTCATACATTGTTTTTCCCAGTTTCAAATGCCCCCGTCTCAAAAATTGGTGCAAGAGCCCTCTAACCTTACTGTTTGACAGGATGAACTTTCAAGGATATGTTTAACATTAGAAACTTAATTACATCTCCAGATTTTCCTGGGAATAGAAAGACCCAATACACAATTCCACGCATTGTGTATTTCTGATCCTGTTGATAAACAAGTCTATAGCGATAACCAGCACTTAGCAACCAGATTAACAACACAAACAGCTTGTTTGACTGTCGTACAATTTATTGTAAGAGTCACAATTATTACACCTTGAAACCTCGGCTGGCTCTTCTTCCTCTTCCTTTTTCGAACTTCCTTCCCTTTGAACGTACATAGGGCCTGCGAAGAGAATAGCAACATTTACACCTTCTTTCAGCACCCTACATTTTTATGCAATCTTGATTTTGAAGCTAAGATTTTGATCATAAAAATCAATCTTTGCCCACTTAGATGAAAAACATGTATTTCCTCAAAATGGGCAACCTTTCCCATTTTTGATAAAAATTGATTTAATGTTATTAGCTTCTGTTAACATTGATAAATTTTAGGGTGGGGTGGAAGCAACAACAAACTCTAATTATACATATTAAATGTTCACAAACATCATGTAATAGTGACAGTGTGGGCACAGGAACCCCACTTTCAAATCCTGAGATCCATATGGTGCCTACAGTAACAATTGTTTCAACTTGACTTATGTGGGAAGCTATGGATCTAAATAACCAAGCCTGGCAAAAATGCAACTGTAGGATCTTTCATCAGATGTTTCAGGTTATAATATTCCTGCTTCGCCTGTAGAAAAGCAAGATTACTCCATTGTTTGGTAATTTTAAATCAGGATGGAGCAGTCATTCCCACTGATCTTTATTCCTAATGTATATTTTTGCCCTTATCAATGCGTAAGTTTGCACAATGAAATAGCTGCTCTTCTCAGAAAATAATTTGCCGCTTTGATATTTTCACACTTTTATCAATTGGTAATTCCAGTTTTCATCATAGAAGAGTTGTATAATATAACTACAGTAGTTTGCTGAAAAAAAAGGAACCAGATTTTGTCACTAAGCATCTAAGTGTCTAAGAGGCCTATTATGCCTTAAATGTCCACAAAACATTAAGAGGGCTGGGTGGTTGTGGCCATTTTCAGACTATATTGATCTCCTTTAGAAGAAGAGCTCCATATAAAGATATACAAAAATGATCAAATTTTAAAACTAAAATGTATGAAATTTTTGTTTGCCAAATGATAGTTGACACCTTAAGATATCACATCTAAAAAATTAAGTTATATCTGATGGTTAATTTGTTTACCCCCCAGCCTCCTAACATTCTAAGGAAATAAAACTCTATTTCCAATTGGCAAACAAAAACAGAAAATATTATTTATCATCATCTGATAATTATGTATCCCTATTTTTTTTTCTTCCAGATGCCTCAGAATAGATAAAATATTTTATAAACTTTATTACTAATTTATTTTCAAAAATACAGTCAACCCTCCTTATATCAAACTTGATGGGACTGAGAAAGAAACTGAAATATCCAAGGATATGAGATACTGAAGGTAAAATGCTTAAGGAGTAAGAAGTTGGGACTTCCAGATCACTTTGACATCTATCTGGTATTTGAGATATCCATGTACTTGATTCCGAAGTTCAACTGCATTTTTCCTCCTTTAAGAAGTGGTTATGTTGAAATTCTTATTTCTTTAAACTGAACACAACTTCAAACATTATATATATGTAGCTTCTATTCTCAAAGAAACATAAGCAGCTTACATGTTTTCATTAATTTATCAGTACTGATTTTATCATTCAAGACACCTATCATAGCCTTCAAAACCATGCAATTATGAACAATTTTGATCCAATTGAATCCTACTTAGTTTGGTCCATTACATACATATTCATATTTATGCATTAAACTTTACAGAACGTTCAATTCAATCCATCAAAACGGCGATCAACTCTGACAGTTATTCCATTAAATCAAACTTTCTGCTATATTCTAAGACATTGAGAAAACTTACGCAGTGCTACTGTTTTGGACACCTGGTGCTCTGCCAAAGTGTCTGCTATATTCTAAGACACTGAGAAAACTTACGCTGTGCTACTGTGTGGGACACCTGGTGCTCTGCCAAAGTGTCTGTATGCTTCACGGGACTTTCTGGGTCCTACAAAGTACAGTCCACTTATTCTACATGAATTGTGTAGCCATAAAATGAAATGTTTTTCCATCATTTAAACTTCATCTCTGTACAAGATGATATGCACATTATGCATTCAGATTTTCCATTATTTTGCTGAATATGAACAAATAATTTTATATTGCAACAATTTCTATCCCTTTCTTTAATAGGTTACAATGGCTTCAGTATGATCACAATTCATTACAACTGCATAAAACTTCATCATTCTTATATCAAGGCACTGTATTTTGCAGTACTTTAATTATCCTGGGATCCATGTATCACAACTTATTTATAGCTATTTTATGGTTTATGACAGAAATTTCACAAACTTTCTAGCTTGTCAGTCAGGGTTGGCAAAAAACTGGGAAATACTCATATTTTCCAGGACTGTGGGAAATACTGGTAATTAACGGGAATTACTGGTATTTCCCGGGAAATACTGGGAAATAAAAAATAGCTAAACATTTCATTGACATGTAATACCCTTTTATTGGCTAAGATATCTAACTGGTATCACTGTCCTTGATTTAAAAAATTCTGGTTTCCAAGTAATTCATTTATATAATTATAAAACAGTATATTCATATACCAGTCATGAGTGTCATTTGTTTCATGCTTGAGTCAGATGTAGTCTATAAAGGTCCATGAAATGAACCCAAAGATCCCAGAACTAGTAAATTTCAGCTTTATAAAAAATATTATATAGTGCTAATTTAAAAGCATGCATACTAGTATTTGTACACTCATTGAATATTTTAAATCATACAATGTATATATAGTCATACTGCTTAGTTCAGTAAAAACGTGTAAAATTGGCTAAAATTTCAGTTAATATATGAATTTCCTAGTGTATGCAGTAATTACATGTATTTCCTAAAACAGCCATTAAATACATGTATTTACTGCATGGCTTAGGAAATACATGAAATTCCTGAATACACATATTACTGTAACATATACAATATGATACAAACAGATACAGTACAGAAATGGATAATAATATCAAACCTAAGAAGAAGCCTTTCAGTTCTACTCAAGGTAATTATCTCTCAAAACAGGAGCACAAAACTGTCCAGAGCAATTTGTTAAAACAACATGATTGTTTGTAATAACTCCAGTGTTTATAGAAGGATTAAAATGAGTTTGTTTTGTTCTTGGATTTATAATTAATATTAAACTTAATAATTTTACAAAACTGAAAAGAAACTGAATTGGAAAACTTCAGTTTCATACAGCCAGGGAAATGTTTCAGAATGCTTCTGGGTATGGGACCTGGAGTAATGATACATTCTGAATATGTTAAATTGCAATCTGACATATTCAATATTATTCATCTTCTGTTTTTATGTTAATTTTATTTTTGAATTTTGTATAAGATTGAATGAATTAAAGAAATAAAAATCTTTAACTTTGTATTTCCCAATATTTCCCAGTTTAGAGAAAATTTGTAGTATTTCCCGGGACGGGAAATATCGGCATTTACCACTGGTAATTCCCACCACTGGTATTTCCCGGCCAACCTGTTGTCAGTTATGAAATTACAGCATAATAATAAAACAGCTCATTACATGTAATATATATTTTCTTACCTTGCATCAGAACAGTGTTCTGTCCTTTAGGTGACTTCAGGGCCAACTGATCGAATGTGATGATCTGTCCCCCAGCCTTCAAAATACGAGCTCTGGCTCTCTCTGTCACATTGAGAGCACACAACTAAAAAACAAAGAATAATAAAATTACAGATTGCACTCATTCTGCATTTTATTGATACAAATCCAATGCTGTATAACGAAAAAATATGGCGCACTACTAATTTTAGCGCCTTTGGCACAAGCGCTCCTGAACGCTTAAATTCATTGTGCACTAACAGATTTCTAAAATATTAAACTTTTTTTGTGTTTAAAGCAACCACTTGAGTACATGTAACGGGAACGCGCGATTACATAATGTCATAGGGTCACTGTATTTTTGTATATAAATAATAAACACTGTGACCTGTAGGATCGATCGAGAAAGTTCTGCCAAATCATCAATAATTAATTAAATTATTAATTAAACTATTGTTAGTTGTTACCCGGTACTTATCATTAGCACCTTCACGGCTTCTCTGTGTCAATCATCTATCGACTCGAGGTGAACACTGTGATCAAGCATGGCAATCAACTTTGCAGACAATACCTGATTCATCGTCTCAAGCCACGGTACAGAGTCCGCATATAGCTCTCTCCTACCCGTGGCTGCTTAATCACAAAAAGTGTCAAAATCTTGAATATTTATGCCTCTATGTTGTGACGTCATGTTCAGCCAATGACAATATTTGTTTCCATCGCAATTGAAATCAACAACTGACATCAACAGTATACAAGAAATGTTTCATATACTGCGACTGGGTATTGAAAGGTCACATCAAAGTTCATTATCCGACTATTATTTACTCGCATTGGTCAATATTTTAATGAGCTGCGAAATATTCTCTTCTCATTCAACCACGGCCAGAATGGGAGAGGATTGTACATTTTGGCCATGGTTTGCGACGATGTACTTGATTATGTTTACCAGTTATCCAAGTAATTTTCCTTTGATCCATGCATGGTTTTAATATGAATAAGATGAGTGAAATCCCCACAATCATTTATTGAAGTACATTCACAAGTTTAAAATCGACATTGTGCCACATCCATGTGCTTGCAACACCTCAGAAAAGTGAACAAATGTTTACCTGTGTACGTGAGTTAGAAATCAATGCTATTGTGTTTGCATGCTTGAATGACCACAAAATCAAATACAGGCATGGATCAAAGGAAAAAATACCACATTTATGTTTTAAATGCCAAGCGCAAGCACTAAAATTTATTTGCCCCAATGCATTCCCACCTGCATATACCCTAAAATACGTATGCGCCAAATTTTCTCGTTCTACAGTATTCCTTTTTTTTTGTTTAAATTCTATTTTGAGTTTAGTTTTTTTTTTCAGTCAGTGCATTTCAATTACCAGATCTGATATTGTGTAGATTTAGATTTACTTTGTATCAATCATTTCAGGGAATGACATTCTGATTTATATTGTCTCTCAGCTAAAATTTTTTATAATGTTATTAAAGAACAAAAAGAAAAAAAAAAAGAACCAACCTTAAGCTTGGGAACCTCCATGAGTCGAAGGTCATCAGTGACAGTTCCAACAACCACAGCTGTCTTGTTGTCTCTGCCTGATTTCTTCATCAAACGAACCTAAAAATGAAAAACCTCATTTTTTTTTCCCAATATACAACACCTTTGAAGTATAAAAAAAAAATAAAGATAACTTAAAACATTTTAGCACTCTTCATAGTTGTAAAGGACACTGCACTTGGATTAAAAAAAAATTCTTTTCAAGTTTGAAATTCACAAAATCAATCATGTTCCTTGAACTTGAAATTTAAAAAGTTTTGAAATGAATTCTACAATTTTACTTACCATGGCAACATCATCCATGAATTTCAAATGCCAAGTTAGAGAATTATGCTTTTTGATATAGTCTACATCTGTGCCAATTTTTATTGAGACAGACAAGCAAACAATGAGTGAACCTGGGCTTGTAACTCAAGTAATTTTTCTGTATCCATACTGTTTATAACATTGATCTCAAATAAGATTGAGAACTTCTTGGGGATCAATCTCGCAAACTGTGCAGTTATAAAAAGAATTTCAATTTCCTTTTTTTCACTGTAAATTTATATTCCAATTTGGGACATGAGATTCTGTTTGGGTTATTGGTCCCAACCTGATTCACACAAAAAAATTTTATTCACTTTAGTAAAGGAGTTTATAAAACAGAGATTATTATTTTTCATTTATGATAAGAAATATTTAGACTGTTTTAGGTTAAATCAAACCGAATTAAAAAAAAAAAAAAGAACCATATCATTCTGAACTGAAACCAAACCAAATGAACCCTGAATCATTTCAGCCCTAGTATAGCAGAAAATCTTTTGACCTTTGGGTTGATCCCAAAAAGGGACACAACTGAATTGTGGATTGAACTATGTAGACATGTAAATACAATATATATTCCATTACAACTTACTAATCTGGCAATAGATAGTGGTGGCCTGTTGTTTTTGCTCATAAAGAGACGTTTCAGGATGATTTTGTTGAACTTGGCATTAGTTCTTCTGGCTAAAAACCTGTACAACTGTAAAAGATAAACACTGTGGCTGACTTTTTTTTGTGCAAATTATATATATTGACTGTGGCTAGTTTTATTCCAAGCATTCGTATGACTATCATATATTGTTATTACAAAGCAACATCTGGGGAATATAAAAAAAAACCCACAAACCAACAAAGTTGGATTATTGAAAAAAAAAGGGGGGGGGGGTCTGTTCTTTCATGTTTACACATAATTTTACTAAACAATATTTCAAGTATCGTTTTCTACAACAACTTTACCGATTAGTTTTACCCGTAGACTAGTTCTGAAACATGGGAAACTTCTAATCCTTGTCATAACTCCAGTGAAATTACCTTAACTAGGAGCCGAAGATAAATATCTTGGCTTCTGGGTTCCTTCCGAACCACCTTCCTCTTATTTTTATGGCAGATGTCAATGCCCTAAAATGTAAAAAGTTCAAAAGAACATTCATTTGTTACATCATTTATTTTTTTAAAATAAATATATATCATTGATTTGACCCGATGACTGTGGATAGTTCAACATCATCTATGTTTCACGCTCACCATTTTGACAATTGACGGAAAAGGAAGTCGAAGGATAATTTTCGCAATGTCGATCCCGATCGAGCAATGGGTAAATTGTTTTGATTTCCTTTTATTCATGAAATATCCTATTCCTATCCTTTTTATAAATTGACTTCAGATTTAAAAAAATCAAACTACTCAATGGAACAAGAAAGTTTAATAAAATATTGTCTTTATATCATTTTATACTGTGACTGTTTTTAGACCACCAGTCGATCATTACAGTTTTTTGCAACAAAAATGCACGGAAGCGTACAAGCCTGAAGGGCCACAGCAGTATCTTTTATAACAAATTACCAATTTGTTCTAACAAATTGATAATTTGATTTAACAAAGTAGTATTTTTTTAAATTATTAAACTTGATTAGCAAACTACTATCGATTAGGTTTAATTGCTACTGAATTGCAGGTTTTATTGAGTCAGTTACTTGGATGAAATGTATCTGTTTGACAATTTAAAAGAATAACTGCATCTCAAGGATTATATAGAGGAAAAATCAATGTTGGATCTTCATACTGAGACAAATTGGAAGATCCGGACAATTTGATATAATTTTATTGTCTTCTATTCAAATTAACACTGAAACTCTGATTTTCCCCCCTGTTTTTTTTTTTTTTTTTTTAGGAAATTACCGAGTTTCACGCACATAAAAAAGTTTTACTGTACTGTGCAATATTTTCACAATGCACTGTATCTTACTTAAAGCATGACTGTTGTCCAACTACATGCACATAGTCATATAAAAATTCGTTTGATGTTTATTTATTTCCCGGTGGTGTTTTGAGAAGATGAAACATGGATAAATTTGAAAAACAATCACTGTAAATATTATAAGATATGATAACAAAAAAATCATGCCAAGAAATCCCGTTCATTTTTCCACAGCGATGGAGTCAATAAAAGTGTAATTGATGCAAATCACCCATATTCCCCTAACGCTGGCGAGACAATTAACGGCAGCAGATTTGAGGGGCTGAAACCTTTATTTGTTTACAAAATATGTAAAATGCACTAGACACAGGTACCAAAATTGCAAAAATATAGACTGGAAGGAAATAAAAAAAAATTCAAAAGGAAAAAATGATAATTTTATATGTATGGAACTACAATTGAAAAAGTTCATTTACATTGATCAATTACCGGTATGATGCCTTAATAAGGCGCGAAACTTCCACAACAACCAAGTTCATCGTGCCCGATGTTAATTTATACTAGGAAAAAATATTTTGATATGGAAACACTGAAAAATTTGAAAGACGTCTAATTTTTACTGAACAATTAATTAGTTTACTATAATCTGCTTCACTTTCTTTTTCTTCTATTTTACTTTTTTAACCGCATATGATTTGCATGGAAAATCACCCCCCCCCCCAAAAAAAAGACGGAAAAAAGGTGCAAAGGCTTCTAAATAATAAGAATTTTAGCTTTAATTTAAAACCAGTAAAACTTAAGATCCTTCCCTCAAAACTGCTGACATTAATTGCCTCGCGCACATCTCCCTGGGGAAAATCACAGATTAACGCTAATTCCGCTTTTATTAATTGAGTTCGCTCTAAGACTAGAATGCGTACTTTTTCTTGGCATGATAATAATCCAAAAATTATCTTATTACATTTTTCTTATTAGATTTTGCGCTGACATCAACGCAAAACGTAATAACGCAAAATGTAATATTCCTAAAAGTTTCTTATCAAAATTTGCAGTATTGTAATCTGCGTTGATTTCAACGCAAAATGTAATAACGCAAAAATGTTACAATTTCGGTTTATTACATTTCGCGCATCCTCGCAAGCCAGAGGTCCTGAGTCAACACGTTCAACGGCAACGTGTTGACTCAGGACCCCTCGCAGGCAGGACCCCTGGCCTGCGAGGATGCATTTCGCGTTGTATAAACTAGGTCCCTGATTATACATACATCTATTTATTTATGATTATACATACATTTATTTATTTATTCATTTATTTTAACCGAGAAACACGGAAAAAGTTTACGTCAATAAAATTTGTAAAGTCATGAAAATCTCTCTCTCTCTCTCTCTGGGCAACATTCTATCACGTGACCAATCACATGATCATGCAAAATGGCGAGGAAGTGCGAAGCGCTTCTGAAGGAAGAATTCTCGTTGTTTCCTTTTAAAAAATCAAATTATGAAGTGGAACTTACTCAGAAGTGGATCTCATATAAAAATGCAAGAAATGAATATGACGAAAATCATTACATACATTTTGGTGATGTGATTGGGTGCAAATGTCGAAAATCAAAAGCACACGACGTGTCGTGTTTTCTAACGATATATTATTATCCCATCTGTCAACGATCCTACAAAGGAAAGAGGACAAGAGAAAAACAGACTGTGACGTTTGATATACATAGTTCTAATGTTTTCGATGAAAATTTAAAGATGTGTTTCCGATGGAGGAATTTAATAATGTCTTTGTCACAGAGTGCGAAAGTTCACAAAGAAGGTACGTACGTATAAAAGCTGTGTAAGCACACGAAGAAGGTAATCATACATACGAATGTTAAATATGGTTTAAGATAATTGAAAGATGATGAAAGCCAAAAATGCATTTGTGTGTGTGTGTTAGTTATATTAGGAGAAAAAAGTGTTTTACGCTGTAAATACAATAAAATATAATTGTGACATATATAATTTATCCCCCCCCCCATAAGATTCTCTTTGCCCTTCTTTGTTTCATTAAAGTCACAGTCAGTTATATAGATATATATATTTACATTAACTTTGTAAAATGATTTTTAACAAATATATATATAATGGCCTTCAAACACTGTTTAGCTAATAATGCCTTTTGCATGAATGATGTACTGTACATGTATATCACTTTAAGTGTATTTAGACAATAAGATAAATGTGATTATTTCATTTTCATATTTTTTGATAAATTATTTTAAATCAATCATTTTTAAACCATTAATAACCTCTATCTTTCTACTGTTTTATTTTTATGTCTTAATTACTGTAAGTTTTTGATGTATTTCATTTGTTTCTTTCATGGAATATGGTTCAAAACAGCAAAATTAAGACAAAAGTATGTGTATATGACTCAGTAATAAATGACAAATAGGAATGAAACACCATTTTATTAACTTGTAGTACATTTTTAGTAATTAAATAAAGGTAATCAATGCCAATTTTATTTTTATTTTTTGTTGTTGTTTAAATGACTTGGTCCTGATTTAAAAAAAAAAAACCCAAGACACAAACAAAATTATACAGAGAAAAACTGTTCAGTGTTTCAGAAAACATTGTCTACATCATTGGATTTCCTTTCAAAGAAATATGTAATTTTTTGATTTAGTCACAAAATACTTCAAGTAACTAGAGTATGTTAAATCTTATTTCCAAGTAAAGTGTAACCTGTAACATGTGTAAAAAAAATCAATCCATGGATCACACAACAATTTAACAAGCAGGTAGGCATTCACACATTACTAATTATTGCTAATAAGAACCGACATGTGTGTTTGACAGCTTTTGTGTTCTATTGATCATTATTACCTTTATACATTGGTACTTTGCATTCGATTAATAAATTATCTAAAGTAAAACATATACAGAGTTTTACATTATGTGAGTCATAAGATATCTCGGTGTTTGAGAGACTGGATAAATTTTCCTAATGTTCATCAACATGATCAAGGAAAATAGCTGGGATGGGTATGCTTTTTGTGAGATTTAGAAATTTTAATCAAAGTTTGAATCAACTGTATATATGTACTAAAGAATATACCCAACCGGAATGCAATTGTCAAAATCAACAGGATGATATGTACAGCTGCTTCAAGGTCATGTGATTGCAAGGAAAATTTTGATTTTTTTAGTATCATCTTCTAGTTACAAAGAAACACCAAAAACATGTACTGCACTAGAAGTGTATTCTGGAATATGATAAAATATTTGTTTGGGCTGTAAATTTTTAAGAGAGCATCATGGAGGACATATGACATGTTGATGGTTAAGATAAATCCTTCTCTAAGGTTCATAGGTCCACTCCTTATACCCAGTCTCTGTGATGCTTAGCAGTTAAGCAACATCAAGTGCCCACAGTTGGGGTTGAACCAGTGACCTTTGGGGTTACTGGCCTAACACTTATGACAACTAAGCCATATACTTCACATATTGATGGACCTGTAGTTATTTGATTCTTGTTAAGAAGCAGCCCATTCAAAATTATTTTTCCTACCTTTTTTTTTTTTGAATGGAATTTTACAATTTAATAGAAGTATTGTTAAATCCCAATTTGCAGCTGTATAAATAAAAATATAATGTGTGAGATTTGAATAAAAAGTCGAAAAATAAGCTATTGAAACCTCTAGCAATAAGTCTATATCCTGATATTGTTTGTAATGAAAACATGCATAAGCATTTTGCATAAAAGCATTTTTAGTTTAACGACAAATACATTTTCTCCTTGCTGTTTACTGCTGTAATACTAACAAGCTATTTAATTCTTTTATTTTTTTAACACGTGTCTAAGGTCTTTTTTTCCCTTGCTGATGCAGTGTCCTTGTATCACTTAGTTTATTTGAAGGTCTGATGATTTTGTCAAACTTCCCTAGCTCTTCTTGTAAATATACTTGTTTGTAAATGGTAGATTACCATAATATGTAATGTAGCATAAATTTTGTAACAAGGTTTAGCTATTTTAGTTCTAATAATTTGGACTTTGGCTGAGTGGTGACAGACATCACACCAATACTGTATTAATAAATTCCAATATAAATTACACCGATATTGACTAAACGGTAATCAGATGATGTGGTATGGACCAAACACTCAAGTGTACATGTATATAGATTAGGCCCTAAGAAGCATTGGAAGCTCATGCAATAGTGCCATTATGACCAGATTGTATTTTGGCCTAGGATTAATGTTATTTTGACAAGGTCTCACAGATTGGCAATGTATTATCATTTTTTGATGATTATTAAGCTTTGGTATGCAATTGTCTTCATATGCTTTAATAAAAGTGTGTCCTTCAGGTTGTCCTGTTTATAGGACAGAATGATCTACTTTAAATATTTGTTGGTTGGCTCAATATCAAATGATCTACATATTGTGTATCTCTGCTGTGGTGAATGAGAAAGAAGAATGAGAAGAAATGAGTTGTACACTGAAGATTTAGGGCATTGCTCTGAGGGTTCCCAACAGTGAGTGACCTGTTTGTCCATCTCTCTGCCCATTGATCCTCTGTCTGATATTAATTGTTGGGAAATCATTTTTTTTCCTTTGACCCACTCAGGCTCAAATTCATAGAGTGTCTGTAGGTAAAGGAATTGCAGTGAAAAAAATCTGTAAAATCCTTGTCCTGAGTATACTCCCCTTAGCCCCATCTGACTACTACCTACTTCACAAACAGAGTACTTGTTGATAAAGGGTGTGCACTGATTTTGAACCAAGTTTCTAGGTCAGAGGTCAAGGTCATAGCAGATTTCTTAGTAGAGTCCTTGTACGCATATTTTCTGACCACTTGGCCCCACCTGACTCATACTTTAGAACCTATTTTTAAAAATTTGAAGCCAATGTCAGGAATAAAAAAAAACTCTGGGTAAAATCATTTTCCCCTCCCCCTGGCCCTATTCCACCCATAGAGTGCATGTGGATAAGGTGTGTGCAATGACCTTGAACCAAACTTCTGAGACAGAGGTCAAGATCACAGTAAATCTCAGTCTGTAAAATCCTTGTCATGGGCATATTTGGCTGCCCTTGCTCCTCTTGCCTTGTGGCTCATACTTCACCCAAAGAGTGCCCATGGGTAAGGTATAAGTCAAAGGTCAAGGTCAAAGCAGATCTCTGTGTAAAATCCTTGTTCTGAGCATATTTCCTATCCACTTTGTCTACTCTGAATCATATTTCAACCCAAAGTTGAGCGAGGGAAGTGTACGTGTGCAATGTCCATGAACTATGTTCCTTGGTTAATGGGTACCGGTATACAGTGTTTGTACCAATTAAGTGAAAGGTCAAGATTTTTGTATAAACTCCTTTTAGGGAGCAAATATTCTCTCTACTTAGCATTATCTCATTCACATCTCACTCAGAATATGTCTTTGAGGAAAAAAATATCATTGATGGGCAATTGATAAGTGCATAGTTGTAATTTAGACATTGATTTTTTTTATTGCCTCTCTCACAAATCACTGTACCATTTCTTTACTAAAGATTCTTGTAAATATTTGAATATTTTTCAGTTACATAATTGTTGTGTTTATCAGTCAACTCAATAAAATTCTGTATGATTTAAATCAATATTAATAAAAAAGTGTTCTCTTTTCCCCTTAACTTAACAA
The DNA here is from genome assembly GCF_033153115.1 of Saccostrea echinata. Lineage (NCBI taxonomy): Eukaryota > Metazoa > Mollusca > Bivalvia > Ostreida > Ostreidae > Saccostrea > Saccostrea echinata. Next base: position 1,430,096 of record NW_026889771.1, on the reverse strand, counting down.
AAGAAAGAGGTGAATAACAATTTTTCTTCTTAACACTGAGAAAAAAGTTTCCGAGTATCAGAAGGGGGGGGGGGGGGGGGGTAGGCAAGGTAATTTGAAGTCGGAGAAAAAAGATGGGATGGGGAGGGGAGGCTAGAGGGAGTAAATAGTGGGGGAAAGAAAAAAAGAGGAGAGTGGTTTGGGAGAAATGCTATTCCTCGAAACTTTGTTTGGTATTAAAACTTAGATGTCACCTTAATTTTAACCATTGGCAAATATTGGAAAGAGAAAATATTTGCTTCATACAGTGATGGAAAAAATATCATTAATCTGGGTCTATAAAAAAGAGAAAAGTGTTTAAATATTAAGAAGTTTAAAAAATGCTGGAATATTTTTTTTCTAATAAAGCTTGTTTTTGCCAAGTGAGGAGATTAATTTAATGTCTATCAGGTTTTGACAAACAACTGTGATTGATTTCCTTAAAGAGATGACAGAATCACTCATATTTTGATATTCTAAATCCTGCTTATGGTTTATATTGAGTGTAAATGGAGTAAATATTTACAAGAGAGCTATAAAAAATGGTCTCAAATGGGTAATCAACCAGAAAATGCAATAACTATGGAGGGTAAAATTCTTCTATTGACTGTGAATTAATATCTTTAACAGTAAACAAAGTACTAGATATTCACCTTGAGCACATTTAAAGGGATATTGGCAATATTGTTTTTACCTGGGCTTGTTATGGAAGCATTGGTCACCAAAACATGAGTGCCCTGGAAGTTTCAATAGAGTGAGGTGAAAATCAGATTGATTGGCCATTGATCATGACACTAGGATCCGGTATTTCACTGTTGATTTTTGGGAATTAGCTTATCTCTGCCCACGAGTTGCATGGTTGTGCAGGAAAAATATCTAGTTTAGGATTTGATATCTCTCCAATCAGGAAGCAGCGTGGTGACAACACAGACTCATCATTGTGGTGCTACTTATGTGTAGAGGATATATCTATATTTATATAGCATGCCCATATACTTGTAAATTACTGCACATCCTATATACACAACAATGGAGCACAACGACATTCTTCTGCAAGGAAAATTCTCTATTTTAGGCAAACCTGGAAAAGTTTGCATTGTGGAATTGACAAGTGAAAAACTTCAGTTTCAAGATTTGAGTTGCAAAACTAACGATTGTGAGGGTGTGATTGATATAAGAGATGTGATTGGCTGCCGTATTAACACTGGTGTAAACAAACAGGGTAGTCGTAATATGTGTAACTGTGTTAAGTCTCACGTTGTCTGGGACATGGCCGAGTGTTTACTTTCTATTCATTATTGTCCTAAGACGAAGAAGAAGTTATTTTGTAAATCGTACTATAGACAACACTGCACATTAACTTTAGCCTTAGCACAACACCCGGATTATGATTCTAACAAAATTGTCTGTGAGAAATGGAAGAAGACTATTCTAAGTCTCTCCAAAAACAATAATAATCATATCACAATAGAGACAGGTACTTTTCTGACTGGTCAAATAAAAGTCATGTAATGAAATGAATTTAACTTATTAATAAACATTGTTAAATTTTAATGAATTATAGAGTATGCATTATGCAGCCAGAATTTTGTCCTCCATATGTAGGAGGGGATGGAGGGGGGAGTAGGGATGAAATGCCTGTAAAAGTCATAAACAAAAAGAATGTTTTCAATTTGTAAATGATTTTTTATCTTACATTAAAGATTTGGATTAGTATTCATAATTGTTTAATGCTGGAAACATTTTGCAGGTGATACAAACAAATGCTGATTTTCTATAAGTTTGTCCTGTTTAAGAATTAGTTATGGGCGTTGATAAGAATCATGCATAGCTTTATAACAAACTTCTGAAACAATTGTTTACTCTCCGTTTGCTTATATTTCTTATGTTTGAAAACATTCATCTTTTAACACATCTTTTAGCTTTTGATTTATTGAATGATAAATCATGTTTAATAATTGCAATGGAAGTCATTTATCAATTCTGAGTAATTGCAAGAAATTCTTTTCCATTAGACATAGTCCATTGGCAATATGATGAAAAAGGTATGGCTCACCAACCCATGCATCATCTTGATTAAGAAAAAAAAAGTCCATTACATTTACATACTAATCATATATTGACCGTGCAATATATATATATGCATTCATTTTTCAATATTTACATTTGCTGTGTTTTTCTACTAAGCAAACTGTGAAATTGATTTGAAAGTCATTTTTGTGTATACTCACACGTAGAAATATACACGGAGAAACTCGCGCTAAAGTGACATCACAATGAGGCTACAGAGACGTTAATAAAAATGTAACGATATAGGACAGCAAGAAATTCAGACATTGAGTATATTATTGGTGCTTTCAAACTTGTAAAATGTAAATATAAGGAATGTTTTTAAGTTTAGTGTGAATTATTGGTGTGTAAATCACACAGACTTGCACGTAGGCATATTTTTCATGAAGCGCTAGCGCGCTTCATGAAATATGCCTACGTGACAAGTCTGTGTGATTTACACACCAATAATTCACACAAAACTTAAAAACATTCCTTAATTAGCATTAACACAAGGACCCATGTATAATTTGTCACAGTGATATAACATATATATTAAATTCTTACATAAACATGTTTAACTAGTACATTCTACATATGTTTTACCAGAACGAAGAACATGATGTAATTTGTATGTGGAAAGACTTAAGCAGACTAGGTTAATATGAAGATTTCTGGTTAGAATTGTATTTCAAGATGATATCAATAAATAATTTGCCATATGTGCCCCCCTCCCCCCAACACATACACATTAAAAGAAAAGACAAACATGATGAAAATACATGTTTTTTTAAATAACAGAGAGCATAAAAGCATTTGTACATATTTTTCAGACTTGGAGAACTGTGAAGCACCTCTACAAAGGAAGATTCTGGTGTTAATCAACCCCTTCAGTGGTCCTGGGAAAGCTCGCCAGATCTTTGAGAATGGAGTTTCCAGCATGCTGGAGGAGGCAGACATTTCCTTTAAAATGGTCATCACAGGTGAGTTTTTGAATCAATGCTTCAATGGTTGTAGAGGACAGTGCTGGAATATAGTGGAGGCCAATTTCAAGATATTACATGGATCCAAATACAATTGTTGACAATTAGAAAAGTTATACTGTATAAGTGGAATTTTTAGTGAGAGCCAAATTTAGCAATTTCTTTTTAAAAAATGATATATTATTGTAGCGAGGGGTAATTTTAGTGATTATATACTGCCATGAAAGATAAGTCTTACCTACTATTCAGAATGAATTATTAATGATATTCAATTTTAGTGACCTCAACACTCTCGCTAATAATGTCAAAATTGAATCTTCCCTAAAAAATTCTGCTTATAGGTATGCTGCGCACTGATGCCTCCCTAAATGTTTGGCAATCCTTTTAAGGCATTAAATGTTGTCCACTGAACTAAGTCAAGAGTTGCATAGGACAAGTATTTTTCTTTAAACATGAGTACAAGAATTACTTTATTTTCTGTGCCCCATAATAGAAGATCCAGGGACTTAAAGTTTTTTGTCTGTGTGCTGTCTGACTGTCTACAAAAACTTGAACCTTTCCCAACATTTTTGATTGGCTGGAGCTGGGTCTTTCATATTTCAAATATTTTATTTCTTGTGACAAGACCTTTTTTGGTAGCAAGATTTTTGACCTTGACCTTGGAGTTTGACCTACTTTTAAAGTTTTACCAAATTTTAACCTTGACCATAATTTTTGAACAGATGATGCTAGGGCTTTTATACCGGTACTTCCCATTGTATTCCTTGTGACATGAAATTTCCTCGGATATCAACATTTTTACTTCTTGACCTTGACTTTGGATTTTGACCTACTTTTTAAAAAAAACTTTAATTTTGGACATAAATTTTGAACGGATGATGCTAGGGCTTTCATACTTCACATATGTATTTCTTGTGACATGACTTTTCCTTTGATACCATTTTTTTTTTTTACCTCTTGACCTTGAATTTGGATTTTGACATATTTTTGAAAAACTTCAGTTGGGGTCATAACTTCTGAAGTTGGGCCTAGGGCTTTCATATTTCACATGGGAATTCCCTGTGACAAAACCTTTCTTTGGGTACCAACATCTTTGACCTCTTGATCTTGACCTTAGAGTTTGATTTCAATTGAGAATTTTAACCTTGGCCATAGCTGTCATACGGTGGCATCAGTGTTTCACAAACACATCTTGTTATAAACAAAAATTAGAGTGATGTAATGCTTGCAAGGTAAATATGGTGTCATGATTCTTACCAAAGTTTATTTGGACAAGATGAAGTATTTTTGTCAGGGCCATATGTCATATATTTTAAATATTACCCAGCCATTTTTAATATCTTTTATACGGAAGCCAGTTGGTGCCAGGTAGAAAAAATATTTTATCTGGCAGCCGCCACATAAATAACTGGCAGCTGCAAAATAATTTTCTGGCAGCTGCCAGATAAAAAGATCTGGCGACCACCAGATACCAGGTAACTTATCTGGTGGCCGCCAGATAATTATTTGGCTGCCGCCATATAATTTTCTGGCGGCCGCCAGATAAATAGATCTGGCGGCCGACAGAAGGTTAACTGGTGGCCGCCAGATAATTATCTGGCGGCCGCCAGTTATTTATGTGGTGGCCGCCAGATAATTATTTGGCGGTGGCTAGAAATTTATCTGGTGGCGCCACATAACATATTTTTCTACCTGGCACCTACCGGCTTCCGTAATTTTAGAAGTGAAATTACACAAAATATATATATTTTTCTTTATATATATATATATATTAAAAAAAAATCAACTGTAAATGAAGTAACATAGTCTACTGTGCAATTTGCCTCAGATTATGATCTATTTGTTGACTTAATTATTATTGCACTTATAAGGCCAAACAAAAAAATATGTGTGGTTCCGGTTACACTTCCAAAAAAATTAGGGTAGGTAGGTAGGGATTTTTTTTTTTTTTTTTTTTTTTAACAAAATGATTTTCTTAATTTTTTCTAAATAATACCTATCACTGCTTTGCAAATGGCATTTAGATGTGGTGTGATAATATACTAGTCAATATTGGTAGGGGACACATACATGCTAGCTTGCTTTGGATTTAACACTATTAAACACTTGCACTATGTTTTGCAAGGAGGCCGTCATTGCTGAAACTAAAACTTAACTGGAGCCATTGATGGAAATCGGGGGAAATTCCGCGAAAAATATGAAAATTGCCAAAAAAAGTTTAGGGTCGGGGGTATAAAATGGGAAGGTCGAGTAACCGGAACCACACATATTTTTTTATTTGGCCTAAGGTACATGTAGCATAAAACATGCTTATAGCAAATATGTTAATGAATTCATGCTTGTAACAAAGTGATTTTTTTTCCCCAAGATTGTAAAATTGTGAACTTATACAGAAAAATGGAATTTCATGATGAAACATTATAAGCGTGTTTTACTGTATTTTGAATGAAATTACAGAGGTGCCCAAAATCTGGGTTGTACTAGAGTTCTAAGGGTGTGGTAAAATGAGGGGTGCAAAAACCATGCATATATGATAAGAAAAAAATATATTTTTTCTCTTGTGAAGGCAACAGAGACATAACATGTATTGATCTGAATACATAACATATGCTAATTGATACTAAATATATGTACAATTTTTATGCTGGGTAAACCTGTGCGAACTTCATATTCTACAATATTCTCTGCTGATTCATCACAATAAGACAATTCTATACATTGTCATCAGATTATTGTGTCAACAATCCACTTGGAATTCACTTCCTACTAAACTATTCTGGTATTTCACAGTACAGAGTAAAATTGTTCATTCATATCGTGTGTGAATTGTTACAACACATTGATCTTTGTGACAGATTATGAGTGGATATAAATACAGGGTTCGACAAATTTAAGTGAATTTATAGATATCAAAAGACAATTATTTTTAAAGCAAAGTTTTAAAACAAGTAATAAAATTGATTTCTTTTGTCTGTAGATTTATGGAGATTGAAGAACAATACATATGAGAAATTTATTATACACCCCAGCACACACAAACATGTTGAGGGGGGGGGGGGGGGGGTTATATAGGAATCACCTTGTCTGTCTGTCTGTCAGTCCTCTTGCAATCTTGTCTGGGCTATAACTTTATTATGGAGAATCATTGGAAGCTTGAATACTTAGTACAGAGATTACTTCTGAGGTTGTGTTATGACATTGACCCAGGCTATTCCATTAAGTTCAAGGTCAATGGCAGAAAAAGTACAAAATTTGTTTCTGGTCTCTAACTTCCTAACGGAGAAACATTGGAAGTTCCTACCTCACATAAAGATTGCTTATGACCTAAAGGTATTTTTTGACCTTAATGCTAGGTGATTTGATCAAGTTCAAGGTCACATTTGAAAAATGCATATTTCCTGTCCTGATCATCTTGCAATGGAGAACATTAGAGGCTCATACTTATCACAAATATTGCCTGTGACCTAGGGATATGTATTGAGCTTGACCCAGGTTATTTCAGCAAGTTCAAAGTCAATGGCAGAAAAAGTACATTTTTGTGTCTGGTATATAACTCTCAAATAAAGTCTTATTGGAAGTGTATACTTAACACTGAAATTGTTTATGACTAAAGGGAGTATCTTGATCTGACCTATCATGGTAACTTTATTTATAAGTTCAAGGTCACTGGTGGAAAAATCATCAAATTCATATTCAGTCTATAACTTTCTAATGGAAAAACATTGGAAGTTCATATTTCACAAAAATATTATTTATATCTTGAAAGTGTTTCATGACCTTGACCCAAGGTTATTCCGGCAAGTTTCAGGTCATTGGCAGGAAAAGTGTCAAATCTGTGTCCAGAACATTATACTCTAATAGAGACATATTTGAGATTGAAATTTAAAACAAAGATTATTGCTGAAGGTATGCCACATTAAACCAAGGTCATTGTGGCAAGTCACTGGGATGTATCAAATTTATGTTGGGTCCATAATTTTCTGATGGAGAAACATTGGAGGTCAATAACTCACTCAAAGATTACTTATGACCATAGGATATGTCGCTTCTTTAATCAAGATCATTTGGGAAAGGTCAAGGTCAACACTTTATATGGGCACTTTAAAAAAATGATGTGGGGGTATTATTTATGAGCTCACTCACAGTACCTCAAGTTTGTTTTATTTCTCCATGTGGTTAACTAATATTTTTTTACTTCCAAATATCTAGAATGAATATCTTTCTTTTGACAGAGTATGCTGGTCATGCTACAGAGATGATGAGGAGTCTGGATTTGTCTGCCTGGTATGGTGTGGTCATAGTATCAGGAGATGGACTTATATACGAAGTATGCATGAGTTCTATCAATAATTTTACTTTTCGTAAAACACTGCCTGTATTTAAATATTTAATTTTTAAAAAAAGGAAGGATTTCTTTCCTAGAATTTTTTTACTAAGTGACCTTGACCTTTAACCTTGCAGGTAATCAATGGTCTAATGAGCAGGGCTGACTGGGAGGTGGCTATTAATTTCCCAGTTGGTTGTTTACCCGGTGGATCAGGGAATGCCCTGTCTCTAAATATAAACTATCAAGCAGGGTAAGGAGGAAAAGATCAAAATTTCTGTGACATTTAAAAAATCCTTTTTTACTATATATATTTTATATAATATATATATTTAGGGAATGACTGTCTGATTTATTGGTTTCATGATGTGATCAAGCAATTGGCTTGTGTGATAATTTGCTTAAAATTATCACGCAAGCCAATTGCTTGATCATAATCATGAAACCAAAAAATCTGACAGTCATTCCTTATATTTACATGCTGTTGATTCTGTAAATTCATGTGCTACAAGCCCCGCCAACTTCTGTCTCTCTCTGTCCTGCCCCCTAACCATGCCTGTCAGTGAACCAGTGGCTTTATGTAGAAATCAAGTACTTTTTTTTACTATTTATAGTTTTATCTTGAACAAAGAAATTTAAAAATGTATATATTAGAAAATAAAGCCATAACTGATATCTGTACGATATGGCTTAGTTGGTGCATGCACTATACTGTGCTAATTTTCACCTTTTCTGTAATGTAGTCCATGAACTGTACACATACATATGATATGTCAATATTTGTTTGCTAGATAAATTAGTAATATACAGGCTGTGTTGCTGTATGTATATATATAGAATGACAGTAGGACAGAAGTCTGGTCATGGTCACTAAGGACAATGTTAAATTTTTGACCTATTTTTTTTTTTATGTGGAGTGATCATCTTTTGCAGAGATTGTCATGTTTTGATAAAGGGGGAAAAATATGGAGATTAAAGTTTATAGACATCATCTATAAGGAAAGGGATTTTTCTTTTTCAAACACATTGTACCACCTATGTCAATTTCAATGAGAAATTGCTAATAGCATGTTAGATTGTCTTCTGAGATAAACAATGATTATAAAAAAATGTTGGTGTGTTTCTTAGGTTATGCAGTATAATACAATTACAAGTCAAGATCATTATGAGTGTCATATTGGAAACCATCATAAATTCTACTGGGGCCCTCAATAACAGATTTAAACCCCATTCAGAACTACTTTTATTTTAAGTAGCTTCTCTACAGATTTCATATTATGCAGAATTCTATGAATAAGTATGATTTACTGAACTCTTAAGCCTCTCAAAAATTATACAATGTATAAATTCAACAGGAAATCAATAATGCATCATAAATATATCGTGTCGGTGTACAATAGTGAAATTTTTTTCAGGGAGCCTGTAGATTTGAACCCTATTCTTCACTCCACCTTTGTGTTAATAAAACACCGTGTCATCCCAATGGACCTGGTGCTGGTACAGATCCCCGGGAAGCAGATGTACTCCTTTCTGTCAGTCACCTGGGGCTTGGTAGCAGACATTGACTATGAGAGCGAGCGATTGAGAGTTCTTGGGGCTTCCAGATTTACCCTCTATTTCATAAAGCGAGTTGTCAGTAAGTAACTCATCTCAATCAAAGACAGAAAATGACAAGAACATGCACAGAAGAAAAATCAGAGGGTGATGTCCCAATGATAATGTAGCATTATTCCAAGTTAATATGAATGGTTATACTGCATTACAAAGCTCTGCTCTGCTATTAACTGAAGTCTTAAGCAATATTCATTTTGAATCAAGCAGAGAGAATCTATGAAGTAATTAAGATACATCTGTACCATTTTCATGAGAAATAATGGGGATGTATGTAATATGTACATGTACCTGTATTCATATATATGTTTTACTTAGAACTCTCCTTTATTTTAGGTCTTCGGAAATACAGAGCTAAAGTTTCATTTCTTCCCGTTACCCCTTATGAACCAGGTGCCAAAAATCAGAAAGAGAGGGCAGTGAAATGTTCCCGTCCTCGACGATTTACGATGATTAGAAACTCTACTACACAACGCAACATCAGTTCCTCTGTTTACGAGGGTGGGGTACAAGGAGTGTACACAGAAAAGTCTTCATCTCATTCCTTACCACGACTTCGGTCCAAATCCATGCCTGCTGTGAAAACCATCAGTGAAACAAATGGAGACATATCAGGGTATGAAGAGCATGACAATGTGATGTTTGAGCTGGATGATTCTGATGAATGTTTTACTTCAAGTCTGCCAAATGGTGATCATGTAAAAGATGACAATGTTAGTACTGAAAGTGAAAATATATTTGAAGAAATGGTGCATACATTAAACAATGATGGAAAACCCCTTCAGGCACCCCTGTTGGCACCTCTGGAGGAGGAGGTTCCATCAAATTGGGTCACAATAGAAGATGAATTTATCACAGCATGTGCCCTATACCAGCCTTATCTAGGCCCCGACAACTTAGCTTCACCTGAATCCAGACTTAATGATGGACAGATTCATCTTCTTATTATCAGAGCAGGAATCCCGAAATCTGCTCTTGTGAACCTATTCCTTTCCTTTGAAACGGGGGACCATATAAGCTCACCGTATGTAGAAATGATCAAAGTCTTAGCCTTTCGGTTAGAGCCCATGGGAACTGAGGGCAATATAATGGTAGATGGGGAGCATGTGGACTATGGACCAATTCAAGGACAGGTGCTCCCTGGGATAGCAAGAATTATGGGAGTTCAATGACCACTTCCTGTGATAGCTAGGGCCATTTTAATATTTAATCATGCTGCACTTTTTTTCAAATCTTAGATAGGTTTTATTTTAATTCATGAGAATTGAATGATTTTCTTTAGATTCTTGGTTGCAAGGTCAGAGACCTTGCAGTGAATTTTGAGAAATAACATGCCTGAATCTTTGCAAGTTCAAAGACCTGATTAAAATGTTTTATCTCTGAAAATTCATTGAAAAAGGGATGTGTGTAAGCTGATTATAGTTTCCTTCTAAGGAAATGAATACAGAATTCAGAACAATTAAGAGTACAGGTGTACTGAATTTCATTTTTGTGATCATGTATTTATTTCATTGTTAATTTATTTGATTTGTAATTCGACAAATTAATTTATGTGTGTTTATTTTGAAACAATATATGGATGAAAGAAGCATTTATTTCATGTAAAAATATGACATATTATTACATGTATATATATTTACATGTATAAAGATTTGTTGCATTTTGTTGCAATGCTTTATTCATAAAAAACAATTTTTGCCCAAAGTTGATTACCGGTGTCATATAATATATTGAACCCCGCGATATTTTAAACCCGGGTTCAAAATATTGCTGCGAAATATTGAACCCCCCTATAAAATATTGATCCTGGGGTTCAAAATATTATGGCCATAATATTTTGAACCTGGGGTTCAAAATATTATAGCCTTAGGGCCATAATATTTTGAACCCGGGGTTCAATATATTATGGCCATAGGGCCATAATTTTTTGAACCCCAGGTTCATTAAATTATAGCATTATGGCCATAATATTTTGAACCCCCATTACAGACATTCTCTGTTTCAAGCATAGGGGTTCCTGAGATTATGGCGTTGAAATGTTGTACCTCCTAATTTTAATTTTTTTTTTGGTAGGTTGGGGTGGAGGTTTAAGCTAGAATTTATGGCTGTAAAATGTTGTACCCCCTATTAGACATATATGTGTATAGGAGTGTGTTTAAAAATTATTGACTTAAAATAATTTTTGAATGGTAAGAGGGGATTCAAGATATTATGGCAGTGAAATGTTCAACCCCACCACATTTTATAAGGGGTTGAAAATATTGTGGATGTGAAGTATTGAACCTCCATTTAAAGACTACTATGGAAAAGGAAGTGAAAGTATTTAACACCCGTCTCCCACACACTCACCTTGATTTAATTGTTAGATCTTGAGGGTTGGGTATCTCTATATTAAAATTATTTTTTTTCTAATAACTGTGCAATACCTAAAGAAGTGAGAGTAAAATAATATAGCCAAAATATTGAAGTCTGAAATTGTCACCAGGAAATTAAAAATAATTGTCTTTTATCATCAAACCCCAAATATTCTACATCAAATAACTAAAATAACTTGATATGTCTGATGGAAAAACAATTATGAGATATTTATTTCTTTGTCTTTTATCCCATCCCAAAAGGTATTTATTTATTTTCTTTAATTTTATTATTTTTGTATAATTTTCAATTTGAAAAAAGAAAATTCAAGGAGCAATGTAGTATCTCTCCATTGAGGAGGTAACAGGGATATAGTACCTGTGTATTATGTGTACACAAGGAGGTGTCATTGGAGGTCAACAATACCCACTGTCTATTGTTTCCCTTTGATGGTTTCTGTATTATCACTATACAGTGTTTAGAGAGTGTACAAATTGAGTAGTCCCTCATAAATTAAAAGGGTAGGGGACTCAATATTTTATGGTCATAATATCTTGACCCCCCCCCCCCCAGTTAAATTGAAAGGGTAGGGGACTCAATATTTTATGGTCATAATATCTTGAACCCCCTCCATCTTAAATTGAAAGGCTAGGGGGACTCAATATTTTATGGTCATAATATCTTGAACCCCCTCTCTCTTAAATCTAAGGGGTAGGGGACTCAATATTTTATGGTCATAATATCTTGAACCCCCCTCTCTCTTAAATTAAAAGGGTAGGGGGACTCAATATTTTATGGTCATAATATCTTGAACCCCCTCCCTCTCAAATTAAAAGGGTAGGGGGACTCAATATTTTATGGTCATAATATCTTGAACCCCTCTCCCTCTTTAATTAACAGGGTAGGGGACTTGATATTTTAAGGTCATAATATTTTGAACCCCCTCCCTCTTAAATTAAAAGGGTAGGGGACTCAATATTTTATGGTCATAATATTTTGAACCCCCTCCCACTTAAATTATAAGGGTAGGGGGACTCAATATTTTATGGTCATAATATCTTGAACCCCCTCCCTTTTAGATTAAAAGGGTAGGGGACTCGATATTTTATGGTCATAATATCTTGAACCCCCTCCCTCTTAAAATGAAAGGGTAGGGGACTCAATATTTTATGGTCATAATATCTTGAACCCCCTCCCTCTTAAAATAAAAGGGTAGGGGACTCAATATTTTATGGTCATAATATCTTGAACCCACCGGGTTCAATATTTTATAAGGGGGTTCATTATATCGCAGCAAAAAAATGAACCCGGGTTCAAAATATTATGCGATATATTGAACCCGGGTTCAATATATCGTGGTATCAAAATATTATGCTACACCGGTATTTAATCAGTTGGTAAGAAGTCTTATACAGTTAAAACAAGATTTATTAAGGACAAGGATTTTTTTCTATTAAACTATTAAAATATACATCAATATGATAAATATACTGTACATATTGTAGGTAAAAATGATATTTCTTTTATTTGATCATAGCAATGCCATAAACTACAAAGTTATTTTCTGTAAATTTTGAAACTGAAGACAAAATTTGTAATTTTTCTAGTCTAAAAACTTAAGATTGTAACAATAACAACACTATCAAGTCTACCAGGGTTCATGAAAAAATTGATGTTGGAATACAATTGTAAAAGAAAAAACATATTTACTTTATATCTTGAACACCGATATCTCGAATACCATGGATATGTAGAAGTGATTTGGAAGTCCCAATCACATATTTTAAAGATTTTATCCTTGATATGTTGAATCCTCAGATATCTCGAAGTTTTTTCTCGGTCCAAACAAGTTCAAAATAACAAGGCTTGACTTCATTATATTTTATCTTTAAATACAATTAGGAATAACTTTCTTGATATCTGGACTGTTATATTGATGACATCATCATTTAACAGATTTTTACTGACATTAAGTTTATGAGGGGCCATAATTATAGGATCTTTGGATTAAGGGACCATTATTTAGAAGTCAAATATTATGAATTTATGGTGTACTGTTGAGGTACTAATAGTAAGGCCTAAGAAAAAAGATATGTTTCTTTCCAGTTATCCGACCAACCCTAATTATAATTTTTTTTACGGTACATTGTAAAATCTGGAAATTACGTCTGTATGTTTTCCTTTCATTGACGAACATAACAGTTTATAGGGCATAAGGATCACTTTTTAGTACATTTAGCCATTTTTAGAGCTGTTGGTAGATAGTTTTTATATAAAAAAAGAAGATTTTATGGCTTTAGAAAAAGAGAGCTACAAACTGTCTTTAACATTTGTATTTCAAAGTTATGCCTTTAGGTAAAATACAAAATTTAAAAAATTAAAACAAAGCCCTACCTACCAACCCTATTTTTTATTAGCATGTAATAGTGAACAAATGTCACGGGGTTCACAGGTGTGTGAAAGTCAGTCAACATATTGGGTCTCAATAGCTCAGTGGTTAGAGTGCTGGCACAGTACGCCAGAGGCCCTGGGTTAGAGTCCCAGATGAGACTTGATTTCTCACCACCAGTGACACAAACATGTTTCTGATGGCCTTAATTTGCTAAAGACTTTCTTGTGTTTTTCTGCTGTCAATTTTCCATAATATAGCAGAGATTTTTTTTTATAGTCAATCTACATAACTAGAATTATCTTTGTAGAGGAGAAGTACATATTTATGAAGAAAACATTTCCATGACAATTTTCTGTGATAGATTTATATACATTTAGATTTAATATATACATTATTGAGTTCAATCTGTTGTCATGACATAAAAATTGTATGACATAATAAGCAAGCAGCATTATATATGTTAACTATTGTACAAGGTGCAAATGCTGGAAAAATCATCCTGGTGCTTGAAGAAGCTCATTATAAATGTGTAACACATTGCTTTCTTGGAAGATTTTTTCATTGTCAGCTTCCTTGTTTATAAGTGCTGTTTGTATCATTGTCAATAAGTAATAGACTTAACATATTCTGGGCATTAAAGAAATTCTTATATATATATACATACAAGGCAAAGTGTAGTACTTTGAAAATTTAAAACATCATTGTGTGAAAAAGCAGTTAACAACAACAATTAAAGACCACATAGTGATCATGAACTATACAGTACCATTACTGGTAAATAACACTGAACATGTCTAATATACTTTAAAATTATATTAAGTAGATTCAATTTAGAAATTTAAGAAGAAGATAAAAATTGAACTATTTTTGGAATCACCTGCTCAATAGAGATGATAATGATAAAATCCATTTAAAAAAAAAAAAAGAGTCAAATATGATATATCAAATTAAGTGATCTAAAGTGATATCTAGTGCCTAGGATTATTTTTGGCACAAAGCCCAAACAGGTAAATCTGTGTGAATAGAGTATATTTATTCCCTATATTGAATTCTGAAAAACTTTATTATTTGATGACCCAGTTTTAATATATTTGATGAAATCAAAGTCAAAAGCAAACTCCACAATATACTTAGTACTATTCTTATTTGGCTCAGCAAAAATTTACACCTGTCAAACAAGCCACTCTACACTGCTTGTCAGTAGAGAGGTTAAGAATTCTCGAACATTTATCTTTATCTATAGTTTACTGTTCCATAACCACCAGATAGAGGAGATGTGTACACTAAGATCATGTAAGGGAAAGTAAATAATTTGTACTTGGTAAGCCCAGTCCAGAAATTTTTTTTTTGTGTTAATACGAGTGCTTATATAAATAGGCAGACTTGAAATATTGGCTTTTACATCGTCTTATTGCTTTTTGTCGCTATGCTTGATATTTAATATTGGTAATGTTAAATTGATAGAAATGTGTTTTTTGCAATAATGTTGATTATCCAGATATGCATGTAGATAATCCACACATTGATTGTTGGCTTTTATTTGTTAAAAGAGTCAAGTGAATTTAATTTTATATTTAGAAAGAAAATCAAAATATGTTTTACTGTATAAAGAAACTTTTTGAAACTTACTCTGGTGAGCAAGTGTTTTCTTTTTCGAATTTTTTTCTGTGGTTTATACTTTGTTCTGGGAAGAATTCCTTTTTTTAAACTTTCATTATTTGATTTACAAGTACAATTAGTCCTATGTCACATATTTGTGAGTCTTTGTAGTACGTATGTTTATAATTATTGTACAAGCACAACGAAAATCATACACTCTGTAGCCGGGCTTTTGTGGACTCGAGTGTATCATGTCTATATACTGAATGTTTTCTTCCTGAAATAAAAACAAAGGACATAAATACTCATTCCCTCCTGTACTTCAGGGGTATATATACTTATCAGCATTTATTAAAAACTTTGTTATCAATGTTGTCAACAGCTTTTGTCTCTATTTCTTAGTGTTCTAATTTTTGAACTATGCAAATAAAAATTTTGCTTTATCTTGAGTAAGCCTAGATTTGATTTTATGAAGTGCTCTCCATTTCATTGCAAGAGTTCAAGTTTCTGTGTCCAGCTGCATGTATTTATAATACCTGTAAGTCCCAGTTGATGATACCATGTTTGGTTGAAATATACTCTTGATTAAAATTTACTTACTACTTTACTTACTTACTAGGTTTATTTATCTTATTCAACAATAGAACAAAAATTAGGCCAGGGACAATAGTGTAACTGTCACTTATGAAATCTGAGAATTTAAAGGGGGATGCGTGTGCTGGTTCCCCAAATCCCTTCTGAATCTACCAGAGCTTAGTATAAATGAATATTTTTGGTGCTTATATGAAATTGGTGCAAAAACAACTGCATTTGGAGATGCCAAAATTGGTTCATTAAATACTTTCTCTTTCGGAGAAAAAAAAGCCCCCCCCCCCCCCTTTTTTAATGATTTATAGTTGGTGCAAATTTGTCAGTTCTATTTAATATATCAATATATATAAAGAAATCTGTTTTAAAAAAAAAAGAAGAAAATTTTTTTATAAGATAAAATGGTGCAATGCTGCATATTTAGGTCTGAATGTGTGTTTTGTGATAAAGAAAATCACAGGTGATTGGTATCCATCCATAATTTAAAAAAATATATATTGTCATATAAAATTTGAATTTGGATAAAAATAATACATGTACTTACATGCAATACATGTAGCTTCTACAGTAAAATTTAATATGAACAGTAGTTTTACCTTGTAAAAGAATTGAATTGATAATTGAATATGATGTGTGCAATCTATTGTGCAACCAAGAATGTAACAATGAATTTGTATTGTCTCTGATCTACATGTATTTTAATTTCAATACCTAAAAACACTTGCATTTATTTATCAACACAGTTATATAAATTGGAATCATTTGTATGACAAAAGTTGAAAACAAAACTGACTCGTTGTTGTGGTTATAAGGACCTTTGAACTGTTGTGATCAATAAATGTTGAATTACAGATTATTCATGTGTTTTCTCTTCATTAAATAAATTTCATATTGAAGGCTATCAAGTGACATACAGGGTCCCCCAGTTTTAAAAGATAGACAGCTATAATGATGAGTGGTACATCGTAGAAAAGATTGCAGTTAACAGCGTTACTTTTAGTAGCAATATCCACAGTGTAGGAAAATATCTACTGGTCTATCTGTATAGTATTTCATAATGCAGTCTGGTTCATAACTGAAGTTGTACCTCTTTTACAAATAGATGATTGGAAAGACAGACACAGTCATTATTGTAGGGCACTTGCATTATATAGACCTTCAGTGTGCTTGGGGCACTTCCATACCATCACTCAATACCTCATTGACCTTAATACAGCATCTTTCTAATGGTCATATTGCAACATATCCAAATAACAACCCCATTAATTAAGAAATGTGTAAATGCTGCCATTTGATTTTCTCCAAAGATAGCAATAAAATTCTAGTTTTCATTTTACATTTTTAATGATTTTCACCTTCAATTTTTTTGACTGAACTGCAACATTCTCTTAAACAAAAAATATGTCCATAAAATTTGAATGCCCTACCAAGGGTTATTAGTAATGCAATATAAAAATGAATGGACCTTGCTTCTTTGTTTAATATTTGGGTAAATGAAGAATAGTGAGGTCAAGGTCATAGGGAGGGTTAGGGTCAGAAAACTATGATACAGTTGAATAGCTCTCACCAATTTGAATTAGGGTGTGAGGTTTGGTGAAAATATCTTGAACAGTTTCTTTTAAACTGAGTTTTAACAAAATAGTAAAGGCAAAGATCAAAGGGAAGGTCAAGGTAAAAAAAAAAAAACTGGACACAGTTGATAAGTTGTCATCAATTTGTATCAGTGTATGTGTTTACATAAAAATATCTTCAGCAGTTTCTTTGAAACTGAGCTCAATACAAATAAAGAAAAGTAAGTCGAGGTCATACATTTTGAATATAGTTAAGTAGTCCGCTATGATGTGTATATATATATGTGTTTAGATAAATCATTATTTATCTTGAATAGTTTCTTTGAAACTGAGCTAAATGTAAAATAAAATGGCAAGGTAAAGGTCAATTTTAATGCAGTTGAATAGCTCTTCCTAGTATGAATGAGAATATAAAGTTTCAATGATAAAAAATATCTTGAATAGTTTTTATTTTTTTTTTTTTTTTTGGAAACTGACTTTAATGCTAATTTAACAAAAAGTGAGGTCAAAGGGAAAAAAGTGGGTAAAATTGTTTTCATGTAAAGGAATAGCTCCTACTAATAAGTATCAACATATGAAGTTTGATAAAAATATCTTGAATGGTTTCGTTGAAACTGAGCTTAACACAAATTAAAAAAAAGTGAGGTTAAGGTCAAAGGGAAAGTCAAGGTAAAAAAATAGCTCTCATCAATATGTGACACCATATGAAGTTTGATAAAAATATATTGAAAAGTTTCTTTTAAACTGAGCTTAACGCAAAGTGTGGTGGATGGACAGACAGAAGGATGGAAGAACGGACATGACAAACACTATATGCCCTGACCATATTCATGGCAGGGCATTAAAATCTTTAAACATTAGCCCTCATACACTCAGGTGCCTTACACTTCCTAATCCATTAAAAAAGAAAATACATAATATGTGGAATCTATTCAGATAGTATTTATGTGTACACATTCAAATACAAAATACAATGCATCGCAGTTAGATTAAATACAAATGTATAAAAGTAAAATAAAGAACATAATGTAAAAATTGACAAAGGTTTATCACAGACTAGCTATCATATAACTATGAAGAAGTAATTGAAATCCACAGCCTTAATGACAAAAAACTCCTCCCCAAAATTGTCATCATGATTCATTTAAGATGATCCCGGGCCGGTATGATCTCAAAAAGACATCTGATTTACGCAGCACAGTAGTATCTGATTGGTTGATCAGAGTTGGTGGGTGGTGCTATATGTCATGACTTGGAGTTGGAGCCACTGTAGGGCATGTGCTTCAGTGTATACAAAAACATGCTTTGTTCCTCAAGGTATTTCTGATCCTGAAACAAGAAGGAGAAACTTGTCAACTTTAAAATATTAATCAACATGTTAAAAGTCCACAGTGATAAATTTCTGTCATATCTTGATTTAAGGTTATATCTCAAAGGTCCCTGTAGCAATTAGGCTAGAAATTTTGTTCATATTTCTGATGCCATAAAAGAGAAAGACTTGTCTTTACTTGTTCAGACTGAAGTGATGTGTCATATCCATGAGACAAGAATATCTCCCAAGTCAAGGTCGTTGAAGGCCTTGGTAACTCAAACAATAAATGCTCTTATCTAGTCCTGCATCAAGCCTCGACTTATGATTATATCTCAAAGGTAAAGGTCATTGAAGTGAATGAGTAAAAAAAATAGTTCCATCTCAATGATATTAGAAACAAAGATGACAATGTATTATATTACAGTTGTTAATGCATTGATGGTGTGTCACAACACTGACTCTAAGATCAATATTAGCCTTTTTTTTATCATGTACCTTTAATGCCTCCATTTTCCACATGCGTATTGAGCGATCTGCCTTAATGGACTCAGTAATGGAACCTACAGAGTTCAAAGATTGCTGCATAGCTGGGTTGCTCTGTTGCATAGCCTGGTTGCTCTGTTGCATGGCAGGGCTTCTGTAGACTTGGTAAGTTGGTGCATTGCTGTTCTGAGGTATCATCATTTGTTCTCCACCTGAGATTGAGATAAGCCATATTAAAATTCATTACTGTATACATACAGTCAAACCCTGTTATCTCTAACTCAATGGGACCGAGAAAAAACTTCGAGATATCCGAGGATTCGAGATATACAGGGTAAAATACTTAAAGAAAAAGGGATTGGGACTTCCATATCACTTCGACATATCCATAGTATTCGAGATATCAGTGTTCGAGATACCGTAGTTCAACTTTATCATAAATTTAGCATTATTATTGTCTAACATTCAGACATTAAAAGCCAAATGTGCTCAGTGTTTTTTGTTAACTGGGTATGATGATTTTTCATATCAACTCTGTAAGGGTTGCAAAAACTGAAAAGTTTTGACAAAATATACCCTGTACATTATTCCAGACAGAGCCATTACACTCACCCTGAGGCTTAATTCCTGCTCCACCAGGTGTTCGACAATTAGGACAGAGCATGGCACTTTTTAAGTTTTCTACTTCCTTCTTCTCTTTAGAAAGACGAAGACGGTCCTAGAAATTCAAAATCAGCAGGAATTATTTCTACTTTCTCAAACAAAGCTAACCACAACTTCAAAGATTTTTCTAAAAAATTAAGCATTTAAAAATTGTCTTCAATATCTAAAAATTTCCATGTAACGTGTAACTTTAACGTAAATTAAAATTCAACATAAAATACAAAACAGTGGCAAAATCTGATTAACAAATTCTTTCTTACATCAGCAATCTCCCTTTCTTTTAGCCTGAGTAGCTGAACTTGATGTTGTATGCTGGCTGCCCTCTCTGATTCTTCACTCTCAATCTTCTTAGCCTCAATCAGAGCACTTCTTCCTTCCTCTTGCTTAGACTGAGATTCCTGTTAAAAAAAATTCTGCACTTAAAATCAATACTGTATATGTAAAAATTAGTTTGTTGATATCACAAGAAATGAAAAAGGAAATACAATATACATGTACATACCAAGCAAACAAGGCTATTTAAAATATGGTAAGCAAAAATTCCTCTCTCCTTTTTTTCAATCTTATTAGCAAAATTAATCAATAGTCATTAAATTTAACAATAATACAGTAAAACACAGTTATAGCAAACATGTTTATAATGAATTCATGCTTACAGCGAAGTGATTTTCATTCCTATTAGTTTTAAAACATATTGTGAACTTAACGGATATAGGAAATTATGTTTATAACGAATCAAAATTCTTTGTCCTTGGCACTTCACTACAAGCGAATGTTTTACTGTATTAAGATTGCGTACAGATCTGAAAATTCTGATGTCCCATTATAGAATAGCATCTTCATCACAACTAATGCCACATGTATCCATACTGGCCCTGTTAATATTCTCCTTGAACATTTTTTTTTATGAGAGGGCTATTTAAATAATCATTATAAGAATACCAGAAACTGACCATATACATCTGGTCGACCTCCTCCGACCTCTCCTTCAGGGTCTGAGCTGCTCGGATTAGATCCTCTTCTTTCTCTGACATCTTGGCTTGTTCCATCTCCAGCTTCCTCCTTTCGTTGTCAAGACGATCCTCCTCACGCTGAAGTTCCTGACGACGAATATTCTGTTTGTTCTTCTCCTCAGATATTGCCTTCATCAGAGCTTCAAATTCTGCCTTAGCCTAAATTGTATTTTTTTTGTTATTTTTCATGGAATTATTTGCAATTATCTTTTTAAAAAAAACCCCTCTATTTACTGTACTGTTTGATGTGTTTATTTTAACCTTTTAATTCTGAAAGTATCAGAAATACACCTGCTCCTAAGTTACATGTATATATACACGAAGACAATTATATTATCCAGAACCTTGGCCATTACAATTAATTTATCTTACCTGTGCCAGTTTGACCATATTTATTTTACCTGTGCCAGTTTGACCATATTTATTTTACCTGGCCAGTTTGACAGCTTGGACAAATTGGCCAGTTTGACAGCTCACATATCCATATTTATGCTGTCTTTTGATCTCACCTGGGCCAGTTTAACAGCTGCGTCTTCTGCATCTTCCCTCTGGACAGTGAGAGCCACATTGAGTTTGGTTCTCTCCTCGGCTACAGACTGTCTCTCTTTGTGTAGTTGTGACAGGACAGATTTCTGCTCCTCCAGCAAGGTCTCCTGTATGAAAAAAGAGAGAAATAAAAGATCTTAGATATGTTTTATCACTCTCTGACCTATTTATTGATAAGTTCTCTCCGTAATAGACCTCTCTTTGGACTGTTACTGACTGACTTACATTAGTTCAGTCCATCTGGTCACCTATTTACTGACTTACTATATTGGTCCTATTTTTGTCCTTTTATCATAAACTTATCCTTATTTCCAATATATAGGGCCTCTCAGTAGCCTGTTTTCACTATATTTCCCTTGTCTTCATAATATTTGACCTCTCTCTCACCTTTTTTCTGACACCCCTGTCTTGTCTTTCTTAGAGAACCTCTCTCTCTCTGGCCTCTTGTTAACTAACTTACCCTTGTTTTCTCTATATTGGGCCCCTTTACAGCCTGTCATTTACTGACTTATTCTTGTTTTACCTACATGTATATTAAGACCACCTGTTATTCAAGTAGACAGTCTTCTCTATTATTTATTGACTTATCCTTACCTTCTGTTAGACCTCTCTGTTACCTGTTGTTCAGTACATAGCCTCCTCCATTATTTACTAACTCACTACAGTAACTGTTTTCTCTATATTGGAGCTCATTCATGCCTGTTATTAATTGACATACACTTTTTTTCTCTATATTGGACCTTTCTCTGCCTGCTATTTATTGCATTACCCTTGTATTCTCTATATATGTATTGAATCTCTCTCTGGCCTGCTATTTACTGACTCATTCTTGTTTTTTTTTCTATATTGGACCTCTCTCTGGCTTGCTTTTTACTGTATGCAGGGTTATTTTCACCCCAACTTATTTTTGCCCTTTTATACCTGAAAACAATTTTGCCCATTTAGAATTTGCCCAGACACCATTCTGTTTAAGAGATCATGCTGTTTTCTTTGAATTCGCCCAATTGCAATGAGGGCAAAAGGGGCAAAAGTAAAACGGAGGCGAAAATTTCCCTGTATCCCTTGTTTTCTTATATTGGACCTTTCACTGGCCTTCTATTCACTGACTTACCGTTGTTTTCTCTGTATTGGGCCTCTCTCTGGCCACCTATCACTGACTTACTGACTTTCTCTATATTGGACCCTTCTCTGGCCCTTATTTTACTGACTTACCCTGGTTTTCTCTATATTGGACCTCTCTCTGGCCTGCTGTTCAGTCCACAGTCTTCTTTCTTCCTCTAATGAGGTCTGTAAACTTTGTAACCTTGTTTGTTCTTGCTTGACCTTCCATCTTTCCTACATATTGCATCAAATAAACCATAAAATATTAAATACACTTGAACTTCGGTATATTGAATACCGGTACTATGGATATCAAAGTAATATTTCAGTCCCAACTACTTATTCTTTAAGTATTTTACCCTGGATATCTTGAATCCTTGTATATCTCGAAGTTTTTTCTTGGACCCATCAAGTTCGAGATAATGAGGTTTGACTGTATCATTTTAGCAAGTAAAATTTTTACAAGTTTTCCTGAATAAATATTTTTGATTTTCAAACCATACCTTCCAACTCATTCAAGTTGTTTTTTTTTTTTTTTTTTTTACCCCAGAATGATTATATCTAGACAGTCTTGCATTAATTATTTAACAGCAGTTAAAAAATTGTCATTACAATGTCTCTTTCATAAAAGAAACTGACCTCATCCAGTATCCTTGTTTGTTCACGGAGTTGAGTTTCCAGTCGACCAATCAGATCCTCCAACCTTTTCCGTTCTAGATCATTCTCCTCCTGTTGTCTATTCAGACGCTCCTGCAGTACTACAAAACACAACAGCTATACAAGAAGGGAAGGTCACAAAATTTGTTTCTTCACGGCTGAAGCATGAATCTAAGGACACCATTACAAGACTTATTGTTGAACTCCAAGCTGTCAGTAAAGAATCTGCATGGACCTATCCCTAACTCTTGCCAGATACCAATTCTGAGTTAACTTTTTTTAACTTACTTCTGAGCTGTTCATCCTTTGAGCAGATAGCTATCTCCCGTTCATCCAGCCCCATGTTGTGCCAGCTATCCACCTTCTTTTGTAGCTCCCCCAAGTCTCTGGCATTATTTTGTATCATAGACACTGCCTGGACTAAGGACCTAAATACAAAGAAAAAATTATAAATGAGGATTCTATCATTGAGATACAACTAAAGACTGTATTATATAAATGCTAGATTCTATCACTAAATCAAAACCATGGCCTAATCACACTAAAACAATAACAGTTATACATATATAATCATTGCTCACTATTTACAGCACCAAATAGGACTACATTTTTGCAAGTTAACTATTACAATAGGGAGTCTACAAAAAATCATATCAGAAAAAAAAACTTCCAACAAGACAACAAATATTGCTGAAGATAGATTTGTTTACAAGATACTGTAAACCAACTTTTATTTGAGTGCGAGAAATAACTGCAAGTTTTGCGACCATCTTTCACACACAATTACCATATTTCTCGACGCAAAACACTGATTTCCTTGTGATTTATATAAAGTACATGTATTTCCTCACTCGCAAAAATTAGTACAGGTAAACTTCGGTATCTCGACATCGGATATGTCGACAACCTGGGATATGTCGACGTCCGTCCGCGGTCCCGGCAGTATTTACTATATAAATGATTTGCAAAAACTCTGATATGTCGACCTCGGTAATCTCGACAACCCTGGTTATCTCGACGTATATTCACAGTCCCAAGAGCAAAATTTACCTGGTATATGTCGACATCGGCAATTTTCTGCTCCACTGAACCTAACTGTTTGTCAGATAGGGTCGCTCGTCACGCACGGACGGCTCCGGGTATCTCGACGTCGTCAAAAATTCACACCTTTCACACCCATGTTTTGACTGCACGCTGCTTAATTAATTCTATAGACTGTGTTTGTAGGTGAATCAAAAGCCCCCTCGGCGTCTTTGAGACGTTAATTGCTTAATGTTCAGCTTGGGTAATATCACTGATAAATCTACACGATTCTGCTTAAATTTACAGGTGTTTATTTATGTCGAAACCTAACATAACTTTTGAAATTGAAAAAGATAACTAAATTACAAAGAATAATAAACATATTGAATAAATTCAAACTAAAGAATTAAAAGATGTTCTAATATTTTGTAGTTAAAATGCATTCAACAGGAAATAATCCGATTAACGACAAGATTAACCGAATCATCCGTAATTCATGCATCTGTAATATCACTACGTTAATTTAGATACACAAATCTCTTAAAAAATTAATATTAATGCACATTCTTCCTGAATGAAATAAGAAAAAAATAATTACACATTTAATATGTTTTCGTATCTCGGATGTCGACTTTATCATGTTTATATGGTTCGGTTCGAAGTTTATAGAGCGCATTTCGTATCCTGTTCTGACAAAAAAGCAAGTAGCCAAGTAACACACGAATGCTGGATGGAAAACTACAAAAATTTAGAACGATTTCGATAAAGAGAAAGAACAGGTTTTATAAATAAGATTTTTTAAAAATAACTTCTTAGAGGGATTGCTGAAATAAGTTGACCTACAGTCTATATTGAAGTCATGTACGTATAATAAGCTTATACACATGTATGTGTTTGGTTATGCAGTGAAATCTTGGACTTCAAGTCTCAACTCTGATATCTCGACACCTCGGATATCTCGACATTTTCCGATGGTCCCGTCGATGTCGAGATAACGAAGTTTACCTGTAGTTGTGGATGGATTTCAAATGAACAAATCACAAATAAAAAATGTTGTGATTAAAAGTTGGTTTACAGTACATGTAAATAGTATAATGAAGTATTTACTTTGTAGTTTCGTGAGATGTGATAGCAGCCTCTATCTGCTGATCTTTGGCCTTCTTCAACCTCTCTAGATCCTCCTCATGTTCTCTCTTTAGATCTTCCATTGTCCGCCTATAGTAAACAATCATAACTTACTACTGCAGAGTTCTTCAAAGACCCGTACTTATAATGTCATATTTCTTGGATACAGATTTTAAGAATTTTAAACAAACTTGAACATCTGTCATCATCTCATGTAACATGAAAAGGAAATTTTACTTCAACATCCTACAAGTTTGAAAAATTTTGTTGGAAAATAAAAATTGTGCTTGACTGGCTGGGTTTTAACTTTCCAAGAAGAATTTGAAACAGTTGTCAAAGCAAAAACAATTCAAAAGATGAATCATCTTCATATACTAGGGATGTCAACGAATATTCAAGTACACGACTATCATTCGATCACACCATCTATCAACTAAAATTTTTTTACTTGGGTATTTGTTAAAAATTTGCTTCCTAATAGTAATTTTAAATTCAGGATAATAAACAAACTTGAATCTGCCCAATTCATTTATTCACAGATCAATGTTCTCGTACGTAAAACTGAGGGTAAGGCTTAACTGTTCAAAGGAAATTATTTGTGTGTCAATTTATGTTTGGCAAACATGCCTCCAAAATCTACAGTTTTGGAATACTTTAAAAGATGTCAGGATGGAAAAGCAGTTAAATGTATGTTTTCACGGTTATCTGAAACTGAACCTGGGGACCTGCAGTGGAACATCAAATATGATGTATCATATGCTGAATCGTATGCCGAATCTGTCAAACATATTAAAGTTATTTTCTGATCTTTATCTCAGGAATGTAACAGCATACAATACCTGTGGACCGTATCGATATGAGTCTACCAATCTCTGGTTCTTATCCATGGATTCTATAGTATACATGAATATACATGTACCTGTGTAACCTGTGTATGGATCAGAATTGACATCCAGGGCCCCGTTTTACAAAAGAACTTATGATTACCGGGTAAGATCAAAATTTAATTCTGTTTATAACTTTCTTATTTACATTATATCGAAAATGGTTTTAATCTTTTTAAAATGAATTCAGTAAAATATTTCTACACTGGAAATTTTACACAGAATTTTCAAGTTTGCAAAATTTCGCAATCAACTAAAGTTTTTGGTCTTAGTCGTAAGTTCTTTTGTAAAACGGGCCCCTGGTCTTTAATATCTATGGGTTGTTATATTACACATACCTGTGAATACACTTGAGTTTATATCCTGGTCTTTACATCTGGATTTCATAGCATACATACTTGTGAATGGACTTGAGTCTATCTATTTCCTGGTCTTTATCTCGCTGGAACTCTTCTACATGACGCTGAAATTGGGAGGATTGCTCCGATTTGTCGCTCTCTAGCTGTCGAACCTTTGACAAATATTGATTCATCAACATCTCATTTTCCTCCCGCAACCTATGAAAGGTAATCAAGTGTATTACAGGTAAGATCAACAAGTACTATACAATTACAGACTTCAGTGTAGGTTGACATGTGTTATAAGGACCCATGTCAAGTGATATTGACCAAAGACACAGAAAGTTATAGAGATTGAGCTTGAGTCTGAAGTCAGTATCACTTGACATGGGTTCTTATAACCACATATTGACTGTTCACTAAAGTCCATAAAAGTTATATTATAAAATCACTCAAAGTGAATAATGTGACACAGTCCTTACTGAAATGATTTGACGGTCATTACTTCACAATGGTAAAAAACATGCTTCTAATGCTATGACCTCACATTCTACAAACTCTAGTGAGGCTAGTGAGGCTTTAGTGTAGGCTTATTACATTTTAGAAATGGTGAGATGTGCAATATCACATTCCGCGGATGCACTTTTGTGTCATTATCACAAAAAGACAAATATGTGACGTCCTTACAGCCAATGAAAATGATGAATGTGTTCTTATATAGTATATAACCTTTACAATCAGCAGTACATGATAACAGAAGGAAATTATCTCACTTCAACATGGCAAATATTTTAAACATACATGTATTTTTCATTGCAATTATTGGGGGACAAAATTCTTAATTTTTATGGGAATAGAAAAAGCTTTATACATGTATATTATGGTGGTTCTGATGCTCAATTTACGTATTCCTTTCAATGTAACATGTATGTGACATTTCTACATCATTAAATACGTGCTGAGTTAGGCACGGGATTATAATTAGTATAAACAGAGATAAGGCTAACAGACATCTATAGTATCTATATAAATATATAAGCCTACCTGGTTTCTTTGTTTTTATGCGTATCCTCAATTAGTTCTAATCTGCTCCTATTCAAATTGAAAATTACAAATGCATTTCCAACAAGCAATTATATGTACTATATTATTATTTACTGCATTTGATCTGCAATACTATGTGCAGTCAACTAAGTGTTCATTTTGCTGACATGCAAAAAACTGCACTCTGTTTTTAAATTTAATACCTTAATATCTATATGTGATAAAAGCATATCATCATTTAAGCAAAAATCTATGCAAAACATTGTGTGAATACTTGTATGAATTCTCGATAGTCTGTCTTTCTTCTTCAAATCTTCGCTTGTTCATCTCTAAAAGTGAGTATGCGTAATCCCTCTCTATTTCCATCTTGTATAGCTACAATGAATTTACAAGAATTAATGTTATCCTTAATGAATAAAAATTAATTTGGCCATCCAGCCATTGTGACAGATATAGAGTGCTTTAGGAGATACCTACTCTTGTCTGAGCATCAATCAGGGATCGGGGAGGGTTGGCCATTACAGAGGTCCGTGCCTCTGGGGAGAAAACTGGGGGTGGTGGAATCTGAAACTGAAAAAAATTACCACTAAACATCTCTGAAACAGATTTAATAAAATCTATTACCAGTGACTTGTATCCATCTACATATCAAAATTTACGAATCTTGATTTAAAGCTACAAATTACACACAGAACTGAAAACACTTTGCCCCAAGAACATAAGTGTATTTTGGACTGATAAATGTCACAAATGATAATAAGAACAAATATTGTGCATTTTATATTTTTACTCATGTGCAACAATACCTTTAATAGATAACTGTTCTCACCTTAGGTGTCTGCCCCTGAATATTTTATACTGAGATGAACAATACTTTAGTTGTCTGCCCTAACATATTTTTTATCGAGATGAACAATACTTTAGTTGTCTGTCCTAACATATTTTATACCAGCATGAACAATACTTTACTTATCTGCCCTCAAATATATTTTACCAAGCAAATCAATACCTTAGTTGTTTGCCCATACATATTTTGTAAACAAAATAAACAATACCTTTGCAGCCTGTTTAATGAGATAAACAATACCTTTGCGGCCTGTTTAATGAGATAAACAATACCTTTGCGGCCTGTTTAATGAGATAATCAATACCTTTGCGGCCTGTTTAATGAGATAAACAATACCTTTGCGGCCTGTTAATGAGATAAACAATACCTTTGCGGCCTGTTTAATGAGATAATCAATACCTTTGCGGCCTGTTTAATGAGATAAACAATACCTTTGCGGCCTGTTTAATGAGATAATCAATACCTTTGCGGCCTGTTTAATGAGATAAACAATACCTTTGTGGCCTGTTTAATGAGATAAACAATACCTTTGCGGCCTGTTTAATGAGATAAACAATAACTTTGCGGCCTGTTCAATGAGATAAACAATACCTTTGCGGCCTGTTGATACTGCTTCCTTATCATCTCCTCTACCTGAGCTTGCTGTGCTAGAAGACTCTCCTGCTGCTGTTGTTGCTAAAATAATCAAACCTCACCTACATTGATATTGTTTTTATTATCACAACAAAAGGTTTGAAAATCAAAGACAAACAGAGCGTTTTATTTTTAAAAATTTAATTTTACTGCATAATTTTTGACGTTAAATTTTCCCACTCAGAATATACTGTGATTCCAGAATCCAAATGTCTTTACAAACCTGTCTGAGTATGTCTGCCTGTGTAGACAGCATGTCTTGTCTCTGGTCATCAGCTCTGTTAGCATTAAACAGGTCAGTTACAAGAGCTGTCTTCTTTTCCTCCCTGGGGGGATCAAACCTTTCTGTCTGATTTCCAGTAAGGGGGAGGCCCATTAACTCCTCTGTCTCTCCCCCGTAATGGGGCCTCTGCTGAGTCAGGTGTTTCTCGGAGCTGTCAGATATCTGTGGCTTCCTGTTTAAGGACTGCTGGGGCATAGACATTGGTCTGTAAAATATATTGACTATGCTGTAATTTTTACTCAGGTCAGCTTGATTTGCACTGAGCGTATCATGTAATGACATATATTCCTACATTTTATAAATAGGGTCATTTACTGTAAACCAACTTTTATTAGCGTGCAAGAAATATCCGCAAGTTCCATGACCTAATTTAACATATTAATATTAATCGCCGCAAACTATGTATTTTGCTTTGTATTTGTACAAAATGTTTCTCAGTTGTGCATATTTATTGTCGCAGATTGATTTAAAACTGACGGATCATGAATAAAAGATGGCTTGAATAATAGTTGGTTTACAGTATGCTTTCATTGTACAATAATGAGAAAATAAACATCAAAATACCTACTTATGACCCTATATGTTTTTTAAGATACATGTAAATCAGTTTTAAAACCACAGAAAGTGCAAGACAGCATGTATTGTCAAATATGCATGTAGTGAAATAGCACTGCTGTTATAAACCAGTTATAATTAATTGATCTTTTAAGAAATATTACACATGTACATGTATATAATTTTTGAACTCACATTGGCTGCTATTGATGACCAGAGATTTCACAATGCAAGAGCCTGATTATGTACCAGTACATGTACCAGTATATCAAATCACATGAAAATGTTAGTGGTATGAAAAACATAGGTAATCAAAGATTACGAAGCTCACCTCGACGAAGGTTATCTATAAGTAAGGCAAATCTCACATCATATTTTTTCTAGTTAGTGTACATCCCAAGATCAATATCTATACAAGTTTGGTTTAAGAAGGACTTATAATTACTTGGAAATAGACCTGCTCAAAAAACTTTAACCTGGTCACTCATCTGGAAAATCTAGGTCAGATTCAGCATCCGAAGCAAGTGTGTAGTGTTCATCCCTAGATGCATCATCCATGCAAGTTTGGTCCAGGTAGGGCGTATAGTTACTTGGGAAAGGATCTGCTCCAAAAACTTTAACCTGGTCACTCATCTGGAAAATCTAGGTCAGATTCAGCATCCGAAGCAAGTGTGGTAGTGTCCATCCCTAGATGCATCATCCATGCAAGTTTGGTTCAGGTAGGGCCTATAGTTACTTGGGAATGGACCTGCTCCAAAAACTTTAACCTGGTCACTCATCTGGAAAATCTAGGTTAGATTCAGCATCTGAAGCAAGTGTGGTAGTGTCCATCCCTAGATGCATCATCCATGCAAGTTTGGTCCAGGTAGGGCTTATAGTTACTTGGGAATGGACCTGCTCCAAAAACTTTAACCTGGTCACTCATCTGGAAAAATCTAGGTCAGATCCAGCATCCGAAGCAAGTGTGGTAGTGTCCATCCCTAGATGCATCATCCATGCAAGTTTGGTTCAGGTAGGGCGTATAGTTACTTGGGAATGGATCTGCTCCAAAAACTTTAACCTGGTCACTCATCTGGAAAATCTAGGTCAGATTCAGCATCCGAAGCAAGTGTGGTAGTGTCCATCCCTAGATGCATCATCCAT
Organism: Saccostrea echinata; assembly: GCF_033153115.1. NCBI lineage: Eukaryota > Metazoa > Mollusca > Bivalvia > Ostreida > Ostreidae > Saccostrea > Saccostrea echinata. Next base: position 1,398,956 of record NW_026889771.1, on the reverse strand, counting down.
GCAAATTTGGTTCAGGTAGGGCCTATAGTTACTTGGGAATGGACCTGCTCCAAAAACTTTAACCTGGTCACTCATCTGGAAAATCTAGGTCAGATCCAGCATCCGAAGCAAGTGTGGTAGTGTCCATCCCTAGATGCATCATCCATGCAAGTTTGGTCCAGGTAGGGCTTATAGTTACTTGGGAATGGATCTGCTCCAAAAACTTTAACCTGGTCACTCATCTAGAAAATCTAGGTCAGATCCAGCATCCGAAGCAAGTGTGGTAGTGTCCATCCCTAGATGCATCATCCATACAAGTTTGGTTCAGGTGGGGCGTATAGTTCCTTGGGAATGGATCTGCTCCAAAAACTTTAACCTGGTCACTCATCTGGAAAATCTAGGTCAGATCCAGCATCCGAAGCAAGTGTGGCAGTGTCCATTCTAGATGCATCATCCATGCAAGTTTGGTCCAGGTAGGGCTTATAGTAACTTGGGAATGGGACTTGCTCCTAAAACTTTAACCGGGACGCCGACGCTAACGCCGACGCCAACGCCGGGGGTATAGCATAAGCTCATCTCGACTTCGTCGAGGTGAGCTAAAAATGAATTACCCAGTGTCTTTTGGGGGTGGTTTAAACAAGTCTCTGTCATCAGTTCTTAGAGTATTCCCACCAAATGCTGGGGATTCCAATCTGTAAATATATTACAGAATTTAGTGTACACATTATTTCCTCTGTCAATCTATATGTAAACAAAAGTTCTAAGCTTCATTTAAATAATGTGTAAGTCCTGACCTAATCACTTTAGTACATCCTGACCCAAATTATTCAGAAAATGACACCTTGCTATGTCAGCCAGCAAGGTGTGTTTATTGACACCTTGACCTATAAACTTTAAAATTAAGACACCTTGACCTACAAACCTTGACTTGAGCAGGCTGTTGGGGTCAAGTCCTGCTCCCAGGTAGTCATCCTCCTCTTTACTGCTGCTCAACCCCAGCCAGTCTGCAGGGCTTCCCCTGGGCTCGGTCTTTGGGGTTGTTTTCTGGTCCGTTTTTGGTTCTGTTGGTTCTTCAGATTTGTAGCTAGACAACCATTCTTTTCTCTTGTCTCCTGCACTACTTGGAGGGGTAGTCTAGCAATAAGAAAAAAAGTTTTTTTTTTATTCAATTCTCTTTTTACTGTAAGTTTTTGTGACCATATCAATATTCAATCATTTACTCATCTTACATTTCTTCAAACATTTTATCTACTCTTTTGGCTTGCATGTTAATAGGCAATAAAACTACTGGTACACATGCTAAAACTGACATACAAGTAAGGTACTATTGCTCCATTGAAGTGAAACCCTACGGGAAACAAGACAAATTCTCTTTACTAGTAAAGAGATAATATCTTTCATAAACAAAACTTTTGGTATGGATTATATATATATATTTTACTTTCTGCTGTGATTTGGTTCTCATCCAAGATGCTGGTTCATCATCCTCATCATCAGCGTCGTTTAGTCCAAGCCAATCTGCTGCACTCTTTGGTTTGGGAGTCGATTTGGCTGGTTTGATTTCTGGTTCCTTGTCCTGGGCTTTGGATTCCAGTGGTTTGCTGTCAGCCTGAGGTTTACTGTCGGTTTTTACACTGGTTGGTTTGGTGTCTGTCTGTGTGGCAGGTTTAGTCTCTTGTTTAGGTGGAGTAGAGGAGACCGATGGTGCAGACTTGACTGCTGTGGCAATGTCATTTAACCAGTCCATGTCATCTGGTTTTTTACTGAGGGATGAGGCTGGTGATCTTCCACGAGATGGGGGACGGTCAAATCCGAAAATGTCATCTTCATCTTGAAATCTTAAAAGGATGAAGAGAACTCCATTCAAATTTCATCTCTAAAATCAAATCTTATAAAATTGTCTTAAATTTACAAAAATTAGAAAGTACATACCATTTAACCACACCATTGATTTTCATTTCAAACATAAAATCAATCAATGGTTGATCAAACTGTGTTATGGGTCATTTTTTGCTATACAATAAAACACACTTGTAGCAAACTTGCAGAGACTGTCAATTTTGCTCAATTTTATCTTCTTTTTTCCTGTAAAATTTAGCTAATTATCATTTACTTGGTGACGAAATATCACTTTGTTATAAGCCGGTCTTTGCTATATGCATGTTCTCTGTAAACATTTTCCTACACATACGTTGAATAGATGATGAGTACCTGACAGATCTACGCGATGTGGGACGGGAACTAGTTGACACCACAGATGGCTGGTACCCTCCAAACTGGAAATCCTCCTCCTCCTCTTCTGTTAATAGAAACAGTTATATAGTACACAGAAAACTATTATACAATACAAAGAAAACTGTTATACAATACACAGAAAACAGTTATACAATACACAGAAAACAGTTACACAATACACAGAAAACTGTTTGAAAGGGGTAATAATTAATTGATGCATTTACATGTGCATTACAAGTATACAATGTTTAAAAAAAATCTTAGAAAATGAATAAAGCTTCCAAGTATACTTTATAACTCTGATGGAAACCAGCACAAACAATACATAAATTAATCCTTCCACTCTATTGATGAACAATTACAATTTTGTAGTTAGATTAGATCCTTTGGAATTAAGTATGCTGCCCTTCTCTTTTACTTACCATTATTGGGTTGTGTGTATTTTTTATCCAGGACAAACTCTCTTCTCTCCTTCTTCGTCTCCAGATGTTTGCTGACTGCTGAGTCCTTGGCCAGTAACTTGTCCATCACTGACCGGGCAGGCTTGTCCTCCTCTTCTGTGGACTTTGCCTTTGGAGCAGATGGCCCTGTCTCCTCAATCCCAAGCCCTCCCAGAAAATCATCATCATCACTGAAGATACCTGGTTCTTCCTTCTTTTTGGGTTGCACTGCAGAAGCTATTTAAAGATTTATGAATACATTCATATCAGAGTTCAAAACAAATGCCTTAGGAAGTCAGTGTTTTCATATGCCTTTTTTTACCATATTAATTTTCATGCAATCTACTAGAATAATACTGTATAAGCAGAAATTTTAGCGAGGATTCAATTTTGGCATTTTTAGCAAGAGTGTAGAGATCACTAAAATTTAATATCGCTAACAATTTATTCCGCATTAGAGGCTACCATTATCTTTCTATGCACCATATAATTGCTAAAATTACTTCTCGCTAAAAATAAATACTGATTTTTAAGCAATAAGGACAAATCGCTAAATTTGCATCTCGCTAAAAATTCCATTTATACGATAAAACCAAGAGAGAGATTACCAGCTCTTGGTGGTTCCTCCACTTCTGTATTTCCACCACTGCGAGTTGGTGGCCTGTCAAACAAATTACGTCTTTTGGACTCTACAAAGATTAAAAGAAAAAAAAATCACCCTTCAAATATGTTCAAATACAATTAGTATTAATCTTGAAGGGGGAATCTCATTTGTGTACATTCCTAAACAGTTTGAAAGATACATGTATTTCTGTTTATACCTTCCAATTCGGCTGGTTGTTGTGGCGTTTCCTCTAGGGATCGTTGATTTTTGACTGTAGTATCTCCCTTCTGTGCTTTGGAGCTGGCTTTAGCTTTGCCTGCTGTAGAATCATCGTCTTCATCACTAAACCCAGCCAGTAAGTCATCCATGTCCATATCTACAAGAAAATAATTCAACCATGCCAAAATACTTCTATAGCAACCAGGGAAAAGTGTATCAAGTGTGGATCCAACTTTTTTTTTAACAGAACTTAGAATAGTGGAAGTCAAGTGCAATCATGGTCTTTTTATCAGCATTGTAATTTCATCATTTTTGATCTGCAGAAAGTGATTTAAAAAAAATCCTCTGCTATCCAAAATGAATACCTGTAATTTAAAATAACAATTCTGTTTCAGAACTGACAAGATGTCTAAGTTGTTCTTTCATCTATCAAATATTGCCACCCTTATTATAATAATTTAAGTTTATTCAGTGATAGATGAGGACTGACCTGCATAATCATACTTCTGCTTGGCTTTGGGGACAGTTCCTGGTCTCTCCTGGGGAGGGGCACCCCCTGGCTTTAAAGCAGAGGAGGCACTGCCAATATCTGAAATAACATGTAGTCTGGATAAATTAAATAAAACCATTACAATAGAAATATAGATAATATTCAATTTTTTTATGCTTTAATTACAATGGTTAAAATGGTTCTTTGCAGCAATTATTCATACCTACTGCATGAACATGAAAGCATGCAGGTATATATATAAAATGTAATATACAATACAGCTGATTATGAAAAGAGTATCCATTGGTATATCAGCTAGTACCGGTAATAGTTTTATTCAACTTAACTAATAATATATATAAACATACATGTACTTTTTCAAGCACTATCTTATTTTACACATAACAAAATGTAAAAACCTAGACAATGTAGAAATGTTGTGGAAATTGTTAAATGATGATTTATTTTCACTTATCAAGTTTCTCTGTTGTTGTTTGAGAAATATAAAAATCCTTGTACACCATCAAAGCTTCCCCTTGCTAAATTCCTAAAATTAGCCTTTCAACTTACAAAGGGCAATTATAAAAATGTCCAGTGTTAGATTTATCCCACAATGCATGTGCCATGTTCAGGAAAAATGTAATTAAGGCAGTTTATTAATCCCTATCTTTTATGTACTAAATGAATGGTTAGAGTTTGAGCTAATGCAATATCATTAAGTTTGAGCTGTACCCAAAATTATCCAATGTTTGACGGATGGACTAATTTCCAACAAATAAACCTTGCTCTCTGTGGTTGCATATTACTAATGAATATTTCAATGAAGCTTCCAGATGTAATGATATACATGTAAGAAAAATTTCTTGTATCTCACTATCAAATATTGATAAATATTTGACTGTTTTGAGACGTTGCAGATTAAAGAAAATTGAAACCAATTGTGTTAAAAGTGTGACTTCACCTTATAGACAGATGGGCAGGTACTGAACAAAATGATACCATGCTCTGAAGGTACCACAAAATATTTTGTGCACTCTATAAGAATCTGACAGCCTATTATGTACTTTATATGAAATTGACAACATGATTAATAAGACATGATTGAAACCTGAAAGCATTGAAAAACTTTATAGCAAGGAACAAATAATTTACATAGAGATCGATCTTTTCATAGACATTCAGATTTCAATAGTGTGTACACAAGTGTCTGTGAGAAATTCAGTCTTAATATATGTGAATGTAGAAGAGTGAATGTATTGTGAAAAAGCATAGCTACATAATGTAATCTTTATCATATCAATGAGTGATGTGTATGCTCTAGATAAAATTTCTTCTACTGAACAAATACTTACAAAAAAGGCCTATGGGCCACTATGCTCATGTCAGTAACATTGCTTGTCCAATAAATATATATAACTAGAATTCATACCCCCCCCCCCCCCTTCAGCACAATCTGATTCAATCAGAATACTTAAAAAAAGCATATCCTTTTAATGGCTGGAGATTTTGAAGTATGTTCCACTGAATGGGTGAGATTGGGAAAAATTCATTCAAAAACTATGAGTCACTGTATCAAAACAAATTTTGCATCCTGAAAAATATGCTCGGTCATCCAGGGCCTAATGGTCTCTGCAGAAAAGCGTGAGCAGTGGACTTCTAATGACTCAGATGAGCATTATGACCCATAAGCCTTTTGTACATTTATCCTTTCCCTATATCAAATTCCTCATTAGAGTTACTCAAGCAAATTTTCAATGCAAATAAAACACTGTATTAAAGTGTTACTAACACATAATACCCAGAAACTAAGATTTTATAAAGTGATACTATAATCTTTACATTTTAAAGAAACTTTTAAAGCAAATTTTCTCTCATCCCTTTTCTAATGCATCATGCCAATATAACCAAGCACCTACTATAATATTGCATAGTATCAGTATATGTACTATAAAATTTCAAATCATGCAGAAAATGAATGGTGTTCATACCTGAGGCTGTGAAGAGACAAAATTACAATGATCGTCAAATGATTGCTTATTTTTGTGACTTTCTTAATGAGATAAAACTAAAATGACATGAATTTTTTTTTTCAAATTCTTATGACCAAAAAAAAAAAAAAAAAAAAAAAATCCAGGAACCATAACTCCTACCTGTCATCTTCCCTGGGGCAGTACCAGGTTTATGTTCTGGGATTGATGTTGTCCCCATTCCAGACTTTTTCAAGCTTCCTCCCCTGGGTGTGAGGGAGGCTTCTGGTGTTGGTGACCCTGTACCTCTCCCAGCAGGGGACGTAACTCTAGCAATAGGGGAGGTGACCCTGGCTGTAGGTGAAGTGACTCGAGTCTGTGGGGACGAAGCCCTGGGGGTGGTACTTCTGGAGCGGGGTGTACCAGTTCTTCTTGGAGTGTTAGGCTTACTAGATCTCTCACCCTTGACACTCCCTTTCTTTTTAAATTTCCCTCCAAACAAGTCGGCATCCATGTCCTCCAAATCCTGGAAAGTTTAGATAATTCAGTAGAACCAAGCTATATATTGCACTATGACTTACAATCTTCACTACAGTTAAGGAAAGGATCTAATAAGTTGAAAGAACTTGTATCCAATCCTTCTGTATATATATTATACAATAAAATTTGTTCAAATCAAAATCAACTACAGTTCTTTTGTTATATTTTCAAATGAACTGAGATATGTAAAAGAACCACAGATAGGTAGATCTTATAAAACTTACTGCCAAACTCTTGGCCATTTGATTGACATCAGCATCTGATATGTCAGACAAATCATCTTCTGCTGTGGCAGCCAGGTTGCTGTAAAAATCCTCATCTCTGGACCTATCAGAATGTGGAAATATCAAATGAACATGGAGGAAGAAAAAATGTAAAGTAATTAGACATGGAGTAGTAAATTTGGATTCAAATGAGTGATAAGTAACCCTGCTCCCTTCTTAGATATAAAAAGCTCAGAGACATGACAGGCACCAAAAAACAAGAGGCCCATGGGCCACATCGCTCACCTGAGCACATTAGCTAGACACAAATCAGTTCAGTATTGAAAAGATTACTGGGGGTTGGGGAGGGGGGTGAATTTTAAACTACCTGATGATGCTTCCATGTCAATATAACAAATGGCTTTGTTGCACTTGAGAAGATTTTTAAAAAAATTTTCCCATACATTCCTTTGTAAAATTTTGATCCCCCATTGTGGCTCCTCCCTATCCCAGAGGTCATCATTTGAACAAACTTGAATCTACACTATCCGAGGATGCTTCCATATCAATATGACTAAACATAGCTTTTCTGTTCTTGAGAAGAAATATTTTTTCTATGTGTTCTTATGTAAAACTTTCGATCCCCATTGGGCCCCATCCTACCCCTGGGGGTTATCATTTGAAAAAAAAATTGAATTTACACTACCTGAGGATGCTTCCATATCAAAATGACTAAACATGATTTTCATTTCTTGAGAAGAAGATATTTTCCAATATGTTCCTATGTAAAAACATTTTGATCCCCCATTGTGGCCCATCCTTATCCCCGGGGGTCATCATTTTAACAATCTTGAATCTACACTACCTGATATCAAAATGACTAATCATGGCTTTGCAGTTCTTCATCAGATACCTTCCTATATATTTCTATTTCAGACATTGATCCTCAATTGTGGCACCGCCCTACCCCAGGGGGTCATGATTTGAACAAACTTGAATCTACACTACCTGAGGATACTTCCACATAAATATGATCTATCAGGGCTTTGCTGTTCCTGAGAAGAAGATTTTTAAAGGTTTTTCCTATATATTTCTAAGTAAAACTTTGATCCTCCATTGTGGACCCGCCCTACCCCCAGGGGTCATGATTTGAACAAATTTGAATCTACACTACCTGGGGATGCTTCCATATAAATATGACTTATCATGGCTTTGCTGTTCTTGAAAAGAAGATTTTTGAAGGTTTTTCCTATATATTTCTATGTTAAACTTTGATCCTCCATTGTGGACCCGCCCTACCCCGGGAGTCATGATTTTGGCAAATTTGAATCTCCACTACCTGAGGATGCTTCCATATAAATATGACCAATTAGGGCTTTGCTGTTCTTGAGAAGAAGATTTTTAAAGGTTTTTCCTATATATTTCTATGTAAAACTTTGATCCTCCATTGTGGCTCCGCCCTACCCCCGGGGGTCATGATTTGAACAAATTTGAATCTACACTACCTGAGGATGCTTCCACATGAGTTTCAATTTCCCTGGCTTTGTGGTTCTTGAGAAGAAGATTTTTAAAAGATGCTATTAATTTTTCACTAATTCTTTATTATCTCCCCTTGAAAGAGGGCGTGGCCCTTCATTTGAACAAACTTGAATCCCCTTCACCCAAGGATACTCTGTGCCAAGTTTGGTTGAAATTGGCCCAATAGTTCTGGAGAAGAAGTTGAAATTGTGAAAAGTTTACGCCAATGACAATGACGACAACGCCAACGACGACAGACAACGGACAAATTTTGATCAGAAAAGCTCACTTGAGCCTTTGGCTCAGGTGAGCTAATAAAGCAACTGTAAATTGTAAGCATATTAACAATCTAGGTCAAAATAATTCCATGATGGTGTTCTTAAAAAAATCAAATTGATTATTTGGTCAACTTTCTCAATATCAAAATTCCTTATCCATAATTTCTCAGGACTCACCATTCATTGTTCAATAAACATACCTACATATATTTTTTACAAGAACATTTACAAAATTAATGATAAACAATAAAAAGTTGTCTTAATTAAAATGTACACAGAAATGAACAATAACTAGAGCTGTAACCAAGGAGGTGCAAGCAGGCCTTGAAGAGATTGGAGATCAAATTATTGGGGATCTAAATGGTGCATAAACTGTAAAACACAGTACAAATAAATCATTGTTTTGTGAAAAAAAAATTTCAACTTTTTGCTTAAGAATCATATTTGCTTTAATCTTTCAACTGATGTTCTAGAGCTTTGCAGAAGCTTAACTTTGGGATCCAGATGCATGTAAACAAAATGAGAAACAAAGCCTGAGTGTTTTCTTACCCTGGTGGTGGTGAAGAGTTTTGTCTGCATGTAAACAGAATAATCTCACAGCTTATAAACCTAGCCTTAAATTCACAAAGTCATACACAATACAAATTATTCCTTAAAGTTATTTTCACAGACTGTAGCATTACAGTGCATGAAAACTATTTTGATAGTGTTATATGACACAATCAAGTAGATTCTTCAATGTCTCATTGGTTACCAATTTCCAACGTATTTTACTGTACAATATTGAAACAAAAGATTTTTTTACATGCTTTGAAGTCTAATGCAAATCTATTCACAATAAAATTAAATTCAAAATCTTTAAGTGAATTATTACACATAGCTACTGTGTGCAGCTATGTTTTTATAGTAGTCTTATTTTTTACCAAATTCAAGTCAAAATAAAACTACAAAATTAATACAGGAGCAAATAAATTCATTTACAGTGAACATATCATTTTTGGATGTGGGAATAATTTACGCTACATACACACATTGAAAAGAAATTATGGCCATTTTGAAAAAAAAAAGTATGTTTACAGTATTTGGAAAAAAACTTTGTGGTTTGAAAACAACCATGAGCAAACTCAAAGTTGTATCATAATATACATGTACCGGTATCAGCTTTCTTTGAGTCAACAAAAAATTGTTAAGAGAGATTAATCTAAATCAAGCAATATTTCAAAATGGTTACAATGTTTAGCATGTTTAGTTGAGTACTGCATACAGGGAAAATTTCGTCCCGTTTTATTTTTGCCTCTTTCGTCCCAATCACAGGTGGGCAAATTTAAAATGGGGCAAATTCAAAGAACACAGCATAATTTCTTAAATAGAACTATGACTGGGCAAATTTAAATGGACAAAATTGTTCCCAAGTGCAAATTAAAAGGGGGCGAAAATAACCCTGTATACAGTATATAAATCCTCCTGTGAAGAAAGTCTTTTGAGGATGCCATACCCTTGTTTTTTCATTCCTGTTTTCACAGTACCAATCTGGAAAATGAAAAATAATGTTAACTCCATATACATACCATACAATATGCAGTAAGACATAAATGTTAAGATTAGTGCAATAAGGTCACATTATACATACAGGTTGAGAGGGGGTCTTCTTCTTAGCAGGAGCATCTAAAATGGAATTGCAAAATATGTACCATGATATGCTGTGAAAATAATGGTACATCATGCTAAACTTTAGGGGATGTGATACTGACCCTAAAATCAATGATGATTTTGTAAACAAAAAAAAAAGTTTATTCAATGACCTCAGTAATTTACATACCATCTACAAGCAAATCTCCAAGTAGGTCATCAAGTCCTTCTGTTGATTTTACCTCTGAAAAATAGAAAGTAATAAATAAAATTGCTATCAATAAATAAATTTAAAATATAAAATTATTTTCAATGCTGAAATATCCTTGCACCCTATTTCAAACCAGTACAAACTGGAAGTGCAACTTACACATGACGTCACAATCTAAACTTGTCTTGTGTGATCTGATTATGCAGTTCAAAGTAAAAGTCATCCTCGCAAGCCAGGGGTCCTGAGTCAACACGTTACCGTTGGACCTACAATGTGTTGACTCAGGACCTCTGGTTTGTGAGGATGAGTAAAAGTGTAAGATTTGAAACAATAAAGTTTAGTAAAATATCTAAAGCTCCCAAATGGTTGCACCATAAAATATTAAGTTAATTTTGAAATTTGATTGTTAAAGGTGTATTCCCTCAAATTCTCACCTCTTTGATATACATATACCATTATCAATGTATTAAATGTATTTGTTGTTTATAATCAATGGTTATTCCCATAAAAAAAAAAAAATGTGTGAACATTTTTAGTGTGTATCACTGTGTATGATTTAGTTAGAATAATCTAATTGTGTCTCGGGACAAGCCCTCACCACAGTTAGAATACGTCCCATATACTTAGAATGTAGCAAATCGGAGTGGATCCACTGCGAAATGATTTTGAAGAATACAAAAGGAGTTGCACTGAAAATAACTACCAAATTAATCATAACAAATCCTTATGAGATTGTATATGCCTTTTAACCTAAAAAATAATCCATATAAATATGAAAATTCAACTAATTTTCTCAACGTTTTTCCTCGCTTCAAATTTAATGCCATGTTGACATTCGGAACTCTCTGGATTGTTCATAGAAAATGCACAGAGCTCAAGTAATCGCCCCTGTTTATTTTGCAACATTGCCAATATACGAAACAAATTCTATCGTTAAACCGGGTCCGTAGGACAATATCATTTTAACGATAGATCGTTCCATCTATGTATGAATGTAGTTTTGTGCAGACATTTCTGGTCACCAGACTCAGCTGCATGACTGTATTATGGAGAGAGAGAGAGAGAGAGAGAGACACACAGAGAGAGAACTATAGAATTTTCCTTACTTGACTGTTTCTTTGCTCCCGGAGTCCACAACTGCGAAGAAAGAAGACATGATTGGACAATCGGACGTGAATGAATCGTGAATGAAAATTTTAAAAAAATCTTTGGAGTTTTAAAGCTAATTTTCTGTATTTAGACACACAATTCCAAGCATTTCAAATGAAAATCTTGTACAAACTTGTGTAAAAAGCTTATGAATATTGTATGCATGTTAATTACTAATGCAACATTTGTTGCTGTTTACTTACATTGTCCATTTTTCTTAATTACTATCTCTACACTATGTAAGAATGCATTTGCTCAATATTCAGCCAACGAAGTCAGTGAAAAGCGAAGTGACTATGGACGCTTCTTTTTTTAAATGGTCGCTGCCATTTTTATTTGGATCACGTGATAACCTCCGAGATGTTCTCGCGATTTACCTTTGCTAAGCAACAGACGCCATTGACAAGCAGAAAATATGACAGGTGAAAAAGCTACAATGGAACCTCCACAAATATACGTGGAGAGAACTCTTGCTATTGTTAAACCTGATGCTATTCACAAATCAGAGGAAATTGAGGACATCATTTTGAGATCGGGATTTGCTATTTTGCAGGTAAAAATCAACGTTAAAGTCTCTCTGTTATTTGTTCGAATTTCCTCTACTTTGAGTTTGATCGGTATAAAAATATTCTTATTTTCTTAATTTTTTTTATCTTAAGTATGTTTATATTAAATTTTTAATTCCAGAAAAGGCGTGTTCATTTAACTCCTGAACAAGCCAGTGATTTTTATGCAGAACATTATGGTAAAATGTTCTTTCCAAGTCTGGTTGCCTACATGAGCAGTGGACCAATATTAGCACTTGTCATTGCCAGGGACCAAGCAATATCATACTGGAGAGAACTAATTGGACCAACTAATGCTCTTAAAGCAAGACAGACTCACCCAGACTGGTAAAACATTTTTTATAGTGATGTACACAGTAAAAGTCTGAAAAGAACAGAAAATGCTCAGCTGTCAAAATTACTTTTCCTTGTTGAATATTATGACATGTAAGATTGAAATTAAAATAAAAAAATATTGCAGATTTTTAAAAGTAGTTTATATTCCCATTACTTTCATCTATACCTGTAGACTTCCATTGTATGAAGGGACTATATCTAATTTATAATTATGTTATGAATCTAGGGCTGTCACGGTTCCAAAATTTTTCGGGTCGGGTCGGTTCTGTAAATTTTCGGTTCGGTTTCGGGTTTTTCGGGTCGGGTATTGACATCTATTTTAAACCTTAATTTCATGAATTTAACTTGAAAAATCTTTATTTGTTACACTAAATTTACATTGAAAACAAGTCTTAACCATGCGAACGTCTAGACATCGGTGACTTGGCCTACTATTAGCCACAACCTGACCATTCCTGCTCGTTTTGATAATTATCTAATACTTCCGTGACAAGTGTTTTGTCATGGAATGGAGTAGATTTCATTTGAGATGTTTATTTATCACTGTTATAGTCATCATTCCTTTGATTTCGACGCCATTTTTTGTATTGAACAGACTCTAATATATAAACCAGACCCGAACCGAAATCCGGAAAAATGGAACCGGAACCGAACCGAACAACTTGGACCGTGGTTCTCGGTTATTTCGGGTACTCATGACAGCCCTATATGAATCAGTATAATCATTTTGAATGAAGGTTTCATACATTGACTTGAGCTGAATTTTGTGTCCATGGTAATCCTTCAATTAAATCCTGTTACTTCTTATTATACAATAAGACAATATAGACAGACAGTCTGATAACAGTTAAATCTCGATCATTTCTATTTTACAGTTTAAGAGCTGTGTATGGAACAGATGACCAGCGTAATGCTCTCCATGGTAGTGACAGCTTTTCTAGCTCGGAAAAAGAAATTCGATTTTTCTTCCCTGACAGTAAGTTGCATGTTGTTTCTATGTAATGTTTTATAGTTTTGATTTCATTCCTATTAACATACAACAGTAACAAAACTGTTTTATATGTAAACTGACTAGCTTGAATAAAATTTAGAATTGATGAAGATTGTAAAACCTGAATACATGTATAAGAATTCATGCATAGTCAATTTATACAACATTTTTAAAAAAAAAAATCAACACATCAGAAATGAGTATTAGAAGGTAGCCTATATAATAATGTTTGTCTGTAGGTGTGATTGAGCCAGTTCCTGTTGGACAAGCAGCTAAAGACTACCTGGCCAAGGCCGTCAACCCCACCCTACTGAAGGGCCTTACAGAACTCTGCAAACAAAAACCAATTGATCCAGCTGTAAGGAGTTTACCTAATTTAATAACTTGATTTTTCTACAATCAAAATGCAAAATTAGGTGTACATATTACATTTCTTTTCTCCTATTGCAGATATGGCTTGCAGACTGGCTACTTGAAAATAACCCCAATAAACCCAAAGTTCGTCAGCTTGTTCAGGAACCTAAATAGAAACAAGGACAATTAATATATTATAGAATGATTATAAATCATCCCTATCTTCAGTTCATCAAACTTTTGTGATATTACATCCATATTTGTCATATGTTAATACATACTTGTAAATAAATCATCCAAATTCAATTTATGTCACGCATTACTACAATTTTAGTGAAGTTAATATTACTACAATTTTAGTGAATACATGCCTACAAGTCAAAGAGTGTGTTTCAGAAACATACGACTTTTCCCTATATCGAGAATGACTTAAATACCCACCATGCATAAGGAGTTATCTCTAAAAATAGATACAGCTACAGTTGTATGTACATGTAGATAGCTTTATTTACAAGGCGGGTCTTTCCCTATATTGACAAAACGTCTAACATTTATATTTATATATATGTGTTTTTTTAACATAATAACTGCCTTGTTTGTACAACTGTTGATGGACTTTATTCAACTCATTAGTACTTTTTTAATTACTATATTGTATGAGAAGGAAGCTAGCACAATAAAATTTGAACAGTACATGTATTTTGAAAGATGTAGACATGAAAAGTGTTCTAGTGCATGTCAATAAATAAAGCTGTGTCCAAGGTAATTACATCTGAGTAATTTCAATTTAGGAAACTTTAGATCACAGTAACAAGAAAAACAATTTAAGTGTATTTAATATAAGATGTGACATATAAAAAGTGAGTTTAAACTTCATACTGGCATACATTCTATTTTTTGACTTCATATTTCATTACCTTCCCATTATATTACGAAAAAAAATGTACCAGCCATTCTAGAATTCGAACCAACTGAAGGGGGGAAAATGATAAATGGTCAACCTGCTTAACCAATCCTAACATACCAATGTGTGGAATTTAAAGTAATGCTCTTTCATTTCGGAGGTATAATAACTTTTTTTTAAACTTAAAAAAAAAAATATGCCTCTTTGAAACAAATATCGGAAACAACAGTTTTGAAGAAAACTCCTGGTTTCTTAATGTCCATATAAATTTCATTTTGTTTCAAGGAGGAAGTTTTTCAAAACAATGGGGATTCCCTATTGAAAAAAGCACAAAATGTGTCACATTCTGCAATGTGACTGATTAAAATTTCAATTCATGTAATGATAAAAGTTGGTATGACATTTCCCAATATAATTTTACATTGTTTGGTACCATTGAAAGTGAGAAAATGGAATATCTTTTTTTACTTTAAAATTGTTCGAATTTTCTGCTACAAGTTTAGGGAAAATATAACACAAGATAACAAAGGAACTGCAACACCTTTGTTAACGACTAATTAAGGTTGAAAAGAATTAATTATTGCAACCTGTTTAACATAACTTCAAATATTGTAAACTATTGCAAAGAATAGCCCATCATAAATGTAATCTGAATGGAAAGACAGGGGGAATCTACTGCTGTTAATATACTAGGTTTTTCCACCGACCTATGCTTCAGGTCTATGGTTTTTCCTACAATCTGGCCACAAAAGGAAGCAAATCCCACTAAATAGCCAGCTTTCAAAGGCGGAAGATCTACTATGCAGCCAGATTTCCGGGTGGGGGTTCTATATAGTCAGTTCTTGGGGGGAGGGGAGGGGGTGGGGTGGACGGCTAGGGAGAAAGGCTACTATACAACACTGGTTCGTATCACATATATGTATATTCATAGGATATTCGTAGTATACGGGTATATCCATTGACAGGTTTACTAGATGTTGACAGGTAAATATAACTATCTCCATCTCTCTAAAGAGAACAGGTTTTCCATGGAAGATTCAAGTGGTTCAAACTAATCACCTATTAAATTATCTTTATGTATATTTTACTTTCCTGAGTGCAAAATAAGAACTTTTTTTCTTTATCCAGTTTCAGTCAATTTGTTCAGAAAATGTATGTCACTTTTGTACACGCTATGACAAATGCACTTCATACTTCAACATGGCCATAGGACCCCCCCCATAATTTTGCCGATTTATGAAATATGTGGAGATAACGAACAGTATTCGAGCTCCAAAGTCCATTAAACATTACAAAATAGGAGCAGAGCAAACACGGACATCTAAGACATCAGAGGTGGGATCAGGTGCCATGAGAGGAGTGAGCATATAGTATACTTTAGAAAACAAAAGGCCCATAGGCCACAACGCTCACCTGAGTCACCAATAGCCCAGTTGTTCGTCAGTATTTCTTCCTCTCTTTAATATGATAAATTTGGACTCCATATTGTGGCCCCTACTTCAAGGGTTTAAGATTTAACCAACTTGAATCCACACAACATTAGGATGCTTTTATATTAATTTGACCATCATGACATTGTGGTTTCTTTCTTGTACAATGGCATCATGTAAAATCTGAACTCCAATTTAAGTCCAATCCTAATGCTAGGATCCTTAATTTGAATACTAAAATGAATCAACAACACTTGGGAGTATTTGCATATTGATGTGATATACTGTGACATTGTTGCTTTTTCCCACACATATTCGTATAAAACTCAGATCTGATCCCCTGTTGTAGCCCCACCCTAGCCCTGACCTAAACAGACTTAAATCAACAATTCCTGATTGAGGATGTTTACACATAGGACTAATTAAGGCCCTGCCATACTTCCACAAGATTTTAAAAGTTTTTTTTGTTGAAAATTAGGTCAAACATGAAGGTCAAGGTCAAGGGGTCAAAAAATCATAGAATGCTCGGAAACAACTTGTCACAGGTAATGCACATGTCAAATATGAAAGCCCTATATCTCTTCTCAATCAAAAGTTGTAAGGAAAAATAACATTTCTGAAAAGTAGGTCAAACTTCATGGTCAAGGTCACAGGGTAAAAAAATCATAGTTTATTTAGAAAGGTCTTATCACAGGTAATGTACATGTGTAATATGAATATGAAAGCCCTATATTTTCTCTTTCAAAAGTTATGACCAATTTAAAGTGATGTTAACATTTTTGAAAAGTAGGTCAAACATCGAGGTCAAGGTCACGGGGTCAAACATCATAGGATATTTGGAAAGGTCTTGTCACAGGCAATGTACTTGTGAAATATGAAAGCCCCATCTCTTCTCATTCAAAAGTTATGACCAGGGTTAAAGTTTTTGGGACAGACGGACAGACTGACAGACGAATGAGATTTAATGTCCCCTCGCTTTCGCGAAAGCGGAGGACAATGATCAATGTCGCCCTGTTTAGAAGATTGTTCCCTATATATTACTTTGGAAATTTTTGATTGAGCCGACATATGAATGGAAGTAACTATTGTTAATAAATGATAATACGTCGTCGATATATCTAAATGTTGAGTTGAACGCCACAGCAAGTGTTTTATTCTTCGTATGTAGCAGTTTTTGAATAAATGTAATTTCTTATTTTATGTCAGTATGTTGCTGCTATCAATTTTGACTTTCTTTTTTACCTGCAAATTGCTACTTTTGCTTTTCGTATGGTGCGACGTTTTACTGCCGTTTTGAAAGAAATGAATTTACACTTAAATAATCAAAGGCGCTCCCCATGTAAGTTTGTAGATGACGAAATGATAAGTCTACCCCTCTATACTATAAAATCAATAGTAAAGAGGGGTGGACCTATGTAGACTTATCATTTCGTCATCTACAAACTTACGTGGGGAGCGCCTATGAAGATTATACTAGTACATGTATATATATTAATCTTTTTCCCACTAGGTCCGTGGTGTTTAGTTTTCTGCAATTTCAGAATCACCGTACTATAACTTTAGCTGTGGCAAAAAGGTTTGTCTGTTAATTATTTTTCTACCTCGATGCATCCATAAATTCACACATTAAAGAAACATTCACTTTGAATTTTTTAAAGGTATCTTTTAAAGAATATTTATAATGATTCCTGTCCTGATGAAATATAAAGAAAAAATCCTTTTAATGGGTTTTAAATTTAATAATTTGTTCAACAACAAGCAATAAATAAACAAATGTCATTCAAAGCATCTCGATTTAATGCGTATTGTGTAAATAAATCACATTTTCATGTAAGCGATTCGGTCAAGATTCTGTACAGGCACAATGTATTTAGCATTTATGAAGGCTGTTTAGTTAATACGACTTGTAGCACACACTAGTTGCCTCCACCTCCAGATGGATCATTATAATTATGTGATCACTACCATTACTTATACGGATAATATTTAATGAACATTGATGACAATATAGGTATATGATCATGTGGTCACTACCATGTCTTATACGGATAATATTTAATGGACATTGATGACTATATAGGTATAAAAATTATAGAAAAATCAACAACAATAAGACACTCTTCAGCAATTGCTCAAAAATAAAAAAGAAAAAAACGGTGCCGATTCGAAATTGAAAGAAAAAACACGTATAAAAATGATTAAGCTATTCTGGGAATTTAAGTCCCTGCTTAAGAATGAAAGACCTATAAAAGCAGATATGGAGAGAAGGAGAATTTTGATATTGTTTAAGTTTTATTGTTGCTAGAAGTCATGTAAAACGTGTATTTCAATCTACATGTACTAGTATTGACAAGAGCGCGAGTAATGACCTTAATCCTTCACCCTTTGGCATCAAATCAGTTGGTGTCTTTCCTACGTTGAAGAGCCAAGAACTTAAAAAGTTTACAGAGAACTTAAGTTATTAAAGGAAAAACGTTAAATGCAATACTAGTATTTAAATTTCTGACCTTGGCCTTTTGACCTCAAAATCACTAGGTATCTTTAGTGACGGGGAGTTATGGTGTAAAACTCATTGAAAAAAAAAATCAATGGGCTTTCTCTGCAAAAGCTCAAATAGAACTAAAATAAAAAGCTGGAAACAATTTCATGCAATATTTAGATTAATTTCTGACCTTGACCTTTCCCCTTTTGACCTCAAAAGTGCTAGGTATCTTCTTTAAGTAAGGGGGAGTAACAAAACTTCGTTGAAAAACTTAAGGACTTTAAGAAGATATCGGAAACTAAAGTGTAGCAGACAGACAAAATGATGGACAACCCAAAAAGACCCAAATTATCATTTCCCACGTTTAGCGAAAGCGAGGAGGACAATGGATATGGATGCAAATAGTTTAATACCAGAACTCCAGTTCAAGAAATGAAGTGTGAGTGTCTATCGTCCAACATAATTTAATTTAAAAAAACATTTGTAGAGGTAAACATGCATGCGAAGAACTAAAGCAAAACAAGTTCTTATATATACCCTGTAACCTCCATAATATTTCGTTTCCTGAATGGTAAATATTGAAAATGCTACTTTCGAAAATGACAAAGAATACAAATAAATTAACATATCAGTTTTCTCCTACACTATAGAAGTATCCTGACATGCACAACTTAAATGTTCCTCCCGTGACCCTATCATCATGTCCTCCTCAGAAATATTGTCCTGATCCAGGGGCTTTGAATACACTTTGCCAAACGTGGCATGTTTTTGTGAGCACTTAGCACGACATTTTGAATATGACGCCTCCCAACCTCGACGTATCTTCTGCACATATTTGTCAATACAAGGAAAAGAGAAAATAACCTTGAAGAAAAGTGTGAAGAATGGAATAATCAAACTTAGAAATGTTATAGATTGTAGCGTTTTGATGAGCCCTCCTTTCGCCCAACCGGGAGCACCCATGATGACCACGTGACAAATGGAGAGGAAAAGAACCACGTGACCAAGCTTTGATTGGACAAATCTCCATTCTCTCCAGTTCAAAGTTCTTGTGACAGAGGGCAATGTTGATATAGCGATGATACACATACAAACAAATGCTAAAATTCCCACTAAACACGCAGCCTCACCTTTCCAGACCATCCAGGTTTTGATGGGTATTTTGATGTCGTCTGTTCGATTTCCTGGAATGACTATTGTCGTAGACTGAAACCAGGAACTTAGATATGTGGGACTCATGATCAAAACAGACATGATGACATGGATACAAACAAGCACAAAGGCTATAAGACCCAGCTGTTTTCTTGTCAAAAGCCATCTATTTAACCAGCCTGGGAAGTTGATGTGCTTTGTACCATGATACAGCTGAAAGGCACTTGCAAAAGAGCTTGGTAGATATGTGCACGCATACACAGTCATGGCTGTCATGCAGAGAGGCTTGTTCAGAACTTTCACGAAGATCTGGTCCCATCGATACGCAGTTTTCTTGACGAAGTAAATGAAAATGATATATAAAAACCACACGACGAAAACCCCCACTGTGAAAAGTATAGGCGTTTTCCATCCAGGGAATATTTTCAACGGATACGATTCGATTCGTCGGGCTGACTGTAAGAGACCCCAGTCACTTGCAACGAATCCCATGTCTCTTGCAATAACACAAACTCTCTCCCGCGCTGCTAGATCATCGCCTGCTATAAAGACTTCCTGGCTTCCGCCCGCGAACTCATTTTCCATGGCGTATGCTGATATGACATTGAAGGCTTTGACAATATTAGCATTGGGTAAAAGTGAACTAAGATACTCCGCATTGGATCGGTGCTTAGGAAGCTTAAGCCTGTTAGAAACATCCACAACGGTTTTGCCAGTAAAAAGATCTTCATGGTTTGACAAACAATCTTTGTAGTTTTCAAAATGAATGGCCAAAAACACAATGGACACCTGCTTGACACAGTCTTCTAGTGACGTCATCGTAACATTGCAGAGACAATTATCTACTTCAGATAGATTGCGCGGACGTCGGCTTCCGATGACCACTTCATAACCGGCGTTTTTCAGTCTTTTGGCGAGGGCTCGGGAAAAATTCCCTGACCCAATGATCCCCACCCTGGTTTTGAGCTCACAGGGCATCATTCACTCCTGCAATGAAAACGATAACATTAGCAAGAAGTATATACTAGTAGAGCGGCGCAAAATTAAATTGTGGCGTTCATTCTTCTGAACATTAAATATCTATTCTTTTCTTTTAAAAAGATACAAAGCCGGACATAATAAGAACTTGAAGTTGTTGGCACGCTCACGTAGCAGTCGACCTTTTAGTGAACCATCCCATAAATTTTGGGATGGGTCAAAATATTAACCTGGTCACATTACACAGGTGGAAAAGGAAATAAAAATACGACATGACCCCTACATCCTCAATCGATCATGATACATGTATATTCCAACGGTGGTCATTTAAATCGAGACCAATTACCTGCAGGCCAGGACAGCTAAGGACGTTAATGGGGTGCAATTTACAAAATGATTACATCTAGCTTACAATTAGCACTTTCGACACGAATTGACAGGAGCTAACTACGGATAAACATATACACTACATGGCCGCAGGAACTGGGGTGGGGAGGGTGCCGTGTCCTCCCCCCCCCCTCAATAATTTTGCTGATATATAGTATACTAGTGCACCATAGAGAACATTTACTTTATGCTTGTGTCTCTCTCTAATTAACAATTTTCAATTGCCAATGAGTACATGACTAATTATAATTAGTCATGTACTCATTGGCAATTGAAAATTGTTAATTAGTGAAAGACACTTGTGTTCCCTCAAAAATAACATCTGATGAACCTTTTTTGGATGTCTAGGAATCTGTCTGGTAACCCCCCCCCCCCCCCCATAATGTTCTTTATTCATTTGAGAAACAGGGAGGTATCCAACTTTGCAGCCTCAGTGACCACCATCGGTAACCACTAAATTCATTTCAGTGCAAAACTGTGCGCAATAGACTTCAGAAAATTTTTGGACAAGACGGTCTTTTGGGGGGTCTTATTTTGACACCCAAGACTTTTTTTTGACACTAGGACATTGGGAATTTCGACTTCATTGGAACAGATGGCATATAAATTTACTTGTGTCGATTAGGCAAATGTTCAGAATATTGCGTGGTACGTGCGTTAGCAATATTCTGTCTACTGTAGAGAGGTGGGAGTTTCTCCGCCTTTTATTTAGATTTATTTTTTTTTATGTACATGCATCATCGTCATTATCATCATCATAAATCGTTGAACGAGAAGTACACACATAAATACACGACTTTTCCTTTTATAAATGTTTCTTTATATTCAAATTTTAAAAGCAAAGATATGCCTGATCAGAAAGTCACAATGTTATCGGGCACAAACATCACCGTTAAAAAAATTCTACGATATACACATGCATAATGCCTTATTGTATCATTTAATGAAACAACATGTAGCTGTACTTAATAACCTTAGATTATTAACAACTAAGGAAAAAACTAAACGTTTTGCTTTTTTGTATCTCAGGCCATTTAGAAGAAATGTAAATATTTCTTTTAACCTTAAGTGATATCCATAATTAACGCGTTATTTTAAGTTTTTCTTCCGTAAAGTGTCTTTGTTCAAGGTAAGTCAAATAAGCCATATTTCATTTAAGAAAGAAGGGTCTGTTAAATTCTAAAGGTCTACGTTAATTTATACAATCAGTGTAGAATATTGAGGCATAAGTAAATGGAATTCTCATAAATACAACAATTTAATATTGCTGATTTGTTCTTCACGATTTAGTACCAAATAATCAATTTATAATATACACTTAAACCGTCTCTGGTTAATTTTTTAAAGGTCACGTGAATATAGAAACTTTATTTTTAAGAAATGATATATTTCTATTCCACTTTGAACGAAATTCATGTCTTTGTTCAGCTTGAAATAAAACAGCTTGGTCGTTATGCAATCATTACAGATATGTATAGACCTGGGTGTGGATATGGTAATAAAAGGTAAATATACCTGCAAAGGTTGCTGAGAAAGTGGGATTTTGTATGTAAAACAGTCCCCCCACAGTAATACATTTGTATACAGAATGGGAGCGTGCACTCAACAAGGCAAATGTTTCACCTACTGACTTTAACCGGGAGGCGACTGTGTTGTTTTAGATATTTGAATATTATCTAAAAGTTTTGGTGGTGCGGTTGAAGTTTATCTAAGGACATATTAGACTGCTTAAATATAAGAATGTTGTCGGGTCATTGATAACTTTTCCAATTTTTAAATTTATACACAGAAAGCCTGAGAGAGAGAGAGAGAGAGAGAGAGAGAGAGAGAGAGAGATTTTCTCCATATCTACTAGATAATATTAATTAGTATACAAATTTAAGTTCAGAAATACAACGCAAGTAATAAAAATTATTTAGATAAAAAATTATTTAAAAAACAAGACCTAGTCTGAAAATGAGAATTAGTAAATATAATTCATTTCATTGGACAAAAACCACAAACTCCGACATACACTACTAATTTACTTATAATGAAAATAATGCAAATTAAATTATCATTTGAAGCTAAAAATAGAATAATTCATATAGTATTAAACGCTGATTAGGTGAAATACTTTTTAACATCAATGAGATATGGAAATTACCAACTAGAAAAAGAAAAATTAGAAATGGAAACTATATAAAAGATATCAAAGACACACAAATAAATAAAGATGAGTTTTACATACCTAGGACCAAAGATAAAATAAATTTGGGTCCGCGTGCAAAATGAAGTCTGTATTACCTGTGTGAATTCAATACACAGACACATCAGTATTTATCATTGTTCATGAAGCACGATTATGTCAACATTTAAATAAGGTGAAATGATTGGGCCTGGCCCCTCCCTCCAATCTTTAAAAAAAAAAAAAAAAAAACATTTCGTGTATAGTGACCTTTTTCGACCCCTCTACTTCCTGGTTGTCTTTTCGTCACATTAAAATACAGGTAAACTGCATGAACATTTTGCTAAGTTTAAGGTGTTTACAAGTCTATTACCATGCATTTGTAGGATATTTTTCTTCGAATTCTAATTTTTTTTACTGCACTTTATTTTAAGGGATACATGTAGATAAGACTAACTCAAAAACATCTACAGATCATTTCATTCACGGAAAATGTCCAGCATTTTTATATATCCTACTGGAGTTGACATTCTAGAAAAATGAGCATTAAGACCTTTTCCTCCTACTAAATGTAAGTTTGTTTCCCTTCAAAATTTTCAACTATAGCAATTTTGCAGAATCGTTTATCTTTTTATAACCAAGTTCAGTTGAAATGTACGTGTCATGAAGTCGAATTAGACGAAAAGTTGATGTAAGTGACTTTATTTTATTGCACATTTCCTTATTTTCCAGTTGACGACTTCGTTCGCTTCATGCAAGAAGCCATTTCTCCATGTATACATTTAATTTCTTTTATATACCCTTTTTAAAAATTAGTATCGTTGGAATGTTCCTTGATATTCCAGCACTTTTTTCGCATACTTCGATAGTATTCGCGAACTAAGATCACCAATAAATAAATAAATACTGTATTAATTAACTCGCCTATTACAAAAATCTTAACCGTGCAATGAAGATTCTGTTACCTCTCTGAATTTAATACCCCTTCAGTATATATATATATCCTCTATTAAAAGCTGCATACTCTGCCTCAATATCCAATTTCAACAAAAACAAATTATCATGGTTTGGTTCTATTGATATATTCAAACAACTACTTCCTCAGTTAATGCCTCATCTGAAATCATCTACATCAGCCTTTAAATATCATTGTAAACGCATTCTTAATTCATATTTTCTTGAAAAGTGGTATCAAAAGAAGGAACAATTAAGTACTTGTGGGAAGTTAGACACTTACTGCACAATCAAACAAAACTTTGGGCTAGAACTTTATTTATTAATCTTAAGAAAATTTGAGAAAAGGAAGATTTTAACAAAATTTCGAATCTCTTCTCACAATCTGATGATTGAAAAAGGTCGACATAATGGTATACCAAGAGAAGAGAGAATATGCCCCAATTGTAAATTAAAAGAGGTAGAAGATGAAATACATTTTCTTTTGGGTTGTCCATGCCACAGTCTATCAAGAATTAATTAACTCTCCACAATATCTCTGAGATCTCATCTTTTTAATAGTATGTCTAAAAGTAACCAATTTTTATGGTTAATGAACTGTGAAGATGTTGATGTGCTATGCAATTTGTGTGAATTTATAAGTCATGTGTAGTTAGACAAATTCAAAGTCACATGTTGATCTTGACTTTACTTACATGTACTTTGATTTAATACTTATACTACAGTATGTTATGTTGTTAATATGCGTGTGTTGTTGTATACTCTGCATTGAGCAGAAGTGGATTAATTAAAATAATAATACTATCCTTCAGCACTGACTCTTGCTGTCCATTGCAGTTTAATGTAATTTACACATGCCATTCAACATACAATTTTTTTTTCTTAATTATTATTATTATTATTATTATTATACTATTATTATTGTTATTATTATTATTATTATTTTTTAATACTCATTTCCATAGATTATGTATCTGTTTATTCTACATGAGGCAGAAGTGGATTTCTGTATATCCTTTAGCACCGTCTCTTGCTGCCTCTTGTTGATGTATCAGACATTTTTTATGTGTTCAGTTATATGTATAATATTAGTAATAGTAATGCACATCATTGCACATCAAGTTGTATCAATTAAGAGTACAAATATATCTTAAATAAAGACAACCTATGTCTACATGTGAAACTCAAAACACCACCAATGTACTAAATGGGAAGAATTGCTCTTCATTATATGTTGTATTCTGTCTGTTATCTTATCTGTAATTATACATGTTATATGTTTATGCCCATTGGGCCCTGATTTGGTAATAAATCCTATTCTATTCTATTCTATTCTATACATATATATATATATATATATATATATATATATATATATATATATATATATATATATATATATATATATATATATATATATATATTTGTCTGAATGAAAAATTCTCGAATGGAACGTAAAACAACATACAATGAGCATGGTTATGTCAACATTTGAATAAGGCGAAATGATTTTTTTTTTTGGTCGAGGGACTGAACATTATACATATGCATTTCATGTAGAATGACATTTTTGTTGACCTTTTTGCACAGTCCTGAGTTCACCCCTCTTCAGTTCGGAAATTATTACACGTCTTCTATAGTTTAAGGACAAAGCTTAAATTTAAATCTTTCAAAGTATTTTTAAAAATTGGCACAATTTCTCGTACGATTTTAGAAAGGATTACTTCACAAGTATTTTAATTTTATTGTATCTGAATTCTCATTTTAATACTACTCTCTTTTGAGAAGCCGATGCCTCGATTTAATACTCCCTTGGGAGGGGGGGGGTATTAAAACAAGCTATTAACTTCTCAATAGAGAATACCCCAATACCTCTTGAAGTGCTTTATATCCCATTGCCCTTTATGTACTTGCACACTTGAACTTTTTACCAGACGACTCAATATGTTCACAAATCATGCCCAATTAAGTTTCGACTAAAAAAATGTTATGAAGGTTTATCCCCTAAAATTACACACACACCCTCACACACACATTCCCCAGAAAAAAGTTGTAGTATTATCAATGTAAGTACTTACTTTTTTAACCTGTCGAAGAAGTCTAATATGATGTATGTGTAAAGTAAATGTAACCCACAATGAGCCATTTCTCCATATTTATGGCAAAAAAGTTTGATTTAATAATCTGTACCACTATGATGTGAATTTACTGTTACGTTCCCCCAATTTTTCACGGACTTGAGAGGATCTATATAATCATATCCATCAAAGTACGTTTATTACGTACTTTGACCAAACTGATTTTTTATGCACAATTGAAGAAAATTTACCGTACATTGTTCTTCTTTTTAATATATTTAATACCCATGCTTCTTTAAAAAAGGCAATTAGTACATAAATTTTTAACTCAAGTTTTAGATAAGCTCCGCCCCCCCCCCCCCCCAATTATTTTGATTTATCCCAAAGACAAAATTTATTGAACATTACGTATATTCTCTTGGCACACCATCCATGGACCAAGTTGACCAGCCTCTAGCTGTTTTGTTTTTTATTTGTGGCCCATGAATTTTTCGACTTTTAACTTTAAACGGTTAAAAACTTTTCTTTGGGAACAACTATTTTTGAGAGAGAGAGATTCTCTTGTTTAACATTTCAAAATTTCTTAAGCCTAATTTTTATGTTAATTTAATGAGTGTCTAAGGAAAATTTTGACATCAACACAAGTGAAATAGCTTTACCAAGGAATAAATTCTTTTTTAATGAGAATTTTCTATTGCTTTTGACATCAGAAAGTTTGAATTTCATATGAGCTGGCAAGAATATGGTCACCGAACATAAAAAGTACAATGTATCGTAGGAAGATTCCTAGATTGCTGTGGGCTAATGTCGTGATCGTATTGATCAAATCCGCGAGTTAGACATACACGTCACGAACAGATGAAATGAAGGTCTAGAGAAATAATTTTAAATCTTAAATATATTTATCAACAATTTATTTTAAACTTGTAGATGACATCGTCGTTCCAGAATCTTTCGTTATATCCATGATAAACATATACATTTAGCTCTTAATGCAGTATTTAAAACGTGTCTTAACAGAATGACAAAATATACCTTAAAGATGAAAATTTTGAAGGCAGATTTCATCTTATTTTTAGGTGTGTTTTGATTTCAAAATCATTCAGCAGATTAAACCTACATTAATACAATCATTTCGAAACTTATAGAAAATAATTACCTGTATAAAAGGACTGGCGATCAGCTGAAGAGGCAATCTGCCAGAAGTCTGGTCAATCACTGAGGTATACAAATGAAATGATTACTTCCAAGATTGACAGGTGCGATGACGGATAATGATCAGTCAAGTTTAGCGAAAAATGACGTTTGTCGGGAAACGTTTCTGATAACACGTACATCGATTGGCTTAAGATTTCCATAAAAACTAGGCTAAATAAGCTAAGCCTTAATTCTTTTTACCATCATTGTACTTTAGTAAGATGTATATTGCATCAGCTTTATTTTATGGGCTTTTTCTGCATCCGGATTGCTTTAATATATCACAAACTAAATGTACTGTAAGTTTTATTTTGATAAAAACTATTCATCCTAAAAATTAAGAATACATTGATTTTCTCTGTAAGGTAATACTGTAAATAATTATTTTGATAAAATTTATCCATGCAAAAAATTAAGCAAATAGTGATTTTGTTTAAGAAAGTGTGCATTACTAAAAGCAAAAAGAAACTCAACAATAGCCATTAATTAGTATTTTCAAGGTCAGACTGTTTGTGTATAGTGAAAAGGCTAGAAGAAATTGTGCATTAATGCACGGGGACTTGCTCCTATATTCACACATGTAAGCCCTTTTAAAAAGGCAAATACTAACAACTAATATAACACTTTTATATTGTTTTAGTTGTTTTGAAATATATGACTTTTGAAATATTTTTTTCTTGCACTCTTGGCCCCCTGTGGGAGTGTGTACGCTTTAGTTTATAGAAAATATTTTAGATTCTGAATTGTAAATTATTCACCCTTTTCTTGATAAGTAAACAGTGTTTCTTTGGATTATCTATACGCTAGTGATAACTGTTTATTTTGGAAAGTACACCACAGACTTAGGGATTTAAATGAAATCGATCAATCGTCTTCACAAGCCCACGTCAATCCGAACAATAACGTAATGCATCATGACGTAAGCTAAAAAGATAACATTTATGTTATCGAACACGATCAACATCAGTTTTTAACAAACGTGCGAAATCGTTCTCCTACACATGTAATATAACCTTGAGAAATTCAAATACGTGTTCAACAAACTTTTCCTAAATTAGTGTTTAACATTTGGTTTCATCCAAAAAAAATGTCTCAGGTTATAACAGTAATTTGGAGTAATGAAACACCGCTTTTTGCTCTAAGCCTATAGACAACATAGATGGCAGACCGAGGTAATTCAGTCTAGGCTTGATAATACTTGCCTCACAATCATTTGCAGTACATTTTGCACCACAGTAGGTGACAGCAAAAGAAAAGTCGGGTAAATTTTACGCAGACTAATCGGTGGGGGATACATATTCTCTTTAGAGAAGTGGACAGGCTTTCGCCTACATCCAGATGTCAGATGTAGACGAAAGCCTGTCCACTTCTCCAAAGAGAATAGAGGATACAATGTTCTCGATAACCAAGAGAAGGGTGGTCCCAAAATATTCCCCTATCTTGCCCCCTTTCCACAGGAAATTATGAATCCGCCCAGTAACTCAGTTATTAACTGGTTTCCAGATACTAGTAAACTTTCCAAAAATCTAATAGAAGT
Source organism: Saccostrea echinata (assembly GCF_033153115.1). Lineage (NCBI taxonomy): Eukaryota > Metazoa > Mollusca > Bivalvia > Ostreida > Ostreidae > Saccostrea > Saccostrea echinata. The sequence goes on along the minus strand of NW_026889771.1, from coordinate 1,369,981 downwards.
ACGACTGACCAACATCTTTAGACGCTTTTTAAAACTTTTGTTAAAAGCTTTTATACTAGTATTTTAAACTACCAAACCAAACCTAGCACAATACAATGCGCATATAGTTTGTCATGAATTTGATAGGTGTAGGTTGGAACTAATGTTGTTTTTTTGGGGGTATTTTTTGCTAATAAATCATACACTACAAACTGTCAAATAAAATTGCTGGAAAAAAATATAAAACAAAGATCCTACTTACAATTTCAGAATGGTTCACTTTGCAGAATTTTCTGCATTTGATATCGCAAACTTACTATGCTAGCAATCTGAAAATGGCAAAATAAGCTCTGGGACAAATTTGTGAATGTGTTCCTAAATATATAAACATGTACTACCTGGTATAGTCAACTGAAGAACTGGAAAAATTGTCTTGGGCATTCTTGGATTTTGCTACAGAATAGAAATAATGAAAAAAAAATGATATCATTTATTTTGACACATATTATCACATCACATTTAACACATGTAAACATTAAATCATAAAAATAAATATTTAATAGATTTCATAAGAACCTACTGAATAATTTTTTAACTATTACATCAAAATAGCCATATCAGCTTGCAATCTAATTGCTCAAAGTAGTGCAAGACATTTCAAACCCGTTTCATTTAAGTGGTCTGGTTCAAACTCAAATTAAAGGGAATACAGTTGCTTGTTTAATGATACATGAAAAACTCCCAGTTTTGAACAGATATGAATAAATGGTTTACAGTACATCTAAAAAGATGTAAAAATTTTAAATAATCTTCAAGTATTCTCTATATCTGAATTCATAATATATAAAGTTCTGTATTTTTATAGTCAATAAATGTCTTTTCTTTCTAGTCTTACAGAACATAAAGATTAACAATACTGTATTGTTTCAAAAATATTTAAGCTTTTCATCTAATTGCAATATCTGAGAGTGCCTGTGATTGACATTTCATGGAAATCAAACCACAAATAGAAACAACAAAAAGCAGTGGTTTGTATAATCAATAAAGCAGAAAACCATGATCAGGATACTAAATAAATTAGTGAACTCTTTAAATGAAGTTTACATCAATTTACAGACATTTATGTATTAACCTAACCTTCAAAGATATATAACCATAAAATCAAGATTAAATGATTGAAATAGTCATTGTGACTAGAGCAGTGTGTTCTTCTCTTAATGTCAGGGGACATCTCAAAACATTCATATACAAGTAAACGTTTTGTACACATTACATTCTTAAAATAAGTCTAGCATCAGCTAAATGATGAGACTGTCATTTTTTTTCCCTGGCTGTCCCCTTCAAAAATGATAATACATGTATGTGTCTGCAGTTACACTGTATTTATCTTAAAGGGATAAATTCCATGTATTCTTTACTTTATACAATATAGGCATTGATTTACTTATTAATATTATTCATGTGAATTTAATTTTCCTGTTATTATTATCTAGTAAAATTATTTGTAAATAAAATAAAATTTGGTGAACAAAATGTGAATCGCAGTGAAAAATGGAAATTAATCATACTAAATTATATTTGTATCAAATTATCTATAGTAGTATAAAACTTGTCATTATTTATTTAAAAAAAAACTTGTCAAAGCCTAAAGGAATGCATGAAATCGATCCACGCCAATGTTTTAAGATTATATAATATATCTGAGAGATGGGTCTATCCTGATATCTGTAGGAAGTACTTTTCACCAAATAAAAAAAAACTGGAAATCCAAAATGTGTTCTATTAAAAAATGAAAAGCTTGTTTAAATTTACAGGGTAAAGTGTTTTCACGTTTATGTGCTTAAGCATGATCATGCATGTATGATTTTTTTTCCCTCCCTGACGGCAGTTATTATTTTTCACGTCTTCAAGTCTTGGTCCATTATGTCACAAAAATGGTAATTTTTTTAGTTAAAATTTTTTTTATTATGCAATATTAATTGATAAAATAAAACTGTACATCCTAGCTCAAACTTAACTTCTTGATACTTAATGTATATATATATGTAGTAACACATCAAAATTTTATAACAATCTTAAAAGTAGTTTGCATACTGGTATATTTCTTAAAATAAATTTAAAAAACTGGCTAACAAAATCTAGTAAATGCATCTATTTTTAAATCTTAATCAAATAAAATTCCCAAATATACCCAAGAAAGTTACTTTCCTGGTATAATTAAGGTTTCTGTCCTCCAAGTTAATTTTTTTTTAATTTCTCACTGCCTTTTAAAGTATTTTGATTCTTTTTTTCAAACTTTATATTTGGATTTTATTACAATTGTACATGGCACTGAACTAAAAAAAAACCCATTCACAAACATATTCACTGAAGTTTTGGAGAGATTGCACTAATGACCCCAAAGTCTCCTAGCAGGGAGTTGTTGTCATGACTTCCTCTTCACCATAAAATATATGGCCAACACAACCACCACAACAAGAACAGCGCAGATCACCAGAAGAAGGAGACGATTTTGTATAATTCTACAAGAAGGAAACGTATAAACATGAAACAATTATAAACACAAGATAGTAACAAGTTTCCATCTTCATATCCATTTAAACTGAGCACTGATGCAAACTTCTGTACTTGACTACATGCAGAGGAAGTCTCTGAAAAGAATGTAGCTCAAATGACGCAGAATTACAAAATCAGCAGCCACCAATTTCATAGGCAATCGGTTTAATTTCATGTATATCAAAAGTTTGTTTTTTCTTATTATGCAATATTAATTGTAAAAATAAAACTGTACATCTTAGCTCAAACTTGACTATATATTGCTAAACCCCCTAACTCCATCACTACCCTAACTTTTTCACTTTTGGGACACTCCACGCTGTTTGTAAACAAATGTGATTGTGACGTCATTTTTTACATGCTGAAAATCTACAATCAAATGCCAAGAAATTATTACAGTCCAAGTTCAAGAATGCGTCAAATATAAATAACAATTACAAGCAATCTATTGTATCTTTCATGTTTTATGTGAAATCAGTAAGTACCTTTTCCTTTATGCACTATTCCATCAATACCTCCAAAACCTGTGTCAATATGCTCATTTTTACATGTCAGTCATATTTATGAAGGTCTTTGTGAAAGGATTAATATGTTTACAAGTTTATTAAGATGAAGGGAGAAAAAAAACTAAACTGGAAAAAAATTTCTAATTAATACTTTGACATATTGCAGAGGGCCCTGGTGACATAGTTAGGGTTCATTGGAGGTATATTATATACACGGATGTGATACACGTTCTTTTTATAGTACGTAGTTTTGTATAAGCCCAATAACTGATTTTTAAAAAAAATAGTCCTGAAAACAATGTTTAAGTTCATTACTAAGTGTAGCAAACAAGAAACAAATCAAAAAATAATTCAGAGAGTAACCTGGCGTGTTTTCCGCTTATGGTGACAGAGTTTGGGTAGTACGGGACAAAAATGTAGTACATCAAAATTTTATAACAATCTTAAAAATAGCTTGCATACTGGTATATTTCTTGCCAGAATAAATTTTAAAAACTGGCTAAAAAAATCTAGAAAATGCATCTATTTTTAATCTTAATCAAATAAAATTCCCAAATACACCCAAGAAAGTTACTTTCCTGGTATAAGGTTTCTGCCCTCCAAGTTAAAATTTTTTAATTTCTCACTGCCCTGTAAAGCATTTTGATTCTTCTTTTTTTTGTAACATCGTATTTGGATTATTATTACAATTTTACATAGCATTGACCTAAAAAGGCTGAAACCATTCACCAACATATTCACAGAAGTTTTGGAGAGATTGCACTAATGACCCCAAAGTCTCCTAGCAGAGAGCTGTTGTCCTGAATTCCTGTTCACCATAAAGTATATGGCCAACACAACAAAAACAGCATTTTTGTAAATTTATTTACTCTGTGTGTACATTTACTAAATAATTTACATGATTCCTTTAACTAACTGACTTAGAAATAAATAAAATTAATTTGTTCCTAGGAATGAATGAAAAATCAAACAAACCATCACATTAGTATAATGGGACTCTTTTCTAAATATAGGCTTGGCTTGATGTTACTTAATTTTCTTGTCACGCAAAAATAACAGGGAACTATTTTCTTTTGATAAGAAAAATACATGACGTCAATTACCTGTGTTTGTAAACACTAAAATTTTATCAATAAATTTCTATAAAGGTTACAATGACTCAGATGGCATTGCTGTCTGATGTCTTGGCAACAGACAGTATTAGATTTAGTCAAGATTTGTTGTTCAAGTTGTTCAGTAGAATGCTTGTGATAACTTGAGTTTGGAAGTTCATACTAGCTATCAGATGGGGAGTTTGAGGATTAATAGAGACATGCTTAACACCCAAACAAGACCAGAACATTGGACTTTAAGATAAAATTTATCTTGATATCATTATCACATACATTACAGGTTACATAACATTTTGTCATTCTTGAATGCATCATTAAAGTTCTGCAAAACAGTAGGAATGAACCTTTACCATAAAAATTAAAAACTGAAAATTGGGCAGGGGTGGGTGGGGAGTGGGGGGTGTTGATTCTCCCCCCCACCCCCCTCTCCACACATGCATATGTTAATAACTTTGATAATGATCCAAACTTCCCATTTTTATTTAGATCTTTATGTTGTAACCTTTTTTCAGGGTTAACCCCTGACTTTTTTTTTTTTTAGCAAAGATAGACATAATACAGGCATTGAAAATTTGGGACTTAGCGCTAAAAACTTTTTTTGTTAGTTTAGCCCCCCGCTTTTTTCAATTTGCTTCCAACGCCTATGATTTCTGAACTCAAATTTATGTTGATTAGGCTGAATTTAACTTTTCTTGAATCCTCCTATATTAATTAATTTGCTCATGTGAGACAAGCTTTTTAGGAAAGCTAAAACTTGTTAAGTAATCTAGTATTAAACACTTAAATTTCATTCTAATTGATGATCAGTTAGTTAGAATAATCTATCTGTGTCCCAGGGATCCTTAAACAGAGAACGTAAGACTATATCATTTGAACTATTTCTATTCAGTGATCAGTGTACTCTCCCTGAAGACTCTGGAAAGCTCCTGAGAATCAGCAATTAGAGAACCTTATTTTAACACATAACATAATATTATTTTACCTTGATTACATCAAAGTATAACAGTGAAAACTATATCAGATTTGGGAGGGGGGGGTGTTTATAGAGGGGTGGCCTTGAGTAGCACCTCGATTGAATCCATGCCCGTATACAGTTATGGCTCATTTGATTAGGACTTGTGAGACTTACCTTTTCATCATTCCTGATAAAACACGAGAGCTTTTTCCAAGGTTTGTGTTCATTTCTTCCATCTACAACAGAAAGGTCACTTGGCTACAATGCTTACCTGGTGAAAATGTTTCATATAAGCTATGTACTATAATCATTAATATGTTGAAATACAAACTACAGTTTACTGGGGGATACTACCATAAAGTAGCAAATTTTCATTGAAGGTGAAAAAGAGATACATTATGTACTATATTGCATCCCGTAACTGACCTATTCAATCACCATTCTAGTAGTTTGACCTTGACCGATGCCCCTAAACAAAAAAGCTGGCTGATGGTGTATATTTTCAAGTTACTCTTCTAACAGCAGTTGTACCAAAATAACTTGATTGTCTTAACTTCCACAGATCTCAATTTCTGCATTTAAGTTTTTTGACACTAGTTCAACCAAAACAGTATAATTGTCATATAAATGTTTATACAAGCTACTTGCAGCCTGTAAAAATGAAAGAATAAAGAATCAATATGGTCTGGACTGGGCTCTAACTGATGTAAAATGTAGATCTGTTTGAATTATCACATAAGAACTACGAGTAGTTGTATTACACTGTATATGTACTCACCCTGTGCCGAGACCTGTTTATTGTCTGTCTTTGATTATGAAGATCTTCCATGATTTGGGCACCTATCTGTTCTGTAATTAAATTAAAATACAAAGTCTGAAATTAATCATGCACAGTTTTCATGGCGGCCTTAGAGCAAGACATGAAAACATGAAACTTGAAATATACAGTCAAACCTCGTTATCTTGAACTCAATGGGACCAAGGAAAAACTTCAAGATATCCAATTATTCGAGATATCCAGGGTAAAATACTTCAAGAATAAGGGATTGGGACTTCCAAATCACCTTGACATATCCATGGTATTTGAGATATATCAGTGTGAGATACTGAAGTTCAACTGATATGTGTATGTGTGTGTACACCAAACAATTAAAATCATTCTTATGTTGCTTCATCTTAAAATACATTTGTAAATGTCGAGTTCAGATATTTATTTGGTTGATATTGGCATGACTGAACTGGTCATTTATGATCATTATGATCATGTCACAGGTATTGCACATGTAAATTATGAAAGCCCTGTCTCTTCAGGTGCAAAAGCTAGGCCAAGGTCAAAAGTTTTGAAAAATATGTCATACTTTCAGGTCAACATCATGAGGTTAAAAATCATCATACATACAGAAAAGTCTTGTCACAGGTAATGCACATGTTAAATATAAAAGCAATATCTTCTCTCATTATCTCATTCAAAAGTCATGACAAAGGTTAAGGTTTTTTGTGACTGACAGACAGACAAATGAGATTTAATGTCCCTACACTTTGGCAAAAGCAGGGGAACAATAATAGCTCATTGCAGTCCCCCTCCCAAATATTCCTCAAATGAATAATGATGGGTCAATTTAGTAAATATTGCTTAAAATATAGGAGGCTTGCATATTGTAAATCCTTATAAGGTTTAATGACATGGAAATATGAAATTTCATTTGAGGTCAAAAGAAACTGAATTTTTTTCTCACAAAATTCAGTCAATAAGCAGCTAATCAGGTTTTCATGTTCTGCAATGCTACTAAACCACAACAAAAGAAACCCGAGTTAGCAAAAGCCCAATTAGTTAATGTCAACTTTTAAAGTGACACATAGGCACATAAGAAATTAATGAATCTGATAGTGTTAGATAACCTTGAATCAAAGTCACAACAAATGTTATTGGTCCTATAAATGGTGACCTTCCATTAGTCTTTAATCATCACTTTCTTCCACTACATTAAAAGGTTATCAATGCATTCTTTTTTATGATCACAACAGAAGGCTATGACACCTCCTAAAATAATTTTAAAAAGTTATTAAAAAAAAATTCTTCAAACTTCTTTTACTAAATGTATATCAATTTGATAGAACAAATAATTTGCATCACCTGGAGCAAACAGTTACATAAAATTTTTTATCACTTCAAAATATTGTTTTCATTGGTCCATCCTGCTCAAATAAAAAACAGCTTCCTGAAATGTGATACCATGATTACCAGAGTGTACCAGTATCTCAAACCCCCATACCCATTGTCTCCCCACCCTTTAAATCTACAGAGATTGAAGATTGTGACGCAAATTGTAGTTACACCGCATGACATGAAATAACTTTCTTTAAACCATATCTTTAGATATTTTCAATTCAAAAAGCTGTTTGATTTTGATGTAAAACACTTGCAGTCTACATAGGTGGTCGATACAAGTGAATTTGTTATGTCGTAGAATGGAGAAAGAGTACAGAAAATATCATCACACTTATATGTAATTATAACTGGTTTCAACCACAAGGGTGGATATTCCATAAAGTAAAAACCAGTAGATAAATTTAACTTCATAAAAGGTAGAGATCGTCAAGTACACAGAGGTATAGCACACTTAGTGTACCAAATGGCCTACAATATAGCGTATTTACAAACATCCACAACATTTCAATATTTTATGATATCAAGTAAATCTAGCTATAAACAAATACAAATTATACCAGTACCTGGCAAAATTGTCATAATTATCTCAGACAAGAGTAATTAAATTTAAGATGTTGCATGGGATATATAGACTCCGAAATCTATTGAGTGAGCAGTGAAAAATACAGATTTGTGTATTTGAACCAACTTACACCAGAAAAATCTTGAATGGGTTACAATCTTTTGATATCATAGTACATGTATACTGTTATATAGCAGCAGAACTGTACCTCTCTGCTTGAGAAAATTTGGACAGATAGAGCAGATCTGTATGAATTTTCTCAAGCAGAGAGCTACAGTTCTGCAGCTAACTGTTATATCAAAATCTGTGTGGTTTAACTTGGTCTTCATATTACAAATTGACTATATATTTCAGTTATCATATTTTCTGAAGAACTCTAACACGGGACTATATATATACAAAAAGAACAGAATTGAACGAGAATTGAACCCAGGCCTCCCAATCACGAAACGAACTCCTTACTACCAGGCTATCGTGACAAGTACTTTGAAATGAACCTGCTTCATAGATTTATCTTTTTCACTCATCTGGAAATGTAGGTCAGATGCAGCCTGGTAGTGAGTATCATTAGATGCATCATCAATGCCAGTTCAGGCACCAAAAGGCTTTTAGTAACTAATATCTAGGAAGAGACCTGAACTATTAACCAGATCATATCCAGCATCTGAAGCAAGTCTAGTAGCGTGCACCCCTGGATGCATCATTCAAACATGTTTAGTACTTCTAGAATTTATAGTTACTTAGGAATGGACTTCCTCATAGGAAAGATGCACCATCTGAAGCAAGTTTGGTAGTGTGTATCCCTAGATGTATCATCTATGCAAGTTCAGTCACCATAGGGCTTATGGTTACCTGGCAATGGATCTACTTCAAAAACTTTAACCCAGTCACTCATCAAACTAAAATATGTCCATAGGACATGGATGCCTTGCCAAGGGTATAATAGTATTAGTGTATGAAGTTTGATGAGAATTAGTATCTTGAATAGTATCTTTAAAATTGAAATTGAAATATAAGAAATTGGATACATGTATATAGATGATAAATTCTCACCATATTATGTATAAGTGCATGAGCTTACATAAAAATATCTTAAATGGTTTCTTTAAAATTAAGCAAAATGCAAATTTAAGAAAAGTGAAGTCAAGGTCACAGGAAAATTCAAGGACAAAAGTTTTTGAAGCAGTTGATTAGCTCTCACTAATATGTGTTAGCATATGAAGTTTGATTAAAAAATTCTTGAATGTTTTTTTTTTCCTAACTGAGCTTAACACTAATTAAAGAAAAGAGAAGTCAAGGTCAAAGGAAAGGTCAAGGTAAAAAATGTTGATGCAGTTAAATAGCTTACATCAATGTGTATTGGCATATGAAGTTTAATTACACATCTTGAATAATTTATCTTCATTAAATTATAAAGCCTTCAGCTTTCATAAAGTGTACAATTCATTGATAAGATTCATTCCTTGATGAACAAAATAACTGATGTAATTAATCCTGCAATGACTTGTGGTAAGTTTGGTTGAAACTGTTCTACTGGACCTGGGAAGAAGTCGAAAATGTTATCAGATGACAGACAGAGGAAGACTTGAGCCTTTGGCTCAGGTGAGCTAAAAAATAACCACAATGGGAAATATTCTATATATTCTATTCTATATTATTATATCATATTCTAAATACACATGCAGACAAAGTGAGAAAAACCTATTTCAAGAGATTCCATTAATGTTTTATCATTCAACTTAATCTTTGATCATCATTAAAATCAATGTTAATTGTGGCAGCAAGTAAAAAAATATTGTGCTTAGACAATCAACAATTCCTAAACTAAACCACATTTCTCATCTAATCACTTTGGCCCTACTGTTCTTAAAAGATAATTTTTAAAAGATTCTTTTTTATATTCTTACAACAATTTTGACCACATATTATGGCCCCATCCTATCCCCCCTCTCCCATGGAACAATAATTTTAATAAACTTGAATCTGCAATTCCTGGGGATGCTTGGACATATGAATAATTATAATTCTGTATTCTTGAAAAAAAAATAATATTCATTTTTTTTCATATACAGGTGAACTTCATTATCTCAAATAGGATATGTCAAATTGTGTTGAACAAATATACATGAACGAATCTAAATCTCCTTTACTGAATGAAGCTTTGTGGCAAGTTTGGTTGAAATTGTCCCAGTGCTTTTGGAGAAGATGCTGAAAATGTGAAAAGTTTACAAACAACAACAAAATATGACAGACTACAGACAGACGGACAGACAAATGCTGGCCATTTCTTCTGAAGATTAACAAATTCATCATTATGGCATCAAAGATTTTCTTATCCGTGCCCCAGTTTTAATATAATTAAGGAAAACAAATTACCTGTTTCTAACGTGATTTTGTATCCATGGTCCAGTCTTCTGGAGGTTCTGTCTAATGTCTCAGTATTGTCTAGGAGCCTCTGTCTCTAAATTAAAGAAATGAAGAAATCTCAACCACTGAACTACTGTATACAATTTTGACTTTGTCTATGATTATATGCATGTTTTCTAATCAAGTCTGCTTAAACAGAATCATGAGTACACATAGACCCTTTTCATGTACATTTATGTATAAGCTGTTCAAGTTGCCATCTTTGACTTGGTACCTAGCATCAAATTAAATGGTGAACAGTGCATGATGATGGACAGGAATAAGTGACTCAGCAGGTGAGTGGTCTAAGTCCTCAATAATAGATACATGTACATTGGTACATGACTATATGATTGAGCCAAAGATATTCCATTAAGTTTGTATAGTGATAAAACAACATTACCTGATCTTCAGAGTCGTGGGTGTCATCTCCCAGAAGCTCATCTCTACTGCTGTCTATCCCAACTTTGGCTCGTTTCTGTTAAATTATCAAATAAAGTTTTAATAAAGCAAGCAAAACCAATGGAAAAAATTCAAATGGGATAAATGAAAATCATTTTCATACCATTACTTATCTTCTACTTGCTGTGTACTACATCATCTTAAATAATGTGTAATTTTCCATCAAAGTTTTATATTTTAACAACTTTCAGTTATAAATTTTTCTTGAATTTGACCTCTTTTCTTTTAGTAAAAATTATACCAAGTATTAATCATAACAGGGCTCTCACAACACTTTTTGGGACTGGGGCTGAAGCCATAAAAATTGGGAAAATTAATGACCTATAGGGGAATTTTGGGATTACACATTAAACTCATTATATATCATGTTTATTGGGTTCCTTGTCAACTACATTTAATTTATGTAATACAGAGTAATATGAGTAGCAAGTTAATTTATTGTTATCCAACTATATTTTCTTTAATTTGGTGGGGAAAGTCTAATGGGAAAATTAACACATTCAACTGGGAAGAAAGGTACCTTCTTGAATTGGGAATGGGCCCTTTGAATGGCCCCAATATTATAGAGACTCAAGAGCCCTGCATAACCTTACACAACATTTGTATGATCAAGTACCCGGTAATAATAATTTTTCAATAAAATTACAATAACAGATGTCTTAATTTTCATCAAAAAAAGGTTTTTTTCTTTTAAAATAAATACTGTAGCTGATTTAGATGATATAGAACCTCTGGTTGTGATGCCATAGACATGCATGGGGCTCTCTTGCAATGCATTACATGTATTATGATGAAAACAATTAAAAAAAAAAAAAAAAAAAAAAAAAAAAAATGCCAGGAAAAATGCATTAAATCTATCCTTCTTATATGAAACAAATGACTGAAATGACATTATTTTACAGTAAAAAAATTATACATTAAAACAAGCTTATAACGAAGTGCCCGGGACGTACAATTTTACTTCGCTATAAGCGTAATTCGTTATATCCATTAAGTTTACAATATTTTTTAAAGTCACATGGAATAAAAATTACTTCATTATTAAGGTCTTCCGTCTCCACGGAAGACCTTATAGTGATTCTATTGTTTCTTATTAAGGTCTTCCGTCTCCACGGAAGACCTTATAGTGATTCTATTGTTTCTTATTATTATTATTATTCTTTTTTTTTAGACAAAATTTTGTGCACGCCATTTCTCGAAAACTATTCAATGAATTTCTTTGAAATTTTCAGGGATAAAAGGTCTTTATATGAATTTCATATAAAATTCCGTTTTTTGGTAAATTCGGTTCCAGTGCCAAGTTATGGACAATTTCCTGATTTTAAAATGAAATTTTGTCCTCGAAGGATCTAAGAAACCGCTAAAGATATGAACTGGAGACTTGTTAGAGATGATAGACCATGACTTCTAGATGTTCGAAATTACCTTGGTTTTCGTCGTCAGTACTTCCGGTCATCACCGGAAGTGTTCAAAGAAATCGAAAATTTCAACTTTTCTTTTTTTAATCAAATCTTGCATCACATTATTGCAACTCTTTTGCAGTTTTGAAATATGTTGGTCCCACCGGAAACCAAAACGAAAACTTCCGGTTATAAGAGAAAAACTACATAATTTAAGTATTTTACTTTCCAATAAATATCTTTTATAGGTAAAGTATTTGAAATGATTTTTAGATATGTTATTCAGATTTCAAATGTCTAGAGCAACATCAAATATCTTTGCAAAATTCACTTCCGGTCGCGTGTTTTTTCTGTCCTCAAAGTGAGAAAATATCTGAGCGAGATCTCAGAAACGGTAAGAGATTAAGACAATAAACTTATATGAGTAATAGATCTTGAAGAGTAGGCAAAATCCTTTGGGTTAAACTTTCAGCCGTCACTTCCGTTCGTCACAGGAAGTGATCAAAGAAATCAAAAAATTCAACTTTTCTTGTTTAAATTAAAACTTGCATCACCTTATTGCATCTCTTTCGCTGTTTTGAAAAATGTTAGACGCCTCCGGAAACAAAAACGTCAACTTCCGGTTTTAGGAGATAAAATACGTTATTTTGATATTTAACTTTCTCATAAATATCGCTTATAGAAAAAGAATTGAAATGTTTTAATACATAGATACTGCAAATGTCTAGACAGGCAAGAGATTTTTTATAAAATTCACTTCTGGTCGCGTGTTTTCCTGTCCTCAAAAGTAGAATTTGTTCTCACAATTGCTCGGCAACAATAGACGACTGAAGTCTGAAACTTTCAGGACTGATAGTCCGTCATCAGTTTATTTGCATTGTATGAAAATCGTGTGTCGCTGTTACTTCCGGTGGTGACAGGAAGTGATGCAAAAAAGTGAATGGTTAATGGTTAGCACGTTGGATTTTCACACTGACGACCAGGGTTAAATCTCCAGAGTGTCTGAATTTCTTTTATCACTTTTTCAGCTTGAATTTTCGTTTTTATTTTCAGAATCGGACGGAAGACCTCTCATTGCTCGCAATGAGTTTCTAGTTATTATTATTATTATTCTTTTTTTTTTAGACAAAATTTTGTGCACGCGATTTCTCGAAAACTATTCAATGAATTTCTTTGAAATTTTCAGGGATAAAAGGTCTTTATATGAATTTTATATAAAATTCCATTTTTTGGTAAATTCGGTTCCAGTGCCAAGTTATGGACAATTTCCTGATTTTAAAATGAAATTTTGTCCTCGAAGGATCTAAGAAACCGCTAAAGATATGAACTGGAGACTTGTTAGAGATGATAGACCATGACTTTTAGATGTTCGAAATTACCTTGGTTTTCTTCGTCTGTACTTCCGGTCGTCACCGGAAGTGTTCAAAGAAATCGAAAATTTCAACTTTTCTATTTTTAATCAAATCTTGCATCACATTATTGCAACTCTTTCGCAGTTTTGAAATATGTTGGTCCCACCGGAAACAAAAACGACAACTTCCGGTTATAAGAGAAAAACTACATAATTTAAGTATTTTACTTTCCCATAAATGTCTTTTATAGGTAAAGTATTTGAAATGATTTTTAGATATGTTATTCAGATTGCAAATGTCTAGAGTAACGTCAAATATCTTTGCAAAATTCACTTCCGGTCGCGTGTTTTTCTGTCCTCAAAGTGAGAAAATATCTGAGCGAGATCTCAGAAACGGTAAGAGATTAAGACAATAAACTTATATGAGTAATAGACCTTGAAGAGTAGGCAAAATAATTTGGGTTAAACTGTCAGCCGTCACTTCCGTTCGTCACAGGAAGTGATCAAAGAAATCAAAAAATTCAACTTTTCTTGTTTAAATTAAAACTTGCATCACCTTATTGCATCTCTTTCGCTGTTTTGAAATATGTTAGACTCCTAAGGAAACAAAAACGTCAACTTCCGGTTTTAGGAGATAAAATACGTTATTTTGATATTTAACTTTCTCATAAATATCGCTTATAGAAAAAGAATTGAAATGTTTTAATACATAGATACTGCAAATGTCTAGACAGGCAAGAGATTTTTTATAAAATTCACTTCTGGTCGCGTGTTTTCCTGTCCTCAAAAGTAGAATTTGTTCTCACAATTGCTCGGCAACAATAGACGACTGAAGTCTGAAACTTTCAGGACTGATAGTCCGTCATCAGTTTATTTGCATTGTATGAAAATCGTGTGTCGCTGTTACTTCCGGTGGTGACAGGAAGTGATGCAAAAAAGTGAATGGTTAATGGTTAGCACGTTGGATTTTCACACTGACGACCAGGGTTAAATCTCCAGAGTGTCTGAATTTCTTTTATCACTTTTTCAGCTTGAATTTTCGTTTTTATTTTCAGAATCGGACGGAAGACCTCTCATTGCTCGCAATGAGTTTCTAGTTATTATTATTATTATTCTTTTTTTTTTAGACAAAATTTTGTGCACGCGATTTCTCGAAAACTATTCAATGAATTTCTTTGAAATTTTCAGGGATAAAAGGTCTTTATATGAATTTTATATAAAATTCCATTTTTTGGTAAATTCGGTTCCAGTGCCAAGTTATGGACAATTTCCTGATTTTAAAATGAAATTTTGTCCTCGAAGGATCTAAGAAACCGCTAAAGATATGAACTGGAGACTTGTTAGAGATGATAGACCATGACTTTTAGATGTTCGAAATTACCTTGGTTTTCTTCGTCTGTACTTCCGGTCGTCACCGGAAGTGTTCAAAGAAATCGAAAATTTCAACTTTTCTATTTTTAATCAAATCTTGCATCACATTATTGCAACTCTTTCGCAGTTTTGAAATATGTTGGTCCCACCGGAAACAAAAACGACAACTTCCGGTTATAAGAGAAAAACTACATAATTTAAGTATTTTACTTTCCCATAAATGTCTTTTATAGGTAAAGTATTTGAAATGATTTTTAGATATGTTATTCAGATTGCAAATGTCTAGAGTAACGTCAAATATCTTTGCAAAATTCACTTCCGGTCGCGTGTTTTTCTGTCCTCAAAGTGAGAAAATATCTGAGCGAGATCTCAGAAACGGTAAGAGATTAAGACAATAAACTTATATGAGTAATAGACCTTGAAGAGTAGGCAAAATAATTTGGGTTAAACTGTCAGCCGTCACTTCCGTTCGTCACAGGAAGTGATCAAAGAAATCAAAAAATTCAACTTTTCTTGTTTAAATTAAAACTTGCATCACCTTATTGCATCTCTTTCGCTGTTTTGAAATATGTTAGACTCCTAAGGAAACAAAAACGTCAACTTCCGGTTTTAGGAGATAAAATACGTTATTTTGATATTTAACTTTCTCATAAATATCGCTTATAGAAAAAGAATTGAAATGTTTTAATACATAGATACTGCAAATGTCTAGACAGGCAAGAGATTTTTTATAAAATTCACTTCTGGTCGCGTGTTTTCCTGTCCTCAAAAGTAGAATTCGTTCTCACAATTGCTCGGCAACAATAGACGACTGAAGTCTGAAACTTTCAGGACTGATAGTCCGTCATCAGTTTATTTGCATTGTATGAAAATCGTGTGTCGCTGTTACTTCCGGTGGTGACAGGAAGTGATGCAAAAAAGTGAATGGTTAATGGTTAGCACGTTGGATTTTCACACTGACGACCAGGGTTAAATCTCCAGAGTGTCTGAATTTCTTTTATCACTTTTTCAGCTTGAATTTTCGTTTTTATTTTCAGAATCGGACGGAAGACCTCTCATTGCTCGCAATGAGTTTCTAGTTTATAAGCTAATTGTTCACTATAAGCATGTTTAACTTTAGTATACTGGCATGCAATGGACAGGAAAAAAAGTCATCTATGCCAAGAGAGATAACTCTCTGTTAACAACACTATTTTACAGTGATAAATATTTTTATATCACACAAAAACAAATGAATTTTTTTTGCTACAGAATATTTTTTTAAGCAGCTATTGTCAATCAAACCCAATTGTGATTATATATAGGGTTAATCATCAGAAACAAACCTAATAAATACAATTGAAATTCATTATCTGAACTTTGATATCTTAAATACCAACTGGAAATGTCGAAGTGATTTGGAAGTCTCAATCCTTATTCTTTAAGAATTTTACCCATGATATCTTGAATCTACAGTTATCTTGAAATTTTTTTGTTGGTCACATCCAGTTCAAGATAATGAGGTTTGACTGTAATAGTAGTATGTGTTTACATTTAAAAGTAAGGATACGTACGTTATCTTTTTGTAATTTTGCGAGTTCTGCTTTATAACTTTTAACTCTTGTGTTGTATTTCTGTCTGTCTTTCAGAGGTAAATCTTTAACTTCAAGTTCCATCTGCTCAAGCTGTAAGATAGAGCAATTGTTACATACAACAGCAGTATTAAGTATTAATATTAAAAAAAAAATCAATGATGACTTTTGATGAATTCCAAGTAGCTTTGAAAATTAATCATAAATACTCCTGCAGGGTTGTGGTTAACAACTGAATCCTAGCTAACAAGCCATGTGACCTCAAACTTTTTGAAGTTTAAAAAAAATGCCCACAATATGATCCATGAGCCCACATTATTTATCAATTAAAAAGAAATAAAAGTGTTCTTTGATTTTTTAATAAATTGTTGACTATATATTTATTTTTGTTTATATAGTAATTAGTATGTTGATGGCATCTAAAGTCTTTTTTCTAAAAACTTTGATCTGGTATGCTTGTTACATTTTTAAGCAATTTAATATTAATTATATGAAATACAACCAGTGACAAATTAAAGTTTGATCGTGCATTTGACACCATAAACAAACCATTCCATAATTAAGTGTCTGACAACCATGGCCAATTACTAGTATTACAATATTTCTGTAAAAATTACTTTAATCCTTTCCTCTTGTACTCTTTTTTTTTCTAAACGCGACCATGTTTTCAATCAATATCTAATCACAAAGAGCAAATTTTACTTGAATCGGCATGTGAGTGAGTGGTTAGCCCTAACCCTGTTCCTGTGATCAAAGAGTCTAACAGTGCTGGAATGATGTACTGTATTCAAATATGAATTTTCTTTCCATTATTTTGGCTGTTTATCATTTTTAGGGTAGGTTGAAGGAATCTACACTCACCAATTCTGTGGCCTCATCAAACAACTTCTCTGCTTGTCTGATATGTACCTGTCTTTCAGCTATCCAAAATAAAATGTATTTAATAAAATAATATATCTTTCACATAATATATAATTGTATGAGCTAGTTTTCCATTTCAACTGTTGAACAATAAGTGGGTATGATCAATTCTAACACAGGCCTCTGAATTTCTATCAATAAGCCGTTATATGATTGATCAGAGTGATATATATACCCCCTCTATATATAAATACATGCATTTATATATAGAGGGGGTATATTAATATCACTCTGATCAATCATATAAGGGCTTACTGATAGAAATTCAGAGGCCTGTGATTCTAAGTACACTTGACTTGTAGTGATTCAAATTAGATAACATTAAATCTTTAGGAAGCCAGTCTATACTCCACTCTTGATAAGTTTAATGACTACATAGAAAAATTGAAATTGACATCTTCATCAGCTTTGATCAATCGGTAAATCTATCCAATCTTTAATAAGTAAATAGATTTTACAATTTTCATAAATTTGCGTAAAAACTGCCCTTCTGTTTTGTAAAATTACAGTATCCCAGTGAATAAGTCTGTTAAAGAGCTATCATAGCTCATGTTATTATGTTATACTGTATAAACATGCCGACTATAAATAAAATTTACTTGACTTGACTTGACTATCAGATATATGCCATAGACCTACAGAAGCAGAGGAAATTCGAAATATACACAATTTTTTTTTTACCTCCATGTGTATTGGATATTCTTCCTATGTTAAATGTGATATCTGCCGTTAAGCTTGAATACTGTTGTTCATACGACTCTATCAGGGTACCCATGACGAAAAAAAGACGTAAAAACAACAGAACTGTCGGAAATGTTTTCGATCCCGATGTCAAAGATGAGCACTTCCGGTGCAATCTTTTCTTCCGGTAAACAACCAAGGTAGTCCGTGTTTTGTACTACTGTTGATGACAATCGATGCCATCGTGTCATAATTAAGAAATAAAACGTATAGATATTTACCAATTTTAAATTTCGATTGTATTTCTTTTCTCTCATAGCTTTATTGTTCATCAAACGTTGAATGTGAAGGGAAAACATTGACTTTATTCTGGGAAGGGGGATCTTTTGGACAAATTTAGCGGGTTGTCTACAGATCATAGGCAAAAATGTTTTAGATATTAAGAGGATTTAGTTCTTGTTTAGGTATTAATACCAGAGCATGACAATCACATACCACCTAAAAATGTCTCTGGCATATTTTGGATGTATTGACAATTATTGAAATAAATGATGCATTCTTCCCTTGTATGACGTCTGCTTGAAAGAATATCGGTTGAATGAAGTATTGGATTTACAAGTAGTTTAAATTATGCAAATATTACAAGAAACTGCATAAAAAATATTCAAGTTATTAAATCTGTGTACCCATGAGTATTGTAAAGTTTGACAAGCAACTTGAATCCTCTGTCTCAGAGTTTTAGAAGTTAGTGCATGTATTTGTAAAATATTGATCTATTCTCAATATATTTTTATTATATCCTCAATTGTAGATGGTTCAGCGACTTACTTTTCGCCGGAGACTGTCTTACAACACAAAGAGTAACAGCAGGAGGGTGTAAGTATCTCAAGGATAAAAAAATAACTTCTCCTGTAAAAAGTGAAATTGTCCAGTGAGCCTTCGTGAGGATCTTGTCCTAAGAGGCTTAAAATTTAATGTGTTTTAATTTAAATGTCAGAGGCCATTTTTACATTATATTACATTGTTTACAATATAGATACACTGTATTTTATTAATTAAAATACCATGTTACAAACTTGCTTTAAACATATATTTGTACAATTAAAAAAGACTACACATAGGGTGATGCTGGAGTATTGTGTGATTCCATTGATTATAAGAATATGTACAGTGATAAATATTACTTACTAATGAACTTTTATTGTATTTTTTCATGTGCTGTATAACACAGATCAAAGACTCCTGGTAAGTTTTGATGCAAGCTGTATATTTCCTGTTCTTTAAGAATCTTTTGCAATGTAGCACTGATTAAAGGGTTTTTATCACGTATCTAAATTTCTTAAAAGTGAAACACTTTTAAATTCTTGAAACATATAATTATCCTTTAATTATGAAATAATTTTGAAAACAGTCACAATTAGTCGATAAACCGCTCGTAATTTTGAGTTCTCAAAGTAAAATTCTCCACTAATCAGATAGGGGTCATGTGGTATTGAAACATCATAGGTGTCAAAGGTCAATTAGAACTCGTAAAGCTTATTGTAAGAGAAATATATCAAATAGATTTTGACATTAAATAAATATTTAACACAATAAGGTTGGTGAAATTTTGACATTGACGATATTTTTTTGGTTATGAAGAAATAGATTTCGCAGGGGTAGATAAATAGAATTTGTCAGTACTTGCCCTTGGACAGGTTACCATCATAAAATTACTTGTCCTACCAAAAAATATGCTTGTCCCACCTTTTTCTTAAATAACACAAAACTAAAACATTATCATTAACATTTAGGACTAACCTTGACCCAAAATCACTAATTCTGTGCATTGATTATTCAACTTAAAATTTTAAAAATATGTACATGTCAATGTATATACATTAACATGTACTTATACATTTCTTTGTATTTTTTAAATGAAAATAACATACCTGTATCTACATTATTGTGTTATGAAAAACACTCCTGAATGTCGATTAAGGGTTCAACTTCATGACTGTGTGTGTTCGCCAGTCAACAACTCCAATTTAATAACAGCAACATGTGTTTGTGTCGTGTATTCAAGGCATGAATTTCACATTTTTACAAAAGAAAGGTCCAAAACCCTCTTCAACTTTTTTGACATGACATTGATGCCTGACATGTTCTACTTCTCATGTATATTTTATTGATCAAGACTGGGCAATTCCAGAAGAGTTCATACCGAGTGTTCAATATAGTGGTAAACTGCGTCGAAAACAGATACTCTGCTGTGATTCATTATATTTTAACAGCGGTAAAACAAAACAACATTTGAGTATATGATTCCTTGTTAACTGCATGGAAAAACACTTGTGACGTCTGGGGGCAGGTACCAGATATGAAATACTTGTCCGCCAAAAGAAATTGGTTGTACCGGGCGGGCAATGCTATTTGTCTAGCCCTGGATTTCGGATCTGAAATCCTTGGCTAGTGAAGATGAGAATGCCCACAATGCTTCATAAGGGCAGTTTTTTTTAATGGTATTGCTTTTGATTGGAGATGGATATTAATTCTTGTCGCTTTCCTTTTAATAACTTTGTCAGAGACACTGTTTAAATCTATGAATCTGAATGAGAATATGAAACATTACTTACAAATGAAAACTGAATTTTATGTATAAAAGCAAACAACAATGGGTATATACAGGCCTGCTGCCAGAACCTGAATTTTACTCTAGCTGTGGTACAGCCACATGATGGGGGATATATGTGATCCAGTTTAACAAGGTTTTAGGTTATATGTGTTTTTTTGCTTGAAAAAAATTGTTGATGGCTCAAAATTATTTAACTGCGAGTTGTCTGAAAACAATACAAACTTTCAAAGAACAAACAAAGAAAAACTTGGTTTTATCGGAGTTATTTTGTGTGAAATCTTGATACAAAATTTTGCTGGTATTTTCAGGTGGTAAATTGGTTTACCTATACACAAAGAAACCTGGCAGTGTCCCAAAATGTGGAGACTGTAAAGTTAAACTACATGGGGTATGTATTGTCTGTATAAATAACATTGATTGTGTTTGAACTCTCATTTATATACAATAACACGTTTTAACTCACATTACATCAACAGTAATAATATCTTGAATTAAAATACACTTCGAAAATTAGAAATGAATTAAAATTTAATAAAAAAAAGTAAAGTGATCAAGAAGAATAAAGCTTACAATTGGCATGTATTATCTTTTATTCAAATCAGTATTACTGCTATATTATAACAACATCAGTTGAATCCTGAAATATTTTTATTTTTCAACTACCCAATGCATATTTTTGAAATAGAAAATTGTAAACCAAACAAAGAAAAACTTTGGCCTTAATACTTAAAGTGCATGTTTCTCCATTTATTTCTCCATATATTTAATCTGCCATTTAACTCTTGTGTACCTAATATATACTACTATCACAAGACATTTCCCACAACAACTGTTAAGGCCAAATAAAATTAGATTTAAGATTCTCATCCCCATCTCCCCTCTCAAATTGTCCCACCCTTTTGTGTTCTATTTTGGTTTTTTGTTATCAAACATATTAATAGAAATAATTATAAGAGTTAATCCCCTTTAGCCTTAAAAGATGCTGAGAGTGAGAAAAACCAGTCAGAAACATGAGAAAAGCATTGTATGTGTAGGAAAAATTAGTTAAAATGCCAGTATAGAGAAACTGAGAATACAGAGAAGTAGCAAAAACACATGTTCTGACAATCTAGTACCATTAGCAAGTTTTTTTGAAAGGGACTTGAACAGAGTAAAAGTACAGGGAAACAGACGAAGAAATCAAATTTCAAAAATTATATCTTCGAGGGACTTCCAGTTGTATGTTATTTCGTATTTTAAAAAAATCATCTGGAGACATTAAAAGATAATAGTGTGACAGGAAAAGGGAAATACATGTATATAAGAACTATTCAGCATAGGATAAATTCTATAAATTTTATAGACACTGCTTTTGCAAAATTTTATTTGGAAAATGTAAAATGAAGTATGGAGATAACGAACAGTATTCAAGCTCAAAGTCCAGTAAAACAATACAAATTGGGAGCAGAGCAAACACGGACCTTCAAAAACATCAGAGGTGGGATCAGGTGCCATGGAGGAGTCAGGAGTGAGCATCTCCTGCCGACCTGTCTAGGACAATAGAAATCTGTGATATTTTCAGACAAAACACAAGTAGTAATCAAAATAAAAGGTAAAGGTCTATTTTTGGAGAAAGGTCTGCCAGAAGTGGTGGTGTAGTATACCACTTACAGCAACAGCATGTACAATCAAAGTATTGGGATCCACACCCCATTTGATAGCACCATTTTTCGTGTGGTGTAAATACTCAGAAAATCATTAACAATGTGAATATTTTGAGTAAGAAATATTTTCTGTAGATATTTTAAAAAATAAACAATAAAATCTCCATACTGGCTTTAACAGTGTGTGTTTTTTTCCCATCAAGAGAACATTACATAGGTATTTTCAAGTATAAAATGTGGAGGAGAGAAAAAAAAAACACACTATGGACAACAGCAACAGGGATATCAAGGGAACCCTTAACAGGCACCTCCTGGAGTTTATCAAAAAAAAAAAAATTAAATCTTGATTCTTCCCACCTGCCCCAAATTTTTAATTGAATGAGGATGAGAATCCAAATTTTTAGGAGTGAAACGGTTCACCGCGGTAACGATTCGCCGCGGTATTTTTTCTCGGTTTGATACACGGTTCCAAATCTCTAATTTTCGGTTCGGTACATTTTTCGGTCGGGACCGTTATTTAGTCGGGTTTGGCATAAGGTAAATCACTTTACTCAGTATAAATAAGTATAGAAAACATAAATTTTTTTAATGACTGATAGCTTGTAAAATAATTTTTGACAGTCAAATAATTTTAATCAATTTCTTCTAGTCAATTTGCAAATAAAATTCATAAAATATGTGACTAGATTTAGAAAAAGAAAGCATAAAACAACGTTGAATTTGTTTCCTTCTATCAAAATGTATAGTATCGAAAATAACCGAACCGCGAGAAAATTATACAATACGTATCGAACCGTGAAGGAGGTGTATCGTTTCACCCCTACAAATTTTTAATTTATGTGGCTTAAAACCCACACTGAACCTAAAACTTAGACCATCAAAAATTTTTTATTTGCTTTTTGGGATGACATGATAACTTGATCCTACTTGGTTCCTTTAAATTCTTTAATATACATATATTCTAACTTCACCAATATTGTTTTGCATTATGAAAAAAAGTTAACTTATGAAACAATAGTGGGTCAAATTATTTTGACACCCAAAATGGCAGACAGATCATAGTGTACCTGTATTCAGGTGCCATGCTTTCAAAATCAGTTTTCTGATGAGTGGTGATACATATTTATAGATTACACCAGCCAGACCTTTGAAGCTGATGTCTATGTCAAGACGTCTGAAGACAGTGACACGCTGTTATGGAGGAACGCGCTGTCACAGATGTGTACGTGAAAGGTATGTACAAGACTGACTTAAAAGGGAAATTAGCTTAGAATTGTCTGTAGGATTAGCTCACATATGCAGTAAAAAAAAAAAAAACAGTTTAGTAAGGTAGAAATGGGCTACAACACACTTGATGCAGTTTCATGTAAGCATGAATTTGCTATATCTGTATGAGTGATTTAGTGGAAGTCTTGATGCTGTCTTTTAAGTACATCATGCTAGATCTGTTGAGACTTTTGAGCAGGTGCAATAATGCCGAATTTATACTGTAACATACATAAATTGTTGCCCTCAAAATTAAGTGCGATCATCCTTTTCAGCTGATTAACACATTCATAAATTAGTGCTCTAGTAGAATTTTAACAATGACATGTATTTGTTTTAATCATTCATTATCATGTACCTAAGATAGCAGACAATAAATAGCATGAAAGGTACTTAAATACTTTTACCACTAAAGTATGTCCACAGTAAGTTGAGATTTTATCTTTGAGCATCATTTGCAAACTTGCATATACACATGTATGTATATTCTTAATGGTCCATATGTTTAAATTTTATATTTAAAAGTTAGGCAACTTTAGATTTAAATAGATTTTACCACAAAAAAATGCATAATCTTATTGTTTACAAGAATTTAATGTGTACAGTATCATATTTCTTTTTGTAGAATTGTGCGGGCTTTCCTTATTGAAGAACAGAAGATTGTTGTCCGTGTATTGAAAGCCCAAGAGGCCTCCAAAAAATAAACAAATGTCAAATGGCTAAATGTTTTTGTTTCTTGTATTTCTATTCTATTTACTGGAGTATATCTATATCCATCATTTGGAAGGGGTACATCGTACATTGGTGATAAATATTTGGACATTTTCAGATTTTTCTCTGGAATGGCCGAATCACTTGTGGTATACATATCTAAAGAGCATATTTGGGGTATAGAGGACCAAATGTAGTGAATTTCATGATATCTGCCTTCCTGGGGCCTAATATGTGGCAAAAACCTCCAAAATTAACATCTTTTAAAAATCTGGTGTTATATTTATCTTGGAAAATCTTTCCTCCTGGATCAAAGAGGCATGCTGCATAATTTTGATGAGCAACAAGCTCTCTAATGTCAAAATCCATGACGACAGGGTTCAGGGTTTAAAATACATGGTGAGAAGTTTGTTACTGTTATATATTATAACTTAGAGTGTTCCAAGGAATGCATGAGTCACACTTGTGCTCATCATAACAAGGCATGTAGTTAATTTCTCTAGAGGCCCATAGACAACAATGCTCACCTGGGTCACTATGGCCCTGCTGTTCTTCAGCAGCAGATTTTCCCCATAAATATTCCTTTGTAAAACTGGCTTCACCCTAGTCCTGGAGGTCATAATTTGAAAAAATTTGAATCTTATACTACCCAAGGATGCTTCCATGTAAATGTGACTAATAATGACTTTGCTGTTCTTCAGAAGATTTTTAAAGATTTTTTCTTAAATATTCCTAAGTAAAACTTGGATCACCAACGTATGGCTCCACCCTACCCCTGGTAGTCGTGATTTGTTAAAAAAAATAAATTTATACCACCTGAGGATGCATTGACGTAAATATGGCTTATCATGGCTTTGGTGTTCTTGAGAAAGAGATTAAAATTTTAAAGATTTTTATGCCCCCGTATCGAAGATTCGGGGGTATATAGTTTTTGCCCTGTCCGTCCATCTGTCTGTCTGTTTGGCTGTTTGTCTGCAAAAACTTTAGCATTGCTCATAACTTTTGATTGGTTGGAGCTTTGGCTTTCATATTTCACGTGTATTCCTTGTGACAAGTCCTTTCTTTGGGTACCATCATATTTGACCTTGATCTTGGAGTTTGACCCAGTTTTACAAAATTTTTTCCAACTTTAACTTTGGCCACAACTTTTGAATGGTTGGTTCTAGGGATTTCATACTTCACAGGTGTAATCCTTGTGACGACACCTTCCTTTGGATACCAACAACTTTGACCTTGACCTTGGAGTTTGACCTACTTTTAAAAAACTTTAACATTGGCTATAACTTTTGAACGGTAGATGCTAGGGCTTTCATACCTCACATGTGCAATCCTTGTGACAAGACCTTTCTTTTTTTACCAACCCCTTGGAGTTTGACCTGTTTTTGAAAAAACTTTAACATTCAATGGTCATAACTTTTGAACGGTTGATGCTAGGGCTTTCTTACACCAAGTGTAATCCTTGTGACAAGACCTTCCTTTGGATACCAACCCCTTTGACCTTGACTTACAAGTTTGACCTACTTTTGAAAAACTTTAACATTGGCCATATCTTTTGAATAGTTGGTGCAAGGGCTTTCATGCTTCAGATATGTCATTTTTGTGACAAGACCTTCCTTTGGATACCAACAACTTTGACCTTGACCTTGGAGTTTGACCTACTTTTGAAAAACTTTAACATTGGCTATAACTTTTGAACGGTTGATGCTAGGGCTTTCATACCTCACATGTGCAATCCTTGTGACAAGACCTTTCTTTGAATACCAACAACTTTGACTTTGACCTTGGAGTTTGACCTACTTTTGAAAAACTTTAACATTGGCCATAACTTTTGAACGGTTGATGCTAGGGCTTTCATACCTCACATGTGCAATCCTTGTGACAAGACCTTTCTTTGGATGCCAACAACTTTGACCCTTTGACCTTGACCTTGGAGTTTGACCTACTTTTGGAAAACTTTAACCTTGGCCATAACTTTTGAACAGTTGATGCTAGAGCTTTCATTTTTTCACTTGTGTTATCCTTGTGACAAGCCCTTCCGTTAGATACCAACAATTATAGTCCATTGACCTTGACCTTGGAGTTTGACCTACTTTTGGAAAACTTTAACTTTGGCCATTTCTTTTGAACAGTTGGTTTTAGGGCTTTCATACTTCACATATGCAATCCTTGTGACAAGACCTTTCTTTAGATACCAACAATTATAGCCCATTGACCTTGACATTGGAGTTTGACCTACTTTTGGAAAACTTTAACCTTGGCCATTTCTTTTGAACAGTTGGTTTTAGGGCTTTCATACTTCACATATGCAATCCTTGTGACAAGACCTTTCTTTAGATACCAACAATTATAGCCCATTGACCTTGACATTGGAGTTTGACCTACTTTTGGAAAACTTTAACCTTGGCCATTTCTTTTGAACGATTGGTGCTAGGGCTTTCATATTGCACATGTGTATTTCTTGTGAGAAGGCCTTGCCTTGGGCACCGTTTATTTTGACCCTGACCTTGATGTTTGACTTACTTTTGAAAAACTTTAACCTTTTCAATATCCTTTCAATGGTTGCTGCTAGGGCTTTCATATTCACAGGTATATTCCTCGGTACAAGACCTTACTTTGGGTACCAACATATTTGTTTTGCCTCTGAGAAAGTTTAACCTTCGCTATAAGTTGTCATACGGGGGCATCAGTGTTTCACAAACACATCTTGTTTTTCTTTACATTTCAATGAAAAGCTTTGATTACCCATTGTTTTGTTTTGATATTTTATTGACACTAATCTATGTCAATGGGATTGGACACAAGTTTAATAAACTTTGGTAGCCCTCTCCCCATTGTGGCTTAATTCACCCTTCCCCCAGGTTTCATATTTGTACAAAATTAAATATACACTACTTGATGCATAAATAAGGCTAACCGTGGCTTTGCTGTTCTAGAGGAAAAGATAAAGTATATTTATACCCATGCAACAAGTTGCGGGGGGTATAATGTTTTTGACCCATCTGTCAGTCCTGTTTTTTTGTCAGCGCAACTCCTAATAAACTGCTGCACAGAATTTGGTCAAACTTTGCAGACATTTAGGACACAATGTGTAGATGTGCATATTACCAGGAAATTCTGATTCCTTTATTTTTTCTGGGAATTTCAGCACCTTTCAACTTAGATTTTTGGCCATATCTTGAATATAGTGATGAACAGTTTGTCAGCACAACTCCTCTTGAACAGCTGCACAGAATTTGGTCAAACTTTGCAGATATTTAGAACACAATGTGTAGATGTGCATATTACCAGGAAATCCGATTCCATTATTTTTCTGGGAATTTCAGCACCTTTCAACTTAGATTTTTGGCCATATCTTGAATATAGTGATGAACAGTTTGTCAGCGCAACTCCTCTTGTACAGCTGCACAGAATTTGGTCAAACTTTGCGGATATTTAGAACACAATGTGTAGATGTGCATATTACCAGGAAATCCGATTCCATTATTTTTCTGGGAATTTCAGCACCTTTCAACTTAGATTTTTGGCCATATCTTGAATATAGTGATGAACAGTTTGTCAGCGCAACTCCTCTTGAACAGCTGCACAGAATTTGGTCAAACTTTGCAGATATTCAGGACACAATGTGTAGATGTGCATATTACTAAGAAATTCCG
This sequence comes from Saccostrea echinata, assembly GCF_033153115.1. Taxonomy (NCBI): domain Eukaryota; kingdom Metazoa; phylum Mollusca; class Bivalvia; order Ostreida; family Ostreidae; genus Saccostrea; species Saccostrea echinata. Next base: position 1,342,091 of record NW_026889771.1, on the reverse strand, counting down.
ATTCCATTATTTTTCTGGGAATTTCAGCACCTTTCAACTTAGATTTTTGGCCATATCTTGAATATAGTGATGAACAGTTTGTCAGCGCAACTCCTCTTGAACAGCTGCACAGAATTTGGTCAAACTTTGCAGATATTTAGTACACAGTGTGTAGATGTGCATATTACCAGGAAATTCCGATTCCTTTATTTTTACCCTAAGAGTTTTGCCTATTATTGAAGAAACTTTCCAGCTAGGTAATAAGGAAATCCGCTGGAATCAGCTTTTGTAATGAAATTTTATGTGAAATATTTTATGACATTAAAAGACCCCTATTGATTTTGAGATCAAAATATTAATGATTTAACACACACACAAAATCTTGGATAGTTCTCTACCCCCCCCCCCCCCCCTTCAAAATGGTTCTTTGCCTTAAATAATTTCATAAGTACAGTATATAAACAAATTCATATGACTACATCATAATTTTGTTTCAATCAATTATTTAAATGTGTAAATTGTCATGTGTTGGACATGGACTTACACTCATAAACAAATCGAAATCACTGAGGAATTTAAATAACAGTTTGTCAGCATAACACCCGCACTGAATTTCCTGAAACTTTGTAGGTATTTCAGACATAATGTATAGATTTGTATATTACCAAGTAATTTTAATTCCATTATTTATCTAATAACTTCAGCCCAATTAAATTTGTAACATACAAATTAAGATTTGAATGTCCTTATATGCAAGAAGTTTTGATGTGATGATTTTTTGCAAGTAATGCCCCTTTTTGAATTATACTGTGTATTTAAAGTGCACTGTGCCATTCATTACATGTTGCATTGTCGAGTTTTGGGGGAGCGTGGGGTATGTGAGCTTGCTCACTTTTTCTTTCATCCTAAGTAAAACTGTGATCATACATTATGGCCCCACCCTATCTCCAGGGATCGTGATTTGAATAAACTTGAATCTACACTACCAGAGGATGCTTTCATTTAAATATGGCTAATCATGGCTTTGCTGTTCTTGAGAGGAAGATATTAGGAAAAATCTTCCCATTAGTATATAAATGTAAACTTCTCTCCCCCTTCAGCGATTTCTTGGATTGTTGAATCAGTATATCGAGTGTCCATAAGTTGAGCGCTTGAAAGTTGAGGGGTTGAAAGACTGACCACAGAATGAATAGGGTTGCAAGGAATTAATTTCACACGAATTTCAGACAAAAAACAAGTTGATGTGACTGACCTAGAAAAATTTAAGATGGCAGTGATGTGTACCTTGTGATTTATTAGATAAACGGTTATAATTTTTTTAACAAGAAAAATATGTAACATCAAGTGCCTTTGCATAAAAAGTGTTCTATTGTTTTGTCTCGGTGACAAAATTGCATTCATAACTTTGGAAGAGGCACCCTTGCTCATCATAACCATGCACTTAGTTTGTCTTTTTAATAACACTAGAAGGGATTTGTTTTAAAAAATGGATTTAACACTTCATGAGCAAAAGAGTCTGACCCTAACACAAGAACCCCTAACCCAGGGACCATGAATTTTGCCATTTTTGGAAGAGGCCCTCTTGCTTATCATAACCATGCACTTCATTTATATTCTAATTACCCATGAGCAGAGAAAAGGTTTTCAAAGAATTAATGCACTTTCAGTGCAAGACCAATAGAGCCACATCCTAACAAAGGACCCCTGGGCTATGAATTTCACAGTTTGGGAGAGTCATTTTCCTCATCATATCTATGCACTCGGTTTTTCTGCTAAATATAGATATCCTAGAGAAAAGAATTTCTTTGAAATATTCATTCATTTTCACTATATAATTTATGATCTATAAAGCCCCATCTTCACACCAGAACCCTTGAATCTGGAACCATGAATTTCAAAATTTTGGTAGAGGGTTCAATGCTTACTCTGGTCATGGCAACAGTCTGCGGACTGTCAGAGTCCAGGAGTAAACGAGAAGATTTTAAAAGACTACATTAACATGATTAACTTTGATGGTTTTTAGCCCTCTCCCTCATGCTGTAGAGGGGCACAGACCATGAAATTCACAATTTTGGCTCCCATTCACCTACAGATACTATATGTACCAGAGTTGCATCCCTTGCTTTTCATACTTTGAAGCCTTTATAATTTTGTCAATTTGACTTTCTTTACACAATCTATGTACCATCAATCACCAGCAATATATCAATACTGGGACATCCTCAGGTTTCAGCAGCTGTGTGTTTCCATACCTATATAATTCCAGGGTTGACAGAGTGAATTTTTTGAAAGATTACATAGAATTTACATGCAGTTTTAAATTTCAAAGACCTATTCAGGGATTGAACATGTGCAATAAAATTTCTTTCCAAGAACACAGTATCTCCCCAGTTGTAGTGTTCACAATATCAATACATACACACGTATATCCTTGCCTCAGAATGGAAGCTATATTCTTGTCACCTAGCCTGATACTAGTCTGTATATATCACTATCTGGATCTAGTTGTAACATTGCACCTTCCAAGTGTCTAAATTATTAAGATAACCTAGTACACAAATGTATATATCACTTAAATGCTTCATCTTATCACCAAACAACTGTTTCATCTCATCACCAAACAACTGCAACACATGCAAACTAAATTCAAGTCTTTCCACTGTCCATCATTCTGAATTGTGATCTTCTTAATTATAAATTAATTACCCTTTTCTAGTCAAAATGAAAAGGATAAGTCAATGGCTATTTCATCACTAGTCTACAGCACTTGCAACAATATACACCAACACACTGAATACAAACTGCAGACAGCCATACCCTCTTCAATAGGGATGGCAATCGTATACAAAATTGCTAATCGGTTAATCGCAAGACATTCCGACTGATTAACTAGTTACTCGTATCAAAATACACATTTTTGGACATATTTATTTTTGCATAGCCCTCTATTCATATGCACCAGAGAACTAAACTAAAAAAGACAAACAGAAGTTAGGAACATTCTGTTTATCTTGAGCAGAAAATTACATGTACATGTATTGTGATTTCTCAATGGACAAGAAAAAAATTAAGAAAACTATGAAAGATGCCCAAAAAATCAGACATTGAAATTTTTCCAGAGCCATGTGTGGATTTAGGGGGTCCAGCCCCCCCCCCCCCCCCCAATTTGCAAAGCTCTTAAATGTATATAGTAATTAGTAAAGCAACTAAAAGTGACCTTGGACACCCCCCCCCCCTTTAGAAAACGCAGATCCCTGTTTAGTTGGTAGGAAAAGTCATACATATGAAGCTTAAGAAGTGAAGCGGTTTACTGATTGATATAATTTGATAGATAACTGCAAAAGATACCCATATTCACATTGCTCAATGACTACTTAATTAATATCATCAAAGCATTATAGAACTGTCAGGGTAACAACTAGACAGAAATTAACACTTATGCAGAGGTTTCTTTTTTTTTAAACTTTCGTTCAAATTTAATTATTGTTTACTATCCAAGAGTCTACTCTGCATTTTTTAAACTTTTGTTCAAATTTACGTATATTTTTGATTAATTTTTTAATAATGATTACAGATTTTCTAACCAATTACAATAGTTAAGATTGAATAACTGGTTAACCAGTTACCAATTGCCATCCCTACTCTTCAAACTTCATTACAACCAAAACAAATTTATAATATTCATTCCAGTTCCTGAATAACATCATTACAAATAGTACATCCAAATTTCTCCTTACAATCACCAAACCACATCTCTTAACCCCACTTTAGACTCAGCATGATGATACTGCCTTACACATGATAATTGTTGAAGAATTTTGACAATTAAAACTTCATGTGCACATAATGGGGGGAAAAAAATTGTGTAAAATACAATTTTGTTGTCTAATAACTTATTTTATTAACAATGCATTTCCAGGCAATCAGATGTTAACATGAAGAATGAAATGTGTCACCACACAACAATAATACAAAACTTCTTTCAAGTCACTCTTTTACAAATTGAGTCCTCTGACAGTGTATTGTTTGTATTGTTCAACCAGGTAAAAATATATCACTCATTGAAATTTCACTAAAATTCTCATATATTATTTTGATGCATTTCCTACACGCCACTGGATGTACAAGGCTTGGAATTTATCAAATCCGGCTAGTACACCAGCACCAGCCACACCTCTGAGAATGTTGGCTCCAGCTCCTTTCATCAAGCTCATAAATCCTTCGTTTTTGATGATGATCATTGCGCAATCCAATGATCCCTTGTATTTAACGGCCTCTCCAGATGTCATCATCATACGCCTCCTGATTGTGTCAATGGGATAGGAAACCAGACCAGCGCTAATTGTGACAACGTATCCAAGAGCGAAGGATAGAATGACACTAGCATTTTCTCCAAGGAGAATTGGTCGTAAAGTGTCATAAAAGCCGAAATAGCATCCTCTGTAAACAATGATTCCAACGCAAGAGATCACAAAACCTCTGTACAGTCCAACGAGTCCATCAGAGGCGATGGTCTTTCTGTAGACATCAATCATTCCATTGAACTGACGCTCTCCACCACCTTTTCCAGCTGCCTTGGCATCATTAGCAAGACGAGTTCGGCAGTAGTCAAGAGAGTAGACAAAGCAGAGAGAGAGTGCTCCAGCAAGACCTCCGGATCCAATGTTTTTGGCAAATCCTACTGCATAGCTATCTTTTTTTGAGGCTTTGAAGAGCTGCTTAATCTTGTCTTTGAATGCGAAGTTCAAAGCCTGAGTTGGGAAGTATCGGATGCAGTTGGCCAGGTTACCCCTCCAGAATGGGAGAATACCTTCGGTTTTGTAGGTACGCAATGTGCAGTCAATGACACCCTTGTATGGCTCACTCAATCGACCAGTTTTAAGCATTTCATCTTGATTCTGGACCAGCAACTTAATTCTTTCGATTGGGGCAGCAGCAGTCTTTGAGATGACGGCAGCTGCTCCACTGAGGGCAAAATTTTCCGCAAAACTAAGTTTCTTTGATGACATCTGTAAAAAAAGAAAAAAGTTTTGATTGAACAAAATTAAAAAAATTAACTAAAGAATTGATAATTTTATGACACAGACTTTTTCATCAAATCACCCAGATATGGGTGACCTTTCCATTATTAATATTATAGCCCCAGATAATGTTTGAACACAATTCAAAACAAGCATTATCCCAAAATTTGCAATATTGTAAAGAAAATTTTATCAATGACCATTAAATAAAATCAAGTTCTTCACATTCATTTGAATTTTAAAAAAACAAAAACAAATAAATTACCAGTAATATGACTATGATATCCAATTTTTACTCTCTAGGGGGAAAGCACAATTCAATGTTCAGCTTTGAAAATGAAACATTCCTTTCCTTTCAGAGAAAATTTTAAGGTAAAAGATGGGAATCATTTACACGTCTGTCGTATTATTTTGTTGCAAAAAAAGTAGTAGAGTTTATCTTTTAGTTTAACTTTTTAAAGCAACTTACAGGTTTGAAGGTCACAAGTTCATAATGAACTTGAAATGTTTAATGAAGATTTTACACGATCTATGTCAATTAATTAAAATATGCAGTTGACACTTTCCAAAAGCAGTGGAAAAACCAACACTTCTGTACGAATTAGATTGAAAACAAAACTTTACAGATCACAGGAAAGTTCATTCAAACGCAGTTCACTCATAGAGAAACTGGTTTGCTACAAACGTGTAAATTTAAATAAATTTCAGATGCTAATATGGAATAACTGATGTTAAAGTAGCAAATAAAGATCAAATTCACATAAATGAACATTTTTCAATTGAAAGGCGTACCTTTGATTTAGTTAAAGCGGACTACTTTGGAGGAACAGAACGACCCAGCCGGCTCCTTGAGCTTTGATGGTGTACGAAAAGAAAGGGCATGGGAAACCACGTGACGTCAATTTGATTGCCCGGATATTTCTGTTATGCGCATGTTCAATCAACATTGGGGTGCTTAAAGGGATTTAAAAGGTCACCCCCCTTTTTTTCTGTGATACCGATTATATATGCGGACTCTCTGATTTAACATCAAATTATTTTAAATTTTCATTTTCTTTTTATAGTTTGCCAATTTAAGCAAATAACACCATGAACACATATAAGGCCTAACGTTAGGCCTAGTGAATACTGCAGCGGGTAACAAATTTCAAAAAATTCTAATCTGCATCCCGGATAGAACTCTAATGGACAAGCTCTTTTTACATAACTTAGAAAATAATTAATGTTATTATGAACAGAAGTAAAGACCTACCTCTTTCGTTTCTAGAAAATCTGGAAGTTTCTCATTCGAATAACAAGCTTATTTCAGACTTAGGAACGAACGTCACAGACAGTAATGCTTCGAACGTTCGCACGTGATATAATTATTATAAATGGATTAAAATGACTTGATGATACAGATTAAAGAAGAGAACATGACTTTATTTTTTAAATTCTCCCACTAGCTGCCCCTTTAGCATGTCGAAGCTTGGTCCAATAAATTATTTTACTTTTACTTTCGTTTTGGTTACCAGGTGTAAGGTGTATGGTGTGTTCACAAACGTTGTTAAAACGAACAAAATGGAATATGGATTACAGAGGCGCATTATTTTTGTTTTCATCATGTACATTTGAATTCAAATTATGAGCTACTGAAGTTTAAAGTTGTAGATTGATTTGTAGCAGACAGCGCCGAAATAATCAGTGGTAATCTAACAAGAGGTACTAATATGAGGAGTAACTCTACATATAGACTATAGTTTTAATCTGATTACAATATTACTTAGTACACAAGAAGACTGCACTAAGATACATAATTCTTTTTATTATATGATTGAATAATTCCTATTACTCTGATTGGCTGAGATTCAACAATGTAGAAAAAATATACGTTATATTCACCTGCACGAGACCTTCCAGATGAATATAAAGATTTATTTTCTCTGCATTGGTCTAAAAAATAGATTGGGAAATCCCAAATTGATACAAATAGTTTTGGAAAACTTATTTCATTTGCTTAGTAACCAACTTCCATTCAGCAGTCTTTGCCATATGTTTTTTTCAGCACATGCCCTTCGGGCAGGTGTATCTAATTATTACATTAGCCCGAACAGATATTTACATGCCCAGACTTTTATTAAGAATTTATTATTATTTGCCTTTTCATGCCAAGGAAATCCATTTCTCCGAGAGCATCTATTGTCACACCATTATTTTCAACCTATATACTTTTTGTGCCGGCCTCCAATGCAAAAAAGATTCTTCGAAATCGCGGAAGAATAACCTGGGCCGTCTTTAAAAAATTATTTGTTTGCCCTCTCCCGACCGACTGGCTATAAAAAACGCCCCTACTCAAAAATTTTTTTAACCTGCAGGAATTTTTTCTTTTTATTCCTGAATTTTCTCATCCAGTCAATATGTATGTTGAAATTTTCTAGGAAAAAGTTTTTTCCACCTACCTAATGACCCAGTTCCTTTACCCCAAGTCGAGAGAGGGCAAACAAATATTATTTTAAAAATGGCCCTGTTTTTGAAATTTTATGCTTCACTTTGGATGAAAAAATCAGACAAACCCTTTTGAGTTATATTTAATGTTATTGATGTTATCTAATTTGATTTTACATTAACACCTATTCTCACATAATCTGTCCATATGCGCTATTTGGATGTCGCAAGCAATTTAAATTACATTATTATTAAAATAATTGGTAAATTTTGTAGTGTTTTCGTTTGTGATACGACTAGTTACCAAACCAACATCGTTAAGTGTTAATACACAGGTTAAAACTTCCCTGGGATCCAAGTATATAGTCTAATAAATGGCTTCTCGATCTGTCGCTTAGGCAAAAGGCAAAGTTTGGACCAATGAATAAAACAAAACAATTACATTTTATGCTAAAAAGCACGACTTTTACATATAACAATGCATGAATATATTGATTTTTCACACTTTTAGATATTTGTCTACAGTGAAATTTTTAAAAAATATAAAATAACTTTGTCGCTAAATTTCTGTAATTTACGTTATCAAAATCTTAGTATTTGTGTAAACAGCATAAAAGGGTATCTAAAAACATAAAATATCTACTAGAATATCCAACAAAGTCCATAAAATGCAATCAGAAACAAAGAAAAGTTATATGACAGAATACTTACAGAAACACATTGGTCTTTTAACCAGAGGTGAGTGGTTCGTTTTAAGGATGTATTTTACGTTATCAACGATACTTAAAGAATACAAGTAAAATTGTCTTTGCATATTAATTTATTTCTTCTTCCTGACCTACCAAACACGTAAAATATTAAAACGAACATTGATCTGTGCGAGTACACATTTTACACCAATTAATCTGATAGAAAGTAATTTACGTTATGTAATTTACGTTATCAGTATAATACATATATGGTACCTATCTTGCAAATAAGACGTCGGGACAATACGGAACCATGCAGGAAACGTTATTGGTTTCTTCTCGAAAGCATCTTAACACCACCGAACTTTCGATGTAGATCTGATGCAGGAAGTACCATCAGATAACGTAAATTACGTGTTACCTTTAACAACTTTCAAATAATTCCTCAAAGATGTATTTTTGGCGTGAATTTCAGTTGATTTTACAAACAAGGTGTACTTCTATTTATTTGTAGCAATATGTTACGCATAAATCTCTCTTCATTGATTACTTGATGAAGCAAAACATTCATAACGTAAATTACAGTAAAAATAACATAAATTAAATATAATTTAATTGCCTTTCTCCGTAATTATATTTCATAGATTTCATTTAACAGAGATTGTAAAGTCAAAAGCAGAAATTAAAAAAGCATATGGGGAATAAAAGAAGAAAAAAATAGGGAGAGGCATAACTAGAGAAAGATAGGAAAAAATACATACCAACAGCAGATCTTACATTGTCATTATATTTAACTGTGAATCTCTCAAAAGGATGAAAAATAATCAGTGTTTGTGGCATTTTGTGGGCAATTGAAAATACTGCATGTCATTAGATGGATGAAAATAAGTTCAAGAAAATATTAATTTTTGGTTTGAATACCAGTAAAATTGTAATTTACGTTATCAATATATTTCTTTAAGAAAAACCAATTTAGAATTTTCACAGTCTCTTCCCAAATTAAATTTTAAAATCCTCTTCTCTTATGATTCATAAACATAAAATCAAGTCGCACAGGAATTCAGCTTAAACATTTCTAGTAAGAAGGAACAGAATTATTTCAGTTGAAAAATAAGATTAAAGAAAATAAAATTTGTTAATTACAAATTAAGAGTAAAACACTGGCAAAAAACAAAATTTTCGAAGTATTTTTTTTAGTACAGACATAGTGCTAAAAAAAATCCAAGTGAAACTGAATATTCATTTTGGCAATAAAACGATTTTTGACGGGTTCATTTCGACGTAAGATAATAACGTAAATTACGAAGGTAAATACACTACCTATATTGCATATTGAATATTTTTGTCATCATGCATGGTTGAGTTCTGATATTTTGAAAAATAATTCTCCCATGTTTTGTTTGCTAAAAAACATCAACTTCTCCCCCAAATAATGACTTTATTTTTTTAATGAAAGTTAGGCTGCATGTGGATGGATTATGTGAGAATAGGTGTAAACATGAATGAAAATGAAGTACTTGATGAATGAATTGATTGTTCAAATCAAAAGCAAAAGTACATTGTTATAAACAATGTAGTGTTTTAAGCCTCTGAATTTACATACCCTTCGGGCTTGTTAGTATGCAGTTTCCTCGTGTCCGCTTCCAACTTTACAAGGTCCCGGGTATCGGATTCCCAAGATTTGTTGAAGAACGATTCAGGTGAACATGACATTAGAGAATACAATGTATATAATTTGGGGTGGGGATGGTTGGGGTGTGCAGGGACCCCCCTCCCCCCCCCCCCCCCCCCCCCCCAAATACTTTTTTTTCTGAACGTATACTTTAAAAAAATCTAAAAAAGATTGAAAGGCTGGTTCCCCACTAATGGACCTTATCTCCCATCCAAAATAGAATTAATTCTTTTCATGGGGGCTAATCAAAGATTTTTTTCAGCAGTCAGTTTTTCCTGATAATGTCCTCCCCTTTTTCAAAATCAATCCTATAAAAGAACTTGACATTATTTCTTCTTCTTTATTTTTCTTAGCAACTAAAATATATGTAGATTTAAAAAATTCAAAATTATTACAACTGGTAATGTTTATTTAACGCTGCTTCTCTTATTGCATTTGGCTAGGACTTCAACAAATGTAAACGAGTAAGATGGCATGAATTGCTAAATGAATTTCTATCATTTTATCATTGAATCATATAATAAAACAATTAATGCTTTTTTCGGTCAGTACGATAATTTAGGCTTTTAGCCACCTTCAAGTACAATATTCACCTTGCCCTTCGGGCTCTGTGAATATTGTACTCCTCAGGTGGCTAAATCATTGTATTGACCTCAAAAACAGCAATAATTGTTTAATATCAGTTTTTGATTTTGGCTAAGGGTGTTGCCATGGTTACTAAAAATAGAAATTTCTGTGAAATTCCTTTATAATGCTACTGTCTTACAGGTTTAGTCAGATTTTAATACGCAAATACTCTACACTGAGATACATACTTCTTTGTATCTGTTTTTGATGAGCAGTGTTGCCATGGTTACTAAAATTAGAAATTTCTGTGAAATATTTTCAAAATGCTACTCCTCATACAGTTTTAGTCTGATTTCAGTATAAATTGGCACATAAGTAGTGCATCGTTTTTTTTATTTGATGAATAATGTTTCCATGGTTACTAAAAATAGAAATTTCAGTGATATCCTTTCAAAATGCTACTCCTCCTACAGTTTTTGTTTGATTTCAGTATAAATTGGCATACTAGTAGACTACACTAAGATAAAATAATTATGTGCATCTGTTTTTGATTTTGATGAATGGTGTTGAAATACTTTCAAAATTCCACTCCTCCTACTGTTTTAATCTGATTTTAATATAAGTTGGCACACAAGTAGACTACATTAAGATACATAATTCTTTTTATTTGGTTTTTGATTTTGCTGAGTGTTGTTAATCCTACAGTTAGGATCTGATTTCAATATATCTTGGACACAAGGAGTTTTCAAACTCGGATAAATAATTCTGTGTATATCAGTTTTGAATAGTGGTTTTGCCATGGTTACTAAAAATAGAAATTACTGTGAAATACTTTCCAAATACTACTCCCAAAGAAATCTTTCAAAATTCATTTTATAATAGGTTAAATATATTGTATTTATTATTATTTTTATTATATTTTAGAGGATCATCAAGTGTGTAGTTATGAGTTCAAAAAGGAAAAGGAAGATTGAAAGCATAAAGAATAATACTGAAGATATATCAGAAGGTTCAGCAAAAACTGGCAAAGTGGAATCCTCAACCTCTTGCTCAAAACCAGTCAAGACAAGGCTGGTAAAAAGTTTCTTTGATCAGGATTGTGAAACTCTTGCCAAAGCATTACTAGGCAAGCTTCTGGTCACTCACTGTAAGGACACTGGGAATAAGCTTAGTGGTGTTATAGTGGAGACTGAGGCATACTTAGGAGGTGAAGACAAGGGAGCCCACTCCTTCAATGGAAAAAAGACAGCCAAAAACGAGGCCATGTTTATGGAGCCTGGGACTTGCTATGTATACAATATATATGGCATGTATTGCTGTATAAACATTTCTAGTGAAGGTACACTTCATTGCCTCTTTCAAGAAGTTGCAAGGAAAATAAATCCAATTTCATAATATAAGTTTTGATTTAATTTCTACTGCTTGCTTTTATTTTCTTTTAGCTCACTTGAGCTGAAAGCTCAGGTGAGCTTTTCTGATCACCTGTTTTCAGGTGTCCATCCATCCATCTCTCTAGCTGTCTTTCTGTCCATCTGTCTGTAAACTTTTCACATTTTCAACTTCTTTTCAAGAACCACTGGACTAAGAGTTGGTACAAAGCATCCCTGGGTGAAGGGAATTCTAAATTATTAAAATGAAGTTCCAAGCCCTCTTCCAAGTGAGAAAATCAAGAAGAATCAAAAATAGGGTGGAGTCATTAAAAAAAATCTTCTCAAGAATCACTAGACCGGAAAATTTGAAACGTATGTGGAAGCTTCCTGAGGTAGTGTAGATGTAAATTCTAAATTGTTCAAATTATGGCCCCTAGGGTAGGGTGGGACCACAATAGGGAATCAAAGTGTTACATTGATATACATGCATATAGGAAAAATCCTTAAAGAATCTTCTTTTCAAGAACTGCTGGACAAGGAAAGCTGAAGCTTATGTGGAAGCTTCCTGAGGTAGTGTAGATTCTAAATTGTACAATTATAACCATGGTCCATGGGGTTAGGGTGGGGACACAATAGGGAATCAAAGTTTTACATTGAAATATATAGGGAAAATCTTTAAAAAAAATTCTTCTCAAGAACCATTGGACCAGGAAAGCTGAATCATATGTAGAAACTTCCTGAGGTAGTGTAGATTCTAAATTGTTCAAATCATGACCCCTTGGAGTTGGGTGGGGCCACAATAGGGATTCTGTTGGGAAAACCTTTAAAACTCTTCAAGAGCAAATCCATTATGAATCATACCAGGGCTAGACAAATAGCATTGCCCGACGCACGGGACAACCAATTTTGTTTGGTGGGCAAGCTATTTGATAAGTGGTGCCTGCCCGCGGATAAGTGCTTTTTCCCATTTACAAAAAATCATATACATGTACTCAATATGTCTTTTGTGTTACCGCTTTTAAAATATCATGAATCACAACAAAGCAATCTGTTTTCGCTGCTGTTGTCCACTATATTGAATACTCGGTCAGAACTTCTCTAGAATTTACCCATGAATGTGTTGTTAATATAAACACAAGTCATAAAACATGTCAAAAAAGTTGAATTGGATTTTAGACTTTTTTTATTGACAAAATATTAAATTCATTCTGTGAATACAGACATGCTACTGTTATTAAAATTGGTGTTGTTGATTGGCAATCACATAGTCATGAAGTCGATAGCTCAATCGGCATGCAGTAGTGTTCACAGATTTGTCTCGTTTGTAGGTTTTTTGAGATCAATCACTGTTCGTTATCTTCACCTTTTTCATTAAATAAATACATATTTATTTAAAGAAAATATATGGAGTATCTTACTGAAGAATTTTGAGCAGGGGCTAACAAATAGATTTTTCAATTACTTGTCCATGGGCTAGTATATGGTCAAAATTAACTTGCCCTACCTGAATTTTTACTTGCCCCACCATAAACTATGAAAAGTAGGAAGACAAAAAATGATTATTGCAAGTGCCCTTTTCCACTTAAATTAAGACTTAATTATGTTTTTTTCTTGAAAGAGTCACTTGCCCTCGGGCAAGTGGTTAATAAAAATTCACTTGCCCGTCTCCAAAATTCACTAGTCCCGGGCGTCAGGCAATGGGATTTGTCAGCCCCTGTTGAGGAGAATAGAATGAAACTTTGACTTTACCAATGCCCTGAAAATATCGAAAGAAATCTGGGAGAATTTAGTGATTTTAGATCTAGGTTGATTCCCGTGTAGTGTCTCAGTTGAGAAATAATTTAATGTTAATGATTTTGTTTAAATTAAGAAACAGGTCGGACAAGCATATTTTTTGGTAGGACAAGTAATTTTATGATGGTAACCTGTCCGAGAGCAAGTAATGCAAAATTCTATTAGTCTACCCCTGCATACAATTATAGAAGCATTGTCTGGTAGTGTAGATCCATTTTGTTCAAATCACAGCCCCAGTGTAAAAATGATCAAAATTACAAAAGAATATGTGTATGTTGGCAAAAAATCTGATGCAGAACAGCAGGGCCAAAGTGACTCAGGTGAGCATTGTGGCCCATGGGCCTCTCGTTTATTTTGATGAGAGTAGCATATGTGTCACATAAATAATGCAATTTCATACAGTTGTACCACTGAAGATAAAGAATCATATGAATTTGTTCAGGTGATTCAGACTCCCCGAGAACGAACATTATAGTAATTCTTTGTGATCCTTTGTAGGTGTATACATTTAATACTTGTATTAAACATTACACTATAAAAATACATACTGATATCATGTGACATCTGACAATTACTGTAAACAAAGTATAAAAATCTCAGTCTGAATCAATTCAATAGAAGTTAATAAACAATGTGATGTTGTATTCAGGTGACGGCGCAGCTGTATTGCTTCGAGCCATTGACCCAGTTGATGGAATAGACCACATGCAGAAAATCAGATCACAAAAGTCCAAAACAATTACGAAAGAAAAAGACCTCTGTAATGGTCCATCTAAACTCTGCCAAGCTCTGAAAATCAGCAAGGATAAATTCAACAAAACGGACCTGACTGCTTCAGATGAAATTTGGCTAGAGGAAGGGGATGTTGTACCCGAGACACAGATAGTAAAAAGTGCCAGAATCAACATAGACTATGCAGAAGAATGGGCCAAAAAACTGTTGCGATTCTACGTCCTTGGGAATAAGAGTGTTAGTAAGAGGGACAAAATGGCAGAGGACAAATTAAAAGGCTGATGAAACTTATTTTCTAGTTACTATATGCATATCACAGGGGTTAATTTACCCAGTGGGTTCACCTCTTGACCTTGGAGTTTGACTATTTTTAAAAGACTTAAATAGCGATGAGCTTCAATATGGGAGCATCAGTATTTAACAAATATCTTGTTTTCTGTATATACACACCCTTTACAACAAGCTTAGATGAAATCGGTGGTTGAAATTGTTTTTATACACTTATTTTATCTTTTTTATGTACATGTATATAAATATTTTTAGCTCACCTGAGCCATAGGCTCAAGTGAGCTTTTCTGATCAAAATTTGTCCATTGTCTGTCGTCGTCATCGTAAACTTTTCACATTTTCATCTTCTTCTCAAGAACCACTGGGCCAAATTCAACCAAACTTGCCACAAAGCATCCTTGGGTAAAGGGGATTCAAGTTTGTCCAAATGAAGGGCCATGCCCTCTTTCAAGGGGAGATAATTAGGAATTGGTGAAAAAATAATGGCATCATTTAAAAATCTTCTTCTCAAGAACCACTGGGCCAGGAATTCAAAGATGAAACTTATGTGGAAACATTCTCAGCTAGTGTAGATTCAAGTTTGTTCAAATCATGACCCCCGGGGGTAGGGTGGGGCCACAATGGGGGATCCAAGTTTTACATAGAAATATATAGGAAAATATCTTTAAAAATCTTCTTCTTAAGAACAGCAAAGCCATGATTGGTCATATTTTTATGGAAGCATCCTCAGGTAGTGTAGATTTAAGTTTGTTCAAATCATGACCCCCGGGGTAGGGTGGGGCCACAATGGGGGATCAAAGTTTTACATAGATATATATAGGAAAATATCTTTAAAAATCTTCTTCTTAAGAACAGTAAAGCCAAGATTGGTCATATTTATATGGAAGCATCCTCAGGTAGTGTAGATTCAAGTTTGTTCAAATCATGACCCCCGGGGGTAGGGTGGGGCCACAATGGGGGATCCAAGTTTTACATAGAAATATATAGGAAAATATCTTTCAAAATCTTCCTCTTAATAACAGCAAAGCCATGATTGGTCATATTTTTATGGAAGCATCCTCAGGTAGTGTAGATTCAAGTTTGTTCAAATCATGACCCCCAGGGGTAGGGTGGGGCCACAATGAGGGATCCAAGTTTTACATAGAAATATATAGGAAAATATCTCTAAAATCTTCTTCTTAAAATCAGTAAAGCCATGATTGGTCATATTTATATGGAAGCATCCTCAGGTAGTGAAGATTCAAATTTGTTCAAATCATGACCCCCGGGGGTAGGATGGGGCCACAATTGGGGATAAAAGTTTTACATAGAAATATATAGGAAAATATCATTAAAAATCTTCTTCTTAAGAGCAGTAAAGCCATGATTGGTCATATTTATATGGAAGCATCCTCAGATAGTGAAGATTCAAGTTTGTTCAAATCATTACCCTGGGGATAGGTTGGGGCCACAATGGGTGATCAAAGTTTACAGAGGAATATATAGGAAAAAGTCTTTTTCTCAAGAACAGAAAAGCTATGATTAGTCAAATTGATATGGAGGCATCTTTGGGTAGTGTAGAATAAAATTTGTTCAAATGAGGGTCCCCAGGGGGATAACGGGTCCCCACAATGGGGGATCAAATTTTTACAAATGAACATATGGGAAAAAAATCTGCTGCTCAAGAACAACAAAGCCATTTGTTATATTGATATGAAAGCATCATCAGGTAGTTTAAACTTCAACACCCCCCTCCCTGTAAACTTTTCAATACTGTACTGATTTTACTTTTTTTCCTAGCCAATGTGCTCGGGTGAGCGATGTGGCCCATGGGCCTCTTGTAATACTTTTAAGTATCAGTACATATGATATAACATAAATTACAGTTTTGTCCGAAGTTTTAGGTACATATGATACCTACAAGACTGAACAGCAATTATTTTCAAAACAATTGCAAATGCAATTAATATTCAATGTTGATTATAGACTATTGAATCCATAGATTACCGGTATTTGAATATTCATGAGTGTTAATCTCTCTCTCGCTTTCTTACAGGCTTGAAAACTATTTCTGATATCCAATATCAAAATGAGTGCAAAGAAAGAAAGAAATTTCATGCCAATAAAATATCAAATTACTCAGAAGTACAGAGAGCTGGGTTCATTTATAGAGTAGTGAACAAGGACTGTTTAACATGAAACATACATTGTAATACATGTAACAGATAAATAACAAGAAGTTCAGAAACTGGAAGAATATGTAACACAAGCAAGGACATAGAAAATGTCAAAAAATTAAATAAAATACAATAGAATTTAACAGCATAAACAATTTATCACATATCATTCTGGGGTCTTATACCACTTATAGAAGTAAATAAACATTGATGCAGCAAGGTCAAACGTTTGTGCACAGATGAGTCCTCTGCAGGGAGTTTTGCAGCAAGGTCTACATCAAGTCACATGCTCCCCGCTTAAGTGTTAGCCTGGTAACACCTCTATTTATAGAATGTGACACAGACAGGGCCACCTGATGAAAAGCATTCAAATATTTGAAACAATTACTCAAAGAACTTTAGAGAAAGCTAGTACATTACCTTTAATGTTTATTTGTTCAGAAAAAATCTTCAGTTACTTTACTTTGTTTAATTTAGTGTTGTATTGTCTCGAAAGCGGCTGTGCATATGTAATATTTAATTTGGCAATGAGGAAGCAGATATCAGGTTGAAAGACAGTGACAGAAGCTGGCTATTGCTCTATGAACAATGAACCCCGCTAAAAATGGTTTATATACGATTGGGTGCTTGATAAATTTGACATGTAATTTAACTTAATAAAATTAATTCAAGACATTGACTACAAATTTCTGAGTTGACACAATCTTAAAACGGCTGAGCTCTATACAATGTGAAATACATGGATATGTTCATCATGGTCGACTCAAGAGGTTGCAACTGGGCAATGCCACTGCATTACATTTAGGACTCTACAGATAGATAAGGTGTGGTTGGATGAAAGTACTAATTAGAGAATTTACACGGCATATTTGTAACCTAGTCTCTTGTAGGAACCTTTGGATAAGGTATCTCTTTACACAGTTTGTCAAAAATAATTACTGTGAAAGTCCTGGTATATAAAGGAAATGTTTATAATAACTAAAGTTAATGAATTACTTTTAATACAAGTTGCTATTTACATGGGTTGATATCATTGCCATTTGTAAAGCATCAAGGAAACTTTTTGTACAGCCAGAGTTAACAAAGAACATAGCACCTATCAATGGAAAGCATATGACATCTTTGCCAACTCCATGAAAAGCAACTATACTTTTACTAAGGGGACTGATACCCCAGAAGGGACACAGAATGCATTTAATTATCCACAGATGCAACATATTTGCAAAACTGGAATCCCTTATAAGTTGGAAATTAGATGTTTCAACAGACAGAAAATCTGATTCCAGTATACTGCTCTCAAACTTCACTGCAAAGGAGCCCTGGAGGGGTATAAATATTGACAGCATGTATAGTAAACACACTTATACCAAAGGCCAGAGAAGAACAAAGATTCGTTTTACAGTTGAACTTTGATATCTCAAACACTGATATCTCAAATACCATGGATATGTCAAACTGATTTGGAAGTCCCAACCACTTATTCTTTAAGTATTTTACCCTCGATATTGCAGTACAGTTAAGGTGCCAAATGGAGACGGCAAATTTTTTACATAGAAAATACATTCTTTACAAGGATGGGGGATTCTTTTTAGGACTTTACTATTATCGGACAAATGCAATGTGGTTGAAAACCTTAAGTTGAGGACGATTAGATTTCTTATTTAGACTTGTCACGTGATGTGGCAGTCATGTGATTTTAGCAAATATACCTGCAGTATTGAGGTCATCTATAAATTCCAATATTGCAAGGGCTTAACCAGGTTCAAAGTCTAAGTTTAATTTATAATTATTTTCAACACTCTTTGTAGTTTGTGAAAAGTGCTGCGAACCCATATAGATTTTACTATCTAATTGCTAAAATTACATTTGTTAGACTGTATGTTGAATATTTTGCTGGTCAAGTACATTAAATATAGAAATAATTTATTAATTTGAAATATTTCATCAGGTTCGCAGCACTTTTCAAATATCTTCATACCTCTTGAATTTATGTGTAAAAGCTTGTCATAATTCATTGAGGGTATGCCCTTGCAATATATCGATTTATTACGACCCTTCAATTACCCTTCTGTGAATCTGCATACAAATATACGGCAGTATCGCTTGTGTATGGAATGCACGGGAAGTATATGAATAAAATCATAAAATAGACATCGCATCCAAGTTAATGGCCTCTTACATATCTGCAAATAATATTTTATTTAATTACAAAATACATTTTTCATTGTGTAAAATATAACTTGATATGCCTCTCACTGCATACAAACTGCGTCAAGTTTTACGATATGACGTCACATTGACAGGTGCATTGCGATCAGTGAATTGTTTATATATTGCTGTGTGGTATTAAACCAATGACAAAAATACATGCAATAGTAAGTATTGATGTAGTTTAAAGCTATCCAACAGCTTAAAATAGCAAATCATTTCATTTTGTGGTAATTTGAAGAACATCTATTTTTCTGTGATGTCAAAGTAAGCATTTCCTGTATAAATTAGGCCCCTCCTCCTTATTGTAACCTTAACTGTGCTGCGATCTGGAATCCTCAGATATGTCAAAGTTTTTTCCTGGTCCCATCAAGTTTGAGAATACGAGGTTTGACTGTACAAGTAATTTGTTATATCTATTAAGTGCATAATAATGATTTAAAACTACAGGGAATTTAAATCACATCACTGTAAGAGTGAATATAAGCATTTTAATTGTAACCAGTTTTTTTGCATTCATCATGATACATAATTTTAGAAAAAAAAATTTTTACATATGTGATCTGGAACATTGTTACCACTAACACAAATTCTGCTATGATATCATGCAATTTTTAACAGTCTAGGTATTGTAAATGTACAGTTTCCTTTTTTAATACAAGTTACTGAGTGAACTGGTATTATGACTTTATTGCACATTATACTAAATAGTACAAACAAATACTTCATATAAGAAGTTGACGTGTATCCAGCACAATACTTACAGTCAAATAATTAACTAGAAATATGTCCATAGGACATGAATGCCCCGCCGAGGGTATATTAGTAATGCAACATTTTAACACAAATTGAGAAAAGTGAGGTCAAGGTCAAAGGAAAGGTCAAGGTGAAAATATATTGATGCAGTTGAATAGCTTACATCAGTATGTATCAGCATATGAAGTTTGACACTAGTTTAAGAAAAGTGAGGTCAAGAAGGTCAAAGGAAAGGTAAAGGTAAAAAATTGTTGATGCAGTTGAAAAGGTTACATCAGTATGTATTAGCAAATAAAGTTTGATAAAAATATTATGAATTGTTTCATTTAAACTGAGCTAAACACTAATTTAAGAAAAGTGAGGTCAAGGTCAAAGGAAAGGTCAAGGTGAAAAATATTGATCCAGTTGAATAGCTCTCATCAGTATGTATCAGCATATGAAGTTTGACACTAATTTAAGAAAAGTAAGTCAAGGTCAAAGGAAAGGTCAAAGTCAAAAAATGTTGATGCAGTTGAATAGCTCTCATCAGTATGTATCAGCATATGAAGTTTGATAACACTATCTTGAACGATATCTTTAAAACTGAGCTAAAAACTTATTTAAGAAAAGTGAGGTCAAGGTCAAAGGAAAGGTCAAGGTCAAAAAATATTGATGCAGTTGAATAGCTCTATTCAGTATGTATCAGCATATGAAGTTTGACACTAATTTAAGAAAAGTGATGTCAAGGTCAAAGGAAAGGTCAAGGTCAAAAAATGTTGATGCAGTTGAATAGCTCTCATCAGTATGTATCAGCATATGAAGTTTGTTAAAAATATCTTGAATGGTATCTTTAAAACTGAGCTACACACTAATTCAAGAAAAGTGAGGTCAAGGTCAAAAGAAAGGTCAAGGTCAAAAAATGTTGATCAATTGAATAGCTTACATCAGTATGTATCAACATATGAAGTTTGATTACACTATCTTGAATGGTATCTTTAAAACTGAGCTAAACACTAATTTAAGAAAAGTGAGGTCAAGGTCAAAAGAAAGGTCAAGATCAAAAAATGTTGATGCAGTTGAATAGCTTACATCAGTATGTATCAACATATGAAGTTTGATTACACTATCTTGAATGGTATCTTAAAAACTGAGCTAAACACTAATTTAAGAAAAGTGGGGTCAATGTCAAAGGAAAGGTCAAGGTCAAAAAATGTTGACGCAGTTGCCTAGCTCTCATCAATATCTATCAGCATATGAAGTTTGATAAAAATATCTTGGATAGTTTCTTTGAAACTGAGCTTTGAACAGAGCTAAACGCAAAGTTTGACGGAAGGACAGAAGGACGGAAGACGGACATGACAAACACTATATGCCCTGGCCATATTCATGGTGGGACATAAAAATAGTGGGCACTCAACACACTGGAAGACACATTGGAAGTGTATGGCACAGAACAATATCGAACATATAACTTCATTAATCATAGAAATTAATTACTTTGAATGTCTTAATAGGGCTTAATGTAAAATATCTTTTATAATGATGAAGAAAGTTGACACTGGATACTGTAAGCTCAGTCTTTCTGATTTGTTTTCTTAATTACTGCAACAGATTTATAAATGGTAAAATTGTACAGACTGCTATACACATACACGTATGCATACAATTCAGATCTGCTTAGCTCATTCCAGTTGCACAATCCCATTGTGTGAACCATCACACACGTGATGATAGCTTGATTGTTTTATGAGCCTAGAACTTGATAGGCTGATTAGCCCTGTTCCTAACCGGATAATGATCCCAGCACATGGCCCTGGTTTGGTGCACTTGTGTCATGGATCCTTAGGTTTTCTGGTGGTGATCCATGTGAGTGAAGGAGGTGGCTGGGTCCTCGTATTGACAGGTGATCAGCACAGACCGGAATTTATCCAGCAGGGCCATCAACTGAGATCTGTGAAGATTCTCATAATACATGATCTCCTCTAAATGGTGGTCCCCTCTGAAGTACGGAAAGAGTCTAAAAAAAAATTCAGATAAGTACAGTTTCCATAAATATGCTGCCAAATACAAAAATTCTGCATCCAGTATGCATACCAAATACCATCATTACCACACTCCTGTGAAATCACATATTTTTGTGGGGTCAAATTTTTGAGGTTTGAAGAAATAATATTGGTTTGGAAGGATTTAATTTCATGGTTGGGGAAGTGTTAAGTAGGTATGTATATGATGTTTTACATTTGGTGGTGGACATGAATTCATTAGTCTCTTCATACCTCGAAAACAACAAAAATTAACCCCCCATGAAAATTAGTGATTTCACAGTACTTTATTTCAAATACTCAAGGTGCACAAGAAAGGAAGGGGAATGGCCCACTACATATGATACATACTTTGTAAAGAGCTTTAGATCCTCCACATTCTCTTTGGCAGCTTGTGTGTCCAGAATGCTGTCTCTCTCCTCCTTGGAGAGGTGGGCTAGTTCATCATGGAGTGGCCAGTACCTGTCCTCCGAGACCAAGGACCCGTCAGAAGAGGGGGACTTAGAAAACTGGCTCATTCCTTGGTAGCTCAGGGCTAAACTCTCATCACTGTTCACTGAAAATAGAACAAATTGCTGGAATTAGAGATTTACCTCATACACATTTTGCAATCTTTAATAGGAATGGTAATCAGATACTGACTATAATAGGTACGAAAACTGACTAAATACGTGGCAAAAGTTGCACTAAAGGATATATTGTAAGGCTGATGGGATTAATCATAATGCAATGGAGTATAAAAATTTAAGGGAGCCGACTGGCGTTTTATTGTGTGAAAACTACTACATGTACAGAGAAACTCTTTAATTTTATACCATATGTACCTTACATTGACTTCAGTATACATGCCAAGTTTAGTGAAAATCTACCATCTGGTTATTTTTTAGGGACCATCTCAAAATATAAGTACATTTACAATAGGATTACATAGGAAAATAACATTTTTTCGCACTTCGGAGCAAATTATACAAATGCTACTTAAGACTTTTTGCTCAAATTATATCATTTGATGGGTAATACTTTATTGTACATTTTATGCAAGAAACAGAACATTCTACCATTTGGTTTCCAGAGGGGGCATCTAAAAATGTCAAAAATCATGATATTTTCCTATTTTTATGGAGTACAACAAAACATGACAGATACCACAGATTTACATAAAAAATACTAAAAATGATTGTTAGATTATCAATTTCCTATGTTTAAAAATTTCAAGAGCATTTATTTTATACTTTTTATTTTATGACATAATTAATGACCCCGCTTAAAGAACTCTGGTTATTCATACCATCAAAAATACACTATTACAACATCTATCTACCCATCATATGAAAAATCATTTAAAAAATCAGTTATTTAAAAATGTAATTAGATTTTTTAACCTGAGATTTCCTAAATTTGTTAATTTTTATAAATTATGTAAAAATAGTTCCTTTAAAAGAGTAAATATGCTTGATTTTACTATGCTGTGAGAAATATTGTGCAATGAAAACCCCAGTCAGCCCCCTTAAAGTCAACCTATTTTTTTTTTCACGTTCCCTTGTAAATCAGTATTACTTTCCCCTCTAATTTATGAATACCCTTCAGTCAAACTCTAAATTCTGAAAAAAAAAACCTTGAGAAATTTAAAGAAAAATGACACATAAACATTCATTAGAAATGCTCACATGAACCTTCAGCTTGGTTTAGCTGATATAAACTACCTGATGCAATATCTGACACTGACAAACTTTCCTCTTCTGGTACAATGGGCATCCCTGATGTCCTACCAATTTCTTCTGAAACTTTCTTCATTTTTCTTGATGCTGGTGGACAGAAGATTACGTAGGTGTGCAGCTGAATAAGCAGTCTATGCTGCAGCAACCACACCACAATCCTCACCTTCTGATCCTGAACATAAGACATATTATGTAGCATATTACTGATACATGTATTCACTTTTAAAAATAAATATTCTAATTTGACTAAAGTGTTGATGGAAGGTATTCTTGAGACAGAACATTAATTCACATCTTGTACAAAAGCCTTTGACTCCATATTAAGTTAAGTATGGGCTTACAGTGAACATGAATAACTAAGATTGCTTAGTTTGCTAGATTGATGAGTACTGGTAAAACAGATGATTCTGTAACCATATCTCATGTTATTGTTCAACTCACCTGTTGTTTTGTTGGTTTTAACACATCTTTAGACTCTCTTAACATCACAGGGTAAGAAAACTCGGCTAGCTGGCCACACAGGGACAGAGAGAAAAGCTGACTGAACTCCGATGAGAGGTCTGAGTTACTGTTGGACAAAAGAGACGTAAAGGGTGATAACTCCTACTCCAGTGTAACTCTTTTCATGTATATCAAAATGCAGGTAATGACACTCACATGTAAGTATTTGCTACAGGTGACAAGACATACATATTGGTCTCGCACAGAGGGTAAATAATGGTGGCTTTACCCCAGTACACTAAATGTCCAACAATGTTGAATACCTGTAGAGATAAAAAAAAAAAGGGACTGGATTGTAGTGTCATTTCAGGTAGACATGAATGAATTAGTTGTTTAGAGTTCCTTTAAGTTCTCTCTCCATATAAAGCGGTGATAAAATGATGAAGGGATTCTCTGAGACTTGACCTTTTTAGCTTTGATGTTGAAAACTTGCAGGACTGAAATAATAGTTTTTGGTGATAGGCATTAATTTAAGTGTAAACTGTATGTCAATATATATTTACTATTACAAGCATCTGACCGCTCGAGATTATAATTAATAATTTTAGAACCAAAAGTCTTTGACGAGACTGTAGCTCTACTGGTTTGTACCTATAACAAAAGAAGAAAAAAGTAGCACTTGGACTTGAAATTTTGCAACAGCAATAAATAGAATAATAATCCTTGGTTTAATCTCTTTTTTGTGGCAAAATTTAATGCAATCAGACTAAAACTGTAGGAGGAGTAGCATTTTAAATATTTTTTCAAAGAAATTTTGATTTCAGTAACCATGGCAACACTACACCAAAACCAAAAATTGATATACAGAATTATGTATCTCAGTGTAATCTACTTGTGTGCCAAGTTATATTGTAATTAGATCAAAACTGTAGGAGGAGTAGCATTTTGAAAGTATTTCAAAAAAAATGTCAAAACTGTAGGAGGAGTAGCATTTTTGAAAAATTGTTTATAGACGGACGGACGGACACCTTACTATCGCATAAGTTCTTCTGATCTCTGACCAGTACAGCTACTAAAAATGGTGAAAATCCAGAAATGGGGAGATTTGGCTTTCAAATCATAGATCAAATCTACTGAGTAACCAGAAGTCTCTGATGAGACTGTAGCTCTACTGGTTGTATTTATAAAGGAAGATAAAAGTAGCACTTGGACTTGAAACTTTGCAACAGCAATAAATAGAATAATGATCCTTGGTTTAGTCTCTTTTTGGCAAGATTTATTATTATATCAGACTAAAACTGTAGGAGGAGTAGCCTTTTAAAACAATTTTACTGAAATTTTGATTTAAGTAACCATGGCAACATCATTCAACAAAATCAAAAAACAATAACACCAATTATGTATCTCTGTAGTCTACTTGTATGCCACATTATTCTGAAATCAGACAAAAAGTGTAGGAGGAGTAGCGTTTTGAAAGTATTTCAAGAAAATTTCTATTTTTAGTAACCATGGCAACACCATTCATCAAAATCCGAAACTGGTACAGAGAATTATGTATCTTAGTGTAGTTTACTTGTATGATAAGTAATACTAAAATCAGACCAAAACTGTAGGGGTAGCATTTTGAAGGTATTTCAAGGAAATTTCTATTTTTAGTAACCATGGCAACAATGTTCATCGAAATCAAAAACCGATATACAGAATTATGTATCTTAGTGTAGTCTACTTGTTTGCCAAGTTATATTGAAATCAGACCAAAACTGTAAGAGGAGTAGCATTTTGAAAGTATTTCACAGAAATTTCTATTTTTAGTTACCATGGCAACACCGTTCATTGAAATCAAAAACTGATATACAGAATTATGCATCTTAGTATAGTCTACATGTGTGCCAAGTTATACTGAAATCAGATCAAAACTGTACGAGGAGTAGCATTTTGAAAGTATTTCACAGAAATTTCTATTTTTAGTAACCATGGCAACACCGTTCATCAAAATCAAAAACCGATACACAGAATTATGCATCTTAGTATAGTCTACTTGTGTGCCAAGGTATATTGAAATCAGATCAAAACTGTAGGAGGAGTAGCATTTTGAATGTTTTTCACAGAAATTTCTATTTTTAGTAACCATGGCAACACCGTTCATCGAAATCAAAAACCGATACACAGAATTATGCATCTCTGTATAGTCTACTTGTGTGCCAAGTTATATTGAAATCAGATCAAAACTGTAGGAGGAGTAGCATTTTGAATGTTTTTCACAGAAATTACTATTTTTAGTAACCATGGCAACACCGTTCATCGAAATCAAAAACTGATACACAGAATTATGCATCTTAGTATAGTCTACTTGTGTGCCAAGTTATACTGAAATCAGATCAAAACTGTAGGAGGAGTAGCATTTTGAATGTTTTTCACAGAAATTTCTATTTTTAGTAACCATGGCAACACCGTTCATCAAAATCAAAAACCGATACACAGAATTATGCATCTTAGTATAGTCTACTTGTGTGCCAAGGTATATTGAAATCAGATCAAAACTGTAGGAGGAGTAGCATTTTGAATGTTTTTCACAGAAATTTCTATTTTTAGTAACCATGGCAACACCGTTCATCGAAATCAAAAACCGATACACAGAATTATGCATCTCTGTATAGTCTACTTGTGTGCCAAGTTATATTGAAATCAGATCAAAACTGTAGGAGGAGTAGCATTTTGAATGTTTTTCACAGAAATTACTATTTTTAGTAACCATGGCAACACCGTTCATCGAAATCAAAAACTGATACACAGAATTATGCATCTTAGTATAGTCTACTTGTGTGCCAAGTTATACTGAAATCAGATCAAAACTGTAGGAGGAGTAGCATTTTGAATGTTTTTCACAGAAATTTCTATTTTTAGTAACCATGGCAACACTGTTCATCAAAATCAAAAACCGATACACAGAATTATGCATCTTAGTATAGTCTACATGTGTGCCAAGTTATACTGAAATCAGATCAAAACTGTAGGAGGAGTAGCATTTTGAATGTTTTTCACAGAAATTTCTATTTTTAGTAACCATGGCAACACCGTTCATCGAAATCAAAAACCGATATACAGAATTATGTATCTTAGTGTAGTCTACTTGTGTAACAAGTTATATTGAAATCAGACCAAAACTGTAGGAGGAGTAGCATTTTGAAAAATTGTTTACAGACGGACAGACAGACAGACGGACAGACGACGGACACATTACTATCGCATAAGCTCTTCTGGTCTCTGACCAGTAGAGCTAAACTAAAACTCATGGGTAAATCAGGAGAATAAGCAAGTCTTCTGAAGGAGAAATCTGATGAGAGATTTTTAAGCCCCCCTTTTGATTTCTTAATAACTTTTTTTAAATTTCTTGATAACTTATGAATTAATTACAAAGGTAATATCTAATATCAAGGCAAAGTCAGCCTCCTGGGAGAGCACCTGAGGGCTGGAGATAGTTATGATAACTTACCTGTGACAAGGCGAGGTCAGCCTCCTGGGAGAGCACTTGTAAAATCTGTAGAGGACTCTACACTGTAATCAGTCGACTGAGGGCTGGAGATAGTTATGATAACTTACCTGTAACAAGGTGAGGTCAGCCTCCTGGGAGAGCACCTGTAGACTCTGTAGTGGGCTCCACACTGTAATAAGTCGACTGAGGGCTGGAGACAGTTATGATAGATAGTTACCTGTGACAAGGCGAGGTCAGCCTCCTGGGAGAGCACCTGTAGACTCTGTAGTGGGCTCCACACTGTAATCAGTCTACTGAGTGCTGGACTACAGTCCACTGGCAGAGAGTCCTGTAATGCCTGCTTCTCAACCAACAATAACACTCCATGATATGGCCTGTAAAATAAATACATTACCACATTTAATTCAAGTAATAATCATCATTGAAATCCATTAGCTTTCATATACCCCAGTACATGTATAAGCAGGGAAAAAAGAATGGATAAATCTGAGACAATTCATTTAAACCAGGCTTTGTAAAGTTCAATACCTAACCTTTACTTAAGAATTCTTGAATACTCAAATTAATTGATATACCAGGCTGTACCATATCATATAACAAAGTCTCAAATGAAGTTTTCTGAATAAAACCAACAATAATCAATTATCTAAAATCTCAGTAGCTTAAGTTTTTTTTTTAAAGTACAGTATGTACGGTATACTTCGTCTGAAAATCCTTTGTTACCTTAGACATTCCAAGCATTTCTGTATTATTTCTGGCTGCAAGCATAATAAAAAGTCATTTTAAAAAACAAGAGGTCCATGGGCTACAACGCTCACCTCAGTAACTTTGGCCTTGCTGTTCTTCACCAGATTTTCCCCCTTGTAATACCTATTGTTGCACTGCCCTACCCCCCCCGGGTCATGATTTGAACAACTAAGAATCTACACTACCCCAGGATGCTTCCACGTAAGTTTCAGCTTTTCTGGCCCAGTGGTTCTTGAGAAGAAGATTTTTTAATGACCTCACCCTATTTTTGTCTTTTCTTGATTATCTCTCCTTGTAAGGGGTTTGGTCCTTCATTTTATAATTTAAACTCCCCTTTACCCAAGAATGCTTGTACCAACTTTGGTTAAAATTGACCCAGCAGTTCTTGAGAAGAAGTTGAAAATATGAAAAATTTACAGACAGAGGGACGGCTAGATGGACGACGACGGACAATAGGTGATCAGAAAAGCTCACTTGAGCTTTCAGCTCAGGTGAGCTAAAAAAACTCTCAATTTACAATTTCAAGAAATACTGCATCATCAAATAGCCTTAAAACTCTAAAATTCAGATTGTTCTAAATTTGATCAATATATTGTAGTTCAAGTTTAATTCAAGTTAAGAAATCGGGATCAAGATTCATTCAACAAATCATTACTAAATGATCTTATTAATAACCTCATTTCTAGTAAAATGAAATGTATTTTGTACCTCTATCCTCATTGTGCTTGATGAATCTGGAATCTGATGTATTTTGTGTGGTGAACAAAACCATATCTCAATCCATTTATTGATGAACAGGTGAACTAATCCAGTTTTGCCTAAACTAAAAAAAAGAAAATCTCTGTCGAATAAAAGAAATCACTGCAGTGCATAAAATACTATAAATACTGATATCTCTCATTTAATATACAGTCAAATCTCATTATCTCGAACTCAAAGGGACTGAGCAAATACTTCGAGATAACCGAAGATTTAAGATATCCAGGGTAAAATACTTAAGGAATAAGCAGATTGGACTTCAAAATGATTTCGACATATCCATGGTATTCGAGATATCCATGTTCGAGATACCGAAGTTCAACTGTAGTAAAAAATCAGATACTTACTCTTCAAAGATAGTTTGCAAGCATTTAGCTAAAGAGCTTCTTGGGAGAATCATTGCATATGGAGATTCTGCAGAATCTGAAAGAAAATTAAAAACTATTAGGCCAAAATAAAAAATAGCTTTGTTTCCCCTAATGCGACTGACCCAATTAAATTGCGCCGACTGACAAGTTTTTTTAAAAACATTATTCAAAAAGTTTTTTATTGTTTATCATTCTTAATAAATACAATTTCATCAAAATGCATGATTTTGATCTGCTATGATTTTCAAGCGTTTGTTTGAAACAAAATGGCCCAACAACATGTGGTCACAGAGGGTTAGTTCGTTTTATAAAATAATGGCGACTTATCAACCTTATATTAGAATCCTAGTTTATCCTACACTCTTGAAATCTTTCTTAATAAAAATATTCTGAATAATTAAGAGTGTTTAAGTGGTACATGTATTTTACAAACATATCTTTTAAACTTAAAGTAAGCATGGTAAGGCCCGCCTCATGAGCAGATGAAGGGCCCACCTTTTGTACACATCAATCAATTTCACTGAATTTTATTTCATTTGAGTTTTGTCAGATCTTAAAAAAAAAAACAGTTCATCTGTGTTCCAATGTTTACTATATGGGACCACGGGAGTGGTTGTAAATACGTTTGCATATTTCATCCGAATGAATATAATTCAAACGTTGTTAATTCCTTTCTTTGCTTTTTAATCCCTTTGAGAATTGTTGGGATGACAACATTTATTATTTGCCTGCATGATGGAGGGCTCCAAATTTTGACTTGTTCTTGACACTTATGGCCATTTAGCAGCAAGGGATCTTTTTTGTGAAAGCATCTACTGCGACACTGGACCTAGGTTTTTACGGTCTCATTTGAAGGACCAGTCTCCACTACTACTACATTTGGGATTTGAACCTGTGGATTTAGAACTACCTCCTTACTTAAATTTGTAACTCCTAAACAAAATGATCTAGAACCACTGAGCCACGTGAAGCCCTTGAGAGAGTATTTTGCCTGTGCAAGCACTGGCCCCAGGATTATGAAACGTACAGACTTAGACTTAAGTCAAATTTTCAATCGTATGTAAATTGTTTATTTTAAATTATTGAATTAATCTCTAAATTTGCACTTTAGTAAAGCAGTATTGTAAAATATTTTAATTCTGCTCTGTTTGACTTCTACAACATTTTAGTATAACATAATGATTTTGACTTAAGCCTAAGATGTTTCATGATCCTGGGGCCTGAAAGCTGGTAGTAGGTTTGAAAAATGAACTCGCATATCCAATCATTGAGTATCTGAGAATCTTGTCTATTCATAAATACTGTATTCGATTTACACCACATGGCTCGAGATATTTCACAAATTCTATTGAATGATAGCTGTGAAATAATATACCTAAAAATTTACTTTTGAGATTGCATTTGTATGATATTCTGTTTAAAAATCCCTTTCTTTTGTACTTTTTTTTATTCATAAAGGCATTATTCAATTAAGAGCCCTCTATACACTGCACACTAGAGAGTTCTGGTTTTGTGGTATTTTTATGCAAATAGAGTGATCTGCCCTTTGATCAAGAATAAAATAAATTGAAATGTACAATTTATTACTTAATTTGTGATCAAAACAAGCATTCAATAACATTTTAATAGGCCAAGATGAATAGATAGAACACTTCATTTGCAGATATTTTGCCACTTAAGTAAACAACAGTGATTTATGTTCATCAGTACTTCATTGTCTTTGAACATTTTTCCTGGGGGTAAATGTAAGGCATCCTATGTTGAAAATGTGATAGATAAGCTCAATACTTACACCTTTACACACTATAATTTTCTCAATGTCCAAAAAATATTTTCCTCTAGTGTACAGAGGGGTCCTTAAATTTCAGAATGTATTAACAAAGCTGCTGTCAGAAAAAAAAATAATTATTTACCTACCTACCTACCCAACTTGAGATTTTAGGGTCGGGTTTGGGGAAAAAAGATACTTTTAATGATGACCTTATAAATAACATACATGTAGATTTGTGTTGACAACTTAATGGACTTCCACCTTTTTTTTTCAATACAGATTTTGTATTTAGGGAGTCTGCTTTCATTTAGAGAAGAGTAATGACATACATGTACTTTCATTTATGGAGAAATAATGAGAGGTGACAATTTCTTGTGAAATACTCAATGACTATCAAATCTATAAACTGAAAAATTTACAAAACATGTCATAAAACATGCTGAATCAAGATTTTTGACAACTATCTCTTACACTTATATAATACAAATTTTTTACAGACCAACTATAAATAAAACCTTTTTTAAAACTAAAAATTGAATACAGGCTCTCCAAATAGCCATGTTTGTAGTCTACCTTCTGGCATGGCTGCCACCTCATCATGAACAGATAGCATGATTTTGGCCTGGGAGGAGAGGTACTGACACCGTCCCTCCTCATGATGAATGGCTACTGTGATCTGCTTGACCAGGTCGGTATAACACTGGATCACAGAGGATGTAACATTAGCCTGAAAGTTTTATCAGTAACAGTTATACTTTACTCTCATATCATCTAAACAGCAAATATGCAACGGAACACTTTACAGATAATGCAAAAACATAAAATTTACAATTAATAGAATAATTTTTTTAATTATTGTTTTTGCTTCAGAAATAAATCTGAAAGTGATTCAGAGATCTATGCAGAAAAATTGTCATTAAAAATTTATATTATTTTTTAGAAAAAGAAAATTTGTGTGTTTCATAACAATCAGTACAAACCCTCAGTACAAAAATGATATTAAATGAAATAATCTGGTGGGCTCCTGGTTTTGATCTGCTTTTATCCAGGGGCATAGGGAATCCAACAAACCTAACATCATTGATCTTCAAATCAAAAGGTTTTCGACAAAGATCTTGTTTAGCAGCAAGCAAATTTGCCAGAATAGAATCAGAAAACCTGCATTTATAAAAACAAAACAATAGCATCAATAGCAGGAGGGCTGCAATGTTGAGTTATGACAAGATTCTTGATCTCATGTGAATTTATTATGTATCTTAGTCTTAAACATGCAACAATTAAAGCATTAATTACCTGTTAATAGAAAAATAATCATACATGGATACAAATATTTATGTTATACAATGTGAAAAATTCTGCTTGTTACATATTCAAAACTTTTTAAAATAGTTAAAATGCAATGCTTGGAACAGACAATATTCAAATAGATTTAGTACTGATTATGTATAGAGCCACTCACCCTACTAAGGTATTGTCTCTGATACAAGAGGTTGCAGGTTCTCTGAAAAGAAAAATAAATAGATTAAAAAAAAAACCCTCTCGATTTATTCTTTGATTCAAAATAATTTCTTCAAAATATAAATTCATATGCAAATATAGAGCACCCTTTTTTTCTTCAAATTTATCAGTGTCTCCAGCCAATTTGTGTTTAGACCCTCCCTACTTTATCTCCTTTATGATCTAGACAAATTAAATTACCTTGATTCTAAAATCATGGCTTTGAGTTAAACTCAACACACATCTTTACATCATATTACAATTAAATATCATTTAACTATCTTACTGTCCAGTCTTGATTTTAATTACCACTTTGAAACATGCTAGTAACATATCTTAATGTCACAGACAGCAATGCACTAAAGTTTTAGTCCATTCCAATCCTAAGTTGAAGAGATACGGTCCAAAAACTAGTTCACTATATGTATCTCTTTGCCCAGTGACTTAACCTTTGATGACCTTAATTCAGGGTAATGATACACCTTTAGGTCATGAATTATAATAACATTCTCATGAATTATAACATACATTCATGAGTTTGAACTCAATGAAGGGTTCTTCAGCTATTGCCAGAACATAATTTTATCACAGAGATAATGGAACAGACAGGAATCAATGCTGCAAACATTCATCCTTCAGACTGGGCAAACATTTTAAAGGATTTTATAGTTTTCAGTTATGCATAAAAAAAAATCTATATATAGTGTGGTAAGAAATTTGTACTACAAGTTAATTTACACGTTTTACCCACTAATTTAGCTGCATACATACTTGTTTGATAATATATCCTCTGTTATTTTTATTGCATAAGGATTGCTTCCTTTAGCTGAAAATAAACAAATTCTAATATGAACAAGACTAGGTTGTGAAACACTGATGACAACGGGTAAAAAGGTATTACGCAGGGGATTTGACAAACAGCCATACAATCAAATTGCGGTAGGTGGAGCTAATTAAATCTCTTCTCCACATCATCTATCATTTAGCCCTTAATTGATTATCAAGAAATCTAATAAATTTAACAGGCTTATTTTCAGTGTAACTAAATGGAACATATTCTAACTGTGGCAGGATTGTCTCAATACACAGATTATTCTAACTAATGCACTTAGCATCATCTTCATCACTGACTTTTTATAAATCTATGTCAATTAATCTTATCAACTTCTAAAAAAGCATAAGTGAATGAGTGATTGACAGTGATGATTTTGTTGAAGTGACATCAATGACTCTTTAATAATTTATCACATTCTGAAGTTTTTTTTCCTCTTATATATTATTTTTTTCATCTTCTTAAAGTCTAGGATATCAAAAAAAAAAAAATAAAAAAAATAAAAAAAATTCCTGTACTGCAAAATAAATTATAGAATGGAAACATCTCCATTTTTTTTTTAGATATAAGAAAGTTAAAAATTAAAGAATGACAAGGGGCTGAAAAACACTTTTCAGAGCCTTGAGCTTTACTTTAACAAGTATGATTTATGCGTTAGAATTATTTTTTTTTTTTTCAATTCATATACATTTTGCAAGCACGCCACGGTTGACTGGCTCGGAGTTTGGATAGCGGAAAAGTAGTCTGTCTCCACGAGTTCCTGAGGTGATGAGGACAACTGCCAAGGGGTCTGTATTCATTTCACAAAAAAGCTAATACCACCCGTCTGCTCAATTTTCACCGTCTATGTGTAAATTCACCTTCTCATACCAAAGAGTTCCATTACTGAGAGATGACTATTTACCCTAAAAGATAGTTTAGTGCACATGTAAAGCTGCTTGTAATATATTTCCTTCTTCGATTATTATTAGTATTATTTTAATAAATATATTTTAAAGAATTGAAGATTTTTTTTGAGTATTTATTTTATATTTGTATTATTATTGGTATAAACAGTATTTAAAAATCAGGATATGGTAAAAAGAAATTTAGGTGTCTCAACTGTAAAATTGGCATCATTGAATATTTGAACCATAGTATATTGGATGATTTTGTACCATTTTAAGCATTATATACTTTCCACATTGTCCCTGTTTTGTTAAGCCTGCTTGTTTATATATAATTGTTCTTGTGTTCAATTGCAAATTTGATTCACTCACTCACTTACACTGATGCACCTTAACCAGATTTTTTATTGAGTTCAAATTTAAGTAAAAACATAGTTAAATTATCAAACATTACTTAGTTCACCTCAACGAATGTTATATTTAAAGTAATATATCTCACATGCACCAACCAAATATTTACGATAGTGATGGTGCATGATATATCCTAATATTGATACAACATATAATTATATGCAAGTTTGGTCTGGGTGGGATTTTTCTTACAATTGGAATATGGATTTGCTCTAAAATCTTTTTGTATTTATAATAACTCTGATAAATGAATGCAAGTAAAATCGAATCAGCATCTGGAGCAAGTCTGGTACTGCATAATATCTAAAGATGTGTAACTTTGATCATCTGGAAAATGTAGGTCAGATCTAGAATCTGAAGCAAGTACATCTTGAAGCTTTCATCCCTATAGGTAATGATAAATCACCAAAATTTGTCCAGGTAGGACTTACATGTATAGTACTTGGGAATAGACCTGCACCTAACACTTTAACCTACTGTTCACTCATCTGGAAATATATGTCTGATCCAGCACAGCATTAAATCAAGCCTGGTATTGTGCATCCCAAGATGCATTGTGGCATGCAAATTTAATCACCATACTGTTGTTATAGTTACTTGGGAATAGACTTGCTTTAAAAACATTATATTAACTTGTATGATATACATACATGAGACATACAAGATATGTATAAGGATATGAGACATACATGGACTATAAATGTCAGATACAGAATCTGAAGCCTGTCTGGTAGTGTGAATCCTTAAATGCATCATCCATGCAAATTTGGTCACCATAGGGGTATAGTTACTTTAGAATAACCTGCACAAAAACTTTAACCTGGTCACTCATCTGAAAAATGTAGGTCAGATAGAGCATCTGCAGCAAGTCTTGTTAGTGTGCATCCCTAGATGATTCATCCATGCAAGTTTGGTTCAGGTAGGCCTTATAGATACTTGGGAATGAGACCTGCTCCAAATACTGAAACCCAGCGCTCTCCAAAAATTTGATAGAAAATCATTAACCTGGTCATTTTTATGAAAAACGTTGGTTAAATATGGAACATCTGAAATCTGACTGGTATAGATGCATCTTCCCAGCAAATCTGATCAATATAAGGCATATAGAAATACTCAGATAGAATTTACCTCCAAAGACTTTAATCTTGGACATCAATGCTCACACTCACTGATGTCTAAGGTATTACACCCCCAACTTCATTCAGGTGAGCTAAAGATGTATGAATTCTGTACACTTTAGTTATAAGCCTCAAATTGCTGTGAAGAGTTTTTATTTTCAAACAATTCATATAACATGCATGATTGCACAATTTTCAAAATGAATCACAATGAATATCCAAATGATATTGTATATTTTCTGTCTATTGTACAGGGATTATTTTTTGATGATTTGTATGACATCATCATGGTTCATCAGGTGCTGAAGTCCGATCCTTTGAGGACTGTATTTTACACTGGTTCCCTGTAAAAATAGAACAAATTTTGAATTTTAATTTCATTATAATTTAAATTTGTCAATATACAAAAAAGTAACTTAATGATTTCAAGTATATATAGGGTATCATGAAACCTTACACGGGAAATTTTTGCCCCCGTTTTATTTCCGCTTATTTCGCCCTACCCTCCGTTGGGCGAATTTGAAATGGGGCGAATTCAAAGAATACAGTATAATTTCTTAAACAGAACTGTGACCGGGCGAATTTAAGACAGAGCAAAATTGTTTGCAAGTGTGAAAGGGTGAAAATAACCCTGTATACAGTATACCAAATGACAATAAGGTCTTCAGTAGAAGTGACCTTACCCAAACTAATCCATATTTGAAGGTGTCCACCATAGTTCTATGAATAGCATGACACTGAAAAAAGAAGAGGAAAGAGATTATTATCTTCTGTAAATCTACATTACAATGTATCAAGTCCTCCTTTCAATGAATGAAGACAGTTTTACTCTGAACATAATTCTCTATCTTTGTGCTGTCTGGGCCATATTTTTGTTTACTGTACATTGGCAAATAATCACTATGTTTTTAATTTCACTATGTTCGCAATTCATCATTTTCCCGCTAAATTAAACCCATAGTGAATGCTATCCTTAGTTTTTAAAAATGTTTAAATGCTTATAAGAAATTAAAAATAATTTCTTGCAGCATGAAATTAAAACCATCATGATTGGTACTTTTTGAGAAATCGTGAAATTTTTACACCGTGGAATTAAAATGACTTACAGTATCTTTTAACCTAGACTTACAACATTTGGCACTTGAGTGTATCATCATGACATAAGATTGTGAATCATGATGACTATCATATGTCCTTGAACTTTGATCTTAGAGTCATTTGTATGTGTACATGCAAGAAAGCCTGTATGGGTTAAACAGTTTTTTTAACCTCAAAATCTCTGGCAAAATTCTGTTTGGCCATAACTTATTTATCCTTTAAGCTATGTTTGAGTGCACTCAATGAACTGTTCGAGTTCAAACTGATAGGCTCATGCCTGTTGAAACCGTTGTTGCTAGGAAGGTTCCTGGTAGCTCTGAGCCTGGGCTAGCTCACTGTGCCCTACATCTACAATTCCTCTTATCATTGCTGTTCCAGAACTTATCTATAAATTCTACCAAACTGACAAAGCCATTCAACTCCCTCATATTCTGGATTACATACTTAAATGCACCATCAATGAAAAGTTTGGTTAAAGAAGGAATTATTATGACTAGGGAATTAGGCACAACCAGATAAAAGGTTTTTAAGGTTGATTGGTTAGATTTTTATTTGGGGGACAGGGCTGCAATCACTCACCACATGTTCTGCTGTACATCCTTTTCTTAAAATCAATCCTCCATCAAAATCAGGCCTCTCTGTAATTATTAGAACAAAGTCCAATGAAATGAATAAATTTAATATTAATTTACTGAATTAAATTAAGGTACCATACATGTAGGTATATTTCAAGACACTGGTCTTTCTGAATTCTGAAAGTCCATTGTTTATTTCAAAAGTAATGAGAGTTTTGATTCATCCATTAAATTCAAGTAAAATAACTATTTATTTTCATATCATTAATAATTTCTTCTCCTTTGATGTTCTCTGTTAAAATTTTCTGTACTCTGTAACAGCAGCATCATATCCAGAGTTACCTCCTCTTTTCTTTGTGTAGACACGAACCAGAGCCAGGTATTCCCAGATCATCTCCACTAGGTAGTCCAAGTTCAACCTCATATTACAACTGAAATCAGTCACAAGTCAAGAATTTTAAACCATACATTCTGCAGAGTATCCAACCTTAAAAATTGCCCTATTTATACACTGGGATGGGATGCAATATGGAAATTTAAAATGAAAAGAAGACATCATTATTGAAATGGAAAATCATTAAAATGACATTCACATCAACATTTACCATTGCTAATACATCTGTACCTACTCATTATTGAGTTACAAAGTTACCTGACTACCACAGAACTAGATTCTCTAGCAAGCCTGTCCACTTCTTCTATTGAGATTTGGTCAATTTTGTTATAGACCTACAAAAGAGAAAACACTTATTTACATGTACATGTAGTCATATGCATTTATATACAATGTGTTCCATGTCTATACAATGTATGTATTCGTGTACATGTATATACAATATTTAATTGGAAATTGAGCACACTTCTGGTGGAAAATTTTGGAATAGAACTAAATCCAGAAAGTGTCTGATTATTGGCAACATTCCTGTAGTTTATTCACTTATAAATAGACAGGTACTTTGAGCCATTAATATTTACATTCCCAATGTCTTTGTCCGAGATGAAATTACAAATTGTAAAAATGCTTTATTTCTACATAAATCTACTGGTTCATCGATAGGCGCGGTTAAAAAAAAATCACGTGCGGGGCGGGACAAATAGAGACAGAAGCGGGGCTATTAGCACGGGAATTTGCAGAATCAGGAGCATGTAAATATAAGGAATAACTGTCAGATTTTTTGGATTCATGACGATGATCAATCGATTGGCTTGCGTGATAATTTCATGCATAAACGCCTTTGGCGTTTATGCAAATTATCACGCAAGCCACTCGATTGATCACATCATGAATCCAAAAAATTAGACAGTTATTCCTTAAGTAAATGGCTCTATAAATCAAATATCATTTCTTTCTTCCATACTCACATATAAACAGGGCATGTAGACTCGGTTTCCAAGTATAACATCAACAAATTCATCTGATGTACAGTCTTCTCGGAATAAAACCTCGGCATTAAAGATCTCTGTGACTGGCTAAGGATCAAACAAATCTGATTGTAACAGGTAGAGTTCTGGTATTTTCTGAAGTGTTGTTATGTAGGTATGTATGGCTATTGAAATTTAAATCATGATGACAAAAAAAAGTACCATCAAAATTCATCTTACAGTACATGTTGGAATTTAAACTCAACGGAAATATGCAATGTCAACCATACAATCTGTTTTCATACATTACACACAATAAAATTTTGTTAAAATATGTAATATTTACTAAGGCCTGTCAAACTTATGCTTCATAAAAGTTTGAGTTATCTACCATATATACATGCTTCAGCAAAACTTTTTGATTAAAAAAAAAAACATTCATAGGGGAACCATAGTTTAAAGATATGTGAATTTTAAGAGTTCCATGTTAATAGCATTTTTCAAGTCTATGAGTCTTTTACATTAAGGATACTCCATTCATGAAGGATCATCTGTACAAGTTTTTCATTAACCTTTGTCAGGGGTAGAGTGGAGTTAAACGATATGCCTCCACCTTTCTTTTGCTGAAAGAAAATAAGGGGAATGACAACATTTTGTTCTGAAAGATGAACTTTTAAAATTTACAGCATAGAAAACATACAAATATAATTTATACTATATGTTTTTACTTAATGATATTTATAAAATTAATGTCATTAATGAAATATAAGAGGTCACATCATTGAATATGTAAATGTGTTTATTTTAGCTACACCATTTTGAAACAGATAAGAGTATAGTTGGCTACTACATGTATTTCTACTTCAATAATAAATTAACCATAAAACATTTTTAAATATACATGTATCTTACCTTGAAGTAAATGTTAGGTTTTCTTTTATTCAATCTTATACCAACACTCTCTAATTCTGCTGTCAGCAATTCTCTGAAATCAAAGTTTATATTACATATTAGTATATGAATACAGATACATGTATATCACTTTAGAGAGAACCAGAGTGATTATTCAAACATTAACAAACTCACACAAAAAGTGCACAATGTGAAAAATATTTATCATACTTATTTTTGTACAGCCTAACATACAGATTTATACCAACAATCTGTGTTATCTGTCCCCCCCCCCCCTAATAAAAATCTGAAGATAATTGATTCTCATCAACCACTTCATCATTTTTTAGATTGCTTTTTTCTCAGGCACAAAGTTATCAAATTCAAACTTTGCTTGTGTTTATGAGACATTGAGCAAAGGACTGATTTTGATGTTGAAATTCTTAAATTATGTGACCAGGTCATTAAAACAAAGTGTCCCAAAGCTGTGATCATAATCAATAAATACTCTTGTTTTCCTTGAGATATTTTCTTTGGAACTAGTACTAGTATGCTGTTGGGTTTTTTAAATAGTTTACATAAATGTCAGCTTTACTTTTGAATTTTACTCTTTGTGGCATCCAGCATCATGACCACCACATCTGCTGTCCTCGCCACAGCAATGACCTGCCGACCTCTCCCCTTTCCTGAAAATAAATAAATTATATTCATATATAACTTTAATTACCATACCAAAATAATTTTTCATGAAACTCTTTCTCCTTTACAGAAAATTACTGGATGTAAACTGAATGTTGTAGACATTTTTTTTTATAGATGAATCAAAGATAGAACATTCCTGAATAATTAATCAATGTACTCATTTATCACTATGTTTCACTTTAGACACATGAATCAGGAGGAAATTAAAATAAAATGATTCTCTGACTTCAAGCTAGCAGTTCTTTATAGTAATGTATTAATAATAATACTCCATTTTGATTTTACCTTGAGCAGCTCCTTCTATGATTCCCGGTAAATCAAGAAGTTGAATTTTGGCACCATTATACTGAAAAAAAAAGTATTAATGGCTCTTTACACTGAAACATTTCCACTAAATGTCAGCATGTGCTTATAGTGTACAGGTATTTTTAAAGTATTTATCAGATAAAAGCTGATGTGTTCAGTAGTGTGTCCAAAGATTGTAGCTATAATTGGTCTGAGGCTTTAAAGTTGAGAATTTACCTCATTAAATAAGGAATGCAGATCAATATTATCAGCTCATATTTTTGGTATAGGAAATGCATATCATTATTATGAGCTCACATCAGTATAAACATAATATGCAGATAAAGTTGTACATGTATCATCGGATACCCACAGCTGATCTCGGATGATCAGTGAAAGATCCAACGAGGCAAATGTACTAAACTCGAGCTCATCTTAATTTAATGACAGGTGGGCATGTCAAGGTGGTAAAAGTCACCTCGGTAACACCAATAATGTTTATTAATGATGTAAACTAGCTACCTCAGTAACAACATTAGAAATACAAATCAATATTTAAGAAATTAAAACTATTTCAAGAAATGAATTTAATAGCTACTCAATTATACGGTATAAAGTGGGAATGGGCCAGTATACACTTTATAAACTGCAAAGCAGTTTATAAAAAAGTGTAAACTGTTCCAACCCACTTTATACCATATAAATTGGGTAGCTATTAATTTCATTCCTTGTAATTTAATTTTCATTCATTTAGTGTAAGAAAAAAGATGATTGCCCTTAAGGAGGCTGGGGGGGGGGTCAAAAAATTAACCATCAGATATAACTTATTTTTTTAGATATGATATCTTAAATTAAGCTGTCAACTATCATTTGGCAAAGAAAAAATTCATACATTTTAGTTTTAAAATTTGATCATTTTTGTATATCTTTATATGGAGCTCTTCTTCTAAAGGAGATCAATATAGTCTAAAAATGGCCACGACCACCCAGCCCTCTTAAAAAATGACTTCAAATTGTACAAGATAGGTTTTTTATGCAAGTCATTCTGATGTATAAAGTAAATTATTTTATCCAATCAAATAACGGGTTATAACCTGAATTAAATTATTTGTAAATATTGTAAACTAACTAGTCTAGCCTCAATATAAACACCAGAAATGCATTCAGTGCTGTTTCCTGATTAACATTAACAATTAATACATTACAAAATTGTAAACTAAACACAATACATGTAACACCAGGAATGTATGTCAAGATTGTAAACTCACCTCAATAACACCAGGAATGCACGTCAAAGTTGTGAACTCATATGCAGCACATTCACTTTTTGTTTTCGTCAGAGTACTCAGTAATGTGGACTGTAAAATTTACAAAGGGTTACATAATTTCATATGTGTATAACTGATACTAATGACCAGCTTACAGATTAATAATCTACATGTAATTAAGCATTGAATTATTATATTTGGATGTCATTGGTCGTCTAACAGATCCTGGCCATGTGGACAAATTGAATACTGGGCATTAGCGCAGTATAATAATTTATATGTCAGACAACATCCAAAAATAATAAGTCAGTGTATATTTACATTCTCTAATTTTCTCTCTTTATAAATGTAAATTTTCATTTGTCTTTTAATATTGTAAATTTACCGCCTTTCAGAACTGCTTTGGATAATAGAGAGAAGAGCTGGGAAAAGATTTTTTGATATTTTCACGAGTGCAAAGCACAAGTGAATATTTAAAAAAAAAATCCTGTCTCACTATTGAGATAAATTCCATATCCAACAACAAAACATTGAATTTTCTGTTTATTACATTTTCTTTGATCTTCCCTTTGATTCTGTCTTTTCTTAATAGTGTCATATGCTGTGATGTCATAATTGAGTGGTAATCATATAGATTAGCAGTTGTGAGATAAAAAAAATTGTAAC
Organism: Saccostrea echinata; assembly: GCF_033153115.1. Classification (NCBI taxonomy): domain Eukaryota; kingdom Metazoa; phylum Mollusca; class Bivalvia; order Ostreida; family Ostreidae; genus Saccostrea; species Saccostrea echinata. The sequence goes on along the minus strand of NW_026889771.1, from coordinate 1,299,525 downwards.
AATTGGATTTTAGCAACTTATTTGGGAAGAAATTGGCAGTTTTAGTCTCTATCAAGACAGTTTAGTTACTATCTATGTCTTATGACAGGCCAAAATTTTTTTACTTACTTTGATATCTTTCACAGTGTGAGAGAATATCACTTTGGTATGCTTTCACACTGTGAGAGAATATCACTTTTATTCAGTAAATAAATCACAGTATTTCACTGTTGAAAATGTAATAAAACCATGTATTCACACCTTGCCTACTGATGGGAATCCAATTAGAGCTACCCTGGCATCTCCAGATTTCATCACATCAAAACCCTCACCCTGGAGACAAACAAAAACAAAAACATAAGTCATTCAGGGTCATCAATAATCACATTCGGGCAGTCAATTTCATAATGATAATATATGGGTGTATTATGCAATAAATAAATGAACCAAAAAATAATCATATTTTCCCTTAACTTCCTTAATTTATCACCAAACCTATAAGTATAGATAATAACCCTATTACTTAATTTTCTCAATGTATTTATAGCATGTAAATATATAAATATATAATTTATATACATGATATACAAAAATATTTCTTTACACTGAAATCAATGCCTTTTAAAACTGTTAAACTTAAAACCCCCCACCTTGGATGCTGATTTCCCCCCTGGCTCCAACAACTGCTGTCTGTACTTGGCAAGTTTTGCTTTTAGCAATCCAAGATGGTACTCGGTAGCTATAAAAATTGAATCAAATTACTAATGTAATGAGGACAAAGGAGACTAGTTTACTTCTTTAATAAAAAAGTTCTTATAAACATTGTTCAATAAAGAATTTTAATCCCATGGAACTTTTTTGCAATTAGTGATCTGTCCTTAGATGTACAATAAAATAAACTTAGTATATAGAACATAATTTATAATTGATTTCAGTATTGTTAACATTTAATACTGTGAAGACCAATTTTAAGATAAAACATTTTTTAAAGCTATATATGGTGTATCTGAGCTAAAAAATAAAAATACGAGATTGAGTGTAGATGAACATGATATTTGTTAATTACGTTCAAATTAAAATTTTCACCGTTTTGAACTTGAATAACCCCACTATATAGTTAAATTGACTTTAAACTCTGTCTGATAATTCATTTTATTTTTTCCCGGAGGGATAAAGGATAGATATTATCAATCAAGTTAAGGTTATAAGGTTATATAATTTCTTTCAAGTGGAGGGCAGACATTTCCAAAATCTGCCAGCTTACCCCCCCCCCCCCCTTTCAGAATCAATTGGTTGTATTTATAAATAAGCAGTATGTATTTCGTCTTTCTACAAGTTGGACAAGTTGCCAAGATTTTTTTGGGGGGCTTAAGGAATTCACTAGGCATCAAAAATCCTATATATAAGGCATGCTGACAGGTAAACACAAACAAATGTAAACACAAACCTTTATTTTTCTGGGTTCGGGAAATTTCCCTCTCAATTTCAGCTATTTTCTCGAGAATACCCATTGTATCTTTTCAGCTTAAGGTTCTTCATAAAATAGGAAGAACAACATTAAAAAAATCTGGAGACTTCACCGATGTCGGAAAATGTGGCATATGGAGGCTGCCATCTTGAATGAAATGTATCCGGATATCATTTACTATTAATAAATAAATACCCACAAAAAATCATTTGAAAGTATTGTAAAGAAACTTATTTCGTGCAAAATGTTTATAAAAATTTGAATATCTTTAGTTTACCGTTATTCATAAAATGATTTTACAAAAAATTATTATTTGTGAAATTGAATTTGAAATTTGGATTTGGCATTTAGTTTCGGAAGTGTCTATCGGCACGACGGTCGTGCCGATTATTTTCGTTATTCGCACGACGGTCGTGCTAATTACAGTTCTTATCCGCACGACACAAGAGAGATAACCCTATAGTACATTATATACACTTTTCACCAAAAAATTTAATACAAAGTAAAAGAGATGCACTGTAGAACTAATTATAACATTCGGTTAAGTAAAATTTGCTTACGGTGAATTTTCTTCGTGAATCGTCGTGACACAGTATAATAAGAGTTAATTTTTTATTCGTCCTTTATATCATCTCTTGAGTACATGTAACGTACTTCAGACGTTGATTGGAAATTTAAAAAAAAAAATATAGCTATCTATTTTCAATAATTTTCTTTTTTATGGTGTTTATATTCTCTTTCCATAATTTTCCATTTTTCTGGATGGTCTTAATAATCTCTCAAAGGCAATCAAAAATTCAGATAAATTATATCCGCGAATTGAACAGAGTTTGCGATTCCATGGAATTGTGACCCCGTGGAAAAAAATAACGTTTACATTTCTTCACATAGCTTTTATAAAATGATTAAAATATTCTGTTGTATTTCCCCTATTTATTTTATTTTAAAATAAATTTTATGTTAAACAGTAAATCAATTAATTTCTAATATATTCATAGAGGATTTTTTAAAGATTTATGCATTATTATATATTTTGATAGTGAACATATATAGTTTCATCTAAACATTTTCTCATTTAAGTACGTTGATCAAACTTGTTTGTAGTTTTTCAAATATACAGGAACATTTAAATTCATTCAAAAATTCTTTAAAATTAATATGATACGATATAATCCATGTCCATAAAAGAAAAGATTGATTTTAATTTCAGAGTAGTAAATATAAATATTTAAAAAAAGCATGGGATAGATTTACATCTATAGTCTACTTTATTGGAATACTGTGATCTTGATTCCGATATAATAATTCACGATCCGCACATGTGTATCATAGGACACAGACTACCAATTATTTTGCTATAATGTACTCCTTTATAACAAAAAAATTAATTTAAAGAATTTCACTGCCTCAACTCACCTGGAAAATCAGGAAAATTCGTAGTGTACAAGCCATGCTGTGACACTTCAAATAACCCCTAAATTGCACGTATTTCAAATTCCCTTAAAATTTGAGAAGCAGATAAAAAAATCTTTTCTCATACCCTTCCTAAAAGCAAAGATTCCAAGACTGTAATTTAAAAAAAAATTCCAGATATTTTTTTCTATCTAAAATCAACCCATTCCACCCCATACACATTCCAGAGGATTTTAAAGGAAGAAAACCCGGCACCACTTGCACAAAATGGGGCAAATTAACCATGAGTGTCGGACTGTCCAGAAGCTTTTTTTCTAATATGAAATTTGAGTGTTGTATTTCGAAAAAAGGCCGTTGTTTTCTTTTTGAAAAATCGTAATCTTAATTATGCCGCGGCAAACACTCTAGCACTTGAATGAACTAGGAATTTCTGAAGAGTTAGGGATAAGTTCACTTTTTGTGTCCGTCTAATATGTTAAATTCGCTTTGAGTTTCTACACACAACAGCAAAACACCGAGTAAAATTTTATTTTTATAAATAAAGTATATGCAAATATATATGTAAATATTTTATTGTTATAAATAAAAGATCGATAAATTGAATTTTTGCTGTGTGAAAGGCCCTAACCATGGAGCCTGATTAGTGCCCTAATCTTGGAGCCTAATTAGCGCCCTAATTATGGCGCCTAACAGATGTTCTAAATGTATAAGGTGTCTTGACATCTAACAATGGTGCAGCGGCCCTATACTTGGAGCCTAATGCCCTAACGGGTGCCCTAATCATGGAGCCTAATGCCCTAACAGGTGCCCTAACTATGGAGCCTATTGCCCTAATGGGTGCCCTAGTGACGTTAGGTGTCAGACAGAGTATATATAAGGATCGAGAGAGAGAGTGAGTGAACACACAGATAGCTTGTATACTTGATATGTACTTGAAAAATTGTTTGATACCATGGTAATTCCCATTTTGCTATACGGAAGCGAAGTTTGGGGTATTGAGTCAGTCATAAAATATTCAGGCTCGGCATCTTATGAAAAGTTTCATATTAAATTTTTAATGAAATCTTAGGAGTTCATTGCAAAACTTCAAATAATGTTTGCTATTCTGAACTCGGGAGACTCCCAGTCTCGGGAGACTCCCAGTCAGATCAAAAATTATTATGTTTGCTATCAAATACCTTGATCATTTAATTTCATTTGAACATACGTTGGCACATGATATTTTTATCAAAACTAAAGAAAATAACACATGGTCTATGTGTTTAAGGACTTGTCTTAATAACTTAGGGTTTTCTTATTTAACAAATTTTAATATGTCATTGAAACCAGTTCTTGGCATTGTTAAGCAACGTATTCATGATCAAATATTACAAGAACAAAATGCAAGTATTATGAACTCCTCAAAACTATCATTTTATCGAAACTTCTGTTTTAATAATAAACGTGCACATTATGTTGACAAACTAGAGTCACTGCATGATAGATCTTTTGTAGCAAAAATTAGGTTAAGTGCACATAATTTAGAAATTGAAAAAGGTAGATATGTTGAAATTAATAAAAATGATAGGTTGTGTAAAGTTTGTCAAAACCTTGATATTGAGGATGAAAAACATTTCATTTTGCTCTGTCCGAAATATGAAGCACAGAGAAAAGTATTCAAAACAAAATTATCTACTTTCCCTAATTTCAACCAAACAATCCATAATAATGACAATTTGTTAAAATCATTGATGAAAACAAGGTGTAAAAGGGTTCTTAAAATATTATCTTCATTTTTATGTCAAATATCTGATATTAGAAAAAATGTTTTAGCTATAAATGAGTAACTACATTGTTATGAATTATTTAGTATCGGATGAGTACACTACATTATTTGCTACACCGATTGTCTGTATTCTAGTTGTGTTCTACTGTATTATTATGCTTATTAATATGTTCTGTATGGGCCTTTACCAATTACTGTAATTGTGTTTGTGCCAATAAAATATTTGTATTTGTATTTGTAAACTGCGTTTGGATATTATTATACTCGTTGAATCAAAACTCTGCTGCTTGTTGTTTTGTTATTAGATCTATAAAGATCTATAGTTCCTAACTTAAACACAGGATCCACAATATTTTGTGTCACAGGGACGTTGTGAATATAGTCACTTCTTAAGGACTGTTTCTTAGAGCTACTGTCCGGACCCCCCCCCCCCAAAAAAAAGTCACAGTTATAAACAAAAAAAAATTATAAATAAAGTATATGCAAATATAAATAGTATAAAGTTATAAACAAAAAAAAATTATAAAATTGTTTCAAAGTTTGTCGTGCGAATAGCCTCCGTAATCGGCACGACCGTCGTGCGGATAACACCGGTAATTAGCACGACCGTCGTGCGGATAGCCTCGGCCTTTAGTTTCACATGTTGTATTTCCGGTTTGGCTGTCGAATGTTTTTCGTGCTTGCATAATATCTATTTTTTGTAATCATTATGGATCTATAAAAATTTTTCATTTAATTTTTTCACGCGAATATTCTTCGAGGTGAGTATCTAATTGTATTGTAAACCCAAATACTTAGAGAGTGATATTGCATGCAGGTTCAGCGATTTAGGCAAACAATTTGAGGAAATTCGGAATAGTTCAGTTGTGCCCTACAATATTGTACAGAGAAAGGGGGGGGGGGATTTCTGATAACTGAAGCCTTTCCAGATTTATTAGTGAAAATTTCCATCTACACATAGGTCATTTAAGGGGAAGAATTTAGAAAGCATATGAATAATGTTATAAAGAAAATCCATCAAGGTGATTGTTATAGTTATACAACTGGAGCTTCTAAAATTATGTAAAGAAATATTGTAGCAGTTTATACGTAATTATTTAACTTTTTTGAATAGGCCTATATAATATAAACCTTACCAAATCAGGTATTTAGTGTACATTAATAAGGACTGATATATTGCGGTTTGTTGACAAAAAATATCGTATTGTGATGTTTTTTCAGTACCGATATACTGGCAAAATGGTTGGGCTTGGGATTTTAATAGCAAAATATGAAATTTAAGATGTCAGAAATGTTTTTAATCATGCCAAACGGTAAGCTTGCGGCCTTTGTATGCTTGAATTCCAGAGAAAAACTGTAGTGAAATCAGCAAGATTTTTTTTTTACAAGATACTTATCATATACATTCTGCTTATAATTGGAAGTTAATAAAATAAGAAAAGATAATCTTAAATGTTACTGAAAATATTTGCAATACATATCGCAATACAGTAAACAATATCGCAGTATATCACAATTCGAAATCGTCAGCCGATACCCAGCCCTAACATTAATCTGTCATTAATCTGCAAGTTGAACCTGGTGTGGATGGAGGGGAAATAAGAAGATGGGAGAGGACAGTACCTTGAATTACTTGAAGAAAATAAAAACTTGAAATGTAACTATGTTTGTACACCCTAAAATACATTTGCCCTTGATACCGTTCACCCTATAATTATCATTTTCCCAGAGTCTGATCGCTCAAAAGACCATTTGCCCTCTTTTATATTGAATATGTTAGTCAGTGATTTTTCATTATTTACAATGATTATGCCATCCTTCGAAGAAGGCAGGGCATATTGCTTTGCTCAGGGTTCGACACTAACTTTTTAAGGCTTTAGTCCAGCCGGACTAGTGCTTCATTACTTTTACTAGTCCGCACGCGATTTTATTAGTCCGTCTCAAAAAAAAAAAGAAACATCAATGTTTACATTACATACCATCCAAAACGTCCAACATCTTTCTTAAAAGTGTCATACTAAATCATGATTGCTAAAACCTTATACTTCATATCGATCAGTCGAAAAATTAAGTGCTGAATTGACCCGCATTGCATAACTACCCGCCAAAAGCTAGAAATCTAAAAATACACGTGGGATTTTCCACTAAAAGTTGTCGTGAATCGGACATCGGTAATTTATTCATATTGTTTTTCAGAAATTTTTATTGGTCCGTTCGGACTAATTAGCCACATATTTTATTAGTCCGAATGAAAATGTATTAGTCTGTCGGTTGGTCTGTCTGTCTGTCCATTTCCATTCATTTTCTTCACAGAGGTTGCACATACTGAAATGAACTTTGGTATACAGATTTATCACAAAAATATCTAGGCCAAGTTCTGTTTTGGGTACAATGGAGCAATTTTTGACAGTGTTATGCCCCTTGGACTTAAAAAAATTCCAATTATTTGCAGTTTCCGTTCATTTTCTTCACAGAGGTTGCACATACTGAAATGAAATGTGGTAGACAGATTTATCATAAGAATATCTAGGTCAGTTCTGTTTTGGGTACGATGGAGCAATTTTTGACAGAGTTATGCCCCTTGGACTTAGAAAAATTCCAATTATTTGCAGTTTCCGTTCATTTTCTTCGCAGAGGTTGCACATACTGAAATGAAATGTGGTAGACAGATTTATCATAAGAATATCTAGGTCAAGTTTTGTTTTGGGTATGATGGAGCAATTTTTGACAGAGTTATGCCCCTTGGACTTAGAAAAATTAGAATTATTTGCAGTTTCCGTTCATTTTCTTCGCAGAGGTTGCACATACTGAAATGAAATGTAGTAGACAGATTTATCATAAGAATATCTAGGTCAAGTTCTGTTTTGGGTAAGATGGAGCAATTTTTGACAGAGTTATGAACCTTGGAGTTAGAAAAATTCCAATTATTTGGGGGGGGGGGGGGGGGCATAAGTGTTTCACAAACATGTCTTGTTTTATTGAATTTGATGAATTTTTCTGAATGAATTATAATTCATTACATTCTGGCTCCATGGCCATAAAACTTAGATGAGGTCACTTCTTGATCTCAGTCTTACTTTTCCACTACAGTGTACATGTATATATATTCCTTTTTGTAAGAGTGAGACTGAGATCAAAAGTGAGCTTGTCTAAGTTTTATGGCCCCGGAGCCTAATCACTACCAAGTTTAATTTTAGCTCATTTAAGTTTAATTTTCTGTTTTTCTTTTTTTAACAGGATGGTTCCATACATAGGAAGCATATTATTTAAAACAGTGGTGAACAACTCGACAAAAAACTTTCCCAGTTGCTTGAACTGTTTGTCTAGAATATCTGGACCATCCTACTTTCAATCTTTTCCAAGAAAATTCCATAATTTAAATAGTAATTTCAGCATAACATTAAATAAACCAAGACAAAAACTTCGTTTTTTAACAAACTGTGTAAGATTTCAGTCTTCAAAGTCTGATTCTGGCGCAGCAGATAGACTGCGTTATTCTCTAGCAGTGGCAGTTGTTATGACTGGAGCAACTATATTATCTGTCCCCTTATACAGGGTCTTCTGTCAGGTAAGTTCAAAAATTTATCCATAGATTGGTATTGTACATTGTATGTCAACTATAATTATGTTTTTAGGTAGATTTTACAGTCAAATGTTGTTATCTCAAACCTGATGGGACCAAGGAAACACTTTGAGATATCCATAGGTTTGAGATAATGAGGGTAAAATTTATAGACAAAAAGTGGTTTGGACCAAATGACTAAAATATATCCAAGGTATTCAAGATATCAATGAGATACCGAAGTTCAGCTGTATATATGTACATGTATTACAAGGGAAAAAAAAGAATTTAGGAGAAAAAGAGAAAAGCAAGATCTGCAAGTCCACTATGATTAGATTTGACCTACTTATGGATTTAAATGTTGAGAATATTGGAATAAAGCAAACTATTTTAAAGAAAAAAGAAATAGTTTCTAAAAAATTTATTGAAAGGTTTTGATAATACATTGTACCACATTCATAAATAGTGATTATATAACTTATTCTTAAATTGCTTTCTTTTTTTAAAAGAATTGATTCTTTTGATTGGCAGAAAATTTACTGTTCCAAGCACGTCAAGAAAATGTATTTAAATGAAAAAAAAAAGTTAATTTCTGAATAGAAAAAAGAAAGTTGAAGAATGTAACAGTCTAGCATTCCTAAAAGACACTTACCTGAGGGTCTAAATTCATATGAGCAAACAGATAATGACAGCACATTACTTTCTTCTAATGTGCCTGATGTTCATGTCGGTTTTTAATACAGAAAACTGGAAGAGGAGGTAAGGCTGTCCAGTTGAGCAATGAAAAGGTGGAGGCTATGAAACCACAGGACAAGGTGATCACAGTCAAATTTAATGCTGATCGATCTGCTCAGATGCAGTGGCAGTTTAAACCTCAACAGAAGGAGATACAGGTAAGTCATATTAGTGTCAATCTTTCTCCTAAAGATTATGAAAATTATCTTCGCATTTTTAAAAGAATTGCATTACATATATTTGCAAGAAAAAAAAATGATGCTTAGTAAATACATGTAACTATGTTCTTTGTAAAATCATGCTCTCACATTAAGTATGTGCATCACAATATCACAGGTACGTGTTGGAGAGACTGCTCTGGCATTTTACACTGCCAAAAACCCCACTGACAAACCTATAATAGGAATTTCTACATATACCATAGTGCCATGGCAAGCTGGATACTACTTCAATAAAATACAGGTATCTGAAATAAATTATTGTACTTAACTAATAATTCTCCTCAACAAAGTCAGAATTGATGTTTTCATAGCACATTTGGGTGAATTAAAAAAAAATGACCACCAAACTGAATTTTTTTGCCAAAATTCAACTACTTATAACATATTTTTCACTTATATCATCATATTGTAAATGCATTCTAGTTTAAAATCCAGAAGTGGCAATAAAATAGACAATTGGATTAAAAAGTTTCAGAATTTTTATTAGTAAAATTTCTTTTGAAAAAAGAAAATAACATTACACCTTAAAGACTTTCTAAAATACATAATCACAAGAAATTATAGTTTTTTATGCTTCAAAATGGTAAAAGGGGTATAAATGATTAAATCTAGACCTTGAGTGAGTATCTTCTCTTGTACATGTGACAAAAAAGTGGCTTTTTGATTGTTATTTTACATTTTTTTTTTCAATTCTGGTTTGAAAAGTTTTAATAAGAAAAAAATATGAAGCAATAAAATTCCCCAAAATTCACTCTTTTGTCCGTTCAAGTCAATTCTTTAAATCTAAGCCAAAAAAGAATTGTTATATACTAGTTCTCTTACGAAAAATACTAGATTTTGAAGTGACCCTATGTTACATTATTGTGTTGCACTCCTGACATCTGATATGTATTTTATTTAAAATTGTTTTAAAAATTATAACACACAATAACCCATTCTTACTTTGTAAATCAATTTGTCATGTTGATATTTTTCATCGTTTACAGCAGGTTTTTCATATTTTGAAGACCTTAAAACATGATTATTTGCAAAGTGTAATATATATAAATTGTATTTAGAATATATGTGAAATGATGAGAACCATTCCCTGAATTGACTGTAAAATTTCTGTAATTTGTTGATAGACATAGTGTTTTGAACATCAAATAGTATCAAGCATTTTTTTTCAACTTATTTTTTAGTAAAGATAATTAAAAAGCATCGGTAATTATGAAGCAGTTTTGTTGCACTCCTGACTGCAGTAAAGTTTAAAATAAAAACCATAGAACACAAAAATTCATAAAGTGTGGGCAACATCAAGTGGTAATGAAATTGTGCAATACTTATAGTCCAATACTTCATAATTAAAACAGATGAAAGTATTTAAAATTCGCATTTTATCTGGAATTATACTCTATTTTATGCCAAAAAACTAGCTTAAATGTATATTTAGAAGATAAAATAAATTTTAAAGCATATTTTCCTTTAGAAGACAAAAACAGTAACCCACCAGAAAAATTCTACTCATCATTTTTTCTTTATTTTTATTCTTATTGGATGATTTATAATTCTAACACATTTGTTGCACTCCTGACCAAAAGCATTGGGGCCTTTAAAGTAGAATTGTGAAGTGAAAATTACATAAGAACTTGTTCTGTTGTTTCAGTGAAGTTGAGAAGGAATTACTTGAATTTTATGACAATGTTTTAGTGTGTTTATTTTTAACGTTCATTAAAAAAATCACAAAATAAATAAAAACACATCTGAATTGATAAAATTGAAAAAGGAAGGATTTTAATAATAAAACTGTCAATAATTTAGCATTAAATTATACAAAAAGATCATTATTAATTAATGAATACTTCTAAGCATGAATAGAAGTCTTTTCGTCACACAACTTGAATCTTTAAAAAAATGTGTTGCACTCCTGACCATAGAAATATGGATCTGAAGCACAGAGAGATCCTGTAATTGATAAATTTATTTGGTAAAAATGTTCTTTGTGTCTTTATTTTCCAAAATAAAAATCAGAAAATCATATAATGATAACAGTTTTTTCATGCTTGGGAGCAAAACATCAAATGTTGCACTCCTGACATTTTTGGGTATGCACATATACTTGACTCTCATTAATGCTGCTTGTGATTTATGTAACATTTTTCAGTTTTAAAATGTATATCAGTTATTATTTTACACTTCCAAAATTCTTTTTTGTCTTAATTTTCTATCAGAATTTTACAATTGATGTTTTTTTGGCAACACTACATTTTTTCTGTTGCACTCCTGACATGGTATAACATTTTTTTAAACATCAGCCATGACTACAACCTGATTAAACAAAAGTTATGACAGTCCACATTTAAAGCTCAATACTTTGAACATTATCAGGAAAGTCTTTATTTTCAACATGAAGCATTATTTTTTATTTCACAGATCTCCAAAAAATATTGAAATTTCAAAATGTCACAAAAAGGTGTTGCACTCCTGACAATTTTAGCATCATTTTTGGGCATAACTTTTTTGTTCATTGAGATATCAATGAGATATTTGGCAGGTATTTAGACACTATCTAAAGACATATGCTGAGACATAGAAATCTGTTTTCATTGCCTGTATTTTTAGTGTGGGTTGATAAATATGCGTTTGGTCATTTTTTTTTAATTCACCCATTTGCTAAAAATTCTCAGTACAAGTACTTTTAAGAACTGTATTTCCTTTTCAGTGTTTTTGCTTTGAGGAACAGAGGCTAAACCCAGGTGAAGAGGTAATCATTTTATCTTTATGACTTTTAACCTTAATTACATCGAAGTGAACCAAAGAAAAGTGTGTAGGTGAGGAAGGTTCATTAATGTGTAGCCAGATTGCTTTGGGTGTGAAGATCTTCAGAGGTCCTTATAGTTCAAATCTCTGTATAGTCTATTGCATTTTATCCCTTCCTGTTTCATTCAAATCTGTGACAATTCCCTGGAACTGATAGTCTCAGGAGCTTATTGTGGTGAGCCTGGGGTGATGTCTTCACATGGAAATAGGAGGGAAGTATTGTAGCAGTTATGAAGGTCTGATTTCTAGTGTACAGCTCATTTTGTATAGATAACAAGGATCTTGCTTGGACTTCACCATCTATTGTATTCCAACTTATGTGCTAATTCTTTATTTCAAAATTTCTTTCTTGACACAGGACTTTTACATTTTAATATTGTTGGGAAGAATAATTTTCAACTATATTTGCCAAGAACAAATAAGGAAGAAGTTTACTGTTTTAAAACAGGAAAACAAACAACAAAAACCTAAACAAAATAAGCAAGCAAACAAATGGAAGAAAAGATTAAATTCTCAATATCTTTAAATTAGAAAAAAAAACTGACAAACTCCTTCAATTGTTCTGTCAATGTCCTTTGCTCAAATGACTCAAAATCTGTGGGTGTCTTCCTGTAACAATTCTCTTCATGTGTAATAAATATTAAAACATACGTAAATACATGTTTTTTTTCAAAAATATAGGTTATCTTACCACATTGAAGTTAAGTAAACATATCAATGTTCATGATCTATTGACCATGGCCTAGAATTAAGTGACACTATGAGCTGACAAATAGATTTTTAAGCACTTGTCCTTCAGCTGTTTATTAAATATGAGGTTATTTGGGTAGTAAAAAATTTAGTTCTCATTTCACTTAAATATCTTAGAAAATTTATTTTGGCCTTGGCTTTTGTTCAGATAACCCTAAAATAATAATTGACTTTAAATAACTTTATCCTGTGTACAGTGATCGTGAATACTAAAGTATAAAATTGAATACCGGTATTTAAATCATTTCATATTAAAGTACTTGAGTAACTGCTTCATATGAAAAAAAAAATATATATCATTTTATTATCTTAAGATATAAATTATTTTGATTTTTGAACTTGATCTTTGTTTTGTTCAACCAAAATCTATATTTTCTTTATTAAGCCATTTTCTTCCTACTGTGAATTTGTGTGGTAAATAGATAATTAAACCTGATCCTTAAGTTAATACATTACATAAAGGAGCTGACAGACAGATGGATGGACATTCAGTTTACTAAAAGACACTTTACTATTTTAATGAAGGCTCTTATTATTGATACATTTTATGTGGAATTTTTTTTTTTATTTTTTATGAAATGTTTAAGAAGGATAAATCTGACAGCAAGCTCAAAAGAAAAATAAGTTATCTTTCTTTGGAAGCTAATGAAATAAGGAGGAGGCAGATGTTCTCTATAGATGAGTAACCACAGAACTACATCTGCCTCTTAAATGCTTCTAAATACAGTTTCATGTGTGTGCATTTATTTAATGATGCATTAAGGCATATGCAGATTCTATAGACAGCTGAATGAATCTGCCAGCTTCATCCATTTTCTATCTGAATGTTTGTCTATATGGCAATGAATACCTGTCTGAGTTATGTAGGGCATATGTTTCAGTTGTACAAACATGCCTTTTGTTTGTGTACAAAACATGCAGAGCAGATGATAATTTATCTTTTTTTCAATCTGCACTTCTCAATGCCCTTTACCCCCAATAAACCATTGAAGCTGTCTGATCTCTTCTCAAGTGATGGACACCACAGATAAAACATTCCATCTAGCGTCTGCATTATCCTGTTGACAGGTTCAATGAGCCAGACTTAGCTAGTAACAAGAAGTGTTTTTTTTTTTGGCTGATTTGATTAACCATTTCTACCAAGCTCAATAGATTCTGACAACAACCTGACAAATTTCTAAGTGATTTTAATTTAATGTAACCATTTTATTTTTTTATCAGATTTGAAACTAGCATTTCCTAATTCCAATATTCAAAACTTCAAACTTCAGCAAAGATTCTTGCCATAAGCCATTAATTAATTGATCAGTAATCAATTACATGCAGTGTCAGGGATTGACTGCTAACTCATGCATGAATAATATTATTTACACTTTCCTAATTGCCTTCATTATCCAAATATTGGTCATGTTCAGTGACTCACAATTTCCTCATATTATCAGAATAGTCAGCTTTGTTGCACCGAAAATGAAATCTGACTCCTAAGTAAGTCTGTAAGCTCTTCCCTGCTGATTGATTTCTGTCTTTATCAATCCATGTGCAGATTGGACATAGGACTGACCCTGGCATCATTTCTGACCAACATTTTCTGGCTGACCACATCAATGACTGTTTCTACAGCTAGAGGTGACACATCTCACCATCAGAACTGATTCATGTCTGTCATTAATCACAATGGGATACTGACCAAAGCTCATAAAAACAGATATACATAGAGTCTTCTCTGACATCCAACTATAATTAACAATGAAAATTCCCCAGGTACATGAATATCTCATATATTTTTTGTATATTCAATCTTATCTAATTTCAAATCAATATACATGTATTGTAGACAAATGCTAGCGTTCAAAAAAAAAAAAAACCAGATGTAAGACCTATTATAACTTTTATAATAAAAGGAAGTTATAATTGCAGTTAGATTTAGTTGCCCTAATAAATTACAACAATAAATAAAATAGATACTGACAGCAAATGAGCTTCTTTTGAATGTAGGCAAAAATAGATTCTTTCAATCTTGATTTAAAGGTTTGGCAACAAAATTCATTATAAGTATTTCAGTAAAGTAGCTAGTACATAACATATTTTACAGATATTTAGAGATGCAAAATAATTTCCTTTGTTCTGTATACAGATGTGTGTCTGAGCTGTTTGTAACATCAGTATTTGAACAGGTCAGAGCATAAAGATTAAAGGGAGTATTGTTGTCAACAAATGTAGAGTAAAAATCAATACATCGGTTATAGTTATAAGTTTTTGATAGAATTAAGTTAGCTCTTAGAATAAAATATCTCAATAGATTTATTCTGAGACTCCAAGGCCATTTCTTTGTGTGTGTATGTGTGACTCAGCATCTCTGTTTTGTGTGTTAAATCGTCTGAATCACTTCAGAATATGATGTACCAAACACCAGAACGTTCAGCCTATCTCACAAAAATTGCCAGCCACGGTATTGAATTTTCCTTTCAGATGTCACATTGGCTTTCTAGAAATGATAAGTATTTTTGATAACCAGTGCAGGCACCTATTATCAAACAGACAACAACTTAAGAAGAGATTTATCCTATAAATGTTGTGGTGGTTTCTTTTTCTATAAGATTTATTTCATTAAAGTTAACAACCTTTTATCAGAATATTAAAAAAATCAAAAGGCATAGTTTGTTGCTGTAATTAATTGAGGAGATGAAAATAAGGTAGCTGATAATCTTTGGATTTTTTTTTTTAAATAATGGTGAAAGAAATCCATATAATCAGCATAATACAATCTCTTTTGTTAAGCCCATTTGTACAAATGCTTTGCAATCAAATATGTGTTCCGATCTTTTCAAATATAATACATGTACATATAACCTTAACCAATGAAGAAAACCTTCTTGCTGCATTTTAACTAAATTGATCTTAGAGATAGATATCAGACTTAATTTGTTGTGATAAAAGGCCTATAACACATTTATAAAGCTACAATGAATGTTGTAATGGAGGAAATATATTGATTATTACAGACAGTTGCCTCACATTTCAAAGTCTTTGTTTCTATAAGCATCAGATTTTATCTGACATCAATCAAAAGTAACCATCCTAACAAATCAATTTGATCTACAGATAATTTAATTTTGGAGAGATATGACTAAAGTGACTATTAAAAACTGTATAGAAATAGGTTAAGCATAGTTTTTCCAGTATTATGTAAGAAACAAATACTTTGGATGTTTTACATTTTCAAGTGTCCTGATAGGGAAATTGGATCATATTTTTTTTTCTTTCTTTCTTTCCTTTTTTTTTGATATTAGATTAAGTTGTTTAATTGAGGATCTTTTTAATGCAGGCTGTGCCAATAAGTACATGTAATAACATAAATAAACAATGTAAGTATCACTCCATGATGAAGAACAGGTGCTTGAAGTGGTCACACTTGTTATGATAGGCAAACAAAACATTCAATTGGCTAATGTTCTTTGAGTCTCTCTACTTCTCACAAATTATATTCTGACAAATGTAACAGCTGTATATTTCAAATTATAGGTAAACAGATATAGTCAAAAACCAATGGGAAATATATGACAGGTTAAATACCATGTATTTGTTAGTCAAACACAAAGTCCTCCAAGCATGGCCCAGTTAATTGTTATGTAATTTGACAAAAACTAGATCTGACCTAACAAAACTACTCGGAAACCATTGGCACTTCATCTCATATGCCGTTCATGTATATCGACATATTAGTTAGAGTGCCTATGCTCAAAGCAGGTAGTGTTGGGAAAAAATATAGAACATACTCAACAATGAATTATATTTAAATTACTGTAATTTAATAATAATAACATAATTTCTGATGCTTAAATATGAATGACATTTCATTCATGGTCCTGACCTCCAGTAATATTAGCCACTTTTTGTTATCAAAAATATTATGAAATTATGGAACATTAGCTTTACATGTATACATGTACTAGTATTAATCGCCATGACCTTGGCCTTCGAAGATATAAAGTCAGGCTCTTGTCACACTCTGTAGACATCAGTCTCTAATATTTTCCTGTTACAAAGTAATGGACTGGGCATGTATTTTACATACTAGCTCAATCACTGTGAGCTTGTTTAGAAGAGACCTTGGTTTCAGGGTACTTCATGACAAATCTTTTATTCTTAAGTTACCATTGTGCCAAGAATGAGCAATTACTGTTTCTCCATTACATGCATGGATCATAAGAGATATTTTACTTGTGCCAAGTTTGAGCCTCTAGACTGCTTTTCTGTTACCAAATTATGGATGAACACAAATTTTACACTTCTAAAGACTTTGGGTTCTAGGTCTGATAAGCCCTTTAGTATAAATATGTTACCATCTGAGCAAAAAAGAGTTTTTATGTCTAGGATCAAGGTTTAAGTTGTAGATAATTAGATAGACAAACCACATACAATATATTCCATCATCTGTTTATGGGAGTTTTAGTAATATGATAGGAATACATGTACAATGTATTAGTATAAAGTGATAATTTAAGTTAAAATCCAGTTATCTAACTTTGTACCTCTGCCAAACATTTATAAGTTAGATAGGTATTATTCATATATAAAACACCATATAAACATAATTCAAATGTACAGTAGCTTCTTGTTGTTTGCAAATTATACACCCTTCATTATTTTCTGTGTTATACATGTAGTTGTATTACATGTATTAGTCCCCAGAGCTATTTTGCAAGCTATGAGTATAGGAAAAAATTCATTTTGCCCAGATATTAATTAAGCCATTAAATTTAGGATGAGGACAAAATGAAAGAAAATATAATGGTGTGAATATTTCTATTAATGACAATATCCTATAACAGTGGGTCATGAACAAGTTTTCCCATGCAGCAATAGAAGTCCTTCGATCAAATGTAAGATTCAGAGTAAAACATAAAAATGTCCTCTCCGTACAAGTCCAGTGACAGAACACAGCCGGTAGAAGTTGGGGGTGTTTGATTTATGTAATGTACAGAGGTGGACAGTTTGGAAGGAGCAGATAACACCATAAATCTTCCCTTAATAAAAGATTGCTTATATCAGCAGCATTATTAATTCACAGTTCATTCTTCTTGTGGAGAATTTTGTTATGATCTTAGCTATAGTTAACCATGTGACTGTCCTGATCTTAGGGCACATAATAGCAGAAATTTGTCCATTGACTGTCTTTGTTGTCGTTGTTGGCGTCATCATTGTTAGCTTTTCACATTTTCATCTTCTTCTCCAGAACCAATGGGCCAATTTCAACCAAACTTGGCACAGAGTATCCTTGGGTAAAGGAGATTCCAGTTTATTCAATAAAGGGCCCCATCCTCTTCCAAGAGTTGATAATTAAGAAATAGAGAAAATTGGGTGATGTCATTAAAAAATCTTCTCAAGAACCACTGAGCCAGAAAAAATGAAACTTATGTGAAAGCTTTCAAAGGTAGTGTAGATTCAAGTTTGTTTAATTCATGACCACTTGGGATAGGGTGGGGCCACTATGGGTGATCAAAGTTTTACAGGAATACATAGGAAAAATCTTTAAAATTCTTCTTAAGAACAGCAAAGTCATGATTGGTCATATGTACAGTATATGAAAGCTTCCTCAGGTAAAGTAGATTCAAGTTTGTTCAATTCATGACCCCCGGGGTATGATGGGACCACTATTTGCCATCAAAGTTTTACATAGGAATACATACAAAAAATCTTTAAATATCTTTGTCTCAAGAACAGAAGTCATGATTGATCATATGTATGTGAAAGCTTCCTCAGGTAGTGTAGATTCAAGTTTGTTCAATTCATGACCCTGTGGGTATGGTGGGACCACTATTTGCCATCAAAGCTTTACATAGGAATACATATGAAAAATCTTTGTCTCAAGAACAGCAAAGTCATAATTGGTCATATTTATATGGAAGCATCCTCAGGCAGTGTAGATATTGTGATTCAAGTTCAAATGGGGGGGGGGGGAGGCACAACATATTATCTCAATTTTACCTAGGGATATATAGGGAAAAAATCTGCTGATAAAGAACAGAAGGGCCTTAAGTAACTCAGGTGAGCATTTTGGCCAATATAGGTCTCTTGTTTTTGTTTTGTTTTGTTTTTCAATTGGGTGGTGTTTACCATAATAGTGAGCTAATTTTGAAATGTAAATTGGAAAATTTTAAATTCTTTCTCTACAGGAGTCGAGAGACATTAGTAATGTTCCCGTTCTTTGATGATTTTCAAGCTTTTAAAGATAATCCACGTACACCACATATTGTACTCAAATGAAGATACATGGACATTCTCAAGATTTTCTGAAAGTTTGTCCTATTTGCATTATTTCATCTTCATAAGATTCCTTGTCCATGCTAATGCCCTGCACTACCACACAAAATATAGACTGATGTAACACAACAAATAATTGATGGTTCCTTATTAGAATGTGCTACCTCTGATTGTGTCAAAAAAATTTAGATCAAACCTCTTTGATATGAACTTTTATTGTGTTGCTTATCTTCCTTGTGTCTGGTGGCACATAGGGCCTCCACAGAGTGTCTCCTCTCATTTCTATTGGCTGCTCCTCTTCTTGCAGCATTCCATCCAGCATCTGCCCTTTCCATTTCTTCTGTGCGGTGCCTGATGTTGTTTGATTATTTGATTTGGTAAACTTTAAGACTTTATGATATATGGTTCTTACCCTTTCAGATTACATTACACACAATAAATAATAAGAATGACGAAGATGGATGAATAAAATACATCCTTATGGGCTTGTATTATACTAGCATCAGTATTTTTTTCAATTTTTCATAAACTGCACAAACTTTTCCATCTTTGCATTCTTTTTTTTTTTAATTTGTGTTATTTATTTTTAGGTGGAAATGCCTGTTTTTTTCTACCTTGACCCTGAGTTGCTAGATGATCCAAGGATGGCTAATGTTGATGACATTGTTTTATCATACACTTTCTTTTCATCAAAAGACCAGGAAATCAAATATCCAGGCCAACAGATCATGCCCTCTGGTGGTGCATAGCATAGTAATGCAAATGACCGTTTGAACTCAGTGGATTTTGACAAGTGTTACATGTATGTTAAATCATGTGGAACAGGGGATACTAATGCTTTTTTCTGTTGATGTGGATTCATGCTGTATAAATAAGAACTCCATACTGGACACATTTGAATGAAGAAAAAATATCCTATACTGAAAGTCCATACAACAGAAAGATTAAATTGATGTAGATAGTATTTTGCAAAGAGTATTATATAAGTGTACAGGTGACTTTGTTTTTATTTTAAAAAAATTAAAGTAGAAAATAAACTGTGATAATTTTTAAAGTCTGATTCTTAATTAAAATACTTGAAATCATATGTCTTTTTCTGACTTTTTTAGGTCACTTGCATGACTTGGATGACCTATTGCTATCTTTCTTCTTCTGTTGTATGTAAACATTTTACTTTTTTTTACTGGTTTTCTAGAACCATTCTGTCAAATTCAGCCAAATTATCACAAAGCCTCTTTGGGTGACAGGGATTCAAGTTTGTACAAGTGAAGAACCAAATCATTTCCCAAAGGGAGATGAAAAAGAAAGAGTGCAAATAAGTTGGGGTTATTTGAAAACCATACTGAGCCAGAAATGGCAATACTTATAGGAAACTTTCTTAAATATTTGAGTTTATAAAAGTTATGATCCCTGGGGTAGGGATAGGGTAAAAAAGTGGTTTGACAAGTAAAAGAGTAGGAAAAATCATACACTCTTGTTATTGTATATTTTTCTAATCACAGAAATATGACCTTACCTAATCATTCACAAGGTTTATTTGATAGGGTTATATTTTTAGTAATAGAAAAATACAAAAGTAATGTCAAATGTCTGTGAGAAAAGTCTTGAAAAACCATATAAGAAGTTTTTTTTCTCTCTTCATTTGTAAAAACTACCTCACAATTTGATGTGAAAAATGAAGGCCACCAAAATTTATGTTGATGTCAGAAAAATGCTCTCCAAAATGGAAACAAATTGATCATTTTGTCAGACCTGATGATAATCTTTAGATTTGTTATTTTAATTGTTTGCATTATGTTAAAAAAAAACACACAAAACAAAAACAAAAACGAAGCACCTTGCACTTTTTTTGGCTTGAATTGGTTTCTACTATCTTATCCTACAAAGAGGTCAATATTGTTGACCAGTTCACCATCATTAGAATAAAGAATGTACCCCATTTGGGTTTCAGATGGCATGTGAGTCTAAGAATTGGAAAAGTTGAAGAAAAAATTCAAAGGAAAATTTACAAAAAATTACCAAATGTAAAGCAAGCTGGTATTTTTTCAAAAGAATGAGGGTGCATTTGATTTGAATTCGGCATGAATCTGGTCACACTTGAAAAGTGAAATTTTCATTGACCTGTCACATGGTATGTGGGAAAGAGAAATGCTTTCTCGTGTTTTGATTTGCTGAAATTTGCTATGAAATATGACTAGATAAGTCAATTGTTAAAACAGGTTACGTTTTTCTATAAATGTTCTATCTCTGGGTCATCTCTCCACGATTTTAAAATGTTATTTGTGTGCATTTTAACTCGAAGAAAAAAGCAAAAATTTGTAAAAATGGAGAAAAGACAAAGAGAGACCATAAAAAAAGAACCTTTTCCAAATATTAAAAACAAGATGTGTTTGTGAAACACTGATGCCCCCGTATGGCAACTTATAGCAAAGGTTAAACTTTCTCAAATGCAAATCAAATATGTTGTTACCCAAAGTAAGGTCTTGTCTCGAGGAATATAACTGTGAAATATGAAAGCCCTAGCAGCAACCATTGAATAGATATGGAAAAGGTTAAAGTTTTTCGAAAGTAATTCAAACATCAAGGTCAAGGTCAAATGGTCAAAATTAATGGTGCCTAAGGAAAGGCCTTCTCACAAAAAATATACAGGTGAAATATGAAAGCTGAAGCACCAATCGTTCAAAAGTTATGATCAAGGTTAAAGTTTTCAAAAGTAGATCAAACTCGAAGGTCAATGGCTTACAATTGTTGGTATCCAAAGGAAGGACTTGTCACAAGGAAAAAACATGTTAAATATGAAAGCCCTAGCAACAACTTTTCAAAAGTTGTGTCCAGGGTTAAAGTTTTCGAAAAGTAGGTCAAAGTCCAAGGTCAAAGGGTCAAAGTTGTTGGTATCCAAAGGAAGGCCTTGTCACAAGGATTATATATTTGAAGTATGAAAGCCCTAGCACCAACGGTTCAAAAGTTATGGCCAAGGTTAAAGTTTTCCAAAAGTAAGTCAAACTCCAAGGGCAAGGTCAAAAGGGTCAAAGTTGTTGGAATCCAAAGGATGGTCTTGTCACAAGGATTACGTATGTGAAATATGAAACCCCTAGCACCAGCCGTTCAAAAGTTATGGCCAATGTTAAAGTTTTACAAAAGTTGGTCAAACTTCAAGGTCAAAGGGTCAAAGTTGTTGGTATCCAAAGGAAGGTCTTGTCACAAGGATTACATATGCTAAGTATGAAAGTCTTAGCACTAACCGTTCAAAAGTTATGGCTAATGTTAAAGTTTCTCAAAAGTAGGTCAAACTCCAAGGTCAAGGTCAAAAGGTCAAATATGGTGATACCCAAAGAAAGGTCTTGCCACAAGGAATACACAAGTGAAGTATGAAAGCCCTAGCACCGATCGCTCAAAAGTTATGGCCAAGGTTAAAGTTGGGAAAAATTTAGCAAAACTGGGTCAAACTCCAAGGTCAAGGTCAAAAGGTCAAATATGGTGGTACCCAAAGAAAGGTCTTGTCACAAGGAATACACATGTGAAATATGAAAGCCATAGCTCTAACCAATCAAAAATTATGGGCAATGTTAAAGTTTTTGCGGACAAACAGACAGACAGACGGAAGGACAGGGCAAAAACTATATACCCCCGAATCTTCGATACAGGGGCATAAAAAAATCACATGTACTGCTTCATTAATTGTTGTTTTGAAACCAATATTTAGAATGTATTGTCGATAGCACATTTGAATATGTTACCTGTCCATAAAAGAATTTACCTTTTTAATGTTGCCTGTCCATAACGGTGAGGTTTCGATACTTGGTGCAACTGAACCAAATGTATCTAATGCAGTAATTTTGAAAAAAAAAATCAGAAAATAAAATCATACTGACAAACAACTTGATTGTATTAAAAATAAACGAGGATCGAATCAAAAACTTCTCGATTTCTGGGTGCCCTGGGCTGGTAACGCATACTACTGACCTACCATTACTTCACAAACATTTTATTATTTTCGTTATGGGTATTTACTGTGGAGAGAGTGGTGGATCTGTGTGGTTTTTATGTCACGTGACATGGTCATAAATAGCAAATGCGTGCTTAAAAAGTCACTCTACCGCTCGTATAGACCGTAGGATTAGGAACTGAAACCAGTAAATTAGATGCACACATAAATATATATGTATTATTATATGGTAAATAAATAAAAAATACTGTATTCGGATGTGTTGTAATAAACGTTCTAACGAGCAGCATTCCATATACACGAGTTTGTTATATTTTCAGAATTTATTTATAAATACAGAATAAAGAGTATAATTAATTTATATTCGGACGAACGTAGTGAGGGAGAATATAAGTGGATTTTAAAATTAATGAAGCAACGTATTTACACATTTGGGGGGGGGGGGGGTTTACAGTCTGATACTACGTGCCTGTAAGAGATTAAAAAAAAGAAATAAGAAAAAAATACATAAAGATAAAATAATTAAAAAATCAATAAGGATGGGTGGGTGGGTGGGTGGGGGTGGGGGGGGGGTGCATCGTAGAAGCAGAGGTCCAGTCCACAAGTACTTGTGCTAGAGGCTCAGTAGAAATGTTGATGAGAAAACAACACAAGGCCCAACTGAAGTTTTCATTCTCTGAATCTATAGGGTACTAAAACATCACCGTAAAAAATTCATCAAGAATTTTTTTTTTATTCTTGTACAAGATATACTTTCAGGCCAGTGGCGGATTAAAGGGGGGCACACCTGGCGCCCCCTAAAATTGTCCAAGTTAGCTTAAAGCATAGTTTCGTCGAGAAAATGAATTAATGTCTACTCGGTAGACCTCATTTTTACCTTACAAAATCTCTAGAATCCAGGAGCTTCCTGGGGCTTCGCCCCCTGGGCCTTCAAACACTGGGGGCATCAAGGCGGCCTCAGACCCCCTGCCTACTTTTTGTGCCCCCCCCCCCCCAACTTCAATTCCTGGATCTGCGCCTGCAGGTTACAATCAAACGTGCTGGATTTGGTGACAAAACACTTCTATCACCCACCTCTCAAAAAGACAATGTGAAGTTTATTTTTACATTTATGGATATTGGTCATCCTGTTGCCAAATACATATATAACCTCTACAATTGTCTCAGGAAGATATATTTTGCAATAGGCTGTCTGGGCCGGCGGTCATTTGATGGATGTAAATGAGGAAAGTTTTTTTCAGCGGCCAGCCAACTTTACACACTTATAACGGTAAGGAGTAGGACTTACTAAGAAAATACAGAAATTCAGAATCTTAATTCTACTAATGTACCTTACTCGCCTCAATTGATAAAAAAAAACGATACTCAAAATATTCTTTACACTCAAAATTATAAATGGTATGTTATGCAATCGGAATTGCATAAGTTGATTGAAATAAACACGTTCTCAATTCATTTTAATCTGAACACGTTACTTATTTCCAGTAACACATCGTTCAAATCTCAGATCTGTCGTAATATCGAAGATTCAGGTAAAAAAAAAAAAAAAGGATGTGAGAAAAAAATGGAAAATTTTATTGACAGCAAAAGGAAAGTTTAATATCATAACCATGATGACACATAGGTATGTAATATCAAAGGGGGGTGGGGGTGGCAATATTTTGTTGCTATTTTTTTCTCAATTTTTCCTTCAGGTATTTTGTCCTTTCTTTTGCCCCCACCCTCCTTTAAAAATAAAAAAGATTTGTTGAACTTGCCTGATATGCTCATTGTGCTCAATAAATTAAACCAAAAGACAAATAAATAAATAAATATCGATGGTACTTGTATATCGATAAAAAATAGGAGAAATAAAAGCTGTTATAATATTATTAATATTATCATTAATTTCGAGAATGGTTTATGAAGTTCTATATAAAAGATGCACAAAACTACAAACGATGGGGAGAGGGAAATTCGGTATCCAAATAAGCTGAGTGTAAAAAGAAACTTTGAATAATTTATATATTCACAAATCAATAAAATAAAAACTGGAAAAACGATTAGGTTTTTTTTTACTTATTTCAATTATGTGCTTGCCTCTAAGTACATGTAATTTGAACTTAATTTAAGAAATGATTTTGTTGTTAATGTTGCAACAAGTCCCATGATACCACAAAATATTATAAGCATGGTTCAATAGTTTGACTTACCACCAATGGAAATGCAAGGGCATTTTGTAAGATTGAAATTCTAAACATTTATGCAAATACACTGATTAGATCAAGCAAGAAAGAAAAACCTGATCGTTACAACTGGGAATTGGTCAACCAATTGAAACTGAAAACAATCATTTGATGTTTATATGTCTTAGAATGGATAAAATTAGGACGCTTTTTAATTCCAAATTACTTATTTCAAGATTTTCATAGAAAGTGAATCAGGTTGATAAATTCACATGATTTTCTTTTCTTACAGGTTTATCTCAACAATGGCTATAAAGCTGCTAATAACTCTCCTTTCTTTGATGGACGGTGCACTCAACAACGAACTTAAAGCACCAGCAGCGGACTTCTTGTCACACTTTGACGGCAGATTTCCGCCAAAGTTAAATCCAGAAATTGGTTATGGTCCAGACTTTTTTGCACCGGGTGTAAATATTGCATATCAAAAAGAGTTTGAAGTAAGACAACCCTACATGGAGTCCAGAATAAATTTGGACTTTAGACCCATCGAGTATGGTGTTAACTGGGGACCAGCGCTTAAAAGAGGAATTCCTGTAAACCGAGGTGAAGGAGGATTTGCATTCGTCGGAGCAGGCCTAGGTGGTGGAGAAGGAGCAGGCGGAGGATTTGGAGGTGGAGGAGCTGCTGCAGGTGGAGGAGGTGGCGGCGGAGGATTTGGATTCGGAGGAGGAGGGGTTGCAGCAGGGGGCGGAGGGGGAGGAGCAGGATTCGGAGGAGGTGGTGGATTTGGAAGTGGAGGAGGATTTGGAGGTGGTGGATTTGGTGTTGGAGCAGGCGGAGGAGGGGGTGGAGGGGGAGGCTTTGGAGGTGGAGGAGGCGGGGGTGGCGGAGGAGGTGCAGGTGGTGGAGGAGGGGCAGGATTTGGAGGTGGTGGAGGATTTGGAGGTGGAGGAGGCGGGGGTGGCGGAGGAGGAGCAGGATTTGGAGGTGGTGGAGGCGGAGGTGGCGGAGGAGGAGCAGGATTTGGAGGTGATGGAGGTGGGGGTGGCGGAGGAGGAGCAGGATTTGGAGGTGGAGGAGGCGGGGGTGGCGGAGGAGGAGCAGGATTTGGAGGTGGTGGAGGCGGGGGTGGCGGAGGAGGAGCAGGATTTGGAGGTGATGGGGGTGGAGGAGCAGGCGGGGGTGGAGGTTTTTATTCTCCATTTTTGGCTAAATTTGCAAAGGTTCTTACACCATTTGCTGAACGTGGCACTCGATATGAGTCCGCCATAAAAGGATTTCCCGACTTCTTTCTACCAGGTGATGAAACTGATTCGTGTTTTGCTAATTATAAAGCAGCCTTCAAAAGAGCATTTCCAAATGTCCCTCCTGTAGTGCGATCAATTGAATATGCTCTGTCAATACCAATTCAAGTAACCCCCTTCAAGCTACCTAAATCAGCAGAACAGGCTTATGTTCTGGAAGATGGTTCTGGACCTCTGTATATTCCATATAAAGTTTCTTCATCAAGTTTCAGCATTTATATTCCTTTAAACCGGAAAACAAAAAGACTTGAGTACCCTGTATATCCTATTCTTATACCATACCCAGAAATTGCCTTCAATACTTACTACAAACAATATGTTCCTTACATTCCATTTGTCCCCGACAAAAATAGAGGACCACACCAACCATGTTATCCAATAACTCTACCTATAGACAAATTTGGAACTTATGCTAGCTTTAGGTTAGCTGGAGGTGCAGGTGGAGGAGGAGGTGGAGGATTTGGAGGCGGTGGTGGAGGAGGAGGCGGTGGTGGAGGAGGAGGATTTGGAGGCGGTGGCGGTGCAGGATTTGGAGGTGGTGGTGGAGGAGGTGGTGGTGCAGGATTCGGAGGCGGTGGTGCAGGAGGTGGAGGCGGTGGTGCAGGATTTGGAGGAGGAGGTGGCGGTGGTGGAGGAGGTGGCGGCGGAGGAGGCGGTGGTGCAGGATTTGGAGGCGGTGGTGGAGGAGGTGGCGGCGGCGGAGGCGGTGGTGCAGGATTTGGAGGCGGTGGTGCAGGATTTGGAGGCGGTGGTGGAGCTGGTGGAGGAGGAGGCGGTGGTGGTGGAGCAGGATTTGGAGGAGGTGGCAGAGGAGGAGGATTTGGTGGAGGGGGATTTGGGGCTGCCGGAGGCGGGGGCGGAGGATTTGGAGATGCAGGAGCCGGTGGTGTTGTTTTTGGAGGTGGTGCAGGATTTGGAGCTGGTGGTGGAGGTGGGTTCGGAGGTATTGGATTTGGAAACGACATTGGTTTTGGATTTGGCAGAAAAGGTATTTTTATATAACTTGTGCTATCGATTTGTATTTATCTTATTATCATAGAATTACTCTTAAATACTTTCTTTTCAGGGCCAAAAAGATTTGCTTTGACATACTGAGTAACTTGAGATTAAAAACAAAACTTCATTTTGATCGATGTTTACCAAAGGGAATCTTAAAAATGAATTGACAGAGAGGAGATAGTGCTTGTATATTCACTATTCTGGATTGATTCGAAACTTGAGATCTGTATTTGATGCTGAGACAAAATGCCCTTGAATTTTCCCCTCAAATAACCCCCACGTTTCCAATTATGAGGGCCGTTAGTTAACGAATTAGCTGTGTTATCCAAAGTTCTGGATATAGACAACAACGACACATAAATGAATCTGTTGGACATTTATTGAAACTACTGGAACTCAACGAAAAACAGACATTTCATCTGACATTCTTGCAGTACATTCGATTTTTCATCTAAATTGAAATACAACGTGCCTACGTATAATTGCAGTAATAATGCGTGAAGTTTTTTTTCACATACCGGTACTTATTAAGTGTTCATGTAGTTTAGATTAAGTATTTAGTTTAAGAAAAAATACGTTGTATAGCAAACGATTTCAATGTATTTTGGAATTAACCACACATGTATTGAACATCATGTTTGATTTCTAGTATGTGATATATTTTATTCACCTTATTTTTAAATCATAAAACAAGTATGTTCACAAAAACCTGATTCTTGTGCTCTATGTTTAGTTTTCTATATCATTTTTACCGTCCTTTGAGATTTAAAATTTGAAATTTATACCTGAAAAAAGATTGGATCTGAGCATGCTCAAAAAGTATTTAAAGTAAGAAAAAAATATTAATATACATTGTATGGCAAACACATAATAGAACTAATATTTAATTACAAGTATGTGATTTATTCATTTACGTTATTTTTAAATATTATAAAACAAGTATGAACACAAACACCTGACTTGTTTTCTGTGACTTAGTTTTCTATATCAATTATACCGTCCACTGAGATTTAAAAATTTGAATTTATACTTGAAAAGCATGTTCAAAAAGCCTCACCCAATCCCTTGCAACAGGTAAACTTTCAAAGATGCAGGATATGTTATATTTTTAATATCGTATTTCAAGTTTTTCAACACAGGTAGGTAAAGTTGAAGAATGGCGTTTATCTACACAATTTCTCCATTTTACAAATGATGTTATGGAAGCAAACTTCTAGAAGGCCTAAAGTCTTAGTAAATGAATGGATGAGTAAATGAATAAATAAATTAAACAATAAACTTTACAGATGAAAACAATCTGCTGGGATTAAAACAAGTTTTTAATGCACCTATAACTGATTGTATTTTAATTTAATGTCGCGGATTTTTTCCCTTTAAATAAATAACGGACTGGATAATTATACTTTATCCTAATTTTTTCTGAAGCCTATTAAAATTGTTTAAATAATATCTATTACAAAATATAATGCTGGTGATGTACAACTTTTTTGTGTTAAATAATGAAGGAAATGATAGTAATAAAAATAAAGAGAAAAAATGATGTCATACTCAATTGTTTGAACAAAAATTATGCACACTAATTTATAACATAATAAAAATTTTTACGTAGTTCAAAATTAATATTTTATCAAAATGTTAGTGCACGTGAATTTCAAATTATTATAATTCGTTCGTGAATTGCATTGTTTTTAATCCTTACTTAATATTGGAATGCATTTTAAAGAAATATTGTATCATTTTAAATTGTATGTGGCGGAGATTATATTTTCCTACATTTTTATGCATGCATAGGTAACCAAATAAATGGTTAGAACATAAGAATGACAATTCAATGACTATCAGCGTTTAATCTTAAAATGAATGATCGCATATACGCTTTATTTTTAAAAATGGGAATTTACAAGGGGTAGGGCGCTTTTGGGCAATACAAAACTTTTAGATGTCGCCTAAAATTCTCAATGCTGGAGATAAACATGCAGTATGCATTTTGGAACAATTGGTGTTTGTTAGAGATATGCAGAGATGTCAACCCCTGCCATTAAACTTCTCTCGATGGCGGGAAAACTGTCAGCCGACCCCTCACAACGCGAACGGACACAGTATCGCAGTACATAAATCTTAGTGGTCTTTGCGCCAAAGGTCACATTTTAACCCCCGACTTTTTACTGGTCACACCACTTTAAGTGGACGTGGTAAGTTTATCCTAGTTTATTAGGTTTTGATTATCTTTGTTTTTGTATCCATTGGGAAAGTAAATTTATTTTTTGACTATTTTCACAGAAAATTATTCTATTATTTTTTTTTCAGCACTCGGAGCGACAGAAATGGCTGCATCAAAGACTTTAATTATCTTCCTCTCATGTGTGGCTATTGTCCTATCACAACAGAAACTGGAAGATCTAAATCAGGAATTTGGAGACTTTACCACTCGTTTTGTCGGCTCTGATCTACCAGTTTCAGGGATAGGAGCTCAGCCCGTAGGGGTGTCACCGGATGGAAATTTCTTCGCTCCTGGTGTACGAGTCGCGACTCTAACTGCACCTCATCCCGATCCCGTGCCATTATTTGAGCCAAATTTGGGAGCTGTTGGAAATGCACATGAAAGTCAGCTATTCCCGTTTGACAATATTGGTGGTCCATTAATTAACGATGGTGTACCGTTACCATTTGGGGGAGACTTACCATTTATCCCTGATGAAAGACCAGGAAACATTGGACCATTTCCCCCACCTCCGAAAGGCGACATTAAACGTGAAGTGTTTGTTAGGGAAGAAATTGATCGTCACCAATTCTTTCCGATTGGACATCATGGACCTTCTGAGCCAATTGGATCGGTTAGGGATGCAGGTGAACGATTCCGATCTTCACCAGTTGTATACCTGGTATCCCAAAGGTCAGGTGGATCTGTTAGGGATGCAGCCGAACGATTCCGATCTTCACCAATAGTACAGGTGTTATCACCTGCGTCAGGCGGATCTGGAAACAGGGAGTCCGAAGCACTGAAAAACATTGCTCCGTTCATAAAACCATTCACTGAAAATATTGGCAAGCGTTATGAGCCAGTGTTTAAGGAATTCCCAGAAATATTTCTCAATGATGAAGGCAAAGACAGTTGTTTCCCCAAAATCAAAAAATTATTCAACAAAGCATACCCAAAACTTCCGAAACTAGAACGAGCCAACCAACCCATATACATTCCTATCCCACGACTGGCTAAAGAACTACCACCAAATGTGCTGCCAACTTATGTTTCATTAGTTAACAACGGTATTGTGTATGCTCCCTACAAAATTTCCACAACACAAAGTGTAATTTTTGTTCCTTTTGAAAGAAAAACAAAGAAACTACAATATCCAGCCTATCCTATTTACATTCCCTACGTGAAATTATCCCTAAATGTCCCCGAGCAGAGGCGACAGTATTTCATTTACCTTCCCTTTCAACCCGACAAGAATCGAGCACCATCCCTTACTTGCGCTCAGTCAAGTGTATTATTGCCAATCTATGGAAATCCCAAAGAATTCTTCAGTGTTGCTGCATACAATTTGATTGGATTACAGGAGAGTCAAGGTGAGAAAAAAAGGCACTATCCTGGATTGACCGAATAATTTCTATTTTAAACACAAATTTATTGGTCTGAAAGTTTCCTGTAAATATCATTGGCAGAGTATGTTTACCTAACATTGGCAGTCATGCCAGAAGAATGGCACGTTTTGAACTCTTCACCTTGGTGATCGATATAGGGATATTAACACTTTCTTCATTAAGTATATTTGTTATCATTTTATTCTTTCAATGGAGAGTAGACATGCACAAGTCCCGTGTATGACCCTATGTAAAACAAAATACAAACTAAAAAGAGATAATCGTTATCTATAAAATCATTATCTTGACCTATATGTCCCATTAACGTACATTCTTTACGCCAACTTGGCTTTCAAATACGTAAGTATTTACATGTATTATGAAAAAAACTCATTTTCAGTTTTTCAGTTGTCTTTTTCCAAGATCTGTACATGTAATATTGTACTAAAACAAGTATTGCTATATTATATGAAATCGATAAAGCATCTTATAAGATTTGAAATGGAGAAAAAAGTATCTTATTGATAAATACTGGTAAGGCAAAAACAATAAAATTTGAAATGCGAGTCAAAGATTTCTATATTTTCACATGACGGTATTAGGGTATAAGACTAGGATGAACAACATCCCCAAAACAACAAGAAAAACATAAATAAATAAATTTTGAAGAGTAACACACGATCTCTTATATTACCTGATCTTTTAATATAGATTTTACTTCGGAATTATTAAATATGCAAAGAAAATCGACTGCTTTGAAGAAAACAACAACAATAAAACATGTCTAGTGAAATTTTAACGATAAATAACCTGGAATGCTTGTATGTAATTTTGTATTTACTATTTTTTCTTTCTTTTGCAGGAAGTTCTGGTGCTGTGGCAGCTCCGTCATTAATAACAGCGCCCTCTGTTGGATTTAAGGGACCGGCTGTGGTTAAAGCTGGTCCAGTGATTGCAGGTCCACCAATCATTGCTTCAGGACCACCAGTTCTTGTCGCAGGACCACCAGTGATTGCAGCAAGACCACCACTCATCGCACCAGGACCACCACTCATTGCAGGACCATCCATTCTTGCCGCAGGACCGTCAATAAAATCAGGTCCATCTATAAATGTTGTCGAAACGCCATTAATTGCAGCTTCTCAACCACTTATTGCTGGACCATCCGTTGTTGGGAAAGGTACTTAAAAAATTATGAACTCCACAAAATTAATTAAATTCATGAAACATTTCATTGAATCATCATGAAATTAAATTATCAAAGAGAGAGATACATGTACATAACAGTATGTAGTATTTTTAATATATATAAGTAAATAACTTAATTTCGTTAAAAAAAATTAAATCCCTTAAATCTTACATCCATGATAAACATTTGTTAACATTTCTGACTTTTTAAATTGTTTATTTATTTATTTCGTTGTAGAATTTCGTCCAACCGGACACCTAGCAAAATATTAGGAATATTCTGATTTCTGAAACTATCCCGGATGATCACATCATTACAATGTCGGCTAACTGCTATCGTTATTTATTTATTGCTTTATTTATTGTTAAAGATGTAATTTACAAATACACTTGTTATCAATATTTTTCTTGAGTTTATAAACAAAAAGAACAACATCCCAAACCCACGTGGGTTTATCCCCCGTTTTTATTTCGTTGGGAGGATGATTCAATATGGAGCGTGGGTGGACCTCATTTTGAAGAGGAATGCAGCTATCCCAAGACAAATCCTACATTGCGAGTGGGAAAAGGGAAATCACATTGTGATATTAGGGATTCCTTTTGGAAGGTTCTAAGCCGCCAATCAATTGTTTTGTATAATTTATTTGCTCATTAATCATCATTGTTTTAAGTTTTATACATTGAAAGAGGCTTTATTGACAACTCATAAATGTATAAACATTATAAGTGTGGTAGACCTATCGTTAATGAAAAATAAAAATTTTGAAAAAAGGCGTTTTATATATGGATATGGATTTTGTTTACACCTTGGTATTTGTTGAAAAACTTTGAGTGTACGGGTGATTTCGACAACCCTTCTTAATGAGGATATCATTCGAGATTTTTTGCCCTAGTGTCCGTGTTTGTTTTGTTGTTGTTTTTTTTTAATTTCCCAGGGATTCTTCTTAAAATTACAAATTGTCTTGTTTTACTGAAAATCTGGAATACCCTTTTACGAAAAGGTGTCTAATTTTTACATATAATATTTGCATGTAGTCCCTCCCCCCATTAGCCAATAATTCGATTTTAGGTATCCGAGTCACGCCTTTAATGACGATAAAGTAATCTTTTTGTGGCTTCAGAGGTACGAGGAAGACAAAATGTCAAGGGTGGATTGGAGAGAGGGCACTGCAGACAGGACGTATTTACGACACAGAAACTGACGGACAGACAAACGGAAAAAGGGAGTTTTATACCTCCAGATCTGTAGCTCACTGGTCTGAAAAAAAAAACTTGGATAATTGCCCATCCCAATTTATTTCAGACCAGCGAGCTACCGATCACAGATCTGCAGCTAGGGGTTATAATGAAAAGTACTAACTGTCATAATGTTTATATATCTTTACACATTTCATCATTTTAAGCTGTACTGATCAGAAACTAGAGCAGCTTATGAGATAGTACGGTGCCCGTCGTCCGTCTGTCTGTAAACAATTTTCAAAACGCCACTCCTCCTACAGTTTTGGCCCAATTCTATTTATCGATTTTTAATTTCGACAAACGGTGTTGCTATGGTAACTAAATATAGAAATTCCTTTGAATTTCTCTCAAACACTCTCCTCCTACAGTTTTGGTCCAGTTTCGATAAATCTTGATACAAAATTAAGTACGCTATTCTAAGATGCGTAATTCTCTATGTCGGTTTTTGAATTCGACAAACGGTGGTGTCATGGTTACTAAAATATATAGAAATTTCTTAAAAATTCTTTCAAAGCGCTACTCATCCTACAGGTTTGGTCCAATTTCAATAAGACTTGGTACACAAGTACACTATACTAAAGTACACCAAGTACACATCAATAGAGCTGCAGTCTCAGCAGAAACTTTTTTTTAATAATTAGGCACTGAAACT
Source organism: Saccostrea echinata (assembly GCF_033153115.1). Taxonomy (NCBI): domain Eukaryota; kingdom Metazoa; phylum Mollusca; class Bivalvia; order Ostreida; family Ostreidae; genus Saccostrea; species Saccostrea echinata. The sequence continues at coordinate 1,265,491 of NW_026889771.1, read as the reverse complement.
TATATATTGCCTCTCTTTAAAATTCGAACAGTCAGTTTCTCAAACAACTACATGTATAACAACAACACTCCGATGAGATGTATATACAATATATCTGTTTTAAGTGCAATATGAACTGCAAATTTCTTGTTAGAAAATTTCGTTTAAAAAAATTGTAATTTTCAATGAAAGAAAGGTGGTTTTTCAAAGTTTTTGTTGGTCATATTTATGTTGGAAAATTATTAAGAAGCTCTGAATGAAGCAAACTTATACATAATTATCATCCTGTACAAACATTTTACATAATACTATACAAATCTCAAAAAAAAAAAAAAAATAATTAGTTTTAGTCCTTTTTGATCATAAATGTTCAAGTAACATGCAGAATTATCATAATAGTACATTTTTATAGCAGAATAAAATTCTCTAAAATACAGCTCACACTGACTTAAGAAACGTTTGGTAACCAATAAAAAATGGTTATATATGCAGAAATATTTTTTGCGGAGCACTGTCAGGACATTTTATTATGATATTATTCATTGCCTGATCACGTTTTCGTACACAATGTATTTTGCTGACTTAATCAAAACATTATCAATACTACCAACTCACTATGATCTTCGGGAATATTATTGCGATATTTAACTCTGTGTTTGATATTTACACTTGTTCCAAAATTACAGTGTTCGCAGAGGACATATTTTTCAAACTACTCTGTATCTGAATATTTGGATCCACGAATTAATACTGCCGCTTCCGGGTCAATGAGGTCAATCGTATTTTACCCCGAACTTTCTGGTTTTCCTGTAATATCTGCAAAGAACGGTTGTTTCCCCAGAATAAAAGCCGCTTTGGATTTAGCGTTTCCTGAAATATCAAGGACAAACCTTTAGACTTCCGATACCTCAACACAACCCTCACCTCCTATCTCCCGTACAACCAGTATCCAAGGGAAACTGAACCAGACTTTGACCCTTACAAACTTCCAACAAGCCAATTCCAAAGGTATGTTGCTCTCGACAGGGCAACAAATCAACTGCTTTGTCCCCAGGTGAAAGCTTTGCTTTTATGCAAAATTAGCAACCACACATTGGCCATACGGAAGAAAATATGTCCGAAAATTTCCGAATATATTTCCGATAATTTCCGCAGTTCTCTGGAGAGCCTATTCCTGTTCCGATTATAGATGGAGAATTTTTATTGACCGCCAATTTTCTTCGGATACTAATCCACGCTTTGGCCGAAACAATTTGTTTTCGTCAAATCTCGGTACTCCTGGATCACCACAGAATCTTGATGTTGCGCACTCTGGCGGGTTTTCAGTGAAACAGACTGTGGCAGTTGGTACCCTTGAATCTGCTTCTGATGTAACTTCACTATGTCTCAAGTAAGTTTTTTTTTTCAGAAAAGTTGTTGCTACTTTTGTTCTTTTTACAAAGAGCAAGGGTACCCATCAGGCATTCAGGGAGCTAGCTGCAACGAAAGTTCCTTTCGAGGAGTTTTTCCAAGATTCCCAGGGTGATCCAAAAGGTTTTGATGCCTAGTTAGCAGAAATTTATTTGAAAAACCTCTGTCTTTATGATACCGGTGCCGGGTTTGCTGAACTGTGACGATGGAAGAGTTCCTAGAACATATTTCTGCAACCATACAATCGGTGAACAAAGTATAAGAATGGTTTTAGAAGAATTGTAAGCCAATAACAAAGTTTTTTGAAAAGTTTATTAAACTACCGTGATTGCATAGATTTTTGAATGCTTGTTTCTGAAATTTCACCAGAATGGACCAATACGCTGGTTGTAGCAAAAGTTTCAAAGATCCGTCCCAAATATTTAAGAAGAGCGTAGAACTAAAACTCCAAAAGTAATAATTAAGGTGAGGTCCAAAAAAATAGAGTCCAAAAAGTATTCCAAAAGAGTCAAAGAAAAGAGAGAGAGACGTTTTCCGGCAAAACAGGGTATATTGTGCTCAGAGGGTATTCATGGTCCCGGATATAAAAGTACTTTTTATTCGATGACTTCACATTACAATACCTCCTACGCTTAGTCGGCAGCACCCTCCAATCCAGGTATACCTCCATTAATAATATTTATGAACTCAGTCTCCATCTCTGCACCACAGGAGTTCTAGCCATAGGCTCTTTTACTTATCTGCTTCAAAGTTCCCAATTCTATTACTCTTAATCAAGAATCTTAATAGTAACTTACATTTCCGTTCAAATTTTATTACTTAGTATCGATGGGCTTGATTGGTCTATTCTGATCAATTCCATCACAAAATGATTTACAAAATTATAGTTCATTGTACTGTCAAGGAGTGAATTTATGTAATTTACTTTTACTTTGATGTTTCAGCATCTGTGTTATATTTATCAATTTGACATCTCTCCCCCTCCTGTCCCACAGTATCAATGACGTATTGTGAGTTTTACATTCGGCGTAGAGATAAAAGGTTGAGCATTTCCTGTCTTGAGAATTCTTTCTAAATTAATGTCAACCATTTTTCTTTTGATGTTACAATTTCTGTTTTATTCCATTTCATTGGCTATCTTTAGAAATATGGGAGGAGTTTGGGGGAAAGAGATGAGATTTGTGTGTATGTTAGTTTCGAGTCTGAATTTAGAGTTTTAGCGAGTTGTATGTAACTTTTTGGAATTCATGAATAAATATCCATAAACATGTAGTGACGAGTACTTTCTTGGAAGTTATAATCATATCGTCACAATTGGTGGAGAATCCGGGTATCTTGGATATTAAGGGTACCCGATCGAGGCGATGACTTGCAGGAGAAATGCCTCTTACTAGGCAGCAGGCCCAAGAACCAGGTGAAGAGACAATAGAGAGAGAGACTAATACAACTGAAATGGCGGGTGATTTAAACGCGACTATACAGGAACTAATTACAGTTTTAAAGGAAAAGACAACTGGGGAAAACACAGACACAAAGAAAACCAGTGCTTTTAAACCCGAGAAACTCTCCGGACAAGAAAATGACATTAACCTTTGGATCTCTCGGTTTCAAAGCTGGACCAAAATTTCCGGTATTTCCACAGATGCGGAAGCAATTTTTGATGCTCTGAAGTTGTTAGTGCCAGATTCCGATGTCAACTGGCTTGAGAACATAGAGTTTGCATCTGCTAACGAACTTTATGAACAATTGGCAGAGCACTTTAACAGTAAAACTCCAATATGGCTTCTGGAACAAACACTTTGGAACCGGACCATGTCTAAATCAGAAACCTTGGAAGACTACATCAAGGACATAGAGAAAGTTTGCACCAGACTTCAAAAGTCAGAAAGGAGAAGATGACGGCTTTCGTTAGAGGTCTGCCACCAAACATCAGAATCCATGTCGTGCAGAATAACCCACAAACTTGGGAGGAAACGACGAAGAGAGCCCGTCTGGCACAAGAAGCAAGCTCCTTGGAAACACCAAAGCAATCTCCAAAGGATCTAGAGTCCATTGTCACTGTGCAAACAAAGTGCATTGAGGAATTAACCAAGGCCGTGGGTGCGCTTCAGGCACAGTCCACCGTGTGTCCGATAGGAGAGCCGGCGTCCAGGGATGCACACGTCCGGTGTCAGTTATGTTTCAAGAAGGGCCATTCCGCACGCGAATGCCGTAAGAATAACCGAAAACAAGTGCCGACAGATGTCCAGTGCTTTTATTGCCGTAAAACCGGACATATCAAGCGACAGTGTAGGAAATTCCGCGAGGATACGGCCAAGTTAAACGTGTGAGACCCAGTAAGACCGGGGGTGTTACTGGGTCATGTGAAATTTCCGAATCCCCTATGAAGTCAACAAGTTTTGAGGGAACTATTTCTCACACCGGTAAGGCACCAGAATCTCAAATAAACAATAGTATTTCAGTAACATCAGTAGGTCTTTTGAGAAATTTTGTACCTATGAGAATTCAAGAACACGATCTTTTTGCTATGGTTGATACGGGTGCAGACATGTGTGTTGCAAATGAAAACATTGTTTGTAAATATGATTTTATCAAAACATCTTGCACCATTACAAAGAGCGATAAGCAATTTATTGTTACAGCCAATAGTGAGAAAGTTCCTATCACCAAAATGTTATTTGTTGATGTTTAAATATCAGGATGCATTGTCAATGTGAAATTTTATTTGCTTCCAAATTTAATGACTGATTTTATTTTAGGTTTAGATTTTTTGCATGCAAACAATGTCACCATTCAATTTGGTAGCAAAGAATTGTCCATTGACCCCAGACGAACGTTGTCGACGATCAATGACATGACGATCCCCTCAAAGACAGAGACCGTTATAACTGCATGTGTACAAGGGCAGAAATTACCTCAAGGGGTTCTTGGCATCAGCTCGGGAAATGTGGGTTACCCCGAGGGTCTTATTTTTGGGAATGCCTTGTGTCACATAAAAGATGGGGAAACGTTCTTAAGAGTGGCAAATTTTACAGATAGAGATATCAAAATTCAAAAAGGGGATGCCATTGGGAAATTTTGTTGCTTAGCTCGGGATGACAGCTTAGTTAAGCTACCCGATACTAAAACAAATTACACCAAAGAGGAAAATGTTCACTTGACCCCACCCCCTATTCAAGGATTCAGAATGGGTGAAAATCTCACTGAATCACAGTCCCGAAAATTGCAGAATTTGTTTGACAAATATTCACACGTATTTTCCGGACCAGAGGGTAAATTAGGCAACTGTGACATTATTCAACATGAAATCAGTATTGTAGAAAATACAATGCCAATCAGGCAGAGGACTTACCGCTTAAGTCAAAAACAAAAGGAAGTTATGTCCGAAATGTTAGAGGACATGATATCACAGGGTATTATTGAGGAGTCTACAAGCCCCTGGGCTTCGCCTTGTATGTTAGTCGCTAAGAAAAATAATAGTGGCTACAGATTTGTATGCGACTACAGGAAATTGAATCAGTGTTCAAAAATTCAAGCGCAACCAATACCCACTGTCGAGGAATCATTAGACAGTTTGGGATGTCAGAGTCCAGCATGGTTTTCTAGCTTGGACCTACATAGCGGGTTTTATCAGGTTTCGATTCATGAAAATTCCAGACAGTATACAGCCTTCAGAACTCACATGGGCTTGTTTCAATTCAAGCGCTTACCTATGGGTCTGGCCAATTCACCGGGTACTTTTCAGAGGGTTATGGAGGCTGTATTACGGGGTTTGTCTTGGAAATCATGTCTCGTATATCTGGATGATATAATTGTATTTTCAAAAACATTTGATGAGCATTTGGTGCATCTTGAAGAAGTGTTTGAAAGGTTAGCTGCAGCTGACCTACGACTTAAGGCAGAAAAGTGCAATTTTGCACACAATGAATTACGATACCTAGGTCATATTGTTAGCAAGTCTGGTATCAGTCCAGACCCAGACAAGGTCAAGGCTGTGCAAGAGTTTCCAACTCCCTGCAATCTCAAGGAATTGCGAGCCTTTTTAGGTCTCTCGGGTTATTATAGGAAATTTATTCCTGATTACAGTAAAACTGCCTCACCATTGTACGAACTAACAAAGAAAGATGTTAGTTTTGGTAGCAGGGGATAGTTTTTTTTAATGCCAAACATGTGCCGAGGGGGTACACATATACATGCGATCCATAAAAACATGTACATGGGGACAGTTTTCCAGGGGCTAATTAATTACACTTCATATGCCCATGGCTCACAAATTATGTCAACAAATTACATGTAATCTGCGTATTAGAGTGCACATGTACCAAAAATGCACCTGGGGACTCCCCAAATTTTGGCTTGTTTTTCCAAGATTTGGGCCTCATTCACACCCATACAACCCACCCCCGGGCCCGAGCGAGCAGGATAAAACACCCAGTAGTCTGTAAATCAATGCAAGCCCTAATAAAAATTCACCAATTGATATGGGGTCATTCACCTTCCCTCTGAGATACACACCTTCTTCTAAGGCCTACTGCTTTTCAGCTGAATTTCCTCTGCAACTGACCACGTGTCTTAGTTTCGCATTTACAACTCTGTATATGATAAGCGTCATAGTGACACCTACATGTTGCACATCATTTTTTTCAGCAAGCACTCTGCTACACTGCAAATGTGTCCCATAATTATTCTAATCATTTTTCTACATAAAATATCACATCAAACTGGGGATATCTCAATTTTTTAAGAAATTTGACCGGGTCTTTAGTACGAAACTATCCCCTGCCACCTTTCACATGAATGAAAAAGCAATGTCTGCGTTTCAAACATTGAAACGAAAACTCATAGAACCTCCAATATTAGGCTTCCCTGACCTTGATCAACCTTTTCGCTTATATACTGATTGCAGCGCTGATTCGGTGGGCGCTGTCTTATCACAGGTGCAAGGCACGGTTGAAAAGGTCATTGCGTACGCTGGACGCACATTGTCTCAAGCAGAGCGCAATTATGGAATTACGGAGCGCGAATGTCTGGCGTTAGTATTTGGAGTGAAACACTTTGATTGCTATTTACGCCATTCAAAATTTGAAGCAATTGTTGACCACTCTGCTTTAAAATGGCTATTTAGCCTCAAACAACCGCGTGGTAGACTGGCCAGATGGATTGCTTTGTTACAATCCTACACCATGGAAATTACATACAGGTCAGGTAAACTGCATAGTAATGCAGACGCTCTCAGCAGAAGAGCTTACAGTGTTAAAGAAAATGGTGTTGACAAAGGTACGGAATCTACACAAGCGGTCAAGGTTTCTGTCCTCAAAGACAATGACAAGAAAGGTAAACAAGCTAAAAGCTGTGAAACCCTCAACCAAACTTTGACTACTTCTATCTCATTACAAGAGATTTCTAAACATCAGAAATCTGACCCAAAAATACGGCCAATTTATAATTACATTTGTCATGGCAAAATACCTAAAGGTAAAGAACGGGAAATTCTTCCTAAGCAAAATCAGTACTTTGTTTACAAAGATGTGCTTTACCACGTTTATACACAGAAAAAGGTCGAGGCCTTAGCTGACCTCCCTGTCCAGTTGGTAATACCACGTCCCCTTGTTCCTCTTATTTTGAAGGAAACACACGATTCACATCTGTCTGGGGGACACATGGGAATTGCACGAACAATAGCGAAAACCAAGGTCAAATATTTCTGGGAGGGCATGTACAGAGATATTGTAAATTGGGTCAATTCATGCGAAATATGCTCTCAGCGAAAGCGGCCTCAGACTCAAGTGCGAGCGCACTTAACACCTATGCCAATCAGTGAGCCATTTGAGCGAATTAGTACAGATATCTGAATTGTGGGTGATTAGCTTTTTCATTAGATGCTTTGACCATTTGCTTTTTTCTTTCATCAAGTTTTTCTTTCGCAAATTCTTTTGCCTTCTTGAGTCTCTCTAATAATGGACCAATGTATTCCATTGCCGAAGATTGTACGTCTGTCGGCATATCAAGATCTAAATCCAGGAAGGATTTAGGGTGTCTTCCGTGTGCTAGGAAGAAGGGGGTCAACTCGGTAGAGTCTAAACATGGGGATGTGTTGTACACATGCTGTACAAGCGGTATTAATTGGTCCCATTCATTGTGTTTCTCATCACCTAAATATGTGGACAAAGTTTTCAAAATAACAGACATCATCCTTTCTGATTGTCCGTTACATTGTGGATGAAGAGAAGTTGTCTGTGTCTTTTTAACACCGAGGATTTTGCAAGTTTCTTTCACAATATTTGATAAATATTGAGTACCCCGATCTGAATGTAGAAATCTTGGTACCCCATGTCTGCAAATAATTCTATTGACAAACTCGCGAGCCACAGTGGCCGCCTTGATATCCGAAATTGGTATCAATTCTATAAACTTTGTGAAATTGTCAATAAACACAAGAACATATTTGTTATGACTGCCCTTGCAAACAGACAGAGGTCCCACAGTGTAGGGGATACAGTTTACTTGTACAAACCTGTAGTAACCCCAGGGAATTGCGCCAAATTCTTAAGACCATGGGTGGGTCCCTATCTTATATCCGAGAAAATTTCTCAGATTCATGTAAAATTGCGTAGGCTTTCAGATGGAAAGGCAATTAAGAACAGAATTCACATTAATAGGTTAAAGAGGGGGACTTTGCGATTTGATGAACTAAACGAAGCTCCTCCTGACAATGTTGATGCTTTTGAACCTGCCATTTTAGGGGATGATGAAATCCCAGATCAGAATGATCAAACTGACATTGTGACTCAAAATGAAAATGATGATCAGATTTATGAAATTGAGAAAATTATCAAGAAAAGGAAAGTGAATGGAAAGGAACAATATAGAGTGAAATGGCTGTCATTTGATAGCAAGTACAATTCATGGGTAGATTTTGACGATTTAACGCCAGATTGTCAAAACTTTGTCAAGAAAACAAAAATTCCTTTGTTTAAAAAGCGGCGTTAATTCATTATAGCATGGTAGCATTATAGCATAGTGTATTCCTAGCTTGTAGTCTCTGTACTTTTTCAAATATAGACATATTTTTTTCATTTTACTTAAGAAGACTACATTTTAATTTTCACAGTGCATATTTAAAACCACGAAGGATTTTCATATTTTCTTGTTTTCAAGTAATTACATGAATTCAGTTTTATAAGTTTGCACATAAATGTGGAATGAATAATGTTTGTTTTCACACATTATATTTCTTAATTGTATCCATATGTTTTAACTATTTTTGAAAACTAGACTGATGTACCGAGTAGATTTGTCAGTTAATTGTAAAACAACGGGTCATGATTCACATTTCTTCTGTTTAAGAAATACATGTTAATTCCCAGTTTTATAACTAATAACAATTTCTAAGTCGGACTACATATTTTAATGTTTTCACCTTTGTTATTTTATAATTACATGTTGATGTGTCACTTGTATAGATACAGTTGTGAAATGATAGGGGAATGACATTGTTTTATATTTTATTTTACTTACGCAAATCTTTAATGCTGGCCGTTATAATGATTTGTTTATGTGAATTAATTTCAATGTTACTGAATTATGGTACCCTTCGGTTTCATTGACAGACAGACAGACAGACATTCTTTATTTCCTCTATAGTATAGTGATTGGTTCTATCATATTGAAAAACATTTAAGGTCAACAGTGCATAAATTAATAATATATGTACAGGTGCAGTGAAGACAAAAAAAGTTCACCTTTTTTTCACATTGAAATTTCAAAGAGTTTTTATCTTTAACTATAAAAGATTTTTCATATCCTTCAGCATTCCTGTTATGCCGGTAGAAACCGAAAAAGGTGGTCCATTCCTCTTCTGGGATGATTCCATCTTTTCTAGACCCCAGAAGATTATTCACCATAATAGTCTCGGACTTGTGCGTGAGATCGACATATATGTTCACTGGTAGGCAGTTAACAATCAGGGTCATAAGATGTTCACGGCTTTTAAACAGATTTGGACAGTCTAAAATAAAATGTAAAACGATATCCTGTGTACTTTTTTTGCACATTTTGCACACTACTTCTTCCGTCTCATACGTAATTGAAAGATTTATGAGTTCGAATAGTTTCCAAGTAAATTCTGGGTGCTGGAGACTAAGCGTCCAAAGTGGATGGGGTGTAAGTTCTTGATGTACTTCCGCGAAACGATTTAGTTCTGGTCGGCCTCCAAGTGAGATTCTCCATTCATCATAAGAAGAGAGGTTTATAAGATTGCATTGTGTATAAAACGATGTTGTTCTTGTTTTATTTTAAACAATTGTTTCTTTTACCATTGTAACAATTTACTTAGTACAGAAAAATGTAGTGGAAACATTTTTAATTGAGCCGAGGGTAATGTCAAGGAGTGAATTTATGTATTTTACTTTTACTTTGATGTTTCAGCATCTGTGTTATATTTATCAATTTGACATCTCTCCCCCTCCTGTCCCACAGTATCAATGACGTATTGTGAGTTTTACATTCGGCGTAGAGATAAAAGGTTGAGCATTTCCTGTCTTGAGAATTCTTCCTAAATTAATGTCAACCATCTTTCTTTTGATGTTACAATTTCTGTTTTATTCCATTTCATTGGCTATCTTTAGAAATGTGGGAGGAGTTTGGGGGAAAGAGATGAGATTTGTGTGTATGTTAGTTTCGAGTCTGAATTTAGAGTTTTAGCGAGTTGTATGTAACTTTTTGGAATTCATGAATAAATATCCATAAACATGTAGTGACGAGTACTTTCTTGGAAGTTATAATCACATCGTCACAGTACCAACAACAAAATCCAATTTTTTCTAACAAGATAATTATAGTTCATGAACATAAAGTCCCTTTTCCAATTATAAAGTCACTGTATGTGGTACACTAATAATGTACATCCTTGTTTTATAAACTTTTATTTTATTTTACTGTCACTACTAAGTTCACTATTAATAACTAAAAATGATTATGATATGAATATAGTCCAAGTTTAAAATTTTCAAATAAAATGTCCGTTCTAAACCCTATAGGTTTACACAATCCTGTGAAACAGAATATCCTGTGTATTAATGGCAATTATAAACATTTTCCCTGATTTTTTTCCCCAAAACCTTTAAATGAGTTTAGCTTTTACTTTATTTTTAGTGGGGTTGGTTAAAAGATTGACCCCTCTCTCTTTTTATCAGGATTGTCTATGCGCATTTTACAATTATTCCCAAAACGTCCAAATCAAACAGAAGATGTCCGGTTATATGCAGGAGTCTACAAGGTAGTTAATTGTAGTTTATTAAAGTATAGTAAAGTGTTGTATCTAGAAAACAAACAAACAAACAAACAAAACAGCAATAACGACAAGAAGTATGTTTAATATGTAGATAAATTGATATATAGGATAAATCATGTAAACTCGAAACTCCCACAAGGCAAGATAAAAATATCATTTTATTGCCTGGTTTAAGCTGATTATAACTGCCAGCCAGATACGGTCCAATTGTTTTATTCGAAAGTTTGGAACGACACTATTTTTACTTACGTGGAAGACGAAAAAGATTTTTTTCAGTGAGTTCAAGTAAAATTTAATATGTCATGTTTTCAATTTTTTTGAATTATTTATCCGAGCTTTCATTCCAGGTCTAATGACTTAAAAGTACTGTATCTTTCAACACACACGCACGAATTTTGCATCAAACTAGGTGTTTGTATATCTGCCATCTGTATACATTGTACACTGATGTACAGTATACAATATATTGTTGTTTTATGCTGTATTTGGACACAGGCTCTGAATAAAAATAATACTTGATTTGGAAACAAACTACAATTATCTACAAAAAGAACTAGATACGAGATCTAAGAAACTGGTATGTTTAGTTTAGTTATGGAACCATTTTTAGCTCACCTGAGCTGAAAGCTCAAGTGAGCTTTTCTGATCACATTTTGTCTGTAGTCCGTCTGTCCGTCTGTCCGTCTGTCCGTCTGTCTGTAAACTTTTCACATTTTCGACTTCTTCTCCAGAACCACTGGGCCAATTTCAACCAAACTTGCCACAAAGCATCCTTGGGTGAAGGGGATTCAAGTTTGTTCAAATGAAGGGCCACGCCTTCTTTCAAGGGGAGATAATTAAGAATTAGTGAAAAATTAATAGCATCTTTAAAAAATCTTCTTCTCCAGAACCACAGGGCCAGGAAAGATGAAACTCATATGGAAGCATCCCCAGGTAGTGTAGATTCAAGTTTGTTCAAATCATGACCCCCGGGGGTAGGGCGGGGCCACAATGGAGGATCAAAGTTTTACATAGAAATATATAGGAAAAATCTTTAAAAATCTTCTTCTCAAGAACAGTAAAGCCATGAAGAGTCATATTTATATGGAAGCATCCTCAGGCAGTGTAGATTCAAGTTTGTTCAAATCATGACCCCCGGGGGTAGGGCGGGGCCACAATGAAGGATCAAAGTTTTACATAGAAATATATAGAAAAAATCTTTAAAAATCTTCTTCTCAAGAACAGTAAAGCCATGAAGAGTCATATTTATATGGAAGCATCCTCAGGCAGTGTAGATTCAAGTTTGTTCAAATCATGACCCCCGGGGGTAGGGCGGGGCCACAATGAAGGATCAAAGTTTTACATAGAAATATATAGAAAAAATCTTTAAAAATCTTCTTCTCAAGAACAGTAAAGCCATGAAGAGTCATATTTATATGGAAGCATCCTCAGGAAGTGTAGATTCAAATTTGTTCAAATGATGACCCCCGGGGGTAGGGCGGGGCCACAATGGAGGATCAAAGTTTTACATAGAAATATATAGGAAAAATCTTTAAAAATCTTCTTCTCAAGAACAGTAAAGCCATGAAGAGTCATATTTATATGGAAGCATCCTCAGGAAGTGTAGATTCAAATTTGTTCAAATGATGACCCCCGGGGGTAGGGCGGGGCCACAATGGAGGATCAAAGTTTTACATAGAAATATATAGGAAAAATCTTTAAAAATCTTCTTCTCAAGAACAGTAAAGCCATGAAGAGTCATATTTATATGGAAGCATCCTCAGGAAGTGTAGATTCAATTTTGTTCAAATCATGACCCCTGGGGGTAGGGCGGGGCCACAATGGAGGATCCAAATTTTACATAGAAATATATAGGAAAAATCTTTAAAAATCTTCTTCTCAAGAACAGTAAAGCCATGAAGAGTCATATTTATACGGAAGCATCCTCAGGTAGTGTAGATTCAAGTTTGTTCAAATGATGACCCCCGGGGGTAGGGCGGGGCCACAATGTAGGATCCAAATTTTACTTAGAATTATATAGGAAAAATCTTTAAAAATCTTCTTTTCAAGAACAGTGAAGCCATGAAGAGTCATATTTATATGGAAGCATCCTCAGGTAGTGTAGATTCATGTTTGTTCAAATGATGACCCCCGGGGGTAGGGCGGGGCCACAATGAAGGATCAAAGTTTTACATAGAAATATATAGGAAAAATCTTCTTCTCAAGAACAGCAAAGCCATGATGAGTCAAATTTATATGGAAGCATCCTCAGGTAGTGTAGATTCAATTTTGTTCAAATGATGACCCCCGGGGGTAGGGTGGGGCCCAAAGGGGGATCGAAAGTTTTACATAAGAACATATAGAAAAAAAAATTTCTTCTCAAGAACAGAAAAGCTATGTTAGTCTTATTGATATTGAAGCATCCTCGGGTAATGTAGATTCAAGTTTGTTCAAATGATGACCCCTGAGATGGGGAGGAGCTACAATGGGGGATCAAATTTTTACAAAGGAATAAATGGGAAAATTTTTTTAAAATCTTCTCAAGTACAACAAATTCATTTGTTATATTGACATGAAAGCATCATCAGGTAGTTTAAAATTCAAGCCCCCCCCCCCCCCGTTCATTACTGAACTGATTTGTGCCTTAGTCTAGCCAGTGTGCTCAGGTGAGCGATGTGGCCCATGGGCCTCTTGTTTTATTTGATCTGTGTTGTATCCGTTACCATTCCTGAAAGCAAAATTGACATTATGAATGACTTATAGCTTTAATGGGAAACTTACTAGAAATGCTATAAATCTTGTCATTAATAAGGTGTTCATTTTCCATTTGTGGTTGGTATATGATTCACAAAGCAATTTTTTACCAGTGGATGCTTTTTAAAGAAACAAATATTGTTACATCATTAATAAATGTCGCAGAACAACTATCCCAAAAAAAAAAAAATCAAGTGACAAAATCTAAGCCCCCCTTCCTCCCTCTCTCTCTCTCTCTCTCAGTATAAATTTAATGTTTTACTGACCTTCACCCTTTCTGAATGTTGCGATGAATGAATTAATCGTTAAATATACTTTTCTTAGGGTAACGTCTTACATAATGACTTTCCTTTAATTTCAGATCATTTGGATATTATTGACGCAACCTAAAAAAAAATGAAATGAAACAGACATACCACGCTTTCATTTTGGGAATGAATTGAATATCAGCAGTATTTTTAAGGACTGCGAGATTGAAGACATTAAAGGTTCAATTTAAATTACCTGTCAAACTACTAGTATGTAAGTTGATTAAAGAAAAAAAAAACAAAGAAAATATTGATGTTTCTCATCATTTGTTATTTGGTAATAATTTGATAACAAATCAATTAATTAAACAATTAATACTAAAAATTAATTTATAAAGACAAAATATTAAATATTTGTTAAAAACCTTTAAAGGACTTTCTTGAATACAAATATGATATCTCTTTTGAAATTGAAAATCGAATTATTAATCCCATAGGCGCATTCGTAACATTATCCACATATTCTTTACTTAATATTGCAGACCCCCCCCCCCCCCCCACGAAACTAAGTATGACATACATATTTACTGTCTTTGTTCTTTTTATACGCGTGCAAAAATTAATTAGCCTTTCTTATGATACAGATAAACATCATATATAATATTTGGTATCTTAATTATTATCCTAGTCAGTTTGATTCCCGTCATTTTTCTGTGAGAATATTACCTAACTGCATGTCATTGTAAAATTACACAGCATATTTTGTGAAATATAGCTTGTCGTATTTCTTTAGATATCTGTTAATAAAACACAGAAAAATATTATTTTAATTACACCTGCACTTTCTAAAAAAAGTTCGGGTATATTGTTACCTTGGTCCGTCTGTCACATTTTCTTCTTCCTAAAACTCATCTTAAATTTTTAGCTCTTCTGAGCCAAAGGCTCAAAGAGCTAATGCTATAATGGTCATTTGTGCGATGTGTGGTGTGCATAACTTTTTAGAATATGGGTCACAACTCAAGAACCCCATGGCCAATTATTGTCAAATTTGTCACAGGGTATTCTTGGCCCAAGGGTTCCCGTTTATACTAAAACTAGGGTTGTGACCCTTAAACAAAGGGAGATAATTAGGAAAATAGAAACAAAAGTACTGGTTGCTAAAATGTCTTCTTCTCAAGAACCACTGGACAGATTATCACCAAACTTACATAAAAGGACGAGGATATGTTGTAGATTCAAATTTGCACGAGGAATCGCCCTGGGGCAAAGGGCGTGGTCTCAAGGTCACTTGACCAAAAATTACATTTTATCAAAATGTTGATATTTTGCTTACTATAAGGATTAGGATCATCAAATCTTGTCAGTTGATGCATCTAAGGACCTAATATCATGTTGACTCAAAAGTAGATCACGGTGACCTACTTTTTAAATTTTGCAGCTATTCTTTTTCAAAATGATTTAGAGGCATATTTTGAACAATTTAAGGCCTATGATCATCAAACTTTGTCAGTTGATGTATCTTGGATATTCGGAGTACGTCAATTAAAAAGTAGGCCACCTTGACCTATTTTTTGATTTTTATGGCTAATCTTTTTCAAAACAATTAAGGTCATTAATTCGAATACTGAGAGGATTAGAAGTATTAAATCTTGTAAGATGATGCATCTTGGGGCCATAACACATATTTATTAAAAAGTAGGTCACAGTGACTTACTTTTTGAACTTTGCAGGCATTCGATTTCAAAGCGTTTTAGAGGCATAATTTGGAAATTTTAAGGCCTATGATCATAAAACTTTGTAAGTTGATGCATCTTGGGTCCTCAAAAAAGGTCAACTGAAAAGTAGGTCACCGTGACCTACTTTTGAAATTCTATGGCTATATTTAAATATTTTAGGGTACTATTTGGCTTAGAATCATCAAAATTTGTCAGTTGATGTATCTTGGGTCCTCAAAGTAGGTCGACTGAAAAGTAGGTTACCATGACCTACTTTTCAATTTATATGACTATAATTAAATATTTCGGGTACTAATTGGCTAAGAATCATCAAACTCTGTCAGTTGATGTATCTTGGGTCTTCGGAGTAAGTCGACCTACTTTTGAAAATTTATGGCTTTCATTAAATATTTCAGGTACTAATTGGTTTAGAATCATCAAACTTTGTCAGTTGATGCATCTTGGGTCCTCGGAGTAAGTTGACTGAAATGTAGGTCACTGTGACCTACTTTTGAAATTTTATTGCCTTATTTAAATATTTTTAGGTACTAATTGGCTTAGAATCATCAAACTTTGTCAGTTGATGCATCTTGGGTCCTCAAAGTATGTCATCTGAAAAGTAGGTCACTGTGACCTACTTTTGAAATTTTATGGTCATAATTTTAAAAAATATTTTAGGTATTAATTGGCTTAGTTGATGCATCCTGGGTCCACAGAGAATGACAAGTGATAAGTAGGTCACCATGACCTCCTCTCAGGTACTAATTGGCTTAGAATCATCTTGGGTTCTCAGAGTGTTTCATCTAAAATGTAGGTCATGATGACCTACCTTTGGAATTTCAAGGCTTTATCTAAATATGCAGAATACTTAGAGGCTTCAAATAGAAGTGATAGGTTGTATAGTTTTTCAGAAGAGCGATTCAAGGCCCTTGGGCCTCTTGTAAGCAGAAGCCAACGTATCTTTTTGAATATGATTGATTGTGTCTTGAACATGTGCAGAAAGATTTGTAAAAAAAAAATCATTTTCATCCTTGGGGCCAAATAGTGGTAAAAAAGTGTTTTTCAACAAAAACCTGGTTCCCTGAACTCCTCTTACTTTTTTTGCGGCCGGGTAAAAAAAGACATTTTTCTACAAAAATGGTTTTGTGAACTCCTCTTACATTTTTTTGAAGTAACCAACCCATCTTCTGGAATATGATTAGTGCTGTCCTGTAGATGTGCAAAACGGTTCTAGAATATTAATTTTTCACTGTAGGGGCCAAATGTTGCAGCTTAAAATTTTTTTAAAGAAAAGCCTAGTTCCCTAAACTCATCTTACATTTTTCACAGTACCCAATCATATTTTGGAAGAATTCTTGATGTGTCCTGTAGATGTTCATCTAGGTTTTGGAATTTCGATTTTCACCCTTGAGGCGATTGAGTATCCTATGTCTTTAATTAGTTCAACTGTTTTCAGATTTTTGCTACAATGAACGCAATGGAGCATACTTAAAATTTCAAGCTGCATTTAATGACCAAGTATTATAATCATAATTATATCCACTTGAAACCAAATGCAGAACAACAGTTATATGTCTGTGTACTTCATGATTTATAGCTAACTTCGCGATTTTTTTTACGTGAGTAATCATTAATGTCTTCTTTTTCGCGCCAGGTACACAAATCTCGTTATCATAAACCGCTGTAGTGACATGTGGTCAAACCGGAACTGCACGATTTTGTCAGGTAGCAGGTTTGCATGACATGCTCACATTTGTTCACACATATAATTTAAATTTGCCTTATTGAATTCGAACAAATAATTATGGACAGAATAGAGTAACTATGTACACTTTTGGTAAGCTAGGTTTTATGTACACTTTTGGTAAGCTAGGTTTTGTCAACATTCGTTGATACTTTGACTTACATGTATATAAGGGTGACCTGAAAAAAATGACCACCAAATTGATTTTTTTTAAATAATTCAACTGACTATAACATTTTTTTCACTTATATCATCATACTGTACATGCATTCCTGAAGTGGCAATAAAATAAACAATTGCATAAAAATGTTTTTTTTATTAGTAAAACTTTATTTGAAACAAGATGTGTTTGTGAAACACTCATGCCCCCGTATGGCAACTTATAGCGAAGGTTTAACTTTCTCAAATGCAAATCAAATATGGTGGTACCCAAAGAAAGGACTATATCTGTGAAATATGAAAAGTCCTAGCAGCAACCATTGAAAATATATGAAAAGGGTTAAGTTTTTCAAAAGTAAGTCAAACATGATTGAAAGGTCAAATATGATGGTACCCAAAGAAAGGTCTTGTCACAAGGAATACACATATGAAATATGAAAGCTGTAGCTCCAACCAATCAAAAGTTATGAGCAATGTTAAAGTTTTTGCGGACAAACAGATAAACAGACGGACGGACAGGGCAAAAACCGACTCTTCGATACGGGGCATAAGGAGAAAATATTGCTACATCCTTAAAGACCTTCTAAAATACATAATCAAAAGAAATTATAGTTTTTATGCTTTAAAATTGTGTCAGGGATAAAAATGATCAAATCTAAAGCATGATTAAGTTTCTTTTATCGTATTTGTGAAAAAAATGGCTTTTTGATTGTTATTTTACATAAGTTTTTTAAATCTGGTTTGAAAAGTTTTAATACTCAGTATGAAAGAAATACGATACCCCCCAATACTTTTTTGTCGATTGAAGTCAAAGCTTTAAATCTAAGCCAAAGAAAACAAAAAGAATTTTGATATACAAGTTTTCTTACAAAAATATTAAATTTTGAAGTGATCCTATTTTCCCTTATTTTGTTACACTCCTGCATGATATGTATTTTATTTAACATTGTTTTAAAAATTATTATACACAATAACTCATTCAAAATTTGTAAATAAGTTCGTAGTTTTGATATTTTTTATCATTTACGGTAAGGTTTTCGTATTTTCTACACTTCAAAGTATGATTATTTGCTTGTGCAATATATATATATATATATATATATATATATATATATATATATATATATATATATATATATATATATATATATATATATATATATATGTGTGTGTGTGTGTGTGTGTGTGTGTGTGTGTGTGAGGGTGTGTGTGTGTGTGTGTGTATATATAGTGATGAGTAAAATGTCCAAACAGTCTGTAATTTGTTAGTAGACAAAATAATTTGATCTCGTTTTTATTCATATTTGATCAGCAATAACTTAAACATATTTGTTGCACTCCTGATGAAGAACATGCGCGTCTTTAGAATAGATTTGTGAAGCATAAATTACATCAGAACATGTTCTGTTGTTTCATTAAAATTGAGGTGGAATTACATGAATTATTATATTAATTTTTCAGTTTTTTTTTACATTCATAAAGATAAAAACACATCTGGATTGATAAAATTTAAAAAAAGAGACAGATTTTAACAATAAAATTGTCAATAATTTAGTACTAAAGCACTAAATTATTCAAATATATCATTATTGATTAAAGAATGTTTATTAGTATGAGTAGAAGTCTTTCATCATACATGTATAACTTGTGTTGCACTACTGACCATATAAATATAGACCTGAAACTCAGACAGACCCTGTAATTAATGGATCTATTTGGCGAAAATGTTCTTTGTGTCTTTATTTTCCAAAAATAGAAATCAAAGAATCATATAAGTACTGAAAAGTTTTCCATGCCGTAGAGCAAAACATCAAATGTTGCACTCCTGACGTAATTGAATATAATTTAATCAGTATTATAAATGGACTGGACATCAGGCATAGCCTATATAAGTCCTCTCCAAACATACATTGTAATTGGGTATGCACAGATACTTGACTCTCATTTATGCTGCTAGTGATCACTGAAATAATACTTTTAAATTCTAAATCATTATGATATACCAGTTATTGTTTTACACTTTGAAAATTCCTTTTCGACTTGATTGTCATACAGATTTTCAAAATCAAGGATTTTTTGGCAAAACTATATTTTTTTCTGTTGCACTCCTGATATGGTATAAAAAAAATTTCGGCATCAGCCATGACTATAACTTGGTCAAACAAAAAAGTTGCTACAGTCTACATTTAAAGCTCAATACCTTGAAAATTATCATGAATGCCTTTATTTCCAAAATAAACCGTAAATTATAAATGATGTTCAAAAAAAAAAATTGAATTTTCCGAGAGGCTCAATATTTTTTCCTCAATTTTGAACTACCTCCATACTCCATGCACTTTCATTTTCAACATTTATTAAACATTGAACTTTTGAGAGTATTTCCAATAAATTCCTGCCCTAAACATACATGATTTCCTTTTTTGCGTACAGAACACAGTTATATCAGTACCAAAGCAACAATTTACTTCCTCTGTCTGTGCTCAAAAAATATAACAAAACTATAAAACATCGTAAAAGTGACTCTTTAATGGGAATTGTTCTCCGAGTTTTACATTCAACCTCATCTTTCTTTGAAGAAAATAATCCAAAGTGAAATTTTTCTATCATACAATAAGTGGAAGTAGTAATTTACCCCCCCCCCCCCTTTAATTGTATTTTAGCCACAACTTCTGGGAAAGCGATCAGAAAAAAACACACACACCAGGATCTTTTCCTTGCTTTACAACAAGATCCCACTGTACGAACATCTGACATAAATTGTTTTTATGGCCGTGAAAACCGATTTCAAAGGTATCAATTTTCAGTTATTAAACAGACTAATGACTAAAAACTAATAACCAAATCTCTTTATAATAAATAAAACAAACGATAGCAACACCGTTGTGTTCTTTTTATACATATTTTACGATAACACGCGAGCTACTGACTGAAATGGTAATGAATTCGTCAATTTCTTAGCCGAAAGCAGCGACTCGTGATGGCACGAACCTATGACATTTGACAGATGGTCGAATAGGACGTGGCCTCATAAGATCAGCGAGTCTTTGCAGTCAGGAATTGCCAGGCATCGTGCAACAGGTAGGGTCTCCTTGTTTCTGAAAATATTTCATGCGTTCGCTTTAGAATATTAAGCTCAGTAGGCATGTTAGAAACTCATCGAATCTATTCTAGAATCCAAGCAAAATAAATAATTGTTATTCTTTCAGAAAAGCCCTTTTTCTAGAATTGAATTGTTCAGAAAAGACTTTTTTCTTAAATCTTTCATTGAAGAGATCACTTACCCGTTCATTTTTTTTTTTTTAAATCTGTAACAAGATAACTTTATGGAATACAAGTAAAGTGTAACAAAAATCTTTTTGTATCAAGCAACTATTGGTTTACATATTTTCTGCGTAGGTGAAGCAGAAGTCCTCAGGCATGTTGATAGGACTTTTTTGTTCCTTGGCTCTTGGTGTCATGGGAATTCATGGGATTCCTGGAGATGTGAAGGGAGGACCACCAGTCGTTCTCCCTGAATCGTTTGGTCATTACAAGACTGGATTTGGAGCCTCCTTTGGGGAATTCATCACACCTGTTCAGGAGCCTGGTCCAGGTCATGGAGCTTTGGTACCTGAACCAGAGCCAGAACCCGAACCATATGCGACAGGGTTTGGTGGAAAATGGGCTGCGTTAGGCTCAGGCGGTGGTGGATTTGGTGCAGGTGGATTTTTGGGCGGCGGTGGATTCGGCGCTGGAGGAGCTGGTGGTGGTGGATTTGGAGGCGGTGGATTTGGGGCTGGCGGTGGTGGTGGAGGAGGTGGATTTGGAGCTGGAGGCGGAGGATTTGGGGCTGGCGGTGGTGGAGGAGGAGGCGGTGGATTTGGGGCAGGCGGTGGTGGAGGAGGAGGTGGATTTGGAGCCGGAGGTGGAGGGTTTGGTGCTGGCGGTGGTGGAGGAGGTGGAGGCGGTGGATTTGGGGCAGGCGGTGGTGGTGGAGGAGGCGGTGGATTTGGGGCTGGCGGTGGTGGAGGAGGAGGAGGTGGATTTGGGGCTGGCGGTGGTGGAGGAGGAGCTGGATTTGGGGCTGGTGGTGGTGGTGGAGGAGGAGGTCTTGCATTTCCTTATATCCAAGTTAATACATTTACAGGAAGAAAAGCATACCAACCCATGCTAAAAGGGTTTCCTGAAGTGAGCATCCCTGACAAAATCGTTGATCCTTGTTTTGCTAGAGTTAAAAGGGCCTTTGCCAAAGCATATCCTTCATTACCTAGCAAACTTTCGACACCAAGAGATTTAGTAGCGTTGCCAGAACCACGATATGTTAAGCAACTGCCATTATTCGCATTTCCTACTTTTGTATCAGGAGACCTTGTTTACGCTCCTTACAGACTTCCAACTTCAAATTTCCCCATGGGTATTCCATTCTCAAACGGCAAACCTGCACTTGATCAGTTCCCTCTGTTGCTGCCTTTCCCACAATTGACAGCAAGTCAACATAAATATGACAGAGAATATCCAGTTTACCTCCCCTTTATGGGAAGAGAAATGAGAGAAAAATCTGGATATGCTTGCGGGCAAGGTATCTGGCTTCCCTTCCCTGGAGGCAAAAAAGAATTTTTCAGATACAGGGTCTTTACATTAGACATTCCAGCACCGCCACGACCTGCTCCAGAACCAGCCCCTAAACCAGAGCCGGAAGTCGCTGCCATACGACCCAATGTCGCCAAAATTGAACCACCCGTCTTTAAACCACTGCCTGCGGCATTACCCGTTTTACCTGAACCAATTCCAATCATGCCTGTAGTTTTACCTCAACCGAAAATTCTCCCCGTCATACCACAACCAATGCCAGTTATTTCAATGAGCCATCCAGTTTCTATGATAGAGTCTGACTCAGTGTATAGCGCACCTGGAGACTTTTCATACAAAGTAGAACCAGAAGGGTATGCTGAGGCAGCTGTATCCGGACCAGCAATTACGTCCGGATCATATCCAGCAGCTGCGTTTATGGACTCAGGGCCGAATGTAAATTTTGGTAATCATGGAGCATTTTCATTCCAAGCTGCAATAGCTCCAATTTCAGCCGTCAAATCAGCTCCCATCATGCATTTAAATTCTTACACAGCTTTATCAACGCCTATAGCATCACCTGCTTTATCAAAAGGTAAGGAACTTGAAAAAACTAGTTGTTTAATGGAGTTTTTTTGATACTCGATAATATTTCTTAACACCCAATTGAGATCAAAGCATGGACAGTGTAACAAATTCATTTTGATATAATTATACTATCGCATTATTCAATCATTGGTCCATTCTATCTCGAATGCAACATTTTCCATGGTAATATATTGCATGTCCAGCAAAACAGCAAGAATGAAGCTGGTCATGTCAACACCTCAAAAAAACTCATGTTCATTTTCATAGCCGCTCTGCCTTCAAAATTTAACTATAACTTGCGGAGAAGTAAATCAAAGAAAGGTCCATGTTAACTATTACCTCCTAATAAAAAATAGGGTCGGTTCGTAGTATTTGTTTCATCTACTTTTTTTTAACCCATTAAGGTTCATCGATACTCTGATAAAAGAGATAACTTTCTAACTCGTATAAATTACTATTATTCCTTTATAAAACCCTCAAGTTTAATAATAGGTCATTTATGTCAAATTTTGGCCCGCAAGGTATGCTGAAATTGTGTGCATTTTCACATTATGGAAAAAATTTTATATGAGTGAGCAGAGGCATGAATCTTAAAAGGCACAATCTTTAAATACTTAAAAAAACATTGAAGCTCTTTCTTCAAGTCATATTTTTTAACTCCTTAAACCTCCAAAACGCAATTAAAAAGTGAAATAATGACCTAGCAAACTGTTACGTTTGAAAGAAAGCACAGGCATGCACCGTCCGAATTTTACAACAACAAAAATAGTCGAGTCTGAGCATGAAATTAGGGTATCCGTAACAAACACATTTTTCTTAGGGCCAAAAGCAATTTGGAAGGGAAACGCGGATATGTTCATTTGTTATATTGAAAAGATAGCTAATTTATGACAGGTTAATTAATTATATGAGATCATGAGCAACACATTTTATCCGTCCATTTTATGTTCAGAATTTCATTGCTGTAACTTATCTTTTTTATTCGAAAAGTTTCGTATATTTCAAAACTTAAAAAAGAAATATATTTATATATATACATTACGAATTAATATGCTTACTCCAGACAAAGCTAATACTATATTTGTATTAGACTAGCTTTTTAAAAAAAGAATAATGCACAGTACTATGTTAATTTAATTTGTAAAGCTATTGGATTCGTTTTATAATCGTATGCATGAATTGGTTGTAATATTTCACTCAATGTTTCTCTTTATATTTTTATCTTGCAACATTAAAACAGTGTTGTTAGGAAATACTCGATGAAATCCAAGTTTTTATAAAAAGGAATTGTTTGGATAAAGAGGTTTCTTTCTTGACTGCAATTATACATGGATAGGCATTCACATAGATGGTTTTCAGGTCAGTGGGCTATATGATTGTATGGTTATTTTTCTCGATAGTAATATACATATGTCAATCATTTTACTAACTGTATAATCAGTTTTACGCTTCGATAATCACAAGTACAAATTAATTCAGGTTTGAAGGACTGAGATAATTTATGTGCCATATACGTGTAAGAACAAATCATATTATTATGATCATGTGGTTAGTATATTGATGATTTATTCATAAATGTATGGTGTGTAAAACATTGCATTATTATACTTTTTTGCTATTCCTATTCAAAATTGTTGTTATTCTTTTTCTAAAACATATTCCTATTCGATAAAATGTTATTTTAATTCGAAAAGTTGTTATTCTTCTTCGAAAAAATGTGATTTCTATTCGATAATTTGTTATTCCTATTCGATAAGTTGTTATTCCTATTCGAAACATGTGATTCCTATTCGATAATTTGTTATTTCTTCTCGAAAACATGTTAATTATTCCTATTCGTTTATTTTGTCATTCTTATTCGATATTTAAATGATTAATATTCGATAAACGTTATTCCTATTCGAAAGCATACAATTCCTATTCGATAATCTTGTTATTCATATTCGATAAATTGATCATTCTTATGTGACGGGTTTTTTTTAGTTCTTATTCAATAATTGCATTCTTGGTAGTATGATAAAAAATTGGAATCCTATGTTTTCGAATAGGAATGATATATTTTCGAGTTTATTGCATAAAAATCACATAATTATCATTTAAGAATGACAAAATTATCGAATAGGGATGACAAAATTATCGAATATGAATGGCATGTTCTCGAATAGGAAACACATGTTTTCGAATATGAATGATACATTTTTAATATGAATCATATTTCTCCCAATAGGAAAAATAATTTATCGAATAGAAATGACAAATTATCGAATAGGAATCACCTTTTTTCGAATAAGAATAACAACTTATCGAATAGAATAACATTTTATTGAATAGAAATGATATGTTTTATAATAAGAATAACAAATTCTTTGAATAAGAATTACAAAAAAGTATAATAATGCAACCAACTTTTTATACGCCATATCAATGAAAGACCAGTAAAAATTAAATTTCCCTAACCGACTTGGTATTCTGATGAATACTTTTTTTTTTTTGGTTATAATGATCTTTGTCACATGAAGCATACAAAAACGAGGGTTCGCGGACAAGTTCTTATTGTGAGCGCGATATTTGCATCAAACAAGGAAAACTCTAGCAGATAAAAACTAATAAATATTTAAAGATTTTGTGATTTCCGATGATCTTTCAAAAATATACAGCTACATTATTTGGATAAAACATGCTTCACGGAGCAGGTCACTTTTTGGCACGTTTATATTACATAGACATTTTTTTTTTCGAAATAAAAAATTGCACTGTTGTAGGCATAAAGATTTATGATACGAGGGCTGCTCCAAAAGTAATGTAACAGCCGCTATAAAATCTTTAATAATCGGATGTTATCAATTAAATTTGACACATTAATATCCCTATCTATTTTGATTTTTGCCTTAAAATTTTATTCGATTTTATAAAATACTTTTCAAAATATTAAGATAAACACAATCTTAGGTTTTACCGACGCGTCATTATGACGTTACTTTTTGGGACTCATTTTCAGTTCATTGGCATATCTTTTTTACCTCTCGCGTGCTTCTTTTTTATAATATTTACAGCCATTTTGCTAAAAACTGTCTTGTTTTGAGTTGTTGTAATAAAATTATTTGAACTTTGTCCAATTGTAATTTCTAAATTCATCCCCCACCTTTTTTTTGTAAATCTTATGTATCATCAGATTCTATTTTAGTTGTTGTAATAAAATTATTTGAACTTTGTCTACTTGTAATTTCTAATTCATTCCTTTCTTGTAAATCTTATGTATCATCAGATTCAATTTTAGTTGTTGTAATAAAATTATTTGAACTTTGTCCAACTGTAATTTCTAAATTCATTCCTTTTTTTGTAAATCCTATGTATCATCAGATTCAACATGAGTGTCGAAGAGAAACGTCATAATTCACAATTCATGGGATTGTATGTTTTCGAATAGGAATGATATGTTTTTCAATAGGAAAAACATGTTTATCGAATATAAATCATTTTAATCATCGAATAAGAATGACAAAATTATCGAATAGGAATCACGCTAATTACTAGTATAGACGATCGACGTCAAGAGTGATAACGTCATTGAACGTATTGGAGCATCAAGCTATTAAAAAATTATGTCGCCAGACAGGAAAATGCCCGAAAGAGACTAAAATGTTTTAGATATGCTTCTTGGGATTGCTTACACGTATCCATGACCAAAGTGTTCAAATGGTAGTAGCTTTCTTAGAATGGCAGGAATGACATTTTTGATGATTAATTCCTTCTTATCGCATGGACGTCGCGCCTTTGGATTTTGCATTGTTTCCATAGTTAACTGCATCGATATTGATCTTAAGTTATCACTAAAATCCGATAAGCCACAAAAGACATTTCAGAAAAAATAAAATGTTTTGCTATAATTGTTTATTTTTTAAGTAGTAAAAATATTTAAATCTGTTCAAGGTTTGATTAACGTTAAAATACGCACATACATTGCAATTGTACACGCTACCAGACCACGCTATTTAATTAAGACTTTAAATTATGAGTCTTTTTCTATTTTAACAGGAGGTGGATATTACTAAAATATTTCGAGGAAGCTCTCCAAAAGACTTCTATTTGATACAAACCCATGTATCTGGTTGGCCCATCAAGGAGGAAACATTCATCACGTGATCTTATTTTCAACATCGTCGTTATTTTCACTAAAATAATTATGATATGCCAAATGAAAAATGTTTTATTTTTGCCATCTAATAAAATGTTTTGAAATGTTGAGTTATTCTTATCTATCGTATTGTTAATAGTTATTGTAAGAATTTTGACCCCACGACATCGGTGGTTTTAGATATACCAGTTATATTTTTAAGCTCATCACTTTTGAGGTACATGTGCCTATAGTTTCACAATGGAATATGTGGAGATAACGAACAGTATTCGAGCTCAAAAGTCCATTAAACATTACAAAATAGGAGCAGAGCAAACACGGACTTCTAAAACATCAGAGTTGGGATCAGGTTTTATGGAGGAGTGAGCATCCCCTGTCGGGGTAACTTATAACTTTTAATGTTTGCATCTCAAAGTAATGGATTAAGAAGAGCTCCTTCGTATATAACATGTTATGATAAATTTACATGAAGCTGTAAGTGCATAGTGAACCAAGTAGTCCATCGCGTGTTTGCGCCAATGGTGACATTTGCTGGATTCCTCACATGAAATCAACTGTGATCTATCAAGCCGATCACATGAAGAAATTTCAAAGAATATCAAAAATGGTCCACATGACATTCAACAAGAAAGATGCAATTTATTGATGTTGACATGCAACTTAATATTTATGTTAACGAGTAATATATTTGTATTAACATGCATTTTATTGAAGTTGGCATGCACCAATTTACCTTGCAATGGATGGTTGCGAAATTGTCCGAATCACAGGACGGATATTTTTGTCACGTTGTATATTTTGAATTAAACGGGTTGCAGTAAATACAAAATTTACAATAAGACAACTAGTTGTCATGTTGTATAAATTTTGTATTTAATGCCAACCTTGTAAATTCAAAATTTACAACATAACATATTTAGGCTTGGCTCTCAACATGTACACAGCTAGCATTTGTGTCTGAAATGATTAATAACGTTACACACATAGCTTTTCAAAAAAAAAAAATAATAATAACAAAAATTAAAAAAAAAAAATCGGGGTCAATACGCTTCTTTTGGCGCTAGGGTACATTTAATTTGACCTTTTTGTACTTAAACATAAATCACTTTTTCAAAGTTTTTCCTCCAATATTTTTCATCCAAATAAATCATGGGACCAAATATACTCTTATTCGATATTGAAAAGACAATTAAAAATTGTGACAAAGAAAAAGTTTCAAATTACTTAGAATAATCAATCATTTGTTCTTTCTGCGCTCACAAAATTTAAGCAGAATGATCTAAGTTATCTTATATATTCGGAAAAGAAAATCAAAAGTGGGGGTCTATGATGTAATTTTTTAGATATTACTAAAATGCATTAATTTTAGTTTAAAATTGACCCTATTTTCCCCTAAACTTTCAGAATATATTTGCAATATTTGTCACAATATGATGGTAGAACTCACTACACAAGGTAACTCTGTGTGTAGCCTGCAGGGAAAAATAGGAATCAGAACTAATCAGTCTAAAGAGAAAAATTGATAATTTTCTTCTATAAAACACCTTCCTCTACAAAATATAGTTCCTCAGTAATTGCTTTTTGTATTGAATTTAATCATGGGATTTTAATTGAATATAGTTGAATTTGCATTGTAAAATCCAAATTTAATGTGAGAACTACAATATGATGCAGAATTTTAGAAATAAAAGTCCAGACAAAAATCTGCTCAAATGCTCAGGATCGAACCTCTTTTTAAAAGACTTTAATTAAAGCAATATCAGCTGTATTTTAAGAATTTTGCAGGCGCTTTTAGATCTATTATAAATGAAAAAAGCAAAGATAAGGAACAGTGATCGAACTAAAAAAAATCTACAAACAATACAAATATGTGAATAGGACATAAAACACGGACCCCGGGAATTCCAGAGGTGGGATCAAGTGCCTAGAAGGAGTAAGCATCCCCTGTTGACAGGTCACATCCTCCGTGAGCCCTATGTTTTGATAAACCTTTATGATCAATAAGACTAAAGTTAAGCGAGAAATCTATCGGAGGAAAATTTATATACTTTAGAATGTTTAGTACTAGTCTTATATAAAAAATCACTTTTTGTGCAGGGCAACAAAATTGTAATTTTGCTTCAATCAGAGAGCTTCTTGATAGTCTTTCTAATGCAAATATGAATTTAAAAAAGTGTTATATAAAAAAAATTATTACACTATTAGATGACCAGAGTAAACAATGGTCATCCTTGGTGGCTGCACGGTCCTGGTGGTGACGCTCTATGATTTGGTCACACAATAAATTTGCATTGGTTCAGGTTGTCAATCCGTTCCGAGTCCGTTTGACATTTACTTTTCCTTCATTGCCAAAATAAACCTTAAACTCCCTTAAACCGGATCAGGGATCTATGAAGGTAAGACTGATCGAATATTTTTGACTTTTATATCATCTTATATACATTCATTAGAGGCATTGTTGTTTCTATAAACAAACATTCTTAATTGCCAAAGTAGTAGACATTATATGACATATAACATAAATTTCTGCAAGCTTCTTACTTGCTTTAATACGTGTTATTTTTTAATCATCATATTTACTTGAGAAATTATTGATGAGACTCTACAATAAAAAAGGTTTCGGCATACTGCTATTAAGTTTAAACATAAACTAGGCTCACAACTCTTTTGGAAGAAAGAAATTGTTCTTAAATACATTCTTTTTCTAAATTTCAATTCACGTCTAAAAGGTCATTACACTATACACTGTTTGTTTTATAAATGTCCTTTAAAGGAAGTCTTGTATTAGTAAATTAAAACAAAACTGTCCTTAAAATTCCACATTTCCCCCCAATGGGACCAATAAGTGATTTCACTCAGTACTTTTGTTTTATTTTTGAAAAATTGATAGTTTTCACATTCTAACTTCTCCAATCAACACGTTTCAATTTTTTTTTTTTATAAAATCGGAAGATTATTATTATAAAACATAAGAAATGTCGGAATCTTATGTGAATTGGTAAATCGCTGTATGTGCAAAGAATTACAATATGGACGAAAAGGGCACAACATGAAGAAAGCACAACAGAACATAAATCAACCAATGTCATCAAAATGGCCAACAATGAACAGTTTAATGTCTCATGTGGTAAAATATTACAGGAAAATTACGCTGATCTGACCAAATTCTACTGCATATAAAGTCACACAGGAGTATGGGGATCTTATATTCATGATTATGTATGCACTTAATTTGCTAACTTCTGATTTTTCCTGCGTTACAAAAACTTCATAGAAAGAAAAAGTTTTCATTTATCTTTTCTGTAAATATTAATCTTGTAAATTTTACATTAAATTTTAAAAAAATTATATTCAAAATAAAAAGTATAGATAATATACATCAATAAAAGTAAAGATAACATTATACCGTGAATAACGTTAATTGACATCTGTCTTTTTTTTTTTTTTTTGGTTAATATCGAACATTTGTCTCGTGTTAATCATGCAGTTTAGATACACTATTCAGCTGTTCTAAAGAATAAAATCAGACTAACTTGCTGCAAGTCATCTAGAAAATTGTTATAAGATTTAATTTTTTTTTTTTGAACAGGAAACATACGTGATCAAAGATGCGCCTTTTAGTTTATTCTGTCTTGGCTATCAGCATACTCCATGTGTGCATCTCTCAAACAGAGATTCGAAGGAGCAGATGGACAGTAAGTGGATCCTCTTCTGGTCAGAGATCAGGGTTAGTCTCGAACTCCATCATACCTTATAGAATTTTAAACAGTGAAGTTATAGAGACTCCAATCCAAATTGAGTCACTACCGGAAGTGCTAGGAGAGGAAGCACGTGGTACAAACAGAATCCAAAACGAGGCACTTTCATCTTTATTAAACGCAAGACAAACAAACGGGGATCGGAAATCAGTGTTTTATTCTCAGTATCAGGGATTTCAGCCCGTTAGTTTGTCGTTGACGGATGAAGACTCTTGCTATACAAGGATAAAGGCAGAATTTGATCGAGCATATCCAAGACTTCCATCTCTTGTTTCGGATGTGACTTCAATAAATACCATGCTTGACCCAGTGCCGCAACGTGTATCCGAGCTTCCTTTAGGGATTTCTCCAATATATGTATTATCAAAAAGAACAGACCCTATTGCTTATGTTCCTTATAGACTCGATAGTACAGGGGCTCCATTAAGGGTTCCGTTCCACAGGGAGACAAGGAGATTAGCCTATCCCGATTTCCCCCTCCTGATACCCTACACGCAACTTTCAATCAATAACCGGTCTGGAAACAGAAATTACGTAATTTTTATTCCATTTCAGCCAAATGTAAATAGAATTCAGAGCAACTGTCTACCTGTTTCAGTTCCTGTCACCTCCCGTAGGGAAGATTTTCCAAAATATGTACCATACAGAGTCAGATTCAGCAGAATGCAACCAAATGGTCTGACAATTCAATTTTAAGATACATACCTAAGAACAATATTAATGAGAATGCAATATATTTCTTGGGCTTACAAAATACTTAGATATTGCTTCGGCTTTTGTCTTTTTAGCTGTATCATAGAATTGATGACGAAATGAATTAATAGTTTCCACGTTTTCAGCAGTATTTTATTATCAATGAACCATATTTCCTTAGAATGTGATACAGAAAATCATACTAAGACGACAAATTTGTAAACTATTGAAGAAACATTTTATAAAGTCTGATTCGCGCCTTATTTCTATGAATAAATATGAAAACTACGAAATATTTAGTGTTCGACTCTTTGAATTTTTTTTAGATGTAAATATGCTCTATCCCAGAGAAATAAATGTATTGGGGGTGGCCGGGGGATACTTGTTTTGTTAGACAATATACACGCCTTTCCAAATATGTGTATACCCCAAAAAGTGTTTGTTTTTTTTAGTTTTGTAAATTTTCAGGCTCCAGGGTCATTCAACTTAGACGAGTTCACTTTTGATTTCAATCGCATTTGTACAAAAGGAATACTGTAGTGGAAAAGTGAGACTGGGATCAAAAGTGAACTCAACCAAATTTTATGGCCCCAGAGCAAGATCAGTTGAATATAGTCTTTTATTAGAATGGCCAAAGATAAGCTTATTGCAATGTGTACATAAGGTCACGTGCTACCCACGTCATTTTTTAGGTTGATGACCTCTATGCATAGCATATCTGTAGGAACGGGGGGGGGGCGTGCCCCCCCAATAATTTTGCGATATATAGACATAGCTACTATATGCTTGCGCCCCCTCAATAATACCATCTGATGACCCTTTTTTTGCTTGTCAAGGAAATTTTGAATCTTTGTTAGTGCCCCCAAACTGAAAATGTTTGGTTGTTTCCCCCCCCCCCCCCAACTGAAATTGCTTCTTACGGGCCTACTAAGATTATTAAACAAGATCATTCCCAAGTTTGTCTGTCGTTACATATATGTTAGTCGAAACTCCAATTTGCTAACCAAAACCAAAATGAAAATCCAAAATACTTTCGAAGAAATCACCATAAAAGATTGAGTGGACTTTTAATCACAGAAATCTGACGTTTACTCCCCCACCATCACCCCCAACACTTTCTGAGAGTTTTTAAGGCACGATAAATTATCCAAGATATATGAATTTCTAGTCTAGTATACCTATATTGCGATTTCTGATATCATTTTTCCGTTTTTGTTACGTTTTAGAGATTGTCCCTCTCCGGTATATCAGGGACTGGGTATGCATAAAAGAAACACAATCGGGGTCCCACTTCGAGGGAGATTTTCAACGTAAAAACAGCTTTACTAATGGAGTTTATGCAAGAAGCAGGTCTGGGAGAAGATGGTGTGCAAACCTGTTCTGTTCGTATCCTGTTTAAGTGTAATAATTTATTTGTCCTGAATTCGCGATTATTTACCAGACAGAGCTAGCAAATCGGAAATTCTTGGTTGTTTTCCACAATCCATAAGCAAGTCCTCCATTCGGCAAACCTCGGATGATTCTGTCTCCTTCATCAACAGGTTAGGCCGAGTGACAAAACCTCCTGATTCCCTGTGAGTTAGAGAAAAATGAATCGAGACTTGTAAATAATCGTAAATTTAAGACAAATAAGGAATATTTAATGGGCATCTAGCTGTTGATTGAAAAAAAAATATCCACGTGTTTCAGTCATTTTATCTCTGTCATCGCTTTTAAGTTAGAAGTTCAGAAGCCACCTCACTGTGACAGAAAATAATCGCGTTCTGTGATTCGATTACGCTATGACCTCTTACCCCATATTATTTTCTCTTCAATAACTTCTTTTAAAGAAAATATTTGCAAATTTAAAAATAATGAATATCATATTAATACATGTGCATAGGAAACTAACGGATATTGTGAGTCAAAACACCTTGCTAAGTATAAACTGTTTCATACATATGTAGTTTTCCACAATGCTTTATGGTAAATGGTCTGGTTTAAACTATAGATTTTCTTCTTTTGGTGTCTGTAAACCACAAAGCCAAAAAAAAATCACGTTGGTATGGTAAGTTACTTAGTGTATTATTCAACCTGAAAAATTCTTTACGTACATTTTCTTCGTAATGGCCGAAATTATGGATTCTCTAGGTCATAGGATACCTAAAATCTGGATAAAGTTGGGTATTTATCAAAACATCCTTAATTTCTTTTTTTTTTGGGGGGGGGGGGGGTAAAACATGGTAAAATCAGACTAAATTAATATTTATTTTGGGAAAATTCATTTTTTTTTTCACAATTTTGCATTGAATTTTAATTGTAGATTTGAGGAGAACTCATCAAAATGGACAACAGAAGACACTGCTGCATGAACTTCTTCAACAAAAAAATATCCATATGCTTCATTGTACGAATTTTTAATAACATATTGCCATTTAAAATAAGATACTACAAAAAATTCTTAAATGCAAACTTTTCCTCTAAGATGCAGACTTACTTACGGAATGAACTACCCCTGAAAAAAATCTTTGGACTACTTTGTATGATTCCACCATGTTATCTTAAATTCTTAACTTGATAAGAGGGCCCATGTTTTTTTAATTGGTCATAGCAATAGTATACTCTTCAAAGAAAGAAAGAAAGAAAGAAAGAAACACTTAGTAAAATTTCAGTGACACATTCATAAGAATTATTCAGTAGAATGACGTATTCATAATAAAGAACTGTGGTAAACAATGGATCTACAATCTAAATGACAAAATTACTTAAGAATTTTACAATCATAGACAGTTCAAGGTCAGCAAAGATCAATATCTAGTATCCCCCCGACACCAATGATAGCCTAAAAGGCCATCCAAATGGACGAAAAATACTGTATTGGAATGCTATCTCACTCTTAATATAAAGCTTTGGTCAGCTCTTGCAGAGTCTGGGGATGCGCTTGCTTTGGCGGATATGCCTATCCATTTTGTTCAATGCATGCTCAATCTGGCGATTTAGATGGCCAAGACAGAACAGGATGCTGTGGCTTTCCAAGAATGCGCATGTCAGTTGAGCCTCTGTGTATTGTCAGATTGAAATACGGCTCCGGGATGCTGCATTATTAGAAATGCATGTTCAGTTAGGATTGTTAGAGTGCCGTTTTCCGTCAAAGCCCTTTGAATATGGACCAAATCAGTCCTACTTGTATATAATACCGTTTTCCACTTCAAAATACGTCGCCCGCGTGGAGCAGGGATTAGAGCGTCAGCTCAAAAGTCGCGGAGTAAGGATAGATTCTTACGTCGCGGGTTCTAATCCACTGCGGGTCCATCGGATGAGACTGTATAAACCGAGGTCCGCTGTCGCAGTAGGTGTTGGCACGAAAAAGATCCCTCACTGCTCAATGGCCTTGAGTGCCGAGCATAGGTTAGAATTTGCAGCCCTAAATTGGCAAGTGGCGGCGTCTCCATATGAGTGAAAAATTCTCGAGAGGGACTTTAAACAACATACAAACAAACAAACAAACTTCAAAATACTACCACCATCAAATCTATCAACCCCCAGAGGCAGTTTTTTTTTGTAAAACTTTGATTACAAAGCTTATGCACTCTGACTTACAAATTTTGGACCAGTACGGCAGTAGCTCACAGGCGCTTGACGTTTTTAACCTTTCTTTCCATAAATAAAAAATCCCCCATACTATAATATTATAGTATGAGGGATTTTTTATTTATGGAAAGAAAGGTTAAAAACGTCAAGCGCCTGTGCAGTAGCTGTACCAAACTGTTCAGCGGCGTTACTTTGGACATACTCTGTTGGTTTGAGACCTTTGAAGTCGATATTGGCGGTGTTGTAGGGTCAGAACAATGGCATGAATAAATCCTCTGGCGATAATTTCACCATATGGTAGTCAATTGCAAATGTTCTTGTTCTAAGATATTCTGAGCAGTTTAAGGATAGCTAATGCTGTCGACTACGTCATTCTGAAATGTTGATGAACATCATGCAAAGCGTTCTGCAGATGTCACGCGTAGTCTGCCATATTTTTCGCGATCGTTGTACCATGCTCTTGGTACTTAGTAATTGTTTTATAAGTTAAATATGGTGCTTTGTGCAACATTAAAACCTCTTGCAATTGTAGACAGTAGTACACATGCTTCCAGTTGCCCAGTTTCCTTTTTTGCGATATGCATCATCAGATGCAGATTTTTAGGTAGCGTCAATTTTCAGGAAAACAAAAACAGATCAAAATATTAAGCTTTTGATAGCCGTTTTGTACCTGGAGGATGTGGATCAGAAACTAACAAAAGAAAAGTGTAACCAAAAAAGACCAAATTTCAGTATTATGCAAAATCGGGTCTTTTTGTCTGTGAGTTTTGTAGAATGGCTGTCGGTAATAGCGTTAAAAAATTATGTATTTTACTAAAATGAATCATATCCATCTAAAAAATTGTGACAAATTCAGGGTATTATTCTTATTATGCGTTTTTTCCCCTCTTTTTTAACAGTATGTTGTACACAAAAGCCAATCCTAAACCTCTGTTATGGTTGGACGGTGGTCAGAGTTACTCCGCTTTGGTCAATTCAGCCCAATGATCTATACATTGATAGACGACAGGCAAATCTTTTAAAACTTGCGAAACCATAAGATTAAAATCTTAGCTCAATCTAAGCAGTCAGTGTCTTTATACAGGCCTGTAGGAAGCAAATTCAGTTGGTTTTTTTGGGGGGGGGGGGGGGGGGCGCACAGCCATACATTTTCAGTTGACAGTTGAGGGGGCACTACCAAAATTTCCTGACAAGCAAAAAACAAGGTCATCAACTACCAAGAATTCCATGACAAGCAAAAAAAAAAAAAAAAAAAAAAAGGTCATCAGTAGTTTTTATTGAGGGGGCACAATCATATAGTATCTATATTTACTATAGTAATCTATATATCGGCAAAATTATTTGGGGGGGGGGGACCCCGCCCCCTTCCCCCGTGCCCCCGGTTCCTACGGCCATGTTATAACTTTACATGGAGAAATAAGAAAATGAAGAATATTTCCAAAGTTTTGTCTGGTTCTGTCCGATGTCTAACTCTTGTTAGTATGCACATCATGTTTACACACGTAACAACTGTAGTGGTCTTTTCCTCTACTTAAAATCACTCTGTAACTATCAACAAAAGTAGCTACTATCAAGCCGCGATCAGGAAAAGGTGCAAGATTCTAAAAATGTATCTGAAAACTTCCCGTACACTCTCGTATTCACTGATGTATTTCAGCAGTGCTCTATCAAGAGGCCAAAGTCAACATCGCTGAACTGACAGTGACGTGTCCAGAGCCATATGCTTACTCAGAAATCACTCTTTATCATATTCCTTTGTATGTCGAATACATCATTCAGACTTAGTAAGATTCACCGGTCATTTAGAACAATTTTACCAATAGTGTAGACTTTTGGTGGTGTTGCTTAAAACTGTGAGATATGCAAGTCCCACCTATTGGTTTCCTGCACCAATTAATATCTCTGAAATTATCCGAACAACTCTATTCATATTGAGCATGTTCGACTCAAAATTCACAGAATTTACAGAATTGTGTGACAGATTGATGCAAAGTTACTTTAAACATGTCCAAAGTATCAGTGACTGAGAACTACACAACACCTTGGCAAGATCTGCAAAAAAAGGTCTTGTGAAATTGTGTACTGCACAAAACAGTATACTTCAATCTGACAAGCAAAAAAAAAAATTAATAAAAAATAAAGCTTATTTACTGTCCACATCCTGGAATTTTCCAGTACTCGACCTTACAACATCAAAAAGTGTGTGTGTGTGGGGGGGGGGGGGGGGCAGCATCTGAAGGAAAATTTACTGTACCAAATAACTATACTCAGAAAAAAGTACGGGGGTTACCCCCCTCCCCATCCCCCGTTCTACGGGCCTGTGTGTTCAACAATTCTGAACGAGGCCGAGTGTTACTCGAGTGGGCATAACGAGGCCGAGTCTAACTCGAGTGCGCATGACTTTGCGCAGCTTTTTAGTTTCATGCTGTCGTAGGTGTACGGAAGCCCATTTAGTACTTATCAAAATATTTTTGAATTTGATATAACGAATTGTGAAGTCCAGGCTTTTTGATATCATTGACAGCTGCTTTTTCAATAAAAATGGAACTCGTAAATATACTTACCTTGTCATTGGTCATTTGCAAAATTATTTTGTTAAAAACATTCTGATTGTACACACAAGTACTCTGAAGTTGACATTAAAAAGATGCTTGAGCTTCTGATTGACAATATCTATGTGGTTTTTGGAGACCAGGTCTTCCAACAATCTATTGGAATATCCATGGGTACCAATTGCGCCCCGTTATTAGCAGACCTTTTTTTGTATTCATATGAAGCAGAATTTGTCCAAAATCTTGTACGTGAAAAGAAGAAAACACTTGCTGTGGCCTTCAACTCGACATTTAGATATATCGACGACGTATTGTCAATTAACAATGGCTATTTCCATTCTTATTTAATTTAATTCGTTAAAACAATATCTTTGAATTCGTTATAATGAAATATGTGGAGATAACGAACAGTATTCAAGCTCAAAAGTCCATTAAACATCACAAAATAGGAGAAGAGCAAACACGGACCTCTAAGACATCAGAGGTGGGATCAGGTGCCATGGAGGAGTGAGCATCCCCTGCCGACCGGTCACACCCGCCGTGCGCTCCTTGTCATGATCGGGAAATTACGGAAAAATCCGTCGACAATTTAGTGTGTAAATAATGACCTAACAATTAGTATGAAAAAAGTCAGTCAGCATTTGACTCAATGACAGATTGCAAATGCTGAATTGCTGACTAGGTCATTGTATCGACCATAGAACTTCCGAAATGATGACTTTAAACGAGACTGCTGATATTCCTGTTTCATCAACTTGTTTGTCAATAACTTACCTCGTTTTAGAAATTGTTCATACGTAGAACATGCTCTGGCATATCAAAACAGCTGAGAGATATAAACTCCGTATGCAGGTGATAAGGGTATATTGCTGCATAGATAAGGGAAGTTGACGATTGAAAAGTTAAAGTCATCACGTTCATCACAAAGCTTTGTTGTTAGATTACCATTAACGTCTTTTTCTAATAGAATATCCAAATATGAAACAGATGTGTCAGTCGAGTTGAAGGCCACAGCAAGTATTTTCTTCTTTTCTCGAAAAGATTTTGGACAAATTCTGCTTCATATGAATACAAAAATAGGTCTGCTAATAATGAATTTTATCTGTTATAACAGATTTGTTTAATTCATTATAACAAATTCAAAAAATTGGTATAAAGAATTAAACTCGTTTTTACGAATTCGAAATCTTGTTATTAAGAATTTAATTCTTTAATTTGTTATAACGCATTAAATTCGTTAAAATCAATTCGACAATTCGTTATATCGAATTCATATATATTTTTCTATAGACCCCGATTGTTGAATTTGATGAAACGAATTTAATTCGTTATAACAAATTTTAGAATCTGTAATAACGAATTTAATTTGTTATAACAAATTTTGAATTCGTAATAACGAATTCAACAAATCTGTTATAACAGATAAAATTCGTTATAACGAATTCAAAGAAATTGTTATAACGAATTAAATTCGTTATTATAGATTCTAAAATTTGTTATATCGAATTCAAAAATATTTTTGATAGGTTCTAAATGGGCTTCCAAGCCTACGACTGCATGAAACTAAAAAGCTGCGCAAAGTGACGCTCACTCGAGTTAGACTCGGCCTCGTTATGCCCACTCGAGTTAGACTCGGCCTCGAGAAGTTAGAATTGTTGAACACGCAGGCCCGTAGAATGGGGGGTGGGGAAGGGGGTAACCCCCGTACTTTTTTCTGAGTATAGTTATTTGCTACAGTAAATTTTCCTTCAGATGCTGGTTGCCACCCCCCCCCCCCCATTTTTTGCCGCGGTATAGTGGTATAGTTAAACTGATGTAATGTGCTAAATAATGTATTAATAAAGTTTGGTAGTGAAATAAAGTTGGAGTGACCTCCTCACTATATAACATATTTATTTCTAACATATGTAATAACTTATAAAAATTGAAAAAAAAACCAGTCTGAAATCTACGAAATATTTATTGAATGGATGCAAAACGAGGCCATGCAATAGACATACATATGCTACACAAAAAAGTATCACTAATATGAAAACAGTTCATGCTTTGCAATTTTTTTCTCTCAAGACATTCTAGATAACCTTTATTTCTAATCATAGGATTGCATCATATTAATAATTTGAGAGAGAGAGAGAGAGATTTTCATTCAATACAGATTTATATGGTTTTTCATTTATAGTAGTGATGGTCCTGACCAGGAAGAGGCGTGTAATTAACGGTAAGGCTATCACGCAGGCTTGTATGCTCATACATGTGCACAGGATTTTTCTTTAATCTAAAATAAGTTTTTAAGATAAAAATAATCTTAAGGAAACATGTATGAAAACTACAATAAGGAAAAATGCTTATACGAAAAAAACATATACATAAATAGTAAAATCTACCATATCTTTAACGTCTGGTTTCCAAAGAGCAAGATAGAAGGGGTAAAATGGCGGAAGAAACGAATTAAGAGAAAGAAGTTAAAATGGAAGAAAATATCCTACAAGAAAACTTCAAACGATCTGAAGTCCGTTCGTGGAAGAAATCCAAGATGAATTGGGTACTTGAGCAAATTTTAGAATCTGTTTAAAAGAATTTAATTTGTTATTTGTTATAACAAATTTTTGAATTCGTAATAACGAATTCAAAAAATCTGTTACAACAGATAAAATTCGTTCAAAGATAATGTTATAACGCATTAAATTCGTTATAACAAATTCGACAATTCGTTATATCAAATTCAAAAATATTTTTGATAGGTCCTAAATGGGATTCCGTATAGGTGCAACGTAACACCTCTCCTAAGTATTGTAATTTTAATTAGAAATTAACATTATTTTACATTATCTGTAACGTTTATGGGTCTTAAAATGTGCTTTTAAGACAATGATTAGGAATAAACGCTGCTGCTTTCACGACGTCAGTTTTACTGGTTCTGTAAGCAATGCAT
This sequence comes from Saccostrea echinata, assembly GCF_033153115.1. Taxonomy (NCBI): domain Eukaryota; kingdom Metazoa; phylum Mollusca; class Bivalvia; order Ostreida; family Ostreidae; genus Saccostrea; species Saccostrea echinata. The sequence goes on along the minus strand of NW_026889771.1, from coordinate 1,225,435 downwards.
GACGCTGAAGAATGACGCATGACTCGCTTGAGTATTCAAATAATAATACTTGGATTGCTGGTATGCTTCTTTTGATGTTCTTCCAACTCTTATTTAATAAATGTCCATGGACGTCTTGAATACTAACTCGTTATGACGTGTGCTGAATAAGTCCTTATAACGAGATACTAACTGGAAGTGGGGGTATAATTTTGTGAGTTCAGTGCTCAAGTACCCAATTCATCTTGGTTTCCTTTCACGAACGGACTTCAGATCATTTAGAAGTTTTCTTTTAGCATATTTTCTTCCATTTTAACTTCTTTCTCTTAATTCGTTTCTTCCGCCATTGTACCCTTTCTATCTTGCTTTTTGGAAACCAGACGTTAAAGATATGGTAGATTTTACTATTTATGTTTATGTTTTTTCCGTGTAAGCATTTTTCCTTATTGTAGTTTTCATACATGTTTCCTTAAGATTATTTTTATCTTAAAAACTTATTTTAGATTAAAGAAAAATCCTGTGCACATGTATGAGAATACAATACCTTACCGTTAATTACACGGCTCTTATTGGTGAGGACCATCACTACTATAAATGAAAAACCATATAAATCTGTATTGAATGAAAATATCTCTCTCTCTCTCTCTCTCTCTCTCTCTCTCTCAGATTATTAATATGATGCAATCCCATGATAAGAAATAAAGGTTATCTAGAATGTCTTGAGGGAAAAAATTGCAAAGCACCTTTTTGTGTAGCATATGTTTGTCTATTGCATGGCCTCGTTTTGCATCCATTCAATAAATACCTAACAAAAAATACTATAGTTAACTATAGTTAACTATGGTGATAACTTTGACACTATGAAAACTTTTATTTACTATAGTGATAACTTTGACACTTTGATTTACGATAGTGATAACTTTTTACACTTTGATTTACTAAAGTGATAACTATGAAAACTTTCATTTACTATAGTGATCACTATGAAAACTTTGATTTACTATGGTGAAAACTTTGATTTAGTATAGTGATTACTTTGAAAACTTTGGTTTACTATAGTGATCGCTTTGATACTATACTGATCACTTTGACACTTTGATTTACTTATTGATCACTATGAAAATTTTGATTTACTAGTGATAACTTTGACACTATAGTGATAACTTTGAAAACTTTGAATTACTATAGTGATCACTTTGACACTATAGTGATCACTTTGAAAACTTTGAATTACTATAGTGATCACTTTGACACTATAGTGATCACTTTGAAAACTTTGATTTACTATAGTGATCACTTTGAAAATTTTGATTTACTATAGTGATCACTTTGACACTTTGATTTACTATAGTTAACTATGGTTTACTATAGTAAACTATATTTAACTATAGTATTTTTTGTTAGGGATATTTCGTAGATTTCAGACTGGTTTTTTTCAATTTTTATAAGTTATTACATACTTTAAAAATAAATATGTTATATAGTGAGGAGGTCACTCCAACTTTATTTCACTATCCAAACTTTATTAATACATTATTTAGCACATTACATCAGTTAAACTATACCGGGGGGGGGGGGGGGGGCAACCAGCATCTGAAGGAAAATTTACCGTAGCAAATAATACTGTACTCAGAAAAAAGTACAGGGGTTGCCCTCCTCTTCCCCATCCCCCATTCTACGGGCCGGTGTCTTGAACAATTCTAACTTAACGAGGCCGAGTCTAATTCGTACGAAAGCCTATTAGGATTAATCTAAGGAGAAAAAAATATATAAAAAGGCGTTATAACGCCTTTCAAAAAGGTGTAATAACGCGAAAAAAGGCGTTATAACGCCTTTTCAAAAGGCGTAATAACGCGAAAAAGGCGTGATAACGCGAAAAAGGCCTTATTACGCCTTTCTAAACGGCGTTATCACGCCTTTCTAAAAGGCGTTATTATGCCTTTCTAAAAGGCATTATTACGCCTTTCCAAAAGGCGTTATTACGTGTTTCTAAAATGCGTTATTATGCCTTTTGAAAAAGCGTTATTGCGCTTTTTCAAAAGGCGTTATTACGCCTTTCCAAAAGACATTATTACGCCTTTTCAAAAGGCGTTATTGAGCCTTTCCAAAAGGTGTTATTATGCCTTTCTAAAAAGCGTTATCACGCCTTTCAAAAAGGCGTTATTACGCCTTTTTCTTTCAATACATGATGAACTTAGCCCACCCCGGGGCCTGAAATCATACCCTCGGGACATGAATTTCACAATTAAATATAGGGTTAATTTCTCAAAAAAATAATTTAAACAATTGTAATTAGATTTCTAGGTAAAAAGATATTTAAATGTGTAATATATTTTCCATGTTAAACCAACTTAGTCCTTCTCTGATGCCAGACACATCTACGAAGGTCATGGATTTAACAAATTTGGTTGAAGGCTAATTGCTCATTTTACCCATGCAAATAGTTTGCCTGCTTTTTTCCAAGAGGAAAGAATTTTTTTTTCAAATTTGACATGAATTTTTAATACATGGCCAGCAAAGCCCATGCTGCATCTGAATATATCCTGGATTTTCACAAGCAGAGTGCTGACTTCAGTGGAGGATCTAGGGGGGAGGGAGGAGGGCGCAGTAGAAGGCAGGGGGGTGGGTTGGGGGCCTGCATTGAAGTCCCCAGTGGGTCTAGGGCAAAGCCCTGGTGGGGGCCCGGAGGCGAAGCCCCCGGAAGCTGACGAATTCTTACAAATAAGATGTTTTTTCCTTGATTTTAGGATAATGGATATATAAGTTCTACATACAAAAAAATCAAACGGGGGGTGCGCCCGGCGCGCCGGCCCTGGATCTAATTAAAATAACGTCTTTCCTTATTTGGATATTTATAACGACTTTTTAAAAATTCGTTATAAAAATTCCTTTGAATTATAACAAATTTTATCTGTTATAACAGATTTGTTTCATTCATAATAACAAATTCAAAAAATTGTTATAACGAATTAAACTCGTTTTTACGGATTCACGATCTTGTTATTACGAATTTAATTCTTTGAAAGGAATTCTCAAATTTGTTATAAAGAATCAAAATCTTTAAAATCAATTCGAAAATTCGTCATCTCGAATTCATATATATTTTTCTATAGACCCTGATTGTTGAATTTGATGAAACAAATTTATTCGTTATAACAAATTTTAGAATCTCTTAAAACGAATTGAATTTGTTACATTAATTTTTTGAATTCGTAATAAAGAATTCAACAAATCTGTTATAACAGATAAAATTCGTTATAACGAATTCAAAGAAATTGTTATAACGAATTAAATTCGTCATCACAAATTCGACAATTCGTTATATCAAATTCAAAAATATTGGGATTCCGTATAGGTGCAACGTAAGTATTGTAATTTTAATACGAAATTAACATTATTTAACATTATCTGTAACGTTTTTGGGTCTTAAAATGTGCTTTTAAGACAATGACTAGGAATAAACGCTGAAATAGCTTTCACGAAGTCATTTTTTTCTGATTCTGTAAGCAATGCATGACGCTGAAGAATGACGCATGACTCACTTGAGTATTCAAATAGTAATGACCGTTCACGGTAGCTCAGTCGGTAGATCGCTCGCTCCGTGATCGGGAGGTCGTGAGTTCGAATCTCGGCCGCGACAGACCTAAGTCGATAAAAAATGGGTATAGCAACTGTTCCTTCGCCATGCGCTCGGCACTTTGAAGTGAAAGTTGCGGGTCCTTCGGATGAGACCTTAAAAACCGAGGCCCCGTGTCACGGCAGGCGTTGACACGATAAAGATCCCTCACTGCTCAATGGCACTGAGTGCCGAGTAAAGGTCAAAATTTGAAGCCCTTCACCGGTATATGGTGACGTCTATATATGAATGAAAAATTCTCGAATGGGACGTAAAACAACAAACAAACAAACAATCAATCAAATAATAATGTTTAAATTGCTGGTATGTTTGTTTTGATGTTCTTTCAACTCTTATTAATAAAATGTCCATGGACGTCTTGAATACTAACTCGTTATGACGTGAGATGATTAGGTCGTTATAACGAGATAGTAACAGGAAGTGGGAGTATAATTTTGTGAGGTCAGTGCTCAAGTACCCAATTCATCTTGGTTTTCTTCCACGAACGGACTTCAGATCATTTAGAAGTTTTCTTTTAGGATATTTTCTTCCATTTTAACTTCTTTCTTAATTCTTTTCTTCCGCCATTGTACCCTTTCTCTCTTGCTCTTTGGAAACCAGACGTTAAAGATATGGTAGATTTTACTATTTATGTTTATGTTTTTTCCGTGTAAGCATTTTTCCTTATTGTAGTTTTCATATATGTTTCCTTAAGATTATTTTTATCTTAAAAACTTATTTTAGATTAAAGAAAAATCCTGTGCACATTTGTGAGCATACAAGCCTGCGTGATAGCCTTACCGTTAATTACACGCCTCTTCCTGGTCAGGACCATCACTACTATAAATGAAAAACCATATAAATCTGTATTGAATGAAAATCTCTCTCTCTCTCTCTCTCTCAAATTATTAATATGATGCAATCCTATGATTAGAAATAAAGATTATCTAGAATGTCTTGAGGGAAAAAAATTGCAAAGCATGAACTGTTTTCATATTAGTGATACTTTTTTGTGTAGCATATGTATGTCTATTGCATGGCCTCGTTTTGCATCCATTCAATAAATATTTCGTAGATTTCAGACTTTTTTTTCAATTTTTATAAGTTATTACATACTTTAGAAATAAATATGTTATATAGTGAGGAGGTCACTCCAACTTTATTTCACTACCAAACTTTATTAATACATTATTTAGCACATTACATCAGTTTAACTATACCGCTATACCGCAGCAAAAAAAAGGGGGCAGCTTTTCAAAGAACACTTTGGTGATAATTTATGTTTGGGAAAAAAGTGAGGGGGTAGCCCTTTCCCAGGTAATACGCTCCTGTAATAACAATGATTTTGCTTATTTCATAATTTATGGACCAAGAGTTTAACAAATATTTTTAAAATGCACGCGATTTCAATAATTGTTAAAAAGAGATTATGTATAATTGTTGGGAAAAAACGTATCTCCTTTACGGTTTTTTAGAAAAAGATTTTTTAAATTTGTTCAATTCAAGGACCTTGCTTTATGGCGAGCTATTGTGCTTGGTTTAAAAACGCCAGATACAGGACAAGAAATTGGGCTTGTGAGAAGTTAATACTAGTAGACCAAAAAAACCAGAAGACAGAGAATTTATTATAAAAAGGCACATTAATACATTGGGAAAGCTAAGTTCATGGAACCAATTTAAGTCAGTCAGTGTATTTCATAATACTCTAAATGCATATTTTATGTCAAAGTTAATCTTGCATATGATGTATATGAAGGACTTCCTAAAAAATGCCTTATTGCTTCCTTCCAAATCATCAGGATGCAGAAAGTCTATTATTTCCTCTTAGTCAACATAAGTTATGAGATAATTGCTTTTTATGTCTCTTAATTATTTTCCTTAAATCACTAATAAAAGAACAGCACGATTTTCACACAACAAACAGTCACAGAGCCCTGTTATAATTTCTTGCCCTAACAACAGCGCTTTGTCTTTAGCCGTTTTTTATAGTCTCGGTATATTGAATACTTATTGCATACAAGCTGATTTGTCAACGACATCATGCACTCATGGCATATTAATCATATTTACCCATCAATATTTAAGACAAAAATCATAAATAAAGCGCCACTGTCGGAGACACTAGGCCTATATGCGGCTTGTCAAATGAGGTGGACCTCGAAAGTGACAGAAATTGCAGGTAACACGTGCGCATTTCATCACAAAACCCCCTAGATGCCTCGCTATAAACTGCATGTCAAAGGAGGCCGGTTCTTTTCAGATTCGCTATAGGTCGTCGGTAAGGTAAGGCTTGCAAATGACCCCTGCTTCATAATACCGACAGTAAAATCTGCAGACATTGATGAAACATTTTTGGAAAGTTTCAGCAACTTTTTACACACATATAATCCTTTATTGAAATGTTTTCTCTTTTGCAGAAAATGGACTTATTCTGGCTTGCAACCTTTGCTCTGTGCATTCATTATGGATTTACACAGAATATTGGAGCAAACCAGATAAGGTTCGGAAGGCCTCGGTCGTTTCCATTAGGCCCTGCTCCTCGGTTTTCAGGGACACCGTTTGCAAGACCAATACCATCCAACAGACGACTGAACTTTATTCCTCAACCATTACCCTCTCGTCGACAAATTCTCTTTCCAAATGCTGCAAACTCATTTGCACCCGCGATGCCAACTACTTCGTCACTTTTGTCTGGGTCAGTGTCAGGTTTAAATTTTGGCAGAGTTAACCCACAGGGTCAAGGTCTTGTGACAGAACCAAGCGTTTCTGTGGATGTAGGGAATTTGGATTTTGGAGCCGTTGCGGAATCTGTGATGACGGATATGTTTAGAGAAACGATGACTGGGGACAATTCTTTGAGGAACAACAACGATTTGAATACAAACAGCCAAACATTCAGTCAAGGACAGCCAATTTCAGGGTTGCCCCCAGTTAACAGCGGCTCTCGTTTGGGTAGCAATGTCCTACAAAATAACCCAATTTCAAATAACTGGAATGCAAATTTAGATTCTCGGCCACCAATTGGTTCAGAACTTAGGCCAGTACATTTACTGAATGAAGAGGATTCTTTAAGCAACAGAATTAATACTAATAATAGACCTGAGATAAGACAAGCACCGTTACTTAATGGTGTCGGAGAATCTACAGAAAACAGAGTAAACATCAATTTTAGAGCAGAAAGCAGACCAAATTCAAATAATATGATTGGATTAAATGTTCCTCAGACACAACAAAATACTTCATCCCCGGTAATCTTAGCACCGGCTTTTCCCGGTTTCGCTCCATTGCAATTTCCGGATTTAGGTGATGACTCTTGGTTTTCTTACCTTAAGGGTCTTTTAGATCGCACTAGTCCTAACCTTCAGATATTTTCAAATTCAACAGGAGGTGGAATGTATCCTATTCCTCAACGCTTAACAGACCTTCCAAGAGGCACTATGCCAATCTACATTAAAAACTTCCGGAGCAACCCAGCCTACGTTCCTTTTAAACTTTCCGGCCAACCTTTCAACTTGCTTATTCCCTTTAACAGAGATAACCGTGAAATGATGTACCCGTATTTGCCTCTTTATATTCCATATCCAAACGTAGGTATTGATGTACCGGAAATTGGTATGCGTTTCGTAGCGTATCTTCCTTTTCAGCCTGATAGATACAGGACGTCAAGAGAGGGCGCTGGTGTCATAATTCCACAACTTTCTGCCCCTGGGTCGTTTCCGATATACGTTGATCGACGACCTGTGCTTGGGAATTTAATGCAACGGGTACGTCAACATCTATTACATAACATGGAAGTAACTCTGTGATGTGATATTGGGGTGCAGGCCCGTAGCAACGGTTTCAAAAGGGAGGACTTCCCCAAAAAATCTGACAAGCCAAAACAAACTTACCTAAAGGGGGGGGGCTTTCCAAAGTTATCTGACAAGCCAAAAAAAGCTAATTTACTGTCCAAAATCTTGGAATTTGCCAGTGCTCGACCTTACAACATTATAAAGTGGGTGGGGGAACCAGCATCTAAAGGAAAATTTACTATAGCAAAATACTATACTCAGAAAAAAGGGGGCACCCTGCCCCCTCCCCCCCCCCCCCGCATTCTACAGGCCTGGGGTGTGGTAGAGAGAACATTGTAAATGATAGGATTAAAGCAGGATAGGAATTTTGGTTAGGGAAAAGTACTAGTGCAAACGGAGGATAATTTACTCAAGTTCAATTTATTCACCCAAACCAAAATATTGATACATGGGGTACATTAATTGCATATATACATTGTATACAAATTGGCCAGAGGTACATATACAATACAAAAGGATGACAGACAATGAATAAATATTAAAAAGGGAGAAGAGGAAATGTATCAAGGTGGACAGACAGCATCATAAATTTTCAAAATTTTGAAAATAAACATGCATATATAGTTTTTTTCAGGATTTTTTTCGTTTTTGAGTTGACATTAATTCCATAAATTGAATAATGTTCGGTAGATGCCTGTGTATTATTTTTCTTACATTAACTAAAGCTTTACATTCAAGGATATTCATCAGTAATTTGAGCATTATTACAAAATGTATACAGATTCTTCCGCAAAGTGGTATACCATACCATCTTCCAGTTTATTCTGGTATAGATGATGATATGATTTGCAGTACGAAATTTTAAAAATATTTTTCTAAATTTAGAAGATTACTTATCAATATAATTTTCAAATCCAAGGTTTTGTTTAAAAATTATGTAAATTTGTCCTCAAAAGATATTGAATTTCCTCATCAAAAACATGTATAATTATCCTTTTTTTTTTTTTTTTTTTTTTTTTATTTCTTATTTTATAAAATTGAATTTGATATGAATATTATTTATGTGTAAATTCTGATATATAATTTTCTTTCAGATGGGGTGAAGTTGACTGGAATCTTATCATTACCTTTAACGGGATAATATCAGAGTCTACAAAACAATTGTACAACTGTCTTCTAAACAATGACTTGCAATGATTAGTACTTGAAAGATAAGCAGATTCGTACCAGAAACATTTGTGGGACCGTGTTTGATTTTTTGTGATTGGTTCGCCATTAATGTCCATCCATTTGGTTACCCTTTGACAGCAGTCCCGCAGTAAATCAGCTTAGGAATGCTGCGAGACTGACATTTGTATTCTCAGTGTCTGCCATAAAACAAAATTCTGTCAGGACTTTGAAGTTAAATTTCTATTGACAGCTCTGGTATTTATTTTGAATAAATTTTAGAGCTGTACTTAGATTTTTTTTTGTATATTTATTATTTTGTTTTTAATCTGTGTTTGAATTAATAAAAAAAAAAATATTAAGAAAATATGAGAAATAAATAAAGGCTAGATAAGACAGCAGAAGCCAGCCTCACTTCCGGTTTGAGTGCGTCCAACGTCATCAGCTTTTTATTTATTAAAACAGTAAAACATGTATCCATATTTTTCTTTACGACAGTGTTCAGTCTCGATCATCAGTTCATCATTACCGTTACTACAGGGCGAGTGTCTATGTGAATATTCCTGTTATTATTATTTTTGTACTTGGTTTAATTAATGATCTTGTGGTTCGTATAAGAACAAGATTATTGATTTCTTTCTTTTAAAGTGTTTTCTGGATACGTTTATTTCTCTTTCCAAAGAAATTCTTATATAGCATGTCCAAGAAAAATGAAGTCCTTGTTCTTGTTGTTTCTTTCTTTTTTTTTAAATAAAATGATATCCTCCTTCCCCAAGTTATATCACAGCCATCTCTATACATGTCTTTAAAATAATTTTAAAAAATATTAATAAAAATTATGGACTTAATAATTTTTGCAGTATAAATGTACAATTAATTTTAACTTCACTTTACAAAGTACTTCATGAGTATGACCTTGAGTCATGATTCATAAGACCTTTAGATCATCATAGACCCTTTATTTTTAAATGATTATGCATCTCATTCTCTGTGACCATGACCTTAGAGACGATATCTTACGAATAGCTTAAGGACATCAGTAACAACATACTAAAACTCGTGTTCGAATTTGTTCCATTGAAGGGTTCTAAAGTTTTAACCCGGAAACGATAAATAATGGCCAAGTGACTATGACCTTCTACATGTAGATATGACTTTGTTCAAAATCATGTCAATCTTTGGATCACCAGAAACAATATAAGTTTGAAAACAATCTAATCCATAAGTAGAATCTGGACACAATTTTGCTCAATGCATGACCTTGACCTGAATCAAAATCTTGAGACATCTTCAGGTCATGTATAACAACATACTTAAGTTGATGATCATTCAAAAATGATTGAGTTTTTGTGCCAGACAGACAATTATACCAAAACCAATATTTCAGATCTTCTTCCGGTTTGAGAGACATGATCACATAATGAGAACGTAGAAACGAAAGTTTAGATTCCCATAAAAATACTGTGAAAGTGTTTTATATAGCCAACAATTACAAAAAGCTATTAAAGCAATAGAGAATCGAGACAAATGCGCTCAACAATTGGCGTTTTTAAACGTTCATGTGTTTTTCTCACGTTGTTAAATAAATTTGTCGAGTTTCCCGCACTCTCATTCTGACAACATAACTTATTACATGTATGTTGTAAGGTCAATCGGTGTTAACAGCTAGTATACATGTCGCAATGTATGCATGGCCTGAAATGATTCAGCAAAATATACATATGCAAAACTAGTTAGAATAATCTAACAGTTACTGTGTCTCGGACAAACCCTCACCACCGGGTCCTTAGGATAATATCATTTTAACGATAGAACGTTCTATCTAATACAAAACGTCCCTCTAGGTCAAGTTATATTGGACCTTGTTCATCATGCATTCTTTTCTTGCATGTTTGGTCTTAATAACTGACAACTGACACGTGGGTTAACTACTGAAATGCGGTAACCTTTCAAGCTTAGACTACCGTGCAGGTGGTCCACGGGTCTTAACGAGGGATTATCGATTCCGGGATTATATAATTAGATTACCGGCTTTTATCTGACCCCTGTTCACACCTGCAGTGTTTATCCGTCGATTTACAGCTGATTCCGGTTTACGACAGGTGAAACGCACCAATGCGTGAAACTGACCATAAAATACCACAGTTCGGCCTTTCAGGACATCAGGATTTTCGAACTGTCCAGTTTACACAGTATAACGAACAGCCTATCACGAGATTCCAACAAAAAAAAAAAATCCGGAAAAAAAACATGCATGATAATAATAATTTACACACATCGATATCAATGATCACATGACGAGAACATTGAAACGAAAGTTTGGATACAATAAAAAACACCGTAAAAGCCAATGTCTAGTTGTGTGTGGGTGTGTGTGTGTGAGGGGGTGTGTGTGTTTATACAAGCCAATTTTTATCAAAATCTAATTTACGCATATTGAACATTTTCGGAAAGAGATCGGAGTGGCGGATTTAAGCCCCCCCCCCCCCCCCCCCCACTGTCAAAGTTAGCGTAAATTATAGTTTCGTCAAGAAAATGTGAAATTTGTCTACTTGGTAGACCTCATTTCTACCCTACAAAATCTCTAGAATCCAGGAGCTTTCGGGGGCTTTGCCCCCTGGGCCCCCACTAGGGCTTCGCCCTGGACCCACTGGGGGCCTCAAGGCGGCTCCCAGCCCCCTGCCTACCTTCTGCGCCCCCCCTCCCCCACTTCAATTCCTGGATCGAATAGAAATCCCCTTCCCCAACGTTTGCTTTGAATTAAAATTGTCTACTCAAAGTTAATTGCCCAAAATTGTAAATTTGATATTATTAGGGTGGAATGAAACACCAAAATTTTATTTAAAGGATGTTTAAGACATCTCTTTTGAAATATGGTTGTAGCAATCTTTTTTGTTACAGATTCATTGCTTTTCTCCAAAGTATTTGGAAAAGAGTATGGAACAATCACTGTTTCTTTTGGCATAATATTCCTACTCTATAATAGAGAGAATCACACATTTTATAATTCTAGAGACGTACCTAAGGAAATCGTACAATCATTTATTTTCAACTTTCTAAGGCGATGTTAAAATATGACTACTAGTAAATATATACTTGGGAACTGTCTGTAAAATAATCCACTTTGAAGAAAAACAATCCTTGGAGCAAAACTGATAATTGTATCATCATCGTCAGTGATCTAATATCTTTTCCCATTTAAGTTGAATTTCTTTTCCTATGAAATGAAAACTTAAGAATGAAGAAGGAATTCATATGAATGTTAATTAAAGCAAACATACATTAAGCTTTTTTATCGAGCTGCTTGTAAAATGTGTATTGGAAAATTTTAAATTCTTTCTACGTGTTACAATATATTTACACACATATATATGCCTCAGGCTCGTCCACCACGTGTCAAACCCTAGCTACTAATTAGGCATAACCTATGCAAAGCCAACACTTCTATTACCGTCTTCCTTGGAAGACAGTATACAGTTGAAGTATTTTACATTCTTCGGACTATGCACTTCCTCTCTTCTTTGTTCACAGAAGATTGGAATTGTTCGATTAGTTTCCTAGTGTTAATTAAAAACCTGTTAAGTTTAGGACAATAATTTTTGGCGGACACGGGTTACATGAAGCAAACAGTAAAAATAATTTGGCACTGATTAACAGAAGAGTACTTGAAATACCTTAGATACGTAAATATATCTTAAAGCTTAAAGATGGACCTTCGTTATTAACGCAAAAGACCAGGAAAACAATGTTGAATGACAGATTGATCAAAACTATTTTTCTTGTGTTCAGTACTTTTACGTAAGATGCAAATTTAGCGATTAAAACTTAAGCGGGTTTGACCGGTCAACAGGGGATGCTTACTCATCCTAGGCACCTGATCCCACCTCTGGAATTTCAGTGGGTCCGTGTTTTATCCCCTGTTCACAGATTTGTGTTGTTTGTAGATTTTTTGAGATCGAACACTGTTCGTTATTTTCACCTTTTTTTCACATTACCGCTTTATTTATAAGTATACACACCACTATGTTTAATGCTTCCTCCATTAGCCAGCGACCTATGCACGTACAGATATAAAGTACAACATGTACATACATGAGACCTGTTTCCCCTGCTCACCAAGATGAAAGTAGGTCTGCCTGGACTTAGAGCAAGATGTGTTTTTTATTCATCTTTTTATTTAAAATTTTGAGTCATTTTATTTCTAAAAGACACATTTTTTTTTTAATTTTTGAGTTTTAAAACTGAGAATTGTTTAAAGATAACACACAGTTTTCACAGAATTGGTAGCGCTTTGAAGACCATTCGCTTGACGTACTGTTGTCTGGAAAGCTCATATTTTTATATTCTGCTTTCAGTTCAGTGAATTATATTGAATAGAATTGATATTATGTGTCATCACAGGCAGATTTGTGTATGCAGCGGTAATGAGTTGTAATTGTCAATCGTCATATCGATCAGATGTAATAATGAGCACCCGAAATTTAGATGAAAAGCAGCGGTAATGAGTTTGAAACTTTTGCAATGTAGTGGTAATGTTGAATTCCCACAAAAAAAGTCATTATGACGACAAATAACTTGCGAAATAATGACTTTACACAAGATTAAGCCCTGTAACATAAACTTATTTGTCAATAGCCTGTCTCGGTTTAAAAATTTACGATATATTTTGATTCCACATATGGCTAAAGTTGTCGATTTCGTATATCTACACTCTAACTTATTTATATTCCTTTCCCCATGAAATCTGAGATTTTAGATTTTGTAATGCATCAGTAACACATTAACCTTGGCGAATATTTTTTTCTTCTATCGAGGTTAATGTGATGTGTGGACCATACCACCTTAAAAAACTAGTACTGGATCCATTGTAAAAGGAAATGGGGTTTTGTATAGATCGTGTTAAGGTTTGGCCTACAATTCACTTGGACCTTAAACTCCATGGTAGGGCAATTAATTACCAGAGAGCTAAGATAAAGTTACGGAAAATGCAATAATCCTGGACATAAAAAATTCATAGGCTAATGTACATAGTGTCCATATAAGCAAGCTGTAAGTAGTAGACCACACAATTCTCAACTGAATCGATTTTGGAGAGAGAGAGAGAGAGAGAGAGAGAGAGAGAGAGAGAGAGAGAGAGAGAGAGAGAGAGAGAGAGAGACGAAAACAGGACCAGTATTTTATCCCCTGGTAGGTCTATTTCGCAAACTTGCTTTTGTGGGCTTGGTGATTGCCATTGCTATTGATTTCGATGTAATTTTCAACAAAAGTATTTTTTCCCAAATTGCTGAGACTGGCTAGATTCCAAGAAAAGCCAATATTGACTTTTTTCCCCTTATTCACAAAAAATATGACGTAAACCGATGTTTCTTATTTATTACATTATATATAAAACATGGAAAATATTGTAATATCATTGAAGTCGATGAAATGCGTTTTTTTTCTATTAAAAGCTAAGCAAAATAAAAAAAAAGGCGTATAGACAGAATTGCAGAACATGTCTCTGTATACAATAACATAAGAATATTGATCCAAAGACTGCATCACATTCTTAATATCAAGTCATTCTCCTATTTCAATAATTCTGCATTATGCAGTCTGCATAAAAATCCGACTTTTCGTTGTGTTTCCTAGAAACGGATTAAAATGACCAGTGTTTTAATCGATAGCTGGTAACAGAGAGCAACAATACTGATGAAGATGGTATGAAACACGTTTGGTATAACAAATTTTGATTACACTCAACAGATTACAGTTATCACTGCCCAAGCTTGGATGAGCTGGTCCCCATTGTAGATGTAATCTGGTTCCTTTCTCCCAGACTTAGAACTCCAGCAATGTGCTGGCATTAACTTCCGTTCCGTTAGCCTTGATCTGTCCGTTTTGTTCCGTTTTCAGAAGATTTCCATTTGGTGCTCTGATTGTCATCTTTGAGTTTCCCATAAATTCAATAATAAACGGAGTTGGTCCGTCTCCATCAAGCATTAACAAATCATTATCGGCAATGCTGAAAAACTTCCCATTTGATGCTGCAAAATACGGATATTGCTTTATATAATTGATATTTAACAGATTTGAGTCCTTTTTTCGAAAAATTCAGTCATATAGAGACAAGGATGGAATATGCAATAAATATATATACCAAATAAAGGAACATATTTTCAAGAGTTCTACAAAAGTGTTACCATTCATTGCCTCAAGAATGTTTCTCCGGATGGGTAAATACAAAAAATTAACAGTCGAGTATTAACAGGCATTTAATAATTATAACTTCCGGTACTTCTTACCTTTCAGGGTGTATGTCCCATCTTTACATCCCTGCAACTGAATAAGGTCATAGGTCACTCTATTACAGCAACACTCTTCAGATTTGACCTTGACCCCAACAAATCCGAACTCACACTTTAGGACCAATAGAGGTCTATTAACGATTCGAATTTTAAACTTTTCTTTTTCGCCAATTGTGTCAGATGCCGCCACTAGACTTCCGGTGGCCTTGTTGAAGATGTAAGAATTGTTACTAGCCTTTAAGGCAACCGTTCCGTCACCCTGCCACTCCAAACCAAACAAAGCATTAGGCGTTCTAGTCCAAAAAAATGAAGAAAAATTAACATTAATTTAAGGTTTGATCAATATTTTTTTAAATAATGTAAAACGAATTGTCTGGGATTCAAAGAATTCACACAGACCTCTAGCCATTTCACTTTACTTAAAAAGATATCAAAGAATCGTTCATGGGCGAATTGTTTTGTAAAGAATGGGGTATTGGAAAGGAACAGAATATAAATATGAACAGCTTTATACAGTTTAAAATACTTGTGCAAGTCTGAAAATCAAACATCATATGCGTTCAAGCTCTCATTTGGTATGTATGGCAATATTCAAGTACATTTATTTTACCTCAAGTGACATGAGTATTTAAGTATTTAAGTGTGATAAAAACCACCAATGGTTTTTTGATATCAATTTCACGTACATGGATGTTGATTTGGCCTGGACGCCGGCACTGGTGGGCTCCAGGGCCCAGTACTTGTTGTCGATGGTTCTGAAGGCCCAGGAGTCGGTGTCACGATTATACTCCATTTGGAATGTCTCTCTGTCTGTTTCCTCCTCTTGATTTGCTGTGACGTCAATACCTGCAAAACGACAAAACGGAACTCAGATTCCTGGAACCCTATCAAATAAAATACTGCTTATAAAAATGTAGTTTGCCTGCACTATGCTATGTATCAGGTGATAAGTCTTAGGGCGGATGAATTTTAAAGATACTAAAAGTTGAGAATACATTGAGTTACGATATACATGTATATTGCATGAAGGCATTTTTTAATTCTTTTGTATTTATGATACCTTTTATGCTCTGTTTATTGTTGTATTTTGTTTATCTGTTTATATTTGAAAGCGATAGCTATACGTGTTGCATACACATTCCATTTATATTACATAGATCGGAAGTATTATATTTAAATATTTAAGCTTCCGTGAAAAGTAAAATGTTAGGTCCTTTGTGTCTGTCTACAGCCTTCTTTATCAGCCCTCTTAACGTCAAGTGGGCAGTTTCCGCAACTACAAGTCGCTCAACAAAAATACTTTTCTTATCTGCAAACAAGTCTTCAAAGGAAGAGACCACCGCTAGAATACCCCCACCGCTAACCTTGCAGGGTTAGGAAAACTCCGGAAGAAAGGTGCTCCAGTAGTAGACTATTATTATTATGAGTAAGGGAGAAAGTATTTGATATTCGATACGTTTAATATAGTCTTATCATGATAAAGGAAAATTGGCTTAAAACAGCGGGGAATTGCGGCCGTGGTTTTAATATAAAGCACGTGTACATGTAAGCACACAACTCAAGATTACATCATATAATGGCATTCTCTCTCTCTCTTGTGCTTCAATTGCACAAAGTTAAAAATTAATATATGCATATTAAGTGTTCTAGAGATTTCAGACACACCATGTTCAAAGTCCAATAGCCAATGTTGTTTTGACGGCATGCTAAAACTGATTTTGACGTATTTCAATTACAGCAGAGGATGGAAGGATAAGATTATTGATTGCCTTTGTTTACAATTATTCACTCGCAACGACACTAGAACATGGTTCTCCTTTGCTAAGGGAAATACTTTATTGATGATTTTGTTGGTTTTTATTTTGATTCGTTTCTTTTGCTGCAAATGCAAAACAGCACGCACAGCAGGACCTAACGATCCTGTAGATTGGCCGTGATAAGACGCTGTCTGATCCTGGTTTGTTTCTGTAAAAAAAAATATTCTGGAAAAATTTGAAAAACGCGTGATTCATAATGCTCTAAAAAGCCATTAAATGTCGGGGAGTATAATTTTTAACATGCTTTGATCGAACGTCGAATTAAGAATTACTTCACGAGAAAAAGAATAAAGACAGACGACAGGGTCGACATACAAGTTTGGGGTTTATGTTGAATTAATAGGTCGAATCCGATTGCTTGCACTTATTATTAAAGCTGCATCTGTACAAACACAAAGAACATGAGTCATTTGAGAAGGGAATGAAATGTCGGTTTGACAGAAACATTAAAATGTGTGTATATATAGCTGTCGCTTAATACTGGCCGATTTTTTTCTTTTTTTTTATTATGTGTTCACACGAGATGATAAAACTACACAAATTATAGCATAAACTCGACTGGCTGTTGCATCAATTATGAAAACATGCAATTAAGAGACTACATGCTTTCTTTCATCCATCATGCACACAGACGTATATTTATCAATACCCTAAACAAGTTACCTTGCTTAATTGAGGCTAGCTTCCCATTGTGAGCAATTACGAGGACTTGTGGATGGCTCTCCTCTATTGTGAACAGTTCATCTTTTGTCACCGTTTTATTTCGACCTTTCATAGAGGCAGTGGAACCCACGGCGGTCAAATAACGCCCGTCATTATCCTTAAAAGCCAGACCCGAGATCTGTCCTGATTTGATTTCTAGTGTGAATTTACTGGAGTCGTCCAGTGCCTCGACCAAACCTCCATCTTTATGAAGATAACGATTGTCAAAGGTTTTCAGGGCGTACTTTCCCTCCACGAATTCTAGAATGATGAGCGCGTCCTGTCCCCACGGAATGACCTCGGTGCATTGTAGCTCGTCATCTTTAAGATGACCGTAACGTTTTCGGTTAACATTACGTAAATGAACCTGAGGATGGATCGACAGCTGTACAGTCCAGCTCTCACAGTCCCCCGGGGATTTGGCAAAACATTTGACATTTTCTCCACTGTTTCCTAGGTAATTCCCATGCTCCTTCTGTCGGAACAACCACTTCCCCGTGCCTTTGGCATATTCTATGGCGAATTTCTCAGAGGGCCCCGGTTCTTCAGCTTCACATGTAACATTTCCATACTTATCAGACGACAGGTAGCGTCCCAAAAAACTACGAATGTACACAACTTCCTCATTCAAATCCTGCTCCAATGTCCATATCTGCTTATTTTTTAAAGCAGTACCCGATGCATTGACTTTAAATCCAAATTTCTCTGCTGTTAGGTATGTGTTTGTGCTGGTGACAAGGCCAGCTTTCCACTGCAGTCCAGTCGATTTGTGTCCATTTATTCCGTTTGTCTCCGACATTGCTTCTTTGTGATCGCTTTCGCCTCAGTCTCTCTGCTACAGCGATCTGAACACACGGAGCCGCGCCTCGCTCAAGTCAACCGCGACAGTTCAACAGTCAAGCACGCTGCAGTCTGATTGGTCGATCGACGCAATGTGAAAGATACTTTAAAGATTTTTTTTTTAAAAGATGTCAAACACTGAACAGCGTGAAGACTTGTACCGTGATGAATGACTTCCCTGTTTCAGAGACCTTACTCAATGCTATCAATGATCAAGTACACATACATAAAATCTATGTGGGAATAGCAATATTGTATGTGCGTGCATTAGCGAGGGTATCAAATAACGTGCCTTTAAAATATCTTTATCATTACAACAGGTGAAAGATAATTACTGTTCATACACGTTTTAGCTGACAGGTGAAAAGTACATGTATACATGGTAGATAAAGAAACATAATTGGTACTATATCATGTTACATGACAAATTACTGCCAAGGTCAGAAGCATAAATTAATTAGAATCATTCAACAGCAGTGGGAAAAAAACTACTCTTCTCGTTTGTACAAAGTATTTAATCTAGCATTTAAGCAGTTTGGCGAATATAACGACATTTCTTAAATTAATACAGACTTTTTACACTAATTGCAACTCGACGTAAGAGAGCTTGTCAAACTAAAATAAAAATTTTAAAAAAATTAGGAAAACTATTTATATTCAGTCTTAAAAATTGATGAATTTTAACGAATTGTGAATTATGTTAAATTTACAATCGTTCATAGGAAATCAATTTACAAACTTGAATTTTGTAATTTTAGCTCAATTTATAGTCGAAATTTGATTAACCTATGAACTTTACTTTAAGGTATATGCTAAGCGAGATAACTCGCACGATTAAAAAGGACAAAATAACAGCAAATACAGGCAACTGAGGATCCTAAAACTTCAGTAGTATTTGATTTCCCCTTGAAGTATAACTTTTTTCCTTTCATTCTTTGGTTTTTATCACCAAATTTTATTTTTATTTTCTGGATCCACCAATGTCAAATATAATAGCAATAAAAGTCGTAACTTCAATTCGAGACAACTGTCTCTCTAGAAATTTGAACAAAACTAAATAAAGCAAAAATGTTTCAAGCTCCCACTTATTTTCAACCGAATCCCAGAATAGTATATCAGAGTTTTTGTCTCTATCAGAGTTTTTGTCTCGGTCCTAGTTAGCCTGAGATGCCGGTATCGACTAAACACATGGGCTAAATCTCGAAGAGCGCGGGCTGTATATTATGCTTGGACTGCAGGCGCAGATCCAGGAATTTTTTTCCAAAGAGGGGGGGGGGGTGTCCACTCCAGTCAAAAAAAAAAAATCCAACCCAAAAATTTCTAAACAAACAAAAAGAAAAAAAAAAGAAAGAACATTACCTAAATTCCCTTCCCTATCCAGAAAATTGACAAGCGAAAAAAAATTAAATACATGTAAATAAAAAATAAAAAAAAAACCCGTAAAATCTAATTCCCCAATAACACCTATTTAGTGGTGGTGATGGTGGGGTCCACGTTTTTAGGAGGGGTCCAAGGTCATTTTTTTATTTGCTTCAGTATATACTTTTAATACCTCTGCAAATTCCGGGGGGCGGGGGTTCCGGACCCCCCTTCTAGATCCTCTAGAAACTTTAGATAGTTCTACAATCAGCATGTTGAGTTTTGAGAGATGTTAAATAAGTAACCTATGATAACACAGGCCAGGGTTTTTGAGTTTACAGTACTAGAACATATGTAAACATGGCACTCGGGGATGAATTCTGGCATTCAGGCAAAACATACGTCACCCCCCTTTTTTTTCCTGAAAAGTTCAAGTTAATAAGAGTTACTTCTCTTGTATCACAAACCCCGAAGAACACGGGAGGGGGAAGGTTTTCAGTAAAAATTTTACTTTTTTATCACACAAATTAAGGAGAATCAATGGTTTGAAATAATGGGCAATTTAGAGGAATCTCAGTCAATAAAATGAAAGGATTCATCTACACTTTCCAAGAAAAGAACAGTTAGGAGTGTGTGTGTGTGGGGGGGGGGGGGTTAAACATTTTTATGATTCATAATTATGTTACTTACTGGCTCCCGGATCTCTGTATATGCTGTAAAATCATAAGCATTGAAAGTATTTATATATAAATTAGCAAACATAAATCAAATTAGACAAAATTGACCATTTCTACAATTTCCCATGCACGAGTGTATACATTTACATATTTCAAGTTTATCTTACAAACAAGCGGGGGGAAAATGATTTTTCAGTAAGAAAACAAAATCATGCAGCAAGGGGCCACTCTACATGAAATGTATATTTCTTGAAAATATTTGAACTCAAGTTATTCAAGGGCCATTAAAGGGCATCGTCTCAAGTCACGGTCCAGAGTCCGCTCATAGCTCCAGAATGGGAAAGGATCGTACATTTTGGCCGTGTTTTGCGACGATGTTCAAGGGTCGCTGTTGAGATTTTTACAAGGACTCATGGTCAAAGTGTCGAGTTCAATGACAAAACTTAGAAGTGGGATTTCAATCCCACAACTCCGCTAATGTATTTTGTTTTCCTTTTTCCACAGAACGCACTTCCTCTCACATTATAAGTGGCAGCCACACTCAGCACACCTCGGCCGATTCGTACCTCATGTTTGATGAAGGTGACGGAATCAGCCGAGGTTTGCCGAATGGTGGTAGCCATTCATCTTTTTGGAAGATGTAGATGTGCAATAAGGTTTTAAATTTTCATTTTCACCCTGGGGGCGAAATTGGAAAGTCATTAAACGACATTTTTCTGCAAAATCTTCCTCACAATCCTCTTTCATTTTGGGATTTTCATTTTTACCTTTTTGGCCAAATGGATTTTTTCTAAAAAATCTTCTTTCCCAAATTCCTCTTACATTTATACAGTAGCCAATTTATCTTTTGGAATATGATAAATTGTGTCCTGTAGATGTGCAGTAAGGTTTGGATTTTTATTTTTATTCTGGGCCACTAGTACTAGGTGGGTTTTCCCAAGTTCCCAAAACCTTCTTACATTTTAGGCAGTGGTAGATAACTAGATATGTAAAACGATTTCTTTTCCATCAAGGAGATCAATTAGAGCGGCAAAACTGTAATTTTTTAAAACAAAAAACCTTCTTTCCGAAAAAAAATGTTTAAAACAGAATTTCATTAAATTCATTAGTTTTAGACTGCAATCATTCTAAGTTTAATTTCATACCTGTATATACTTACACGTGTAAATTATGCAATAAGTATCGTTGCTTCTTCATTAGCTAGCCATGGTCAGGTATATAAGAGAATAATTTTAGAGGCTAGCACTTGAAAGCGGGTATTATATACTGTCTGATAACATCTAGTTGTATTTTAGTTCAGATAAATTGAATATCATTGAAGGCATATTTTACTTAGGGATCGTGTCGACACTCTTTCGTAAGATGTCAATTGCTTGTCTATATTTCTGCAGTTTATGAAAATAGAAACTTATCCCCTCCTTTAACGTTAAAGGGAAATAAGAATACATTTTATATATTGCTTTAAAAATGTAAGGAATCCAATCTACCAAAATTAGATCTTTGATCTGCTCCAATTTTGTGTAGCGATCTAGTTGTAGCGGATCAAAGATCTAATTTTAATTAGATTGTAAGGAATTAAGAAAGATTTGTCCAGTGGTAAGGCTCTATAATCAAATTCCAGTTATTGGTTACTCTCAAGGTAGTTGGCGTCTGGAATAGTAATTGGCACAGATTTTAGATTGAAACAAAAATTGAATATATACTTTTAAAATAATTTCATTTGTAGAATATTAAACTACGTGTGTCTTTATTCTTGCACCTTAAATGTATTAACAGTGCGTGCTTATTATTGGTTGGACAAGTTACATGAATCAATACACACACACAGACACACATAACTTATTGTTAGTTACCACTGTAATTTTCTCTTTAACGATCTGATAAAGAATGGAACAATGAAAATATTTTTGATTAATTTTCAGATTTTTTCAACTTAAAGTTAAGTTCACTGAAAAATAAATACATGTACATGTAGATATAGCAATGAAAAAAAAATCCTATTGTAGTAAGTATAAAGTCATCCTTGGAGAAACGTTTTAAACCGATAGGTAAACATCATTTTATTACAAGCAATTTTCTGAATTGTGAACTTTAGAGTAAAAACGTACAGTTTTTTCCTAGCAAATGAACCTTAGTCTGGATCAGATAAAAACAATTTAAGTTCATAGCCCGTCTTTCTTCGTTCTGAATATTCCTGACTTGCAAATACATGTATCATGCTATTTATAGTTACTGTACTTTAATCATCACTGTGACTGATTGCTTACATGCAAATTCTTATATACTTTCGACAGAACAACAAAACATAATTCAATAAATTGATTTATAAAATCAGGACCATAGCAATGATTTCAGAAGTGAGGGGGAGGGGGGGTTGGACCCCCCCCCCCAAAAAAAAAAACTGACAGCCCAAAAAGAAAAAGCTAATTAACTGTCCAAATCTTGGAATTTGCCAGTGCTCGACCTTGCAGCGACAAGAAAAGGGGGCAACCAGCATTTGAAGAAAAATTTACTATAGCAAAATACTATACTCAGAAAAAGTGGGCCTGTTAAAAAAAGGGAAATGAAACATACCAATTAATTTATTCCATGCCGGCTTAATTGATATATTTTAAGTGGTATTGTACCATTTACTGATGAAAGCTCTTTCCGATTCAGTGCTTAGGATAAATATGTCTTCTTTCCGAAATTAATGTTAATATCAATGGTTTTGATACAGAAAATACTGCCTAGAGTTATTTTCAATTAATGCTTAACCGAATATGAACTACGGACATAGGACATTAGTTTTTTGAACTTAGTACGAAGGCCATTCGATAAAAGTAACAGAAGATTGACCTGGGTAGGTATTTCTTGAGATGTTTTAAATGGTAAAAATTGTAAATAAGTATACAAGTTTGTTCGCATCTTGTCCCCTTGTAAATTAAGCTTACAAAACTGTTTTTACAACGTCCTAAATATTTTGTGGAGGACATAGAAACGTTTAAAATCATATATTTTTTTTAAATACTGAAATACATGTATATACCGGTATATAATACACAAAGCACTAAAATGATCAATGATACGAACAATATAAATTGCCACCCTCTCCCTTCCTTGGAACAAAGAAAAGTTGTGAAAGTCATAAAAACAAAGGAAATAGAGAAATAATCAAAGTACTGAAAGTACTGAATCGAGGTGACATCTTCCAGTAAAATGTGAAATCTATCCCCAAGTTAACTGGCATATACAAAACCCCTACATCAAGAGAACCCCAAATGAAAACCATTGGAAAGCAAACAGTGAGCAATACGACAAATGCATTTTGTAACTTATTTCATCTATAAAAACTGAACTAGTTACTTTTAAACAGATGCAAAAATACCAACAAAAGAATCTTTGCCACGTGAAAAAAAGGGGGGGGGGGCATGTGTCATATGTCTTTGAAATTCCAGGCCCCGGGGCCATCAACTTAGATGAGCTCACTTTTGATCTCAGTCTCACTTTTCAACTAATAATTCCTTTTGTAAAAGTGAAACTGGGATCAAAAATGAGCCCGTCTAAGATTTATGGTCCCGGAGCCACATTAATCACTGATACAGCTAGCATTTAATACAATAAAAAAAACCTCTCCTTGATTTTTTTTTTGGCCAAAAGCTGGCCCATTTAGACATTTTTTTCAACTAAATTGGTATAATTTATTTTGTTTAATCATATGAGGCATTGTGGACTTGAAATACCCTCAGATCTAGCTGTAGCACACTAGTCGAAAATGATGTTCAGATAACTAAAGTTCCATGCATTCTTTCTGAGCACAAAAATGTACAAAATTTTAGAGCTAATTCTCCGTATTTCAAGACAGTCATATCAAAATGTAACTAACCCTTTTTCCTAAAGTATTGCTTTACTACATGTATATGCTTTCAAAACCAGATCAATCCCACGATAATTCTAAATAGCCCTTTTGTGCATTTGCTTGAAGCTATTTCCAATGTCATTTCTCCCAGATTAATTGTGCTTGTAATAATGTGTAATGCCAATGAAGTGCAAAAATGGAATTCAAACCATTGTTTTTATTCATATTTTTTTAAAGCAAAAATTGAATTTCCAAACTGATTTTAATTCTTTTACTTTGAATTACCCCCAAATCCAAGTACATCATAACCACTTCAATCATCACTTTATGAGTCCGTCAGTTAACGCCTGCCCGAAGTAGTCGTGTAGGAAAATGTCATATTTAAAGAAAGGCAATTATACCGCATTCTAAAATCTGACTTATCAAATAGACAGTGGATTAGGGGATCCATGATTTTAGTGATGGATTTAGTCCAACAATTCAAAATCTATAGCTGTAAGGTTTCAAAATCAAAGGGAAATTATGGATACAACTATCAAAATAGTTTGCATAAATATAACGAGGGAAAAAAAACATATACATGTAATAACAATTTTAAAAATTATGGAAATGCCACTGACTACACTTGAAACGTAGCATTCTGTTTTAATTGCTGTTAATCCTCTTTTTAGGAAGACTTTACTTATAACACCTTTATGGAAATAAATGCTTCCGCCACAAGCCCATCCGCGACTGAAGATTAATATACATGTATTTTAAAATTTAAACAAAAATTGATTAACAAGTTTCTTAAACCGGTAAATACAGAAAAACAAATTTGTAAACCCAGGGATCAACCTAGCCTAGCCTAGACCCAAAGTTTAGGGAGACATCACTTCTCCCTCGGAGACGTTTAGGGAGAAGTTTTAAATTCTACGGAGACTTCTCAGTGCACATTGATCCTTATTTAAACTTTAAAAAAAAAAAATAAATACATGTTAATGTATATACCTTAAATAAATTTTTATCCTAAGAATACTTAAAGAGACAATAAGGTATATTTTAAAAAATTAATTATTTGATATTTTCCAATTGCAAGGCATATAAATGTCTACTTGGAAAACAAAATTATACTTATATTGTAAGTCTTAAGTTTTCAACTGATAGACTTAGGTTTATCAAAGTTATTTCATTTCTTGCATAGTTTATTTACTTAAGATTAAAACATTTTTCTCTTCTCATCTCTCCATATTTTCAGAGCCTTATCAAAGTAGCAAATTGTTACATTTTCTTCAAAGCTCATTTTCAAATTCCTTATTATTATTTCTTTTTTGTGTGTTTATTAATAAATTGAAAACAAAGAATAATAAATTAATTACTATCAGGGACCTATATACTAGGTCCCTGTTCCTATATTATGAAAACTAGTAGATCTACTACTGCATGCCGACTGATCGACTTTATCATGTAATCAGCCTTTTTCCAAATGTGTGATCGCCAAAGACAGTTACATGTAATAGCTCTACAAGTATTAGCTTTCCTAAAAAGCTTGTCTGACTTAAGCAAATTTATTTTTACCCGAAGGATTAAGAAAAGCTAAACCCAGTGTTAACAACATGACTCTGAGTAATGAAATGAGTTCTTTTGCTTAGAAACAAGAAAAGTTCAATTCAGTGGCATCAACTTAAACTAAAACTTGGACATGAATTTATTCTATGTACACTATATTACTTGTCATTTCTTTTTTCATGGACTTAAGAACCGAAAGGGGGGGGGTATGTTGGGGACCGTGCCCCCAATAATTTTGCCGATTTATACATAGCTATTAATTTTATGCTTGTGTCCCCTAAATTATGTAAATATTAACTTCCGATAACATTTTTTATGCTCTATAAGGAATTTTTCCTCGACAGTGTCCACCCTAAACTGAAAATTTCTGAAATTTCTTCCAACGGGCCTGTTCAGGGATACAAAAATATATCTAGTGCTTTTGAATGAAAAAGCTACAATTTAACACATAAAACACATTTAAGCAAAAGAATATTCAACATCTATCCTTCACTGTGATATTTTTTAACCATGAATAAATCAAACGTCTGCAAGTTATTTTATAAAAGTTCTAAAGGTAGAGAGACTTAGTATGCATTGAAAATAAACATCCATTAGTTAATCTGATAAAGATATTAATGGACAAGTGTTGACCTGACCAGCTTCATTCCTTCTGTTTTGCAGGACATGAATGATGCATTCGAGAATGGCCAAATGTTATATAACCTGTAATGTATGATGTGATAATAATGACACCAGCTCTAATGCTCTGGTTTGTTTGGGTGTTAAGCATGTTTCTTTTACTCTCATGCTCTTCAGTTGATAGTTAAGATTAGTATGAAGTTTCCGTGATCAAGCTATCACAAAAATTCTATTGAACGACTTGACCAACAAACCTTGGCTAAATCTAGTACTGTCTGACGCCATGACGTCAGACAAAAAAATATTCATGTCTGTATTCACAGCATGAATTCATCTTTTGACAATAAAAATTGTCGAAATTCATCTCCAACACCTTTGGTATAACATCGACTGAGGTCCAGCTGTTTTGCGTCTTGTTGTGTATAACTTGTAACAATGTACTTTTTAATATGCAGAAGCATAAATTCTAGAGGAGTTCCGACCGAGTGTTCGATGAAGTGGTCATTAGCAGCGAAATAGGTGCAAGCATCCCGCTGTTCTGTTATTCACTTATTTCAACAGTGATAACACTGAACAGATTTATAAAATAGTGACAATATTACCACGTGTTCTTAACAGATTTTTAAAAATGATTTACAAAACAGAGGGGGCAAAAATGTTAAACTTCACTTTTGTCATAATTTACGGTAAAGTTTTGAGCTCAATAGCGACTATTTCAGCTGGTTTTATACCACGATTCTGTTCTCTCCCTTGCCTGCGATCGACGTTCAATACACATACATGTAGGTCAAGATCTCTGTCATAGACATTTGTTTACATTTTACCCTCGCTAAAATCGTTCGGAGCGTAGGGAATACTAGGGATACTTGATTTAAGCAATATTTATTCAAAATAATGAATAGATTGGGCAACAGGCAATGTCTATAAATACCCTCTCTATACAAGAATCAAAGTTACAAAATACAATGGACTGGGTGAATATATATATATATATATATATATATATATATATATATATATATATATATATATATATATATATATATATATATATATATATATATATATATATATATATATCACAATGCGGGTAAACACACACAGACAGACACACCCTCGCAAGCACACACAGACACGCACAGATCCAGATGAATTAAGCTTAACACATAGTATTAATAAAATGTAGTAAAAAAATATATATATCAAAAGGAAATGTATTTAAAAACGTTTTGTTGACCTAATATATTCTTGTACATAATTTGTAATGTTGATGTTCGTTTGATACGATAACTTCGAACACGCATGTAAAAGAATCTTTAGTTCATACGGTATACCTAGCTCTTGTAAATGTTTTCTTAGTTCATTTCTTTGTATATACTGGACAATTCATAAAATAGTGCTCACTATCCTCATTATGATAATCACACCTAGGACAAGATGAATCAGCTATTATATAATGATTTTTTAAGTGTGCATTAAGGTTACTAGCTTTATTGCGTAATTGACAGTGAAGTATATTCTCTTTTCTGTTACCATAGTTATAATATTTACAACTGCTTTTATTTTTGACTTAAACATTGATAAAGAAGGTGACATTTTTACATCAGAGCTAAGATTATTCCACAGTTTTATAGTTGAAGGAATAAAACTATTATAGTAAGATACAGTTCTACATAATGGTAGAGAAAGATTAATTCTGTCTGATCTCAAACTATAAGAATGCTGCACCGGTTGGAAAGGCTGTAATAATTTGCATAGATAATATGGGGCAATACCATGGACAATTTTATAAAATAATATAAGTTTATGATTTATTCTTCTCTGATGTAATGGCTCCCAACCTAGTTCGTCATATAGAATAGATCTTGAAGAATTTACCCTTAGACCAGTAATAATTCTTGCAGTTCTACTTGGACCTTTTCTAACAATTCTGTATTTTCCTGAGAGCAGTTATCCCATACCACATCTGCGTATTCTAAGACAGGTCTAATGAAAGCAAGATATATCTTTATTAGGGAATTTCTATCAAGTGTGTGCTTTAATAATCTCAAAATTTTTAATCTGTTACAAGCTTTTTCGTAAATAGCAGATATATGGTCATTCCAACTACCATCGGACTGAAGGTGAAGCCCTAAATGTATATGACTACTGGATGGTTCAATAATGTCCCCATTTTCTCCAAAGTGAATGTCTGGAAAAAGTCGCTGCTTTGAAAAATTAACATTAATTATTTTATCAGCGTTAAAATCTACAGCCCAAGAGTTTGACCATTTCTTTATTTTTTCAAGATCGGCTGTAAGAGATAATTTAGGAGTTATAATATCAGCGTCTATTATAGCAAACAAAGATGTATCATCCGTAAATAAACGGATACCATTATGTATGCCTTCAGTTGTAACATTAATGTATAATAAGAATAAAAATGGGCCTAGCAGAGATCCCTGGGGTACTCCTGCATCAACAGTTTTAAATGTTGATGAGAAACCTTCAATATTTACTTTTTGTTGCCTGTCAGTAAGGTAATCTTTAATCCAGCCCAAAATATTATTTTGGAAGCCTATTTTTTCAAGTTTAAAGATAAGTCCTTTGTGCCAAACCCTATTAAAGGCTTTTGAAATATCACCGAATATAAATCTTAGGTCCCGCCCTTTATCGAGATTTGACATAATTCTATCATATATTTCAACTAATTGATTTACTGTAGAGTCACCAGGTTGAAATCCTGATTGGTTTTTTGATAATAATTCGTAGTCTTTTATATAATTAAACATATACTTGAAAAGTATTTTTCCATGACTTTGCAGACAGAGCTAGTAAGAGAAATAGGCCTATAATTGTTAGTATTTTCGGGGCTTCCTTTGTTTTTAAAGATTGGAGAAACATGTGCTTGTTTCCATATATAAGGTAGACATTTCTTACTGAGTGACATGTTGAAGAGTCTTGTTAGTGGTTCATAAATAGAGAATCGTATTTCTTTTAGGATTCTTGGAGATAATCCGACTGGCCTTGGTGGTTTTGAGGTATCTAAGATTTCTAGTTGATCAAGAACATCCTGTTCAGTAATTTCAAAATCATCAAAGCAATTAATTGGTGGACCGGGTCCGTGTTCAGGAAGATCTGGCTCAGTGTTAATACGTGAGATGTTTACAAAATAAGTATTAAATTCTTCAGCTTTATCAATAGGATGAATAAGTATTCGACCATCACTAGTTTTCAGAGGAGGAGGGGAGGTATTCTGTTTTCTAAGTCTTGAGACAGATTTCGCTATACGCCACCATTTGCCTGGGGGAATAGTCTTATCTATAAGTTGAGAGGCCAGTTTTATTTTATAATCATTGCGAGATTTTCGTACTAAGTTTACTACTTCGTTACGAATTTCTCTAAATTTTTGCCTGTGACGAGGATTATCTGTACCTTTTGCTTTATGGTGTATTCTATATTGACATTTCGGTATCTATAGCTTAAAAACTTATCCCAATATTCAGAATTTGAATTGGGAGGCCTGTAGATTACTCCTACTAAAAACTTTTGCTTCTGAGTACAAATCTCAACGTAAGGATTTTTTATTCCCACGAAGGAACTTGTATTTAGTACTTGTAAATCCATGAAAACACTACTTGTTGCTTGAAAATTACATTAAATACATTTTTGATCTCATTTTGTAACCGAAATTCTGATTTCAATGCATGTATAAACTGAGGACTATTTTTCTTAGTGAACTGATAAAAATTAACGTTTTAATATTTTTGGTAAAAAATAACGTTTTAATATTTCCAATCAATCTTGCAAGTGATATTGTTTACATATTAGTAACTTACCTCTGATTTGATCCTTGCTTTCTAAGGTATCATGTGTTAACATCAAAAGTAGTGAATTGTCCCAGAGAGTGAAGATAATTAAGAAATTGCAAATGGTAGTGATCAGAGGAGGGCGCCATTGAAGCTGGTCAGCAGCTAACGAGGCTGACTTACGTCACCTCGAAAAACAAATAGCACTTCAAGTAAACTACCAAATCCTGTATAATCACAATTTTGCATGGTTAGTTTAAAAGTTGAAAGCCAATTGCTTTGAAATAATTTCAAAGCAATTGGTTTTCAACCTTTAAAATAAGCATGTAAAATTTTGGATAGGACCCCCCCCCCCTCGTGTGCACCCCGAGACTGTACATTGAATTTTTTAAAACATTTTTTTTTCTCTAAGACATCTTTTGATTGTATTCCTAATAAAAGGTTTGCTTACTAAAAGCATGTACTTTCTTTCCTTCTTTTTCCTTCCAGTTTTAGGGATCTTCAATTTTATTTTTCTGTTCATCAAGATCAATTTCATAAAGTTCTGATTTTTCTTCTTTATGAATTTTCCTTCGATTGATTTTTATTGTCAGTACATGTATTAGAGTAACAGCCTCAGGATATGTCCACTTGACCGAGCATTCTAAATTACAACTGAATTAAAATCAACAAGAAGTGAAACCTGGAACGAATTGTTCTGACGTTTCTAGATGTGATAAAACTGGTTTTCGTGTTTGTTTGTTTGTTGTTGTTTTTTTTTTTAGTCCGAATAAGGCAAGGCAGGCAAGTCATGTGATCAAGCTTATAAAATCAAGTTAATAAAGATATGTGAGCTATATATTGTTATTTCGACAGGTACCCATTCACGGTAAGCAGATGCGTATATCCCTTTTTTAGTCTACTATAATGTCAGAATTTTATAAATGATTTATTCAAGTTGTTGATATAATATTAAAAAGGTATAAGAAAAATGGTGGTTTTTTAGGCCCTTTATGGTTTTTTGGGAGAGGCATATTGCAAAGTTGTGATTTTGTTTTTACAATTATTGGACAGAGTGATATATATATATATCTTGTTTCAAATTTTAATTAAAACACACCATTTCATTTTTTTTTACTTGTGTACTTGATAATTCATATCTGTACAGATACCTGAAAAATTATATATGTTTTATGTAATTCCATTTTCCTGTTATATTTTCAAAATATCTAGTACTTTTATTCTTTTAAAGATTTCAGATGCAGAGTTAAAATTATTCAGTCTTTTTCTTCAGTCTATAAAAGTTTTCATCATTTGAAAGGGGATGGGGGGGGTGTCAATTGCCTGATCTTGTCCTGTTTTTCCCCCTTTTTTTAAATGATATATTTTTTTTAAATTTCAGATGGTCTGTTTTGTAGTATTCTCAGTCGTTTTTTTGTTGACCCTACAAGCCTCCGTAAGGGGGGCTACTGAGGGTCTGTCAGCGGAGGAGAGGGCACAGTTCTATAACAACCAGGAGAACAGAGGGACAGTTACGATCACTGATTATACTGACTAGTAAGAACTTACTCTTATTGGATTTCTTCATCCATCACTGATTCAAACACTCAGTAAAATGAAAGCAATTTCAAATTTCGTACTACATTATACATGTGAATGTAAAATACAAAAATATACGGCTTACTCAGTTTTAATATATAAGTACTCGGCGCGGATCCAGAAATTTTTTTCCAAGGGGGGGGGGGGGGGTACCCCAGTCAAAAAAAAATCCAACCAAGAAATTTCTCGACAAGCAAAAAAAAAAAAAATAAATAAATAAAATAAAAATTTAAAAAAAAACCCACAAAAACCTACATGTAAGCTCCTTTCCCAAATGTGAAACAACTGCGTGTGTGTGTGTGTGGGGGGGGGGGGGGTTAGCCGCTAACCTCTTACGCTTCATAAGTATGACTTTTCATACGAACTTAACAGGGGTTTGCGTTTTCTAGGGAGGTCCAAGGTCACTTTTAGTTGCTTGAGAATATACATTTACATATACATAACTCGGCAAATTCCTCTAGATCCGCACATGAGTACCTATAACGACAATGTATATATGAATACTGAAAATTTAAAAAAAAGTCCATCAGCACATTTTGAAAAGAGAAATAAGAAATTAATACTTTGCTCTAAGTATACTTTGATATATATATATATATATATATATATATATATATATATATATATATATATATATATATATATATATATATATATATATATATATATATATATATATATATGCTTAACTATCATTTCTGTCTCTCTATGGGGTGACAATTATGCTTATTATATATGTTCAAGGGAGGAAAAGAAAAATATCTTTCTAATTATTCAATAAATACCGCGAATTCACATGATTTACGTCGACCGTTTGCAATAACAATGGCAGCCCACTGAGTTGTAAAATAACCAAGCTCTTAAGTTATTTATGCATGTGTATAAATATTTATTCAAATTTACGGAATGAAGCCTGTTTTGAGAAAAATGGGGGAACACAAAATTACGTTTTATTTTAATAAAATTAAACATAATCTTTGTGTTCCCCCATTTTTCTCAAAAGAGGCTTCATTTCATAAATTTACAACTCAGTGGGCTGCCTGAGGATATTTTCATTATTCTTGACCTAATTTGGTATTGACTACAAAAATGCTCAAAAATTAATATCTTTTATGTTGTAAAGTAAAATTTCCTCACAGCCGACTCCCCCCCCCCCCTCGGTGTATTCCCCCAGAAAAGGATTTCAGCCTACCTTCAGAGCCCTCATAAACCACGGCGACAATATTTTGGCTATATATAAAAGTCAACTGATTTTTTAATAAGATAAGTGCGTTTTTCAACTCATAAATTGTCCAATTTTATTCTGAATTCTAAAAATGTATTTCCAATCATGGATTCTTAACCACCCTGGGGCCTGGGCGATGGACAAGGGGGTGGAAGCGAGACAAGAATTTGGTAGAGAACTTGAAAGTTAATTACATGTATAATCAAAAAATAAACTGAAAATAAAATTAAATCAGTCAGTCGTAAAATTCGCTGTCTTAACACCTCTCGTATCCTCACAATGTCAGGGTTCCTGCAGGCGCAGATTAAGGAATTTTTTCCAGGGGGGAGGGGGCTTCCACCCTAGTCAAAAAAATTCCAATCCACAAATTTCTTGACAAGCAAATCAAAAACAAAACAAACAAACAAAAAACAAATTCCTTTCCCAAACGTATTAAACCCGGAAAATTTCTTGACAAGCAAAAATAAAAGAAAAGAAAATAAATAATAAAAATTAAAAACACCCCCCCCCCCCGTGAAATCCATTTCCCAAGCGTGAAAACATCCTATTTCGTGGTGGTGGTGGTGGGGTCCACGTTTTATAGGGGGTCCAAAGTCATTTCCTATTTGCTTCAGTATATACTTTTAATAACTCTGCAAATTCCAAGGGGTCCCCCCTCCCCTCCCCCCTCTAGATCCGCGAATGCAGGTCCTGTGTCCATTCGTGGACGTGGGACACAGGACCACGAGAAGACTCGTGCAGGACCCTAGACGTTTTGAAGACACATCTCTCGTGGTGAATAGTACCTGTATGTGTCACGAATTTTAAAATCTTTATATCGGACCGACTTAAATATTTAATTTGTTTGCTCTCTACCGGCCAAGTAGTTTAATTGTCGGTCAGTATGTATGAAAAATTCTGTTTCCATATGTGTGTGAGAAAATCTATACTTTCTACTATTCTTGTGTGCATTTGATTCGGCATGTCACAAGCGGAGATAAGTGCATTATTCTTGCCATCCTTGGCTTACTAGATAAATCTTATGTAATGACACATCTTATAATGCATTCTAACATCTCTAATTCAGTTTTGTCGTCGAATCAAATGGGATTCCTGACCATGAAATGCAACAAGTGAATCCGCACACGGCATCTTCCCAAAACTTCCGGTTCACGTTTGACAAGGAAGTAGAGTTTGCCTGCACTCCCGGGAGTTTACCAAAGGGAACAATTGCAATCACAAAGACTGGTGTAGCCATCTATAACCCTCTAACCAGTGCTGATCTAAATGCTGGTGATTTAATGTGCCTGAGATATTTTTTTTAAAATAACAATATTTAGCTTTAAGCTGCATTGAATCGTTCAAATGCTGGAAAGTATTTTTTATAATCAAAATCTTTAAGATTTGATTGTTGCTCTTAGAAAATTAAAGTAGGGTTCAAATCAACCAGAGTTAAGATAGTATCCTATAACACATCTTACAGGGTTGTAAAAATGTTCATCAAACCAGTCAATGAGCGCAGTTCTAATGATTCAATTGCATTTTTTTTTCCTACATGCAGTGGAGGGCGACGATGCGGAGAAATTTGACCGATGTAACGGTCACTCGGACTCCAATGGTGTTTACCACTACCATCAG
This sequence comes from Saccostrea echinata, assembly GCF_033153115.1. NCBI lineage: Eukaryota > Metazoa > Mollusca > Bivalvia > Ostreida > Ostreidae > Saccostrea > Saccostrea echinata. The sequence continues at coordinate 1,190,985 of NW_026889771.1, read as the reverse complement.
TCACCAGAGTCATATAACTGTGGAGATACCTACACTGCAGAGTATGATCAGTTCATTGGTAAATAATTCTACTTATTCAATTGGCCTTTTTAAGTATATATGACATAATATTTCAAAATGCAAAGGTATATAAAGTATACATATTGGTATGGTGCGAGAATACATGTGTAAGTTTGCTGCGTTTTGTGAATGTTATGGTTCACTTTCACAGAGTGTCCGGGGTCCGTTGTTTGTCGTCGTTGTTATTGTCATCGTAAACTTTTCACAATTTCATCTTCTCCAAAACCACTGGGCCAGTTTTAATTAAACTAAGCATAGAGTATACTTGAGTGGATTCAAGTTTATTCAAAGAAAGGGCAACAACATTTTGAAAGGGAGATAATCAAGAAGAGGAAAAATAGGGTAGGTGTCATAAAAATCTTCTCAAGAACCAAAGGGCAAAATCAGTCGGTAGAGCGCTCGCTCCGTGGTCGGAAGGTCGCGTGTTCGAATCACGGCCGCGACTGACCTAAGTCGATAAAAATAGGTAGCAACTGTTCCTTCGCCAAGCGCTCGGCATTTTGAAGTGAAAGTTGCGGGTCTTTCGGGTGAGACCTTAAAAACCGAGGTCCCGTGTCACGGTAGGCGTTGGCACGATAAAGAACCCTCACTGCTCAATGGTCCTGAGTGCCGAGTAAAGGTCTACATTTGAAGCCCTTCACCAGTATATGGCGACGTCTCTATATGAATGAAAAATTCTCAAACGGGATGTAACATACAAAAAATGAAACTTGTATGAAAGCTTCCTGACATGGTGTAAATTCAAGATTGTTCAAATCATGGGCCCGGGGGCAATATGGGATCAAAGTTTTACATGGGAATATATAAAAAAAATTATTAAACATCTCCTCAAGAACAGCAGTGCATGATGTGATATTAAAAGTCATTCTCTGCAATGACTTGAACTCATATACATGTACATGAACCGTCTGACAATGACGATTGACCAACCTTGTATACACTGTAATACTTAGTATTAGTGAGAATTTGTTTTGAATACTTTTTATTGAATCATTTAAATTCTGAAGTTAGAAAAAAAAAATCATTTGATTCGAATTCCGGTCTGGTTCTTCCCATTTTTCTCCCTCGACGGCTACATTTGGTGCCGTGATCATATCAGAAATGATACTCCGGTTGCTCTGTGTGATCTTTTCTTAACAGGTGAGAAATAAGGTTTAAAATCTAATCGAGGTTCATTCCGAGGTGATTACAGTCTTTGCAATGAAAAATATTGCAAAGTAATTGGAGTATATGGATGCTGCACTTGACCTATACTAGTACTTTACAGTTGAAGTATCAGGTTAAGCTATTTTTCAGTACTTATTAGTTAAACAATGGCAAGTTTTAGATCTACACTTTATTTGGATATTTCATTAGCCAAGTAACTGTTATTTCTTGTTTAAATCTTTTTTAGAACATTTTCCCAAATTCCAGCTTACTATAGTAATTCAAGACGACTAATTGTAAAAGGGGGTAAGGCATGTAATTACCTGGAAGTGGAATTAAGCCCTACTGATGAAAATTCATGCTATGTTTCTTGAAGGTGTTGCCCTAGATGGGTTTCCAATTTACGGTCCTCGTGCTTCCGACAAGGGAACGGAGCCACTGACTTCAGATGACCTTGACATTTGTCATGGTCGCATGGTGGACGGAAAGTACCGATACCATTTGACCTCTGATTTTCCTTACGTCCTGGGGTGCTTTTGGGGAGCTGGTGCCAGAGATAACTCACAGAGAGTGTCTTATACTTGTGATAAAAGTGTTGGAACAGGTGAAAAAACTTCAGCATATCGCAGTATCAATGTGCATCTATTTACACACAGGGGTTAATTTTTACTTGATCATTATACAAAACAGTGATCACATAAAATCAAGCATAGTATGTTACCGGCCTGTGTAAATAAACATATGAAAGTCAAAATTTTTCCATCTTAGCTTAAAGTAAAAAAAAAATTCTTTTCTTTTTTTTAAATATTTGACTTAGCATGCATCGTTCACTAGTTTTCCCCTATGATCAGTTTTTCAACATTTGAAAAATCGTGTGATTATCTTCTATACATGTAAGCCAGTCTCGTCTCTTTGCCACACAGATCTGACAGAATACGGATATCTATGTAGCAATGTCGACCAGCGAAACGTGGACTCCACTGTCTGCTCCAGTTACCCTGGAACCGTAGATGTGACAACAGATGATGATGATGATGTTGCTACAGCGGCCCCCACCACAGCAGCTCCTACCGAGGCCACTACTGAGGCAACGACACAAGCTTCAAGAACCCGACGTCCTAGAAAAGGGGGACTTAGGTCCAAGGAAAACAAACCCAATCCTGCTAGAGAAGCTTACCTCAAACAGTGGCTCAAACGGCTTCTTGAGGAGACCAAATAATTCTTTTTGTACATAGAATGCAATATATATATATATATATATATAAAACAGAGCACATTGTATTTCTATCAGATAAGCTTCATAAAAATTGATATACCTGCAGATAATAAAGACTTTTTTTAACTTAACTAAGCAAAAGGGTCAAGTGAACTTTTCTGATTAAAATTGTCCGATTTATGTTTGCTTTTGGTGTAAGCTTTATAAAATGAATCTTTCTTAATACATATACGTATTTGGTCGATTGTAACCTTATAAAGCATAATTTTGAGCGACAATTTTTTCTCGTATCGTTGGCTGGAGAAAAAAAAAACAAAAAAAAAAAAAAAAAAACATGATCGACCGACACTACATGTACATGTACGGTATCTGGCGACGCGGAGTAGTCACATTAATTCCTAGGAACACCGATTACTTTAATTAAGGTTTAAATATTTATAAGTCGGTCAACTGTCCCCCGATCATCGGGCGCTCAGTCGCAGTTTGATTTTCACCGTCGGCCAACATTTACAAAAACCCAATACCTAAATGTCAATCGACCGACAACCGACTTAATAGACTGTCTGCCGATGGTCGGATCGAAGAAGTTCGAGGATTGGTTGATGGACTATTCCATGACTACTTCAATTGAGATATCGGCCACTGACGTAGAAGAAATTGTAACTGGACCCGACGGACATAAAATTGGTCGGCTGACGAAAAAAGAGGTTTTGTTTTGAACATACTTGTATTTTATTGAATGAATCAAAAGGATCAGAAACAAGTTCTTGCAACTTACTGGTTCCTCTCCTTAAATACAATAGAAATATTAATAGTACATAGAAAAATAAATTTAACAAGTGATACAAGTGAAAATTCTGTTCAATATCATAGCAATCAAAATCTACAGGTTTCATCAATAAATTTATGCACAGCAGCAAAAATATTTATATTAGTCTGTAAAGGCAAATTTACATCACCCCATAATAACAAATTTGTGTCAATATGACCAATTCGTCAAGTATAAATTGGCGGTTAAAAATTAAGATTATTCCTAGCGTTTGGATAATTCTTGCACGCAAAAAAGAAATGATAAACATCTTCATACTTCTCACATAAACATAAAGGACTGTTAATAATATTTCGTTTGTGTAGATCATAGTTAAGTCTACAATCGTGTCTGAGTTTAGTATGGATTATATTTGTATTTATAACGTTTACCAAATGAAAAATAAATTGGTGCATTTTTTACTTCTGTAGTTAAGTTTTGCGAAATGCTTTGAGTGAGATGGCTTCTCTCGTTTCTATCTTTAATAAATTCCACTGTTTTACAGCATCGGATATAAAGGACTTTTTGAATAATTCTAATCTGCACCTTGGAACAGCCGGTGAATTGTTCTTTATTACGAGTATTGTATTTTGATATGTTTTCACGCTTGTGTGGGACAATATCACTCAAGTATTCAGGTACACAACAATTATCAATTTTGTACATAGTAGCCATTTTTGCGACATAGCGCCTAAATTTTAAAGTTTCCAAGCCAGTTTCAGAATAAAGTATTTCTCTAGACACAAAGACTGGAAAACCTATAAGACCACGGAACATTAACTGGCAAAATTGGAAATATGCAGCTTACGTCATTTCCATCTGTTACAATCAAAGCATTTAACTATAGACAATGAAATGGGCGGGTACAGTTCGACACGGACGTCCAAGAAAACATTGGATTGAAATTCTAGTTTGAAATTCATTTTCAATCCGCTTCATCTAAGCTAGAAGGCAGTGTCTTAATGATTGACCCAGGAGACAAATAATTTCAATTTCGGAATATTTTGAAGTTTAAATATATAAATCAGAATTTTTGTACAGTGTTTTTAAAGAAATATAAAGGGACAAATATTTTATTTCTGTTAGGTATGTACATGTACATGCATGTGTTGGGGAGGGAGGGGGGCTGAACGATCTTGGAAATAAAAAAGAAAGTTTTTTTTAGTTTGGACAACCCCTCCCTGTTTTTGATTGTCAAACATTTTTCAGTGAAGACAAAACTAAAGAAAATACCTCTTGTCATCCTAGAAATAAATATATTTTGTCAAGTGAGGGCATGCTCTGACTCGACAATTTTACCCCCCCCCCCCCAACTTCTAGAATCAAATAGCCTTTCCATGAAAAAAAATAATCTCTGTCTTCTATGACTTACGTGTCCTTAAAATCATAGGCTAAAAACTCATATAAACAATGATCAATGATAAATATGAATTTCAAACAACATGTATTTGGGAATCGAAATGATTTGTCTTTTGGATCATATATTCACACTCTACGTTTGAAAACAGCTCAGGTGGATTGAAAATGAATTTCAAACTAGAATTTCAATCCAATGTTTTCTCGGACGTCCGTGCCGAATTGTACCCGCACATTTCATTGTCTATCATTAAATGTTTTGACTGTAACAGATGGAAAAGACGTAAGCTGTATATTTCCTATTTTGCCAGTTAATGTTCCGCGGTCTTAGGACTTTGACGTGTCCTTAAAATTATAGGCTAAAAACTCATATAAATATGAATTTCAAACAATATGTATTTGGGAATTGAATTTATTTGTCTTTTGAATTATACATTCACACCAATCTGATTAAAATCAGATCTTTGTTACGCTCCGAAATTCTGATGGTCGCTGTACAGCGACCATCAGAATTTCGGAGCGTAACAAAGATCTGATTTTAATCAGATTGACATTCACACTTAAGGTTTGAAAACAGCTCAGATGGATTGAAATTGAATTTCAAATTTTTTTCAGTGAAGACGAAAATAAGTAATGTCTTTTGTCATCCTACAAATATTTAATATATTCTTTCATGTGAGACATAACCATAAATAATCAGATTCGACAAAATTTGCCAGCCCCCCCCCCCCCCCGACTTCTAGAATCAAATGGTCTTCCCCTAAAAGAATATACATATAGCTATATCTTCTATAACTTTTGTTTGTCCTCAAAATAGAAAATTGTTATACATTAATTTCAAACTATACGCATTTGGGAACTGAAATTATTTGTCGTTTCGATCATATATTATAACTTTGCGAAAAATAGCTCAGGTGGATTGAAAAGAATTTCGAATTGCAATTTCAATCCAATGTTTTCGCAGACGTCCGTGTCAAATTGTACCCGCCCATTTCATTGTATATCATCAAGTGTTTGACTGCGACAGATGGAAATGACGTAAGCTGCATATTTCCAATTTTGCCAGTTAATGTTCCGCAGTCTTAACAATTCTAGCTGCAGATAGTTGAACTCTTTCAAGCTTTTCGGCATCATGGTTAGAACAGCCATCCCAAACAATAGAAGCGTATTCGAGCGATGGTCTGATAAATGTGACATATAATTTTGAAAGGTGCGTCCTACCAATTTTAAACTTTAGTTGTTTTTTTTTTCAAAAGCCCAAGTTTCTTATAAACATTGTTTTCAATGCTATCAATGTATTCTGTTCAGCTAAGGTTTTGTGACAACAATAGACCCAAGTGACGATGAACTGGAACACACTCCAGTCTGTCGCCTTTAAAAAGTAATTTAGGCATAACAGAAATATTTTTCTTGTTGAAAAAATAACTTGTTTTGGAAGGGTTGAATTTCAGAGGACACTGATTTGACTACAGTTCCAAAATATGTAAATCATGATTTAAATTATATTCAATATCAAATATAATATATGAAGATTGTTGAAGCGAGTTATCATCAGCAAACAGTCTATACATTGATAACATTTTTACAGCAACATCGTTTACATATATCAGAAATGAAAGTGGGCCTAAAACAGAACCCTGAGGTAAACCTGCAAAAATATCTAGTTTTGATGATAATATGTCCTTATACATTATTTTTTGTGACCTATTATACAAGAACTAGAAAACCACTGGAGAAGGTCACCAGATATACCGTAAGATTGTAATTTAAAAAGAAGTCCTCTGTGCTATACTCTGTCAAGCCGTCAGTCGTTAGAGCGCTCGCTTGGTGTTTTCGAATCACGGCCGCGACTGACCGAAGTCGATATAAAATAGGTAACAACTGTTCCTTTGCCAAGCGCTCGGCACTTTGAAGTGAAAGGATGAGACCTTAAAACGATAAAGAACCCTCACTGCTCAATGGTCCTAAGTGCCGAGTAAAGGACTAAATTTGAAGGCCTTCACCGGTATAAGGTGACGTCTCTATATGAGTGAAAAATTCTCGAACGGGACGTAAAACAGCATACAATCAGTCAATATACTCTGTCAAAAGCTTTTGAAAGATCGCAGAAAACCATTCAATATGATTTGCTTTCAACAATGTTTTGAACAATACTATGATACGTTTCTAATAATAGATACACAGTAGAATGACCGGGTTAAAAAAAAACCGCCTGATATCGATAAATCAGATTATTACAATAAAAATAATTGTACGTATGTTTAAAATAATTTCCATAATTTTGCTAACAGAAAAAAAGGTCAAAATCTTGCAAGACAACGGCCGATGAACTACTGACCGTCGCCCGAAGAATCCCAATTTTGTCCAAAAACCGTCTGTGGTTAATCGTTTTTGAAAATGTGACTGGGGTTTTAATTTATATCCTGGTCGTTAAAACTTGATTTGAGACAAAAACATAGTTCCATTGAGTACCATTTCCATAATATTTAACGAATTATGCAAAGAAACATTTTGATAAATAAAATATAAGATTTTTAAAATTCAATGCAACACACGGTTTAATTTCTTTCTCTTTTTTCAATTGTGATAATAATTAGCAGTGTTCATTATAATTTCATGAAAGCTGTTTATTTGTAAGGGTCATTTAATTGAAAAAAAATTGAATTCATCTTAAATTGACTATTTTTTGAAAATCGAAAATTTTTTTTATATATTAACGTGATTGTTTAGGTTTTTTTTATTACATCAACATATGCGTTTACTAAAGTAAGCAATAGAAAAGCTTCAACCATTTTTATAACATACATGTACTACATGGAGATGTGTCTGGTACCGTTTGTCTCTTTTTGATTTTGGTGAATGGTGTTCAGAATTTCCGAAAATGAAAGATTATTTTCAAATATGCAATTGTTTATTAAGAGATCTGGTCGTTTTTAAATTTATATCTTTAAATTCATTTGTACATACTACATCAAATCATTTTTGTGCATGCACAGTCTATGTAAGTAGATAATAATACTAATGTTTTGTTCCAGTTAGTTAATTTTTTTAACATTATTTTGAGTAATTAATTGTATAAAGGAGGGGACATTCCAAGTTTTAAGAACTTGTGTCCCATCCTTTTGTTTTAACATCTTACCAATAGAATATGTTCAAACCAAACCAAACCAATGATGTGCAGCAAATATTGAAAACAGAACGTCGAGTTTCAATAACCTGGGTCTTGATGCTGTGGTAAATTTTTCAGAGATTAAATTTAACGATTTATGGAGATTTCACAACACCTACTCACATAAACATACACAATTTTTTCCTATTAGAACAATTCTAGGTGGAAGAACATAAGAATTAGAAAAAAAAAAATTTGTGTTCGAAAATCATTCAAAACGGTCTGAAGAGTGAACTACTAGTATACATATACATAGCTAAGTGAACGGAGATTATGAACAATTATTTTGGATGGGTTGACAAAGTTTTTACTTATCCTATGTTTACCCTCCTTAGTTTTTTGATTCATATTTATTGAAACTAATGGAAATAAAGCTTTGTAGCAATAAACAAAATTTATTGGAAGGTACATAAGATGAAATTGATAAAACATGTATATATATTTGATCGTTATAAACCAAAAAAGGAAATTGAAAAAAAAAATCGAAAAAGATATCTTTCTGTTTATATTGCAGACTCATTTTGTTGGTCGATGAAATATAATTTGATATTCTATGAACAATTGTATATGGGAACACTCTTTACTCCGTCACTACCCTAACTCCGTCACTTTAAGGAAACTGCGCTGTTTGTAAACGATTGCAATTGTGACGTTATTTTTTCTTTGGCATGCTAAAAATCTGCAAGCAAATGCCGACAAATTATAACAATCAAGTTCAAGAATGCGTCAAAAATAAATAACAGTTACACTTAATCTATTTTACCTATCATATTTTATGTGAAATCAGCAAGCACATTTTCTTTTATGTGCTATTCCATCGATATCTCAGGCATGATCAGAATCACATTTCAGCCATTTTTATGATGGTCTATGTCAAAGGTTTAACAGGACCTACCATATGGCTAAAAATATTTTGTTTTTTTTTGTCTACATTTGCTCTAATGCACTACGCGTTGGAAATAACGTTAGCGCGAGGTTATTACATATAAAATACGTTATATTAACATTATTTTCTGTTGTTGATACGTTTGTAAAAGTAAAATTTAATAATATTTTAATCTTTTATAAAAACTGATTTTCTGTGTTTACAAGTTTAAGGAGGAGGGACAAAAAACTAAACTGAAAACAAATTTCTATTTAAAATGTTGACATATTGTACACGGATGTTATGCGCGTTCTATTTAGTGGTTTTATATAAGCCCAGTAACTGCATTTTTTTTTCAAATAGTGATAAAAACAATATAAGTTCTTAAGAGAGTAACGCGGTGTGTTTTCCGCTTATGGTGACGGAGTTTGGGTAGTAGGGGATATATATTTCAAGCATCCTGCCTACTGGATACACAGTCTGTGACGACTATAGCAAAGATCTATTACAACAAAAGTAATGTGACTATAGAAATTGAGAAATGATTCAAGTCACCACACTGGAAACTTTTTCCTAGCATCGCAAAATCTCTCTCTCTCTCTCTCCCTCCCCCGATTAAAAAAAAACCTTATCGTTATTTATCATTTAATAAGAAAAAACCTTCGTCTCTTTTTATTTCAAAAATATTTCATATACTCATGTATTCCTTTAGCCACTGATATGCCAGTCAACTACATGCTATCTATGTGTACGAGTTGACTGGATACTTCTATCACGCATCCTTTGCAGTACTTCCAGTACTCTGATTTTTTTAAAAATTAAATTTAGTCATCGATAAAACTTTTAAATGAGTTGTTGGAAAATATAGTTTTTGTAAAAATTTGTGTCTGATCCCTCTGAAAGAAATACGGTTCAAATACTGAAGCCTATCTACTTCTAAATTAGTTTTTGAATAGCTAGTACGAATAACTTAATGTTCAAGTTAGCTTGCTCTTTGCATAATATGCAAATAACTAATGGCGGACTGGGAAGGGTATCCACTGCATGAATGCGTCTTTCACAACGATATTAGAAAACTGTCACAGCTACTACGTGTTAATGATGTGGCTCTTAAAGATATGCACGGTAAAGATACATTTTTCTTTTAATTTATATATCATAGAATTTTGAGCACCTTTCTTGAAAAGTAGGGTCGACTGATTAGTCGTTGTCGATCGAAAATAGTGATTCAACAGAGAACAAGAATGAAGGAACAGAAATTATTTTTTCTGAAAATAAGTGAAAAATTTGCAAACTTTTTTTAAAAGCATGTATACTTATGATCTCGGATTAGTATTCCTTGTTAATTGTGAGTTGAATACAGATATTTCTTTTATTTATTTATTTATTTATTTTTTTTTAGGAAATACAGCTCTACACCTTGCTGTTATGCTGGGAAGAAAAGGTATATATCATCATATCATATCATATCGTTTTATGTTATCACTTGTCTAAAAGGGAAACTAAGAGGGGAAAACAACAGAAAAACATTGATATATTATTAAAATTATTATTAAAATATTATTAAAATTAAAATCGTTTATTTACTGCACATAATTATAATAACAATTTAATAAACCTTTTAGCAGTCTAGACGAACTCCAAAAACGGCGTGAACTCCGAAAACGAAGTCTTTGGCTCCATCATGCATTGCGGCAAAATGGCGTCCGATGTAAACAAACGATGGATTGTCGTTCGCTTTCTCCAAATGTACGGCTGCATAATGGCTGTATTTAGTGCATTTTGACTTTATTTTAAGTTTTGTTGAATGGAGAATTACATTTATTAAATCATTTTGTGGATATTGACTTATTTATCGCTTCAAACTCTTGCATAATAGTGAATTGGATATACGACATCGAATTCAATACTGCCGGTAAAAATTATTTTCTTATTTGATTTATTGTCTCCTTGATTTAAATTTTATGTCGTTTCTAAAATAAAGATGCTATTATTTGTTTTTGAAAACACCCAGCTTGTATTTATTTTAATCAGAAAATGCGTATTTTTCAACACGGAGCAGAGATATTCACAGGTTCATTTTTAGAAGACATGTTGTGACCTTAATTTCTAGAACAGTGATTTTTACAGTTTTCATATTGATAGATTATAGTTTTAAAAATGTTTTCATAATAATATCTGTTGTTATGTGATAAAAAATCGGTAAATAACGACGGTAAGATCTTACGTGTTCAATTCAGATGTTGTACACAAATTAAACACCGGAATACTAATTTATATGTAAAATTCAGTCTAGTTTTTAACAGTTACAATATATATTGTCCCATTTTGCATATATATTCCTTTTATTATGCATATTTACTTCTCAAACGTATTATTTTCTTTGTAATTGATCTGACTTCAAACGTCAACTTTGAAAGTAAATATCTCCCTTTTTGCAAATAAAATCAAAAATCTGACAAATACGATCTCTTCCGAAGTCTTTTATTTAGCATTTCTGAGTACTGTCATAATTGCCATACTTTCCAAAACTTTGCACGGACACTTTTTGTAGACCCATCATTTTTGCCGAAAAATCGCCATTTTTTGTGTGTGTGCGCATGCGCGGACTCTTTTTTCGGAGTCTTTTTCAGTCTCAGTTTCTTACTTCCGGAAACGCTGTTTTTGGAGTTCGTCCAGACTGTTTAGAGAAGAATTTCATATTCTTATCATTCAATTGAATAGTTGAAATGAAACAGAGACATTGCATTATGACTTGTAATGATGTCATATATTGTACAGACTGTATCCAGTTACTGCTAGCACATGGGGCACCTGTTAGAATGAAGAACCTCCAGGGTTGGACACCCTTAGCAGAGTCAATCAGTTATGGCAGTAGACAAACAAGTAAATATCTTTCCTGGATGTATTTTAAAATTTCAAAAGCAGGTTTGCTTTTATTACTACATTCGTTAAAGGCTTTGTCAAAGTTACACTGACATACTGTCTTAAATTTTCTGATAAAAATAATGTTCAGTGTCAAGAACGGATTTAAAACAAATGCTGCGTTAAAATATACATGTACATGTAACATACACAAGAATTTTGAATTGCTTTCCATTCTATCTCTTTTGCTTTAAAAATGACAAGAAACAAAAAGTATGAATTTTTCTTTAACATCACTCCTTTCAGTCAGTGTTGAACTTTGGAGAAATATAACAATTTTAAAAATGTTTGGACATTTTGAATGTAAAATGTGCTTTTTCTGCCTAGTTTTGTGTTTGCTGAAGAAACTAAAGCAACAATCCAGAGAGACGTTAGAGGAAAGGAGACCTGCCTTGATCCAAGCATTAAAGGATATAGGAGACTTCTATGTAGAACTAAAGTGGGATTTTCAAAGCTGGGGTACCTAATCTTTTAGTTTACAAACAATAGTAATAGTATAATTTGTCAAACCTTGTTATCTCAAACTGGATGGGACCAAGAAAAAACTTAACAACATTAGGATATTCAAGATACTCATGACGAAAAAGTAGCTGGGACTTCCAGCTGACTCGGTGATATCCATGGTACTCGACATATTAGTGTTTGAGATAAAGTTCAACTGTATAAAAATCTACACATATTTGAATCCAGTGTATTAAAACTTTGGTATCATTGAAAGATCTTAAGTAGATCTATAAATATTTTCCACTGTTAAAAATGAATTTTATAACTGATGCAGGCTAAATAATGATGAACTTTGAAGTTGATACTGACAGTTGAGTGTCTAGTGAGTATAAATACTTTATAATTTGACCTCTTTACAGTGCCACTAGTTTCTCGTATACTTCCTTCTGATGTCTGCAAAATCCATAAGAAAGGGAGTTGTTTAAGGTAAAACAATATTAAGTCAAGGCAAAGTGCATGCCTGAAATTTCAAGATGATTAATGCAGTTAAAATTTTAGGTTTTAATATTAATGTGCTATATCAAACTGACAATGAAATGATATGCTAATTATTTTATGAAATTATTTTTAAGCGATTTTTTAAAACTATCTTTTCTCCATGCTTAACAGGCTAGACACGACTTTGGTTGACTTCAATGACATGAGATGGGAAAGAGGGGACATAACTTTTGTTTTTGATGGGGATGCCCCATCCAATGAAGGGCTGACTGTTCTGGACAACAAATTACATGTATATCAAAAAATCAGATCACAGGTAACATCACATTGATCAACAATTAACAGTTTACATGTATTACATGGGGGGTTAAATTTTCAGTTTCAGGGTATAAAGAGACCCATGAATTTATCTCTGCCACAAAATGTCATTTTTCAAATATATACTACTCAACAATTCATCCACAAAATCAAATTCCCACGAATCCAAATATTTCCTCAGACCATGAAAATTTGACACTATGAAAACGTGATTTTGTAGTATATCAAAAATCAGATCACAAGTAACATTGAGACAAACGACAACAAATAACTGTGAAATTACTAATTTTCGAGGGGGGGGGGGGGTAATTTTCATTTGAAGAGGTATGAAGAGACCCATGAATTCATGTCCACCAGACCACCACGAAATGTAAAATTTCATATACATAACAACTCAATACCTCTCAAACCACGAAATCAGATCCCCACAAACCAATATTTTTTCCTCAAACCTCGAAAATTTGACACTGGTCACAAAAATATGTGATTTTACAGTATATAAAAAAATTAGATCACAGGTAATGTTATCTCGCAATGAAAACAAATTACATCTATATGAAGAAATCAGAAAAGAAATGGGTAAACTGATGGTAATGTAATCTCACATTGACATCAAATATGTAAATCAGAAAAATCTAGTGAGAGACAACGTAATCCCACATTGACAACAAATGGCAAGTATTTCAGAAAATCGGTTCACAGGTGACATTTATATTATTAAGATGAATCTTGATGGTAATAGTTATTCAAAAAATCCTGCTATATTTTGTTGGATTTAATTTGTTATATTATAAATTTATAAACATAGCTGGAAATTTCTGTACCTGTTATAAATATTGTTTATCTACTTATTGTAAGATACATGTACAATAAAATCTCTTACTTTATTACTGAAACGTATTCAATTGTATATTAAAGAGTTACAAGTGTATTTAATATTTAATTTATAAACATTACAACATTTAGCAAATGAGAGTATGTGCTGATTGCAGGAGTCAGAACAGGAACTAGAAGATGAGGTGGATATACTGATGAGTAGTGACATCATGGCTGCCCAGATGTCTACCAAGAGAATTACCTTCTCCAGGGCCCAGAGTGGCTGGTTGTTCAGAGAAGACAAAACAGTTAGTATACTTAACTTACACTAAAGGACAAGCAGAGAGTAGACATATTTATACTGAAGAACAAGTAGAGAGTACATTTATTTATACTGAAGGACAAACAGAGAGTACATTTATTTGTATTGTAAAAACACTAATGTGCCAGAAAAAATAATCTGCACAAGTGAAAGTGTTGATAAAACCTGTTAAATATGAATAATCATTGTTACACTTAACATTTATAAATAGTATTTACTTCACATTTCTGTATAGAAGCTTTCAAGAAAACGTATTTTAGAGTGAATATTTTTTTTTTGTATACATGTACTCTTGCAAAAAAAAAATCTTTAATTAGTTAAACTTTTTATAGTTCTGTAGTGAAATGGAATTGTTAGCAAATAAGATGAAAAAAAATGTTCCATTTTCATCATTAATTATTGATTGCTGTCTTAATATGTAACAGTCAATTTTTTTTTTCTATCTGAATTTTCAGGAGAGGGTAGGAGAATTTGAAGCTGATTTCTATGCAGTTAATGGTTTGATACTAGATTCCAGAAAAAGGTATTGAATAGCTGCAATCTAAATTTACTGTGTAATGTTTAGATGAGTAATGAGATGAGGTTTTAAACTTAACTGCATATGCAATTAGATAATCAAATGAAAACTTAATTATTGTTTTAGGAGGGAGCATTTAAGTCCTGATGATGTACAGAAAAACAAAGCTATGATGGAGAATTTGACCAAAGGAAACTGGAATAATTGTGAGGTAGGTCTTGATGGGAGTAACTGTGAGGTTTTAACTGGAATGTTTGAGAGGTAGGTCTTAACTGGAATGATTGTGAGGTAGGTCTTAACTGGAAAAAGTTTAGTTTTTATGTTCAGAACGAGATTTTATGACAAACGGACAGACAACCATGCTAAAATCAAAATATCTCCATATGGGAAATATTTTAAAATATCATTGAGTAAAACCCGTTATTATTAAAATCAGACTATGTAGCAATGTTCTTCAATATATTCAATTCAATTTATTGACATCACCATGTTGGCATACAGTCAAAATAACAAATCAAACTTCAGATAACAGAAAAAAAGAAGAAGAATTTTATAACATAATTACTTGCAAAGAATTATAAAAAAATTATATAGGAATATTCTAACATAATTGTATACAATACAATTTTACACAATTCTTTGAAATCCTTGGGATTTTTTCCTCTGCAAAAAGTATTTATCTAAGTAGTTACATAAGCGTTTTGTAGTATTATAATCACATGGGTTTACAATTTCTTTAATGGGATCAGTACCACAGTATAATTTATCATCAAAAATATCACAATATTGAAATCGAAGATTGTCATGCACAGGACAGTAAAGTACAATTTTTTTTTCATTTTCAACCAATAATTTACAAGCATAGCATAAACGTTTTTCCTTAGGGATTATTGGTTTACAGTATCTACCTGTTTCAATGAATAGTGAATGTGCACTGATTCTTAATTTTGTTAGCTGTGATCTTTCATGCTTTTTCAAAGGAAACTTTAAGTAATCCTGCAATTTATAATCAGTACAGTTTAAGATTTTACTATAAAAATAAATTCAATAATGTATGTATCACATAAAATTGAGAAAATGTACATAATCAAAAAATTTAAACAAAATTTACCATGGTGGGTGTATAAATGTAAATAGATTACAAGATAAAGGTGTTTTAATGGTTGCCAGTCTATAGAAGACCTCAAGGGATGGTGCTCTAGGAAATGCATGAATTCTAGTCAAATAAAAAACATGAATAATAGGTTGCATTCCTCCTCATGTCTAATGTAGATAAGCAAAATGAGCACAATTATAATTAACAAAATATAGCAATATACAGTAATATTGTTTAAAAATCATATACAGTGTTTTGATATGAATTGACTTAGTATTCTTAAGATTGACTCATTTTCATTTGAAAATAGCCATATAAGTTTCTCATTAAAATCAAGATTAGGGAAATTGGTACATAATTCTGAGACAGATTTTAAGAAAATTTCTCATTCATCTTTGAATTTAGTGCATTTGAAGAGAAAATGTATTTCATCCTCCACCTCATTTAAATCACATTTCGAACATAATCGCATGTGTGCTGGGATACCCTGGAACCTTCCAACTTCAATTTGTAAATGATGTGAAGATATTCTAAATCTAGTCAGGCATCTTCTCAACTCAAAATTCTTAATGATATTAAGATAATTTTCAAAACCAAATTGATCTTTAATTTTGACATAAGTACGTAGTTTACCATCCATATAACTGCCCAAATTGTCATGCCATAATTTTATGCAAGTTTTCTTCAGAATTTTGTGTATTGTATGTATATATATATATATAATGCACTTTTGTATAAGTATATAGTTGTTTATGCTTTTGTGATGATAGTTTCAGAGACGCCCCTCCCTGCCTTCACCCGAGGAAACTAATATAAAGTGGGAGGATTACACCTCGGAGCCCCCAGGAAATCCTCCGTGTCTTGGGCGACCGTGGATTGCAAAGGGAAGCACAAAGTCATTCAAGGCCACTGT
This sequence comes from Saccostrea echinata, assembly GCF_033153115.1. NCBI lineage: Eukaryota > Metazoa > Mollusca > Bivalvia > Ostreida > Ostreidae > Saccostrea > Saccostrea echinata. The sequence continues at coordinate 1,174,516 of NW_026889771.1, read as the reverse complement.
TGCAATGGTAATCATTAGTATTTTCTCTTATATTAATTAGATTTTAAGGTTTGTTTGCCCTTCCTGACTCAGGATGATAAAAATAGGTTGGTAGGTAGGTAACAAAATTATTTTCCCCCAGAAAATTTCAACATCAATGCTGAATTTTCAAAAATTATTTTCCGGAATACATAAAAAAAAAGTAATTGTTTCCTGGAAGTTGAAAAATGTTTTGAGTCTGTCTGTTTTTAGCCAGTCGGTTGGGAGAGGGAACCAAAGAATTGTTTAAAGAAGGCCTAAATATATATATATATATTTTTGATGTCATATTTTGTACTATTGTTATTTTCAGAGCAAGAACTTTCCAATGTCTATTGAAGTGTGAGTATTTCATTTAATAAATTATGACATTTATAGATGAATAAAAGTTTTTTTTAGATTATTTCTCTATATCCTCTACAACTCTTCTTATACCATTGAATAAAATTTAATGAGACTTATACAGGGTCTTTGTTACATAGTGCCATTGTGCACCTATTTTACCTTTTGATCGGACATGTATATATTTCTTCTTATGTGTATTATTCTCTACTTGTATGCCCTGAGGGGCCCCAAATTGGTATCAATAAATCTTATCTATATTTTGGGTTTCCCATAGCAAAAAATAGACACTGCCATTCTTTATATAATATTGGGGGTACCTGATGAGCAGTATACAGTATTTTCACCTATATTCCAGTATTTTCAAGGCTCCTGTACAGTATTTGGATCTGAAACTTACTGCATACCAGTACATGAAAAGCTGTCAATTTTTAATTAAGAGTGGACCTGCAACAAAATATTAATCCCTGATTATACATTTTTATGCATTTTTTTTTTATTTCTTAGACTGCTAGATGTATTGGAGGTAATTGCCCCATTCAAACAGTTTCAGAAATTACGAGAATTTATGACAACCAAACTACCTGATGGTTTTCCTGTGAAAATAGGTACAAGTTTTAAGTTCACAATACTCTGCAGTTTGTTGAATGATCGATCATTTTGAAAAGATTGAATTGCAGGTTTAACATTGGGAAAATAAAAATCTTGTGAAAGGAAAAAATGTTTTTTACAGCTGAAATATTTTTTTTCTCCCAGAAATCCCAGTATTCCCCACGGTAACTGCTAAGGTGACCTTCACCTCGTTTGAATGGCGAGATGACATTGATGATTCCATGTTTTTGATTCCACCAAACTTTCGTGAAGATCCGAACCGATTTCCTGATTTATGACAGATGATGGACATTAGTTTGATAGACATATTTTCCAGCGTTAGAAATGTACTGATTATCCAAAGTAATGAAGAAGAGGCATTGGACTATTTAGAATTAGCCGTTGGAGTAGAGCTCCCCCTCACTAACCTAGGAATCTCCAGTACGGAGATGACCTTGCTTTTTTAGAGTATCTAAAAATAGACTAACAGAGATGACATTACCTTTTTCAAGAGTAAAAAAAGAACTAGAGTTGAACTTGCTTTTTTAGAGTATTAAAAAATTGATCTCTGTCAAAAATCAACACCTAGATTTTTATTTTTTTTTTTTTTTTTGGTAAATTCATAGTGAGAATTACCTTTGACTTTTTTTCCACACATAAAAAAACAGTAATAGTTTGTACATGTGTTTTTAATACCTCAGAGAAATATGAAGATGCTATTGAACTTTTCCATTACATTTATTAGATATTGAGAAACCTTAACTTACTTAGAATTAAAAAAATAAATACTTATTTAATAAGCTATTGTTTTCTGCTATATCTATATACATGTAGAAATTACAGTTCAGAATTCCATTAATGTTCAAACTGTTTTCTGATATTAAAATCAGACTTCAAAGAATCAAAGTTAGTAAAACCTAAAGAATATACAGTCAAAACTTGTTATCTTGAACTTTATGAGGCCAAAATAAAACTCGAGTTATCTGAGATTTCGATAATATTTAGGTTGAAATACATAAAGGAAAGGTGGTTGGGACTTCCAACTCTCTTCAACATATCCATGGTACTGTGGAATCATTACTGTTCATGGTGGACCAATTTTTATGGATTTTGTAGATCACCCTTACCTCATCCCCATGAACAGTAACTCTACTAACTTATCAGCTCTTTAAATCATCTGAAGTTACAAGTTACCAATGAAATTACACCCCCAGGAACCAGTAATTTTTTTTATTACCCCAGCAATTTATAAGATTCAGTGGATGGAACCAGTAAAATTTGATTAACCACAAGCATTGCCCCCCCCCCCCCCCTCCCCTTCTGAATTAAAATGATTCTTAGGTATTTGAGAAACTGATGTTCTAATCCTGAAGTTTAACTGTACTGTTTTCTTTTACACATGTATATAGAGTTAATCTATGTTATATTTTGGTATCATGATGTAACTGAGATTAGTTACTGTTCCACGTGTTGTAGACATGGTTGTTCAAAATATTGCTCACAACATGAAGTTATGCAATGTTTTTAATGTATTGGACAGAATTTAGAATAAAAAAGATAATGTTTTATTATATGAGAGGGATTTAAAAGAAGAATTTGGTTATTTCACTGTGGTACTGTTTATTTAATTGTACCTGGAATATATTGTCTAGAAAATGATAAGGTTGTCTGAATTGCTGTGCATTTTCTGACTTGACTGTATGTCTCTTGATTGTTGTGATAATCACTGTGTTCTTCACTTCTGTGTTGTTCTGTAGATGTGTACATGAGCAGTGCTATACTTAATTCTGACTCTCTTTTTTTCTATACTGTACAATACAGGTATTACAGATCATGACTTCTGCTGGCTTCTCTGACAGATGTCACTGCCTAATATCAATATGGACAACTGAATCTAGTCATTGCTTTATATTATTTATTTTTTATTTTCATAATGTTCCTGCAGACATGATGGTTCCCTCTACTACCTGGTTATCCCATTGTCAAATTTTTTTTCTGCTTACACTGTACATTATATTTTTTTTCCTAATTAATTGACATATCTATGGTAATAATTTTGGTGCCTACTCAATCATTTTATAATAAATCTCCAAGGTATCATGTTTAGATATTTACCTTATAAGCTCTTCAACTCCCTACCTCTTCACAATAAAAGAAATATTTTTTTCTGACTACTTTAAAACTAAAGAATTACATTATGGGAAACGTACATGATTATTATTTGATTTAGCCATGTCACCCGTCATCGATTTGAAACCCTTTTATCAGGGATTAAGAAAAAAAAGGTGATTTTTAGATTTATCCATTATGAAAATGAAATGGATATTTTTCTTTCCTGATGTTGGTAATAATCATGGATATTGGAAATTTTGCTGCTGATACATTAACATTGTTGCACTTTGCACAATAAATGTATTTTATTAAATTTTCATTATATTAACAGCCATGATTTGAATTTTTTAAAGCCACAAATATTTAATTTGTCATTCATCAAAGTAAGGATTCTCATACATTGCAGTTTTATCCAAACATTAACACTTGACCATTTTTTGATTGGTATTGGGGGGGGGGATCTAGTCATCATTTTTGTTTTTTCAATGTCTGAAAAACAGACCGAGGAATTTTTTGTAAATTATGATGAGTGACATATATATGCTAGTAAATTTACATAATAGATTTCTATCCAGGATTATATTTAAATTAAAGAGAGTTTCGGATTTTATATTAGTAATACATGTAGTGCAGACTTTTCATTCTGTGGTGGTTATCATAATGTGATTTTTTAAAAAGTAAAAGTTATTGTTTAAAGCCTTCTGTCCTAGTAAACAGATTTAGCAATACTATGGAAACATGACTGTCAGACATTTGTATTTTAATACCCCTGCTCCGAAGGAGAGGGGGTATACTGTTTGACCCTTGTGTTTCTGTCTGTTTCTCTGTCTGTCCGTGTGTCCGTGTGTCTGTCCGTAACAAATTTCGTCACAGTTTTCTCAGCAACTACTCATCACAGATGCTTGAAATTTTAGCACAATCTTTGTTTAGGCATACCATATGGTCGGATTCATTTTTGTTCAAATCCGATGTCAACTTCCTGTTTATCTCTGGGTCTGTCCGTACCAAATTTCCGTCGCATATTTCTCAGCAACTACTCAGCGAAGATGCTTCAAATTTAGCACAATCTTTGTTTAGGCATGCCAAATGGTGGGATTTGTTTTTATATGAATTAGATATCAACTTCCTGTTTATCCCTGTGTATGTCCATAACAAATTTTTCGTTGCAGTTTTCTCAGCAACTACTCATCACAGATGCTTGAAATTTTAGCACACTTTTTGTTTAGGCAGGCCATATGGTGGGATTCATTTTTGTATAAATCTGACGTCAACTTCCTGTTTATCCGTGCATCTGTCTGTACCAAATTTCTGTCACAGTTTTCTCTGCAACTACTCAGCGAAGATCCTTGAAATTTTAGCACAATCTTTGTTTAGGCATGCCAGATGGTGGGATTCATTTTTGTATGAATTCGATGTCAACATGAGAGGGTAACCGTATATTCACATCAGAGCGGGGGTATTACTAGTGAGCATTTGCTCACAGACTTCTTGTTTAAACAATGTGCAGTTTTTTGTTTTTTTTTTTTTGTTTTGGTTTTATTTAAGCCATGTGAAAGGTTAATAGCATACTGAAAAAAGCAATTTTTCCCTTTTTCTAAACAAAGGTATTTATTTGAATTTTATTGGGTTTTTTTTAAAATGCTTATCATACACCAGAAGAAAGGGAAAGGCCATATAAACAATCAATAGTTGCTGTCTTTGTATTAAGAGATATTAAATGTAGTGCCACTTCAGTTTTACTGACTACTATGACTTATGTCTCTTTTCTGTCAGCAGTGAATAAAATGTTTATCTCTTCTTTGACATTTGTTCATGAGTTTGCTATTTAACAAGTAAAAGAAATAATAAATCATGTATAAAATCTTTATTATATATTATGATAGTTTCTCACTGTTAAGAATTTAAAAATATCTATAATTGAAAACTGCTTATGGTTCATTCCTCTTTATTTTTCTTCTTATTCATTTTTTTTTTTATTTTCACAAGTTTAATCAGTCTTAGTGAAGTAGGCTTAGGGAGCTATTCATAAGAATCTTGAGGATCTATGACGGAAAAATGTTATATGTTCAGTGAGACTGAGATAAGATAATAAACTTCCATTTAGATACATGTATTATGGTAGTGCCTTTGCGATGCAAATCAAATTATTCAAGAGCATTTAAGTTAAGAATCATGAAATTTTCTCCAGATTTACAATTCTGGAAAAAAAAATAAATTTGTAGTGGCCATTTCTGACATACGAGACATAAACTGACTAGTACTGATCGCTGTTGAATTTAGAGGGGGCAAGCCCCCCCCCCCCCCCTTGACAAAAAGTATACATAAGATTAATAAATCAATATTTTGTTGTGAAATATTGCATTAATAGTAAGTATAGCTAAACTAAGTCGAAAAACTGTTCTATAAAGCTCCTAAAACCTAAGAGCTTTCGGGGATTCGCCCGCTGGGCTCCCTATCCCGGACTCCGTACATGTACTTGTTGTGCCTCCCCCTCCCCCGCTTTTCAAGAATCCTGGATCCGCCACTGCTGATTTTGTTGTTAACTTTTTATTTTCAGTAGGAAAAAATTGTTTTATAAGTAGCAAGAATCAAAAGTCGTAAATTAAACGAAGGAATACTCCCGAAATCCTGTTCGTGAGAGAGATGCACAGGCACTTGTTTCGTAATGGGGTCACCCCCCTTCTTTTTTCTTTCCAAAAAGAAAGGGGAGACCCCATATTCGAAACAAGTGCCTGTGGAGAGATATGGGAATTTGTGACAACAAGTCAGCATTTTGCGAATAATTTGCAGAAGAATACACAAAAACCAGACAGTTATTTCTTATATTCACATTTATATCTGATCCTTAATTCAATTAAAAAAAGATAAAATAGCTATTTTTATTCTATAAGTCTGCTTGTCCTGCCCAGTGTACATAGCGAGAAGGCAATAAAGAGATACATGTAGCTTTATTTCTTAATTCATAAAGCCAGTTACTCACGTTACGGAAATCGTAGTTTTATCTCGGACAAAGACATTTAAAAATGTAAATATTACCACATAAATGACCTATTCATATGTTTGTTAGGTTATGTTCCTGGACCATCAAAGGTTTAGCCCAATAAGCAATCATTAATTCGTAATGGATTTCGCCCAGTTTATTAATATACCATACAACTTGTGGTACTAGTAGTACAAATTTCATAAGTTTCAAAAATATCTGTATTTTCGTAACCCCATACTTCACAACCGTGTGTCAAATTTGACTTAAAACACTTTTTAAAAAATCTATTAGACAATCTACTGGCAAAATAAAGAATTTTATATTTTCCTCGATACTATATAGTCTATATACGAAAGCCTATTGAGCTCATTTTCGTAGATAAAAAAAATATATTTTTCGCGTTATAACGCGAAACTTTCGCGAATAACCGCGTAACTTTCGCGAATAAACGCGTAACTTTCGCGAATAAACGCGTAACTTTCGCGAATAAACGCGTAACTTTCGCGAATAAACGCGTAACTTTCGCGTTATAACGCGAAACTTTCGCGTTATAACGCGAAACTTTCCCTGTAAAACAGAGACATTTGCATAAGTCTACAGTTTGTTTTACTTTTTAATGATCTAGTTTATTCATTACAGTGAAAAACGAAAGACTACTTTGAACTTGGATTATCACGAGCTGAAATTTTATGTTTTCTCGCCATTGAATGTGTCTTTCCTCTTTCTAAATCTTTTTTGCCGTCGCATTTTGTCTTTCTCAATGCTGTTCAATACAAGTATAGAAGCGTATAGTAGAGGAGCGAAAATACAAGTCTAATTTTAATTAGATTGAACACTCTGTATAGAATTTGAAATAAAAGATCTCAGAAAATTGACAACAATGAGGTAAATTTGTATGTCACGGAACAATTGTGTCACATCACATGAGTAACCTAATGTGAAAATTGGATGACAAATATTCGTATCAAATATTTCATCTCCGATAGACTCACTGAAGAAATACAACATTGTATTTTAAGGCTGCACCATTTGGTCATACCATTACTTACGAAAACATTGACAATTTATTCAAAGAATGCAACGAGTGGAGATCTTCCTGAGAAAAAAAATTAGTCTACAGAATTTCTTGGATTCAACAAGTGAAAAACAAGAAAATCTTTAAAGGAATATTCATTTAATTAATTAGTAGGGTTTTGAGATGCAAAATCAACACTAATCTATCCATTTCTCGCATTAATTCTCTTTTACATCTTCTGAAGAAATGTCATTTATAAATTCATAGAAGTCCCTCTCTGCGTTCATGTTTTTTATCTGTCAGTCAAGATCACAGGTTCCTGAGTAACATGACTATATATGTATAATTTCGCGTTATAACGCGAAAGTTTCCCGTTTATTCGCGAAAGTTACGCGTTTATTCGCGAAACTTTCGCGTTATAACGCGAAAGTTACGCGTTTATTCGCGAATGTTACGCGTTATAACGCGAAAGTTTCGCGTTATAACGCGAAAAATATATTTTTGTTACCTACGAAAATGAGCTCAATGGGCTTTCGTATCTATACAATTGGATACACCTTAAAGTTTTTCTTCTGAATTCTTCCTCTAGAAAAAAAAAATGAGTATTTTAGTTTTTGTTTACTTGGAGCCTCTGATGATCACAATAATCAGGAAAAAAAAATTCAGTGATCTTTGTTAATCCTTTGGATTGTCAGACAATATAAATTTAACTGACCATCAGCATAAAATCGTAAATAATTTTGATATAGTCTGATTTCATGTTCTAATTTCTCGCTAAGACTCGTGACCTCTTAGGCTCTTCAATATCATTATGTAAGACAGTTTCGTAAATCGTTATTATATTACGCAAAAAGAAATGGTGATAGTTTTTCACCTTGTCATACTCCATCTCGCAAGCTAAAGTTTTGTATTTATCAGTTCCTTGAGACATACAACAAACTGACGTGAGGTGTTGACCATATGTACATGTTTATTACCTCCTCAAACAAAATCAAAGCTAAAAGTTGTACATGTAAATTTGTTGGCATATACTTTTCTTATTTGCAGCTGTGAATGCATGCATGGCTTTGATATGAGGCATTGCATTCCAGGCACATATAGTATATGTTTTTATGCCCCTGGATCGAAAGATCCCGGGGGTATATTGTTTTTGTCCTGTCTGTCTGTTTGTCTGTCTGTCTGTTGTCAACTTTAACCTAGCTATAACCATTGCGCTGTCAAGGGTAAGGCTTTAATATTTGACATGAGTGTTCATTATGACAAGACCTTTCCATTGGTACAGAAATTTTTTATCATGTGACCTCAATTGTGACCTTTGACCTACATTTGAAAAACTTTAACATTGGCCATTACTATTGCACTGTAGTCTATGTCCCACTCCAGAATTGTGTTACCATCGGGGGCATAGTGTTTCACAAACACATCTTGCTGTTTTTGTTTTTAATCGAACATTAACATTTACTGTATTTAATATGAAAATTTTCACTGAAAAAGCCAATTGCCTTTTAACAAATTCTTTACTTTTAGTATTTAAAAAATGGATCTCATCTCCCAGTCTCCCTTGCAGAGTTAATATATGAGTCGATGATAGAGAGTGCACCAGAGTTCATTCCGACCTAGGACTACAAGAATATCTATATATCGACTTCAATCATCAAATAATAAGCTGAATTAAGATGTTATAAAATTATAGTTCTCTAATACAGTAAGAAAAAAAAATCTGAAGACCAAAGCACTGTTTTAAAAGTTTGAAATATGTACATACAATGTAGTTTTTCATCAATCATTTCGTTTCGAATATATCATACCAAGTTACCGCTTATAGTAATATTAATTCTTAAATTTATATTCACCAAATTCTTTGGATTGGTATCTAACATTTACATATCATAAAATATATTCCACGAGTAAATGCCATCAAAGTTTGTTATTGAGACTGCATAAATAGGCATCCTCGGTTAAAATTAAACTCTGAGATTTTCAAATCTGTACCACTCTGTATATATACTACAGGCGCGGATTCAGGAATTTCTTTTCCCGGAGGGGGGGGGGTAAAAAAAAAACGTATTTTAATATATTTCCAAAACGTGAAAAGAACCTATTTCGTGGTGGTGGTGTCCACGTTTTCTGGGGGGGGGGGGTCCAAAGTCAATTTTTATTTGCTTCCGATCTACTTACTAACTCGATCTGCAATTCCCTAATCCCCCCCCCCCCGGAATTTGCAGAGTTAGTAAAAATATATACGGTAGAAAATGAAAATTGACTTTGGACCCCCCCCCCCCCCCCCGAAAACGTGGACCCTACCAACATCACCACGAAAAATGTTCTAAAATTAGGGAATTTGCAAAGTTAGGGAGGCCCTCCCCCCCTCTAGATCCGCGCATGTACTATGTATTTTCTCTTGCACTATTCGCTTACAACCGTGTCTATTTAATATTTTTAACCACACTAACTTTATTCTACGTAGAAATTAGGAAACGCGGTCTTTCACAATATCCGCATTATTTTTGGTTCGGTTTTGACATTTACACACACCTTAGATATTTACTGCGGGCCTGTATTGTTGACACAATGGCGAACGCAGATGAGAAAAACGCAGGCCTCGACTCGTCGGATCTTGGATTGATTAAAAGGATAATGATGGATTCAAATTCAATCCACGAAAGTGTTGAAAATTATTCAGTGCCAGGCGCACAATTGTCAGACAAACAGACATTCAAGAACAAGGAAGGAAATGGTGTCACTGCATTCCCGGTCTTGGTTGATTTTCGAAGATTGCTGCAGCTGGCACCTAGTCTTGCATCCCTGGCATGTGAGGGGGGAAATGCAATGATACCAGGCGTAAGAACCTATATGTTATTTTTAGCAGATAATTTTCATAGCAAGCTATCTAAGATTTTGTCACGGATGACATGATGTAGTCACGCCGGTGTCGCATAATTTACGTTCCGGATACTTCGCGTTCCGGCCGGAACCTTAAAATCATAATATTGGTTCCGGATTTTACTGTAAGTTTGGTTCCGGCCATGGCTGCAATCTTCGAATCGCGGTATCTCTCAATTATTATCTGCCACATGTGCCAGTTTTCATTCAACACTGAACCATAGAAGTAGTTTTTACCTTGAGGATTAAGCATGGCGTAGCGGTATGCCATTTTCATGTGGCGCAATGTTCTTTTTATAAGGCGTCATGCCCTTTTTGTACAGCCATTTTTAAAAATAAATGAACAACTGATGAATAAATAGCCCAAGTAAAGATCGTAAAATATGCTTTCTGATACATATACACCGAATAAAATTTGGTCGCATGAAAGGCTTTGTTTATCTAATGCATACAAATTAAGTCCCTTTGTTTATTTAGTGCATGTCAGGTGTGAATTTCTCGATAAATAAACGCAGACCCGGGTAAAGAGGATAGAAGATAAACTAGACTGAGATTACAAAAGCCTAAAAAGAAGCACAATGTCAAAGATAAATTTGATCAGGAGATTTTAATTTTTTAATCTGATAAAGTAAAGAATTAAATACAAAATGGTATATGTATACGACTGAGAGATGCATTCTCTGTTTAAATGATATTACAAGTGTTGCAAATTCCACAATGTTGAGCCTCGAATACATGGCTTCCATTCCTCATAGATATTATCACTTGGCATGAAAATATGATTTATATTCCATTAGAAATAAACAAACATAAAAAATATAATTCACTGATGAAGATAGTTATATAGTTTTTGTGATAAATTAACAATGGATATTTCATGAATATGTGGTTTATTCTGCAATGAAACAAACATGAAAACATACCGATATGGTTTATTCCCTTAGAATAAACAAACACAAGTAATTAATGAAAATTATGTTGTTGCTGTTTTTAAAGACCGTAGGAAGAAAAAAAAAACAAGGTTGAAATATGAAAAGTAAAGACCAGCAATGTTGATTGTGAAAAAAGCAGTGCGGTAAACTGAATTAGCTCTTGACAAATATTTTAGTTAAATCGAGGTTTTAGAAAATTTTAAATGATTTTTTTTTATGTTTTAAAGGCCTTGAAATGCACTTTTTGGTAACTTCGATGCAAGTCCTACCCACGGAGAGTATTTTCAAACATATTTGTTACATGTACTAGGTTGTTTCTTTTCCACTTTATTACGCATACGAAGGAAAATTAATTAATTTAATACGAATAAAAATTAGATAACGTTTCGGGTTACAATTGCTGTGTATTTTCAAACATCTTTTGTTACTAGGCTGTTTCTTTTTCACTTTATTACAAAGATAAAGTAGCCCGGAACTAAAATTATGGTCATAATTAACGTTCCGGGTTACAATTGCTGAGAGTATTTTCAAATATCATTGTTACTAGGTTGTTTCTTTTCCACTTTATTACGAAGTTAAAGTAGTCCGGAACCAAAATTATGGTCATAATTAACGTTCCGGGTAACAATTGCTGAGAGTATTTTCAAATATTTTTGTTACTAGGTTGTTTCTTTTCCACTTTATTACAAATAAAAGATAAAGTAGCCCGGAACCAAAATTATGATCATAATTAACGTTCCAGTTTACAATTGCTGTGTATTTTCAAACATCTTTTGTTACTAGGCTGTTTTTTTTTTTACTTTATTACGAAGATAAAGTAGCCCGGAACCAAAATTGTGGTCATAATTAACGTTCTGGGTTACAATTGCTGAGAGTATTTTCAAATATTTTTGTTCCTGGGTTGTTTCTTTTCCACTTTATTACGAAGATAAAGTAGCCCGGAACCAAAATTATGGTCATAATTAACGTTCCGGGTTACAATTGCTGAGAGTATTTTCAAATATCATTGTTACTAGGTTGTTTCTTTTCCACTTTATTACGAAGTTAAAGTAGTCCGGAACCAAAATTATGGTCATAATTAACGTTCCGGGTAACAATTGCTGAGAGTATTTTCAAATATTTTTGTTACTAGGTTGTTTCTTTTCCACTTTATTACAAATAAAAGATAAAGTAGCCCGGAACCAAAATTATGATCATAATTAACGTTCCAGTTTACAATTGCTGTGTATTTTCAAACATCTTTTGTTACTAGGCTGTTTTTTTTTTTACTTTATTACGAAGATAAAGTAGCCCGGAACCAAAATTCAAAGGCACTTGGAGTATGGACCCCCCCCCCCCCCTTTTCCATTTTTTTTTCTTTTTAAATCTGGGGTCGTTTTCGACGGATACATATTTTTATGTATCAGTCGAAAACGGTATATTTAAAAACAGCATATAGAGACAAACGAGTTACATTATTGATAACATATAGTGCATATTAGAATACAAAAATAGGTAAAAGGTGACTCGACCCCAGATTTAAAAAGAAAAAAAAATGGAAAAAGGGGGTTCATACCCCAAGTGCCTGTGCCAAAATTATAGTCATAATTAACGTTCTGGGTTACAATTGCCGTGTATTTTCAAACATATTTTGTTATTAGGCTGTTTCTCTTCCACTTTATTACAAAGATAAAGTAGCCCGGAACTAAAATTATGCTCATAATTAACGTTCCGGGTTACAATTGCTGAGAGTATTTTCAAATAGTTTTGTTACTAGGTTGTTTCTTTTCCACTTTATTACGAAGATAAAGTAGCCCGGAACCAAAATTATGGTCATAATTAACGTTCCGGGTTACAATTGCAGAGAGTATTTTCAAATATTTTTGTAACTAGGTTGTTTCTTTTCCACTTTATTACAAAGATAAAGTAGCCCGGAACTAAAATTATGGTCATAATTAACGTTCCGGGTTACAATTGCTGAGAGTATTTTCAAATATTTTTGTTACTATGTTGCTTCTTTTTCACTTTATTACGAAGTTAAAGTAGTCCGGAACCAAAATTGTGGTCATAATTAACGTTCTGGGTTACAATTGCTGAGAGTATTTTCAAATATTTTTGTTCCTGGGTTGTTTCTTTTCCACTTTATTACGAAGATAAAGTAGCCCGGAACCAAAATTATGGTCATAATTAACTTTCCGGGTTACAATTGCTGAGAGTATTTTCAAATATTTTTGTTACTAGGTTGTTTCTTTTCCACTTTATTACAAAGATAAAGTAGCCCGGAACTAAAATTATGGTCATAATTAACGTTCCGGGTTACAATTGCTGAGAGTATTTTCAAATATTTTTGTTCCTAGATTGTTTCTTTTCCACTTTATTACAAAGATAAAGTAGCCCGGAACCATAAATAATGTTCCCGGTTACAATTTCTGATATTATACTCATGTAAATTAGTTGAAATTGATTCGTCTAGAAACATTTGTTAAAAAAACACGATTACCCGCTGAAGGTGTATTTCTTGTGACAAGACTTTCTCTAGAATACCAACAATTTTGACCTTCACCTTGGGGTTGAACTATTGAAAAAAATTAACTTTAACCTTGGCCATAACTTTTGACATTTGATGCTAGGGCTTTTATATTTCACATGTATATTTCATGTGACGGGTCCTTTCCCTGGGTATCATTGATTTTGATCTGTATCTGTACCCGGCCTTTGAGTTTGACCCACTTTTTAAAAACTCTAACCTTAGCCATATATGACTTTTGAACGGTTGGTTTTGGGGCTTTCATATTTCACAGGTATTTTCATTGATACAAGTCCTTTTTTGGAAACCAACATTTTGATCTCTTGACCTTGACCTTAGAGTTTAACTTGCACTTTAGAAACTTTACTCTTCACAAAAGACTGCCGTACGGGAGCATCGGTGTTTCACAAACGCATTTTGTTTTTTATTACTTCTCACTTTACCTAATGTGTTTACGTTAAAGCGTTTGAACTTTTTTTTAACTATTAATCTAAAACAATTCCAGTATTTAATGTGAGCATGTAACCCTGTCTTTGACACATAATCTTTCAATTTTAAGTCTTTTAAAAAGTTTATTATTATTTATTAATTGCTTTAGACATATATCTTATCGCATTTCAACAATAACAAACAATACCAAATACATGTAATACATTATGGCATTGTATGGTAGTTTTTATAGATTACACAATCGTCATATACATTGTATCATGATTTCATGGAGAATTACCATATCATATACGAAAAAACTTTCTCTCAACTTAAAAGCATAATGGATATATGTCCCAAAGTTACAGAGATCATGGACGTTGTGAGCACTTAATAATTGTACAAATTTGTATTAAACGACTTCTGTCAGTAATACTTCTTGACATATTTTTAAAGAAGCTTTTCAAAATGCAGGTCGTCAACCCCCCCCCCCCCTTTTGAAATATTTCTAGATCCACCATGTTCACTTAAACACATTCTACACATTTCACTCTCCCTAAGTATTTTATTATGTCGTCCTGTCTCATAATCAAGATTATAAGATGAAAGCCTAATTCGACTCACTTGAAATGGAGCTGTGCAGTTTTAAACTGACGAAAACTACGCGCCACATTTTTCGTTTCACGGGGGGAGGGGGATATTTTCCATTTTCCACTGCATTCTATAGCGGAAAACATGTTTTAACAGAATTACAGAGTAGTCTCTTTTTTTCCAAATAATTATTGTTTTGAAACTTCGTTTATTTATATATATCATTCAGATATGCCTTTTGAAAATTGAGGTAGGTGACAAAACAGTTCTGAATACATGGTATATAAATCTCGGCGTTTGACATTTTAGCGGGGGAAAATGGACGTTTTATAGTGAAAAATGTGACATTTAAGCGGAAATTGAAATACATATGGACATTCAACAAATTGTTAAGTAAAATATAATTATATCTATGCCTCTTCGTTAGCCAGTCGGGCTAAGTTTTCTGCCCCCTGCGGGGGGAGGGGGTAGGATTTTGCGCAGACTTAACAATACTATTCATTTCTCAGGATTGTAAAATACAAATCTGTATCTGTATTACATTTCCTCTTCAGGGTTATTATTACCAATGCTGATACCTGCACTTACCTGTATAAATAAAAATGAGTTGAGTTTTATTCAATAGTTTTTGCTGTGTCGTCGAAACCTTTGCTAGAGTCGGGAACTTAGAAATTTTAAAGTTCGTCATATTTTGCTGGCATTACATTGATTGTTTAAAAAAATAAATTTTAACCGAGAAAAAAAAATCCACGATTTTTTTTTATTGAATTATAACAGGAATTTGTTTTTCTTCACATTAAATGCTTTATAATTTTTCCGCTGAAATTAATGTCTGTCTATTCACACTTTTGCAGGTCCTTCGCCCACACATCTCCTATTATGTTCATTCATGTATTGTGATTTAATTATATATATACTTGGCTTTACAAAAACGCAATGGGTGTTTGAAAAAATATATATAAAGATATTAAAATATTATCCAATAATTTTTTTAATCGTAAATATAATTCATCTATTAGCATTACCAACTGATCAGGCTGCCCTTTGCCGAAAACTCATTTAAAATTTCGGAAATGACACAGCGATTCGCATGACCTCATATTGTATGGATGGAAGGGTGTCATAAAACAACATGATTGGGTAGGTCAATGTAAACAAGTTTCACACCTTCGCGTTCTTTTGTTTACAAAGAAACAACATAATTACATATAATTCCATGGAATGGATTATAGTATTGGTACATGTACATGTATTAAGACCCTATATTGGGGCTTCTTCTACATGTTCTAAAGCGATATACGTTTAAAATCCTGCTGCATCGTACAATCCGTTAAAAGAAAGAAAAAAAACCCAAATTGTTTGTAAATATTAATTATATATAAAGTTTTTAAAAGGGTTCTTGGATGCCCGGAACGTTTATTATGGCCGGAACCAAACTTACGCGGGCCGGAACGTTTATTATAGCCCGGAACCAATATTATAGGTATTTAGCGTTCCGGCCGGAACGCTAAGTTACCCGGAACGTAAATTATGCGACACCGGTCAATCCGCGTAGCCTACTTATGGCCTGAAAAGTCAACAGTTTGTTTATATTGGAAAATTGTATGTATTCAGAGTATTAAGATATTATAATTAATGCCCTTAAGCGTTTTGTTAGGATTTAAAAGCTAGGACAATAGGAATTCAATATATGCCATTTAGCAGAAAATCCTTCAAAAATAAATAAATATTATTTAAAAGAATAAGGTATGGTACATGACATTTATGCTTAAAATGTATTCCTTCATGTTTCAACTGGGCATTCACAATTGCATATGGGAATTAGACCAGGCTTAATTGAAATTATGGAGATTTGTGTCAATATATCAGTTTCATTATGATAGGTGCAAATGTTCAAAAACAGACTTAACAGTTAGCTACTTAATGAACAAGATCTAATATATCTAAAGAGCATTGTCTTTGAAGACTAAATAACTAATGAAAATTTTACACAATTTTTAATCCACATGCACAATTATATATTGAATCAATTATTATTTATCATATGTATGCTTATTGTATTCATTTATACTACATGCCAATGTATGATGGTGTTGTCAATAAATGAATTGATTGAAGAATAATCTGGTATTAAATTTACACCCTTCATTTTTATATATGTGTTGGATGGGTGGGGAAGTAAGGAGTAAGTTTGTTTTTTCTTACACTGGGAGTGGGGTCAAAATGAATGTCAACTAATAACAGAACCCATAGCTTTGGTCAAAGACTAACATTAGCAGTATACATTATTTTACCAAAGACAATTTGATATAAAGTGAATTCAATTTGTCATTCTTTGAATAGACTTTTTTACACTCTGTACTTTTTCCCATCTGTAGATCAGCAACAGAGAGCTGCTGCATGCAGTGGTTGGTCTGTATGATGTTTCTCTATCTGACATGACTCCAGATGTTCTCTATTCATCTGTCTGTGATAAATGGGCAAGGACAGTTGTACTAGTGAGAGATATACAAGGTTTGCTCTTATGTGTTTTGTGAACATCCATCTGCAGCTCTCATTTAACAGACACCATTTATGTTTCCTTTTCTTATTTAATAACATTAATTATTAGACATTGGAAAGAAAATGATGTTAATTTTATTTTGCATTTTGAAATTGCTTATGCCATTGCTCAAAGGCCAAGGTTTCATCCGTTATTACCAGTAAATTTTAGAAAAACTCAGCAAACAAATGTATTGCATGAAGTCATCATGGCAAGAAATTTAGAGAAGAATTTATTGATTATGTAGCTGTGGATACTGTAAACGTGAAAATATTTGTGCGCAGGAAAGAATGAGTGACTTAAAAAGATCTACATACATGATTATATGAGGTAGAACATTTGTGAAAAAACAATGCCTTGGTGTCATGAATCAAAATTGAAGTAACGATACATTAGTGTCACCCTCCAGAATTTGACATCTACCAGTTGTTTTTAGGTCACCTAATCAATATTAATAGGAGGCTGAGCTATCAATCAGGGCCATGTCAGCAACTCTCTCTATAGAAATTGGAATATGTGTATGATATCAGTTTACAACAATTACAGCAATATCAGTATGAGATTAAAAGAATTCTGTAAACGGCAGACCATGCAACCAAACAGGTTCTCAGACTTGATTTACATCGAGGTCACATTTTAGAATACCTAATTGTTTTCTCAACATTCACAGCTGGACTACAGGGAATCAAGATTAACACAGTCATAATAAAAGCAACAAGTCTGTTTTGAACATGTTTTTTGTAAAATTAAGTATGAGCACACATTTGCCTGCTCAACTCCTTTTAATATTACATTATTTTGTTCAATATTAAGAACAGCCGACAAACATGTGCTGACTTTGTATGAAGAAGATGAAAAAAGCATGACCCTGATTATCTATTGATATTCAAAAAATCTTCAGGTCCAATGCCTTCCATATTTATTTGGTTTTTCTTGAAAAGTGTGTTTTATATTCAAATATGTATCAAGAATACACAGTTAAGATATCGGTGATTTATATCATGGAAAGAAATTAACACTTTATAAAACTTCAATTTACAGTTTTTTATTCAGAACTCTTAAGTCTACTCATTCTTTTTACAAATTTTGCGATGAGAGAAGTTTCACAACATTTATCTCCACATAAACTGTTTTTAAAAAGGAACCATGCTAAATAATTAACCAGCAATTTTTGTTAATTGAAATTCTTAATATCCACGAAAATGATTCTCAGTGACATGAAAAGGCTTTGTTCCATGAAAATCACAAAATTTTACACTGTAAAATATCTATGTTTACAATATTGGAAATTCATGGAGTTTTAAATTGCATCAAATGTGCAAGCCCAGCTTATGTCATACTTCTACCCATCAATACAATTCAAATTAATTCTATTAGAATTAGAGGAATTTCAAAATACTTCTAAACATCCCTGCTGTTCCCTCAGGAATTTAAAATTTCCCTGCTACATATTTCAGAAACTATGGAAGACTTAACAAAAAGAAAGACAACAAGAAGAAATCTGGTCCAAAAGGAAGGAGAAGAAGATCAAAAGAAGAAGGAGGAGGAAGGGGAAGATAAATATGAAGAGGAAGAAGCCAGCCCCAGCAAGTTTGCTACAGTGTACAGTGACACTGAGTCAGAGCCCGAAGAGGAAGATGAGTGAGTTACCTCCCCTTGACTAATTTTTATTTTGTTTACTTCAGGCCATGTTTTGATTTTACTGTTTGTGAAACTCCATCAACATAAATAATTAAACTTGTTTTCATGATGAAAAACAAATAGTGTCCTTCTGATGAGATAAAAATAAATTGTATGAGAAGAGTCTTAGAATTCCCAAATGTATGCATTAGTTTAATGATACAATGTATTAATTTAAGTTTAATATGTGCATGGTTGATCCATTGGTTCTGTATAACCTTTAAAGTGATGAAGAGGATTTTTCCAAAGGAATAAACAGCTTTATTAAAAAGGCAGCAGAGAGACGCACACAACAGAAAAATACAGAGTCTGTGTCTGAAGATCTGGTGGGGATTGAGAATAGAATCATTGGGGCTATCACATTTGAGAAAAAGTACATGTAAGTTTGTAAAGTTTTAATCTCTAAACAAGTTACTTGACTTAATGTCTTGAAATGATGGTCAAATTTCTTTTATATCACTTATTTCTGTTCAAGCAGTAAAGTTATTCAGGCACACAGTCACAGTCTCAGTAATTATGTTCAAGCACATGCAGATTCAGTAATTACTAATTGAAATTGATCAATAAGTTTGTACTATATTTCAAAAATTTAACATACATGTATATAAATCTAAGGGAAGCACAATTCATTCCTGTTCTTGACATACCCCTGAGTCAATTCATCTTGTACCAGGTTCAAATATCAAGGAATATTTTGTCTTTCATCTATCTGTCTGTCTATCAATCAGAGAAATGATCAATTTCATGTTTTTATCTGAGGTCAAAGTTTAACTCAGAGGAAAAATGAAGAAAAATGTTCAGAGTTTGAATTTACTACTGCTTAGGACATTATTTACTTCTTATTTTCATTGAACTTTAAATTTTTTTATAGAAACAAAGACAGAGTAATACATCTTACACTGCTCTCTGTTCGAAAAAGATATAGGAAATTTGGCATTGGCAAATACTTATTACAGGTTGGTATAACATTTAGACTGCATTTTTTTATGTGTCTCTATTTTAAGCATGTATCTAAGTGGTATAGATATCTATAATGTGTATTGATAGAATTCATTCACCAAACTTAATCCTGATAGTGTCAATCAAAACATGAGTTATAACGCTGGTGCTGGATTTTTTTGCGATTAGTGTTAAGAAGAGGGAGGAGTCATCGAGAGTCTATAGGTCCATAGATTTATAATACATGTATGTTGACGGTGTGAGCGGGATACGTTTTGACTTTTTTACCAAGATCCACCTCTTCACATTTGACATTTGCAAGAGACATTTGGATTTGCATTTCCATAACGAAATCTAAAAAATGCAAATTTTTAACAAAGAATGTTTAATAAATCTTATATCTCTCTGCAATATATTCATTAAATCAATCTGTGTTTATTCTTTGGTGAACTTTTGAAGTTACCGCAAGAATGTAGTTTGTGGCGAGATACACATTGCAAAGGATTGTAGGTTCAGAGGTTACAGTGGAAAAAAATTCATTTGGATCAATGTGTACAGTCCGAATTTTCTCTTCGTCCATGCAGGCATTGCTTTAAGAGCTCGCTGTGCTCACTATTATAATGATTTGTCTCCCCTATGATAATAAAACTTCATCTTTGTTTATGCATATGCAAATGAAAAAACTATCAGATAAAGATTATTTGGTCATCATCATGGTATTGCACCTTAATTCCTCTCTTATCATGCTTATAGAAAATAATTTTGATGGTGGAACTTAAAGTTTAATTTCTGTTTAATTTCAGCAAATCTTGGAGCCAGAGGTGGTTGGGCATTATGATGCTATAGTAGTCCATGCAGACAATGGTGCTGTAGAATTCTTTCAGAAATTTGGCTTTTCTGATGACATTGTCCTCAACAGCCGATGGAGGTAATATATAGTTTAAGAATAGTATGTAGCTTAATCTATAATTGGTCTGTCATATGAAATATTCACACATATTTTTTTTTGAAAAATGAAAAGTTTTTGATATATTTCAGTGAATTGGCAGAACAGTTTACAAACTGTACACTAATGTGCTATCTCCCAGCTTTCTCAGGTCAGTATGTAATGCCTTGGGAAAAAAAAATAATTCTAATAAAATCTGTCATAGTTTGTCCTTATAAACAAAACCATTTTCATTAAACTTTACATACATGTGTAATTATGAAGCATTATGGTTGTTTGCTGTGGTAGAGCAAAAATTGAAGGTTTCACTTAAGATTTTTCTTGACATTGCAGGTCACACATTGCTTTCCAGTCTAAAAATTCCAGGTTTAGAGGTATTTGAATTGGAGCAGCAGTTTAATAAATGGTTAGTGCAAAGTCCACAGATAGATTTAGATAAATGAAATAAAAATTTGCTGGTGATTCATAAATTATATTTATATTGGTGATTCATAAATTATATTTATTTAGTGTACTACACATACCCATCAAAGATTTTGTTCAATGCATTTTGAAACTTACAGTTGAACTTCGATATCTCGAACACGGATACTGGTATCTCGAATACCATGGTTATGTTGAAGTGATTTGGAAGTCCTAACCACAGGTTTCTTAGGTATTTTACCTTCAGTATCTGGAACCCTCAGATATTTCGAAGTTTTTTCTAGGTCGAGATTCAACATACTGTAAAATCACATATTTTTGTGGTGTCAAATTTTTCATGGTTTGAGGAAAAAATATTGATTAGTGGGAACTTGATTTCATGGATGAAGAAGTGTTGAGTTGTTATATATATGAATCTTTACATTTCGTGGATGACATGAATTCGTGGATCTCGCCATACCATGAAAACAACAAAAATTCTCTTATGGATTAGGTGTCTGGCAGATTCTGGGATGCAATATGTAGCAAAGTAAATTTATTTTATTTTTTAATTTTTTTTTTTTTTTAGAATTTTTAAAATTGAAAATGTACTTGTTTCATGACAATCATTTCAATATTCTCAGGAAAGAAAAGACAACAGAGGTGTACCAACAACAAGTATCCATTGTCATGAGGATGAAACATGAAATCATCCAGCTTAAATGCATGGTTAGTGATTAAGAAGGACTGTAATTATTCATAATCAATATCAGAGTCTCGTTGAGCTTAGCAGTGAATCCATGCATTTTATATGTTTTCTTTTTCAGAATGAGAAACAGAATCAATTGATAGATACACTAATTCTGGAGAATGAACGGCTTAAGAAAGAAAAACTTATTATAGGTAATGTGATATATTTTAACCTGTACTTTCATTTCTTTTTCTTTGTATTTGAAACCCTTTCAAATACATATTTATGAATCAGATAAAATAAATTACTCAGACAGAAAATTAATTAACAAGATCTTTGACCTTTTTTTTTTTTTTTTTTTTTTTTTGAATTTCTTGTCCAAAATTGAATTTGTTCAAAGAGTACTTGGTTATTCATGTATTCTTATATTTGAAGACTGAAGATTTACTTCTTTGATCAAATCAGTGTGTTTAATTAACCTACATTTGTTTGTTGTGAGGAAGATGATCTTCAATCAGCCTTTATAAATGTAGATCTGTATCTCTAATAAGATATTTGATATTAAAGTATCTCTGAATTTATGTAGGTATTTTATAAGACACTTTCAAGGTTTCTAATTACCTCCATGCAAATACTGTAAGGGTATAATCCAGATCAAGGGTATTGATTAGGTTCTTTTTGTGTTGCAGAAAAAGAATACCTTGACCATCGCCTGTCAGCAGTCAAGTCAGGTGTCTATGAGAATGTAAAAATCAATGATAGTAAGTAATTTCACTGATAATTAATCTAGTAGTCACAGTTTACTGGTAGACGGGATTTTCATTACTTAATGCATCACTTTTGGGGGATTACTTTTGAAGTTATAATTAATTACTGTTCATTAACAGTGATTAAGGAACAAAAACTGTCTTAATATATCCCTGTCCAATTTGTTTATCATTATTATTACTATAACAGTTGAACTTCAGTATCTCGAACACTGATATCTCGAATACCATGGATATGTCAAAGTGAATTGCAAGTCCCAACTGCTTATTCCTTTAGTATTTTACCCTGGTTATCTTGAATCCTCGGATATCTTGAAGTATTTTCTTGGTCCAATTTGGTTGGAGATAACGAGGTTTGACTGTATTATATAAGTTAATATTTTAATTCTCTTTTTCTGCCACAAAAAAGTGAAAGTAAAATTGCAGAGAAAATACAGACTTCTTGAATGTTTTTTTGTACAAGACATTCTATATACAGAGACAAATATCTGGTTATTACATTTTTTTATGCAATTCTTTTTATGATGTGAAAATTAACATATATATCAGATTTTGTTAAAAAAAATTCATATGATTCTTGACAGTTTTCATTTCATGAGTGATCTAGACGATAGTTGAAATGACATTTTCAATATAATTGTAACGTCCATCACTTGACAGATAATTCTCTTGGTAATTTTTTGTTGTCATTTCTGCTTTACTGAGGAAGAAGGAAGAATAATTAGTATTTTGTATATGGTGATACTGATATTTCAAACCCTGCAGGTCATTAGTAAGACTATCACTGTTGCTGGACTTGTGTATGAAATACAGCTTAAAAGAGTACACATCCAATAAAAATAGATCCTGGAATTTCCACCTAATTATTTATTGAATTGCCACATACAATGTATATGATGGTGTCTAATAAATAAATAACCAATATATTAGGAGAATTCAAACATACCATTGCAATAAACCAGTATGGGCTGCAGTACATGAAAAAGGCTTGAAAATTGAAATGGTTTTTCAATAGGTTTTTATTCAAATTTGTGTTGGGTAAATACGTAGAGAAAGGTATGTAGCCTACATTTATATTGCACGCTATGGATTTTAAGCATGGGCAATATTTAGTTTTTATCTACACTTTAAGTTAATTTTTTAAGGTATTTCTGCATATAAGGAGCCATAGATAATATACATGTATTATTTTTGAATGGCATTTTAGATGATTTTTAGATAATTTTCATTATAAACCTCTTAGTAAGAAGTACTTGCTTATTTTACCTATTTAGTTATTCCTCGCGGATTCTTGCCGGCAGGTAGGTGTCTTTCACTGATGCCCAGCTAATTTGTTTATTTCATATTATACTCTTTGAACATATATGCTTTTTTTAAATACCTAACAATTTACATACCATTGCTTGATGCATGCGGCTCCTAATATATCTGATTTTGCCAATTATTGATTTTTGGGGTTGAATCCTTTTTCATTTGTGACAAATAGCTTTGTTCTTGGCATAAAACAAGCAGGAGGAAATTAGATTTACAAGAGTTTGATCACTTACCTTTTTTTTGTTCTGTATCCAGTCCTGAAGGAAATTGATTGCTATAAACATGATAAATGTGGTGGATGATGAAGTTTGATAAAGCATATTGCTTATATTACTACATAACTAACCAGTGTAACTTAATGAACATGCCGATTCTATTAGCTTTGCAAACTTATAGTTATACATGTACATGTACTGTATATTACACAGAAACAGCTGATTTTCTTTCCACCTTTAATATTTCCAGGTGATAATTATTTGTTTGTTTTTTTAATCCAGATGATGAAGATGACATTGATACTAATGATCTAATTTCTGGTCTACAAAGAGAGGTGGATCTCATGGACTTAGCCATTAAGCGTGAGAGACTTCAGTGTCTGGTTGAATCAGACCCAATCTCCAAGAGTAAATTCACCACTGTTGGTAAGGTCTTTGCTTTAATAAAAATTTATACATGTAGCTAAAAAATAGTACATGTATATGTTTATGGTTCATTTTAATATAGGAATTATTGCATGAAGAATTTTTTTGGACATTACAACAATGCTACAAATTGACACATTGATTTGCAAATAAAACATCCTTGTGTAGTGTATAGCTACAAGTTTGTTCTAACTACTTAGTTAGCAAGGTTTCAAAGGAGTCAGAGCTGGCGTAAGATGATGTTATGGTTGTATTGAAAATTATTTGAACTGTATCAAAAGGGATTTTTTTCCTTCATGTCAGGATATATATCAGACAAACTGTGCATATTTTTGTAATTCATGAACATTGTATAAGGAGTTCTTGTCATGAAACTCATTTACTTAAATATATACATTTCTGAATATTCTTTCATAGTCCAGGACAATTAAAAAAAAGTAATCATCTTTCCCTGCCAGTGACAATTTAAACCAGGGAAGGGGGTCCATTGCAAGCTCCACTAATTTACCCCTATTTTTATTACATGGAAATACTTGCAGTCCTTACATTAAGAGTTTTAAAAAAGTGTTGTATATTGTAAATAAATTTTTATGCCCCCGTAATCGAAGATTCACAAGGTTTGTGAAACATTGATGTCCCTGTATGGCAGCTTATGGCGAAAATTAAAGTTTCTCAAATGCAAGTCAAATTCCAAGGTCAAGTTCAAGAGATCAAAAAATATTGGTACCAAAAGAAAGGACTTGTGTCAATGGATATACCTGTAAAAATAGAAAGCCCTAGTACTAACTGTTCAGAAGTTATGGCCAAAGTAAAAGTTTTTTAAAAGTGGGCCAATCTCTAAGGTCAAGGTCAAAAGGTCAAAAATTTTTACACCCATGGAAAGGTCTTGTCATGATGAATACACATGTGAAATATGAAAGCCCTAGCACCCACCGTTCAGAAGTTACAGACATTGTTAAAGTTGGTTAATTTTTTGCAAAAAAAGGTCAAACTCCAAGGTCAAGGTCAAAAAGTCTAATATGTTGGTACCCAGAGGAAGGTCTTGTCACAAGAAATACAATGTGAATTATGAAAGCCATAGCTTCAACCAGTCAAAAGTTATGGCCAAGGTTAATAACTGTTCAAAAGTTAAGGCCAAGGTTAAAGTTTTTTTTAAAAGTGGGTCAAACTCTAAGGTCAATGTCAAAAATATTTACACTCATGGAAAGGTCTTGTCAAAATGAATATACATGTGAAATATGAAAGCCCTAACACCGCCCATTCAAAAGTAATGGCCAAGGCTAAAGTTGAGTAATTTTTTGCAAAAGTGGGTCAAACTCTAAGGTCAAGTTTAAGGTCAAATATGTTGGTACCCAGAGAAAGGTTTTGTCAAAGGGAATACACATGTGAAATATGAAAGCCATAGTTTCAACCAATCAAAAGTTATGGGCAATGTTAAAGTTTTTGCAGATAAACAGACAAACAGACGGACGGACAGACAAGGCAAAAACTATATATACCCCGGAATCTTTGATTAAAATACATAAAAACATAAGATTGTGAGAAATTTTAAGATAGATAGATGCAATAGATTTTTTCTTTTATAAGTTGTTGCTATGTATAATATATTCAGGTGACCATGAAATCAATGATCTACTTATTTCAGCTTTCAATAATGTAAATTTATTGGGCAGATTTCAAGCCAATCAATTAAATTCTCATTATTTTTTCAAATATTTTATAATTAGTATACTTTCACATCATGCTGTAAAATAAAACATTTGTTGGCTTTCTTGAGAATTTTCAGTTACTACTAAGCTATTAAGCAAATGAAACATTGTTTGAAATTTTATTTTACCTTTGCCTGGTGAAATGACAAGAATGAATGAGTTTACAGAGAAATCATAAAATAGTTATTTAGTGTTTCTTTTTCCCTGTTGTAGGTGGGAGTCAGTATATGTCATTTCCCACAACCAAAAACAAAAAGCAAGGTGAACCATATGATCACATGAAAGATGCTGCATTCTTCTATGATGTGACTGAACAGTTCAAAAAGGGAATGAAAATGGATCCCCAAATCAAAAGCAGCTATGAAGTAACCACTATTTCAAAGGTCTGTTAATATTCTTCTTTGTACAGATTACATACAGTGAAAACTGTCTAATCTGACAACTGTGCAATCTGTTTCACTGTGAATTTTATTGAACAATCAAATTGAATGTTTAAAGCATGTGTCATTATAAACGTAAAAATGGCAGAGACTATACACCTTCATTAGTAAAATTAATAGGGATGTCAACGAGTACCCGGTTAACCGGGTACTCGATCGAACGTCCGAGTATCAAATACTAAAAATGGTACTTGGTTACTCGGATGTGTATTTTTTCTTACTTTAAAGTGTATATTTTTATCAAAAACTTATAAAAAAAAAATAGCTTCAATATGCATATATACGGTAATTAGCGTGTCGTCATCTACACATGTAAAAACACGTTATCGCCTATGGCGATGGTATATATACAGTAATTAGTGACCAATCACCTGTTCTCACCTATTGTGGTCCTTAATTTTTTGAGGGCTTCAATGATTGTTTTCCATTGAACATCGTTTAAAATGGTCTATTATCTTCAAATCATTTTTAAATTATTTAGTTATTATACGGCAGCGAAATCGGACATGCATAGAAATTCTGCTAACCACTTCAAAATAAGCAAAGATTCCAAAAAAATGTTTAAAGTCAGTTTCCATAGTAAGTTTAGTGTAACCAACATATGAAAAAATATTAGACTAGCGATCCAAACAATGTCCGTTCCTTCTCATTCGCTAGTCTAATCATCACAAACCTGCGTAACAGAGTGTCCAACTTTTGATTAAATATAGATTCTAAACAAGAACTGTAAACCATTTGTAATTTTTGATGTATTAATTGCGTCATTTGTGTTTATTTGATAAATAAAATCATTTCCCTTCGACTCCATGTTAATATACATTCATAAAAACAGCTTTGGGGTTTAACAAATTAACAATTAAAAATTAACAAACTTATTTACATTTTTACCGAGTACCCAGGTACTCGATCGGAAAAACGTCCGAGTAACCGATTATCAAAAATTGACCGATTTGACATCCCTAAAAATTAAATTAATTACATCAAAATATAATCGAGGCCATAACCTGAGAACCATTTGACTTTATGGTTTCAAACTTGTAGAGGACAGGGAGGCAAGATGCTCTGCAGAAAAATTTTGACCTTGACCCCTTTTACATTCAAGGTCAAATTGAGAAAACACGACTAGACTATAACTTAAGGACTCTTTGACATTAAGACTTCAAACTTGGAACATGGAAAGGTGGTATGGAGAAAGGGTGTATGCAAACGAAATTTTTGACCTTGACCCATTTATAAAGTCAAAGTCAATCTTTTACATCAAAATATAACCCAGGCCATACACCTGAGAACCCTTTGACATTAGGATTTGAAACTTGAAACAAAGAAAGAAGACATTGAGGCAAGATGCACTTGCACCAAAACATTTACGTTGACCTCTTTCTTCATTCAAGGTCAAATTGAGAAAACACGACTAGACCATAACTTAAGAACCCTTTGACATTATGACTTCTAACTTGGAACATGGAGAGGTGGTATGGAGAAAAGGTGCATGCAAACAAAATTTTTGACCTTACAGGGTTGTCCCTACGAATTGAAATAGCAGGGGACTTTGAAAAAGTAGAAGGGGGTTTGGGTTCCTCTCCTAACAGGGGGCTAAGATGGAATATCAGAATAACCGGGGGATAATATCATTATAGGCAAAGATATTGTCCGGCCCCCGGGTCTTAGGGACAACCCTGCCTTAACTCATTTATAAAGTCAAGGTCAATCTTTTACATCAAAATATAATCCAGCCATAACCTAAGAACCCTTTGACATAAAGATTTCAAACTTGTAACATAAAACAAAGACATTGAGGCAAGATGCACTGCACCAAAAATTTGACCTTGACTCCTTTCTTCATTCAAGGTCAAATTGAGAAAATACGACTAGACCATAACTTAAGAACCCTTTGACATTATGACTTCAAACTTGGAACATGGAGAGGTGGTATGGAGAAAAGGTGCACGCCAACAAAATTTTTGACCTTGACCCATTGATAAGGTCAAGGTCAATCTTTTACATCAAAATATAATCCAGGGCATAATCTGAGAACCCTTTGACATTTGGATTTCAAATTTGTAACAAGGAAAGAAGACATTGACACAAGATGCGCTGCATCAAAATTTGTAACAAAGAAAGAAAACATTGACTCAAGACGCACTGCATCTATTTTATTTTACCTTGACCCTTTCTCCATTCAAGGTCAAATTAAGAAAAAAGACATTCAGACCACAACTCATGAAATCTTTAACATGAAGGCTTTAAATTTGGAACATAGAAAGGTGGTATGCGGGAGTGCTGCATGCCACCAACATTTTTGACCATGACCCATTTACAAAGACAAGGTCAGTCTACATGAAAATAAAGGCCAGGTCATAACTTGAGAACCCTTTGACATTAGGATTGCAAACCTGGAACAAGGAAGACAACATGAAGACTAAATGCATTAATTAAAATACTTGACCCTAACCACTTTCTTCATTCAAGGTCAAATTAAGAAAAACACGACCAGATAATAACTGAAGATCCTATTGACATGAAGACTTGAAATTTTATACGCAGATCAATAAATTTCAGCTGAGATGCACTGCATTATGATTTATGACAGTGATCATATTATTGCGCTCCTTGTCGGTAAAGAAGGGGAGACATGGGTTTTTTTTTGTAATAAACAAAAACAATACCCACTAGTTTACTTTTAAATTTGGTCAACTCGTGACTATATGAGCCTGGTCAGGTATTGATTGAACTCAGCCTTCGGCCTTGGTCAACCACTACCTGCATGACCAGGTCCATATTCACGAGTAGACCTCATCAAAAGTCAATAATTGTATAAAATTATCAATGCATATCTGAATAGCACCAAGGAATGTTGAGAAATAGCCTTTTCATACACGGAAATGCATGTGTTTTTAAGATAAGTTTATTCTAAGCTTATATGAAGTAAAATGTTTCCACATCTTTTTAGGCAACATTATCTGATTCTTATGTGGAGAAGTACAGAGAGCAGATAAAGCAGATGAAGGAGCCGTCTCTTATAGCGGACTTGTACTTCTGTGGGGGGTTGGAACACCCAGAGAGACTCAATGACATCCTCAAACATGGCTTCAAAGAGTCAGGTCAGCATGTGCTTCCTTGGTGCCTTAGAAATCAAAATAAAGCAACCCACCAGCTTATTTACACTAAACAGGCAAAGTTCAAGTGAAAAGTTATTGATTTGAAAAATGGCATTTAAAACCTGTTCATATATTTAAATCCAATAATAATCTTGAAAGGCATTTGTTGGATGGAATTGCTTATAAAATAAACAGGTGACTATTTTCCAGATAGAAGAGCTTTGATATGCAACTTGCAATTATGGCCAGTCCTAGAGATCCTTAATTGACTCATTTTATGTGAGGAAAAAAAATCTATACAGAAAATTATTATTATTATTCCTTATTTTTTTTTTAATATACAGATTTCATTTATGGTGAATATGGTCGAGGGTTGTATTTCTCCAAGTATCCTTCCAAAGCTGCCCAGTTTTCTGCTGTATGTATTGTGTTATTGATTTTATTAGCTGTATAATATACTGTAATTCATCAATAACAGAAATACAAAGAAAGAAATTATAACTTCTGACTAATAATTAAACAGCATTGAAAATAGATTTTATATGTTAATGTGGGCTAGAATAACATAACACATGATTAGTTTCAGATTACCTGCAAACATATTTTTTCAGTGTTTTTGTATAGGCATTTAAATGCAGGTTCTATTTTTAGCTTGGGAAAATTCTCCTGGTGGAGGTTGGCCTTGGTAACATAGAGACAGTAAACATACAGGACAAAACCAGGAAATCTCCCAGCAGCTCACAGTTTGATTCTATCATTGTAAGTATTCATAGACCAAGAGGGTTTGTTTACAGCACACCAAGGTGTAGCAATCCCTACAGCCCCCCCCCCCCCCCCCCAAAAAAAAAAAACACTTGAAAAAACCTATATTATCCTGATCATCAAATGATTCATGGTCTCTTCCGAAATCTATTTACATTTTTGCCAGGAACAAGAGCTAAATACCTTTCATAGAAAATACATTGAAAAACCCAGACAGAAATAGTATTTAGCATAATCTGAAACAGAATCAAATAACAAATTCCTCCTTTTCAAAGGTAATATCATAGGTGCTATCATGTTACCCTTAGTCAGTGGAGGAGGATATCGGCTCAGAAATGTCCCTTTGTCCTTCTTATTTTTCTTTCAGTATTAAAAGGGTTCAATGATATCGGATATGTGACCTATTACCTTTTTGAAGAGTGATACAACCTATTTTTGTACTTGAATTATAACTTGAAAAGGGCAACATTTTTATTTTTTATTATGCTTACATAAGAGTAAATTTGATATGTTCATTTGGACACTCTGATAAATGAAATCATACTGAATAATTGTACACCCTTGTATGATATGACTTTTATTTCAGACTTCAGGTCGACTTCAGTCAGCCAGTGGAGGGGGTGATGTTGTTTATAATGAGGAGTATATCGTCTTTAACATCACACAGGTCATGCCTCTGTGTCTGATCAGCTATGCAGGGACTTGAAACTTCAACATCACCCCAGCCCTGTATAACCATCTACAGCACAATCTAGTACCTTTTTACATTGACTGTGTACCTGTCAGTTGGAGGACTGTAAACTGGCTAAAGGAATGAATTTTTAGTATTAATAAGTCATGCATTTCATATACAGACTGTATTGTGCAGTCAACTTTTCTGTATCAGAAATCAATTTTTCATCTTTTAATATTCATGCAAATTTATTTACACCATTACTAGTCAAAGAACAAGATCTGATACGACTCTCTATTTGCCCTCAAACTAGTTTGAAATTAAATCTGTTGAAATATTTTTGTGTACATGCATGATAACCCCCCCCCCCCCCAAAAATTATTTTTGGAAAAACTGACAACTTCAACACCAATTTTGGCTTAAAAATATGGTTGCACATGCATCAAGCAACACCAAAATTATATTCTTAAATTTCATGATGTTCAAAAGAATTAAAACTTTATTTGATGCATGCACATTATACAAGTATTTTTTTCATGATAAGTCATGGTTTGCATCAATTGTGTCATATATTGTAAAAATATTAGCCAAAAGGTTAATACATATTTTATCAACAGTTATCTTTTTCACTATTTTCAGCAATTTGATATTTTGACATTAATTTTTTTGGCATCAAACATTTCATAGCTGTGAAATTTATTTAAGTTGTTTACTATCATGGTTTTAAAATTATAGGCAACAAGTGCTCATTATACCTCACTCTTTCAATCTATTTCCATGCTGCAATAGCATTCACTCACACACATACCATTATTTATCCAAGAAAATTAATGTATCCTTATTTAGTGTCCTGTATTTTTAAATCTTTTTATGTCTGATTACCAAACCTCAGAGCAGCAAAATGAATCAAAGTTTTGTGAGGGTAAATTCTATTTTTAAGAATATTATTTTTGCTTATTTATTTCCATGACAACCAGCCTTTATGTGGGAAATGAGAAGTAATCATTAACATGACAATATTTACTTTGTCTTCATATAAGATGTTCATAATTTTGTTTGCAAAAACTTCAATGTTACTCTGTAGTTACATGTGTTTAAAGTTTGTTGTAGAAATTACTTTTGACATGAAAATGTCTAGCTATTTTCAATGTGACATGTATTTTCAATGAAAATTTAGGAAGAATAGTTTAAAGTGTATATCTCTTAATATAAAAAAACATATTAAATGAAGACAGCATTGCTAAAACATATACAATATCCTGTTATTTTCCTCAGTAAAAAACCAGGTGAACTTAGAAATGTCGTTGGAAAGGAATAAATAAGTTTTTAAAGAAAGTGGATATTTTATTCCAACTCAAATGAATTGAGTGTTATTAAAGTAGAGAAAACATATGCCTTAATTTCTAAGTTATTCAAAAAAGGAGAAGGGGTTAGTTAAATCTATTGTTTGGAGGGGGGGGGGGGGGGGTATCACTCCCTTTTTGTCACATTCTTATTTTATGTCTATTTCCAGTTTTTATTTTAGTTCAGTTTATTCAATAGTTTGACGTATTAAGTTGGTAAATATATATTTAAACCAGAACAACTTAGTATGAATTCTTTCTACAAATCTACAGACATGAATTTGAAGTGGCAATCATACTTTTGAATTCATTGTACAAAATCCACATATATAAGTTATCAGCAGAGAACATAACTTGTGACATCGGTTTGTTTGAAAAATATTTTTTTCCAGAAATGTATATTTGTTGACTTTGTTTTAGTATCAAAAAATCTGTGTAAATTAAACAAGACAATCAACATTTCTTTGTTTTTTTAGTCAAGAACTGTTCAAGTTCTACTATCTTGCTTTGAGATTTTCCTTGAAAAAAAATGGCCTTGCATTAATAATAAATAATTACATTTACACTGTATGCCATCGTGTGCAGTCATAAATCATTCCATTTCGAATTAATCCAGCGTAGTATAAAAATTTTATGCTATAATCCAAGCAGAAAATTTTATATGATGCAAAATACCAAATTTCACTCTCAGCTGGATTTAGATTATATAATGGAGGGGTTTTGGATTTCATAATTGGACCTGTACATGTTTGTGGTTATCTTCTGAAAACACTGTATTCTGGCGCGTTTAGGGACACTGTATTCTGGTGCGTTTAGTAAATAGCAGTATTTTTTTTTTTTACTAGAATAATTTCATGTTTTTCAGGTAGCCATTATCGTTTGTTTAAAATTTTCATAACTGGTCTGAAATAAAAGAAATATTCACTCCAGTACTAAATTTTTTCTATTTTTTTTATCAGTACATCCAGGGTAACTGATTAAACCGTAAATTGTTAAATTCAATGCTTATTACATGTAGTTAGAAAAATCGACCATACACCAAGAAAAATCGGTCGCATGGAATATATATGGCACGCCAAATTCACAAAAATGAGCTAATCATAGTTTCACAGTTGATAAACTAGGTTTATCGACTGTAAACTATAGTTTACAGACCGTAAACTATAGTTAACGATGATAATCTATATTTCACATATGTAAACTATAGTTTACACGATAATCTATGTTTCACAAGCGTAAACTATAATTAACACGGAAAACAATCATTTGCTACTGCAAAATATAGTTTATCTGATAAATATAGTTTCACGATTTGTAAACTATGATTTACAACTCTAAACTATACTTAACAAATGTAAATTATAGTTTAGGCTTTGTAAAGTATACTTTACAGACATACAAAGCGCCAAATTCACAAAAATGCGATAAACATAGTTTTACACTTGAGAAACACAGTTTAGGAACAGAATCTCTTATTTTGTATCGGAGATGCACAATTTTCTGTGAAACTAGATTTCACTACTCTAAACCATAGTTTACGTATGGCACGCCAAATTCACAAAAATGAGATAATCATAGTTTCACAATCGATAAACTAGGTTTATCGGTTGTAAACTATAGTTTACGAATTGTAAACTATAATTAACAACGTTAATCTATATTTCACATCTGTAAACCATAGTTAACGCGATAATCTATGTTTCACAACCGTAAACTATACTTAACACCGAAAACAATCATTTGCGATTGCAAAACATAGATTTTCTGATAAATACAGTTTCACGATTTGTAAACTATAGTTTACAAACTGTTAACTATAGTTAACGATCTGATAAATATAGTTCACGATTTGTGAAACTATGATTAACAACCGTTAACTATAGTTTACGATTGTAAACTATAGTTTACGATTGTAAACTATAGTTTACAAACGTGAATCTATGTTTATCAACAAAATCTATTGTTAACGCTTATTACAGACAGATAAACTTAGATTAGCATTCGTAAACTATAGTTAACAACCGTTAAATATAGTTTTACAGATGAAAACTATACTTAACGAATCGTTAACTATAGTTTACGATTTGTAAACTATAGTTTACAGTCGATAAACCTAGTTTATCAATTGTGAAACTAGGTTTTACTCATTTTTGTAAATTTGGCGTGCCATATTTACGATCAAAACTATAGTTAACAATAGTTTGTTTTTTTTGTAAATTATAGATCGGTTAATCCTAGTTACAGCGTTATAAGATTTTGCTATGTAACGACAATTGTTGTTAAATATATATGCATGTATATTTCTTGTTGCCGTTATAAGTAAATGTTCTATTATTTTAAAGCAAATCTAGTTGGAAATAAAAAGAAAAATGACTGGAAAATTATTGATTAAAATTTTATTTTTTTGATTTAAAAGAGAAAAATAGAGACCGAAATGCGTGATCTGTCATTAATAAAATACATGTATATCTTATATTCATCTGTAAATAAAGACATAACACAGTACATGTAACATTGCAGGCGCGGAATTCATTTTTCAACAACCGAATTTTCTTCATACATAAATAAAAGTGGCCTTTCACGGAACAAACACAACAAATATTTGGGACTTCTCTCTCATTCTCTCTCTCTCTTAAATTCAAAGGAGGACGTTGAAACCCCCACAACCCTATCTATATCCGCCACTGCATTTCCTCTCTTTCAGTTTCTTTGTTTTGGTGATGAGATGTGGCGGGAAAATGCTTGGCACATTGTAAAACGCGCTTCACCCTCCTCTGCTTGAGCAAAAATCTCGTTATATTCTGTCTTTTAAAAAATTAAAATTTTATCATATTTCTAAAAATTTCCCCATAGGAAATGTATATATACACGACATTTTAAAACAAATACAATTAATCCTGTTTAAATAGAGAAAGTAATATTGATTATATATAACTCGGTCTTTGCTTTAGATAATGCCCAACACGTGTCCTTAATATAAAACCTATACCCCCATTATTGCTTCTCGCGATTGGTGCCGCGAAATTTCGAATTGAAAACTATCGTTAACAGTTAACAGGTGTTTAGATTCATAAACTATATTTAACAACTCTTAACTATAGTTTACGAATGTGAATTATAGTTTATTACGATAAACTATGATTGGCAAATGTGAATCATTGTTTAGCTCTCAAAACTATAGTTTACGATCGATAAGTATAGTTTACGTCTGTTAAATATAGTTTGTGAGTATAAATGACAGTTAACTATAGTTTACAACCGAAATCTATGGTTAACGAATGTAAAACCTAGTTTATCTGATAAATATAGTTTCACGATTTGTGAAACTATGATTAACAACTCTTAACTATAGTTCACGATTGTAAATTATAGTTTACAGATGTGAATCTATGTTTATCAACAAAATCTATTGTTAACGTTTAATTACAGACAGATAAACTTAGATTAGCATTCGTAAACTATAGTTAACAACCGTTAAATATAGTTTTACAGATGAAAACTATAGTTAACGAATCGTTAACTATAGTTCACGGTTTGTAAACTATAGTTTACAGTCGATAAACCTAGTTTATCAACTGTGAAACTAAGTTTCGCTAATTTTTGTGAAATTGGCGTGCCATAAATATATCCGTCATGTATACATAAAAAAGAAGAAGACATTGGTTTAGGTGTAACTTTCAAAAGTGGTTATGTGGTCTTTGTTATGTTAAAGTCGGTCGTATTGTATGAAATTTGAAAATAATAGTTTACACACTGAAATAGATAAAGCGCCGATTATACGTGTATAATCAAATTTAAAATAGCATTTTTCCCACGAAAGGTAACAAAAACACAGCAGGTCTCAGCGATTCATTTTGAAAATGGTTATCATGGGTCCAAAGGACCCTTCTTAATGACAACAATGAGTCCCGTGCCAAAATCAATGTGTCCAAATCCAAGGGTACTGTAAATTAGATGTTACAGAGGAAATTCTTGTGAAATAAAAAAGGGTATTGCACGAAAGTGCAAACGTTTTATTGTAGCTGTGAATGATTTATACTTTTACTATCAATTGTTCAAGTAAGAGTACATGATTTTGTGTCATAAAAATAATATATTGTCCACTGTGCACTTTGGTTCTATTTTTAGAAAGTATATACAGGAACCTAGTATATAGGTCCCTGGTATATACGATCTCGCACATTGTATCAGTCATAAAATGCACAGAAGCAGAATGAAGTAAAAAAAGTTTAAGAAGAAATGACAAATAGTCAGAAATAAAAATGATTAAATTTTATACTTCTTAGCTTGTAAGGAAAAAACGAAAAGAAAAAAAAAACCCAATGATACAGGTACAGCTTAAATACAAAGGTATGGTATTCGCTTCAGAAACGTTCCATGGTATAGACATAATCAGTGATAATCGAACTATGCTATCTAACTTTCAAATATTTGCTTATAATTGCTTTGAACTGCAGTTGTGAAATCTGACCTGATGTTGGCAACCTTATACCTGATAAAATCGTTCATGCATATCACTCAGCACGTGGATATGATGCAATCGGTCAAGTTTTGAATCAGATTATACCGAAATAATTTAAAATAATACATGTCCTTCTATAAATTTATTGCGTCCAATGGGATGCACATTTATTGAAATAATGCGTCCTGAGCAAAATTTGTGCGTAATTTACGCAGGACGCACACCAAAATGAATCACTGAGGTCTTTTGTTCATTGCTGATATGATGATTTTTTAATGATAAGTGATACCTGAATAAATATTCGACTTTTGATATACATTTGATAATTAATACAAGAATTTCCTTACAAAATATTCGACGGGACCAGGAAAAAACGAGAGATATGGAATAACGAAGTTAAAATGCTAAAAGTTAAAGTGAGTGGGACTTCTAATTTACTTCGACATATCCATGGTACGCGAGATGTCAATATTCAAGATACCGAAGTTCAACTTTGTTATTTGATTAACTTGGATATGGATACAACTAGTATATTGCTTAGAACTCTAAAATATCCGAGGATAATAATTACTTTCTAAAATTGAAAAAAAACCCAGTAACATTTAGCTACAAAGGAGATTTTTGATTCTGGACGGATTGAATTAAATTGAATTCAAAGTATTCATTTTAATTTCCTCTATACCCCTTAATATATATTTTTTTTCATTATACAGATCTATAAAGTCCAGTGGAGTAAGAGACACCTCCAATGAAATGTAGGTTTATTTATTGATCATCGTTGCAAGCTTCTGAAGATTTTAAATGAGAGCTAAAGCTTTACGTAGGATTTTTGTGTTTTCTTTATATATATATATATATATATATATATATATATATATATATATATATATATATATATATATATATATATATATATATATATATATATATATATATATATATATTATTGCTAAATTTAATGACCATGATACTAAAAGAAACGTTAGAACTATGAACTACAAATTAGCTGTTTACAAAAATAGGTATTTATAGATGGAAATAAAGAGTACTTTAACAACACGCAGAAACCAAGGACAATTCAATATGACACAAATGAATATATCGTATTAGTGATTGTACATGTATTCTTTAACTTAGCCTGCCCAAAACAAACAAAGATGTGTTTGTGAAACACTGATTTCCCCGTATGGCAGCTCAATATTAAATTTTTACAAAAGGTCAAACTCCAAGGTCAGAGTCAAAAGTAAAAAAAAAAATCAGGTCTTTGATAAGGAATACACACGTAAAAAATGAAGGGATTTGCACCAACCATTTAAAAGTTATGGCCAAAGTTCAAGTTTTACTAAAGTAGGTCACACTCCAAAATCAAGGTCAAAAGTAAAAAATGTTGATATACCCAAGAAAGTTCTTGTTACAAGGAATACACATGTGCATTGTGAGAGCTCCAGTACCAACTTCAAAAGTTATAACTTCAGAAGTTATGGTCTAGGTTAAAGTTTTACAAAATTGGGTCAAACTCTAAGGTCAAGGTCGTGAGGTAAAAAAATGTTTGTACCCAAAGAAAGGACTTATTACAAGAAATACACCAGAGAAATATGAAAGCCCTAACTCTTATACTCATAAGTTATGGCCAAGGTTGATGTTTTATAAAAGTAAGTAAAAGTTCCAAGGTCAATTGTTGGTAGCAAAAGAAAGATCTTGTCACATACATGTGAAATATGAAAGCCCTAGCACTCACCATTTAAAAGTTATGGCCAAGTTTAAGTTTCTGTGGACAAACAGACAGCTAGACAAACAGACGGACAGACCAAAAACTATATGATGAGTTCCCAAATCTGCGATTACGGGAGCATAAAAAATCAGAACAAAAGCCACGTTTTTTAAACTGAAGACGTGAATTAAATCACCTTCTTTGACAAGTCGACGGTTACATCTGTTAACAAACATATATACATGGATGTACTCGGTTATAAATACAGAAGGCATGTTTGCTTGCAATCCCCTATTATATATAACGATTGACCCTACATGCCATCTTTGTTACCACTGTTTTCACTGTATAGTGATTGTTCTCTTGGTATTCATCTGATTCACCTCAGTCCTGTACCTCAATTGTATACACAACTATCTGTTAAAAAAATCAGATAGCCCATCATCATCCAACCGTGCTGAAGACGGTATAAAAGGCAGAGCACATTGCATAATCTGGAACACCTTCCGTTTTCAATAAGCCACAAAACTCTGAACTCTCATAAGAAATGGGAAACAAGGGAACAAAACTACATCCAAAGACCATAGGGGAACTACAGAAACATCTGGGATCAGACCTAACAGACGAAGATATCAAGTTGTGGTACAAAGATTTTAAGGAGTCTTTGACGCCAGGTAAAGCACAGCTCACGAGGAAAGACTTTATTGAAGTGTACGATAAAATTTTTTCTGGGGATGCGAGAGAGTTCGCAGAGCACGTGTTTCGCACGTTCGACACAGACGGGAATGGAATGGTGGATTTTCAGGAATTTGTGGTGGGACTGTTTGTGTCCAGTTCTCAAGAGATGGACAAAAAATTGGACTGGGCCTTCCGCGTGTATGACATCAACGGAGATGGGTTTATCACCAAAGACGAGATGAACAAGATCATTACGGTAAACACCATGCGTATTTACCCTTTAAATGCAAGCCATCTGTTTATTTCTGATGATTAACAATGATCTACATCGTCGGAAACTCACGGTCAATATCGCATAAGCGTATGCGAGATTGACCGTAGGTTTCCGACAAAGACTGCTCTATTAGTACTCGCGGTTCTCGTTTTGATCTTTGCCTAGATATGCTTTCTTGTAGACTGGTCCGAAATTTAAGGTAGATTTGTTTGTGAAGCTGAACTCGACATGTTTCATAATCTGTAAACGATCAGCTTGTAAGATGCAAAAGATCGTGCTAGACTCCTGTAGGTTACTTCATACTAACCTTAGGTAACCTTGAGTACATGTATGATAGGTTAAGCAGGGGATATGTTCAGGATAGGTTCATGTGATATAGGCTATCTCCTTCTTATCCATGATTACCTGGAGTACACTGTATCCTAGGTTAAAGCTGAACACGATTCGTAAAAGGAATTTGTCCGCCATATTCTTTTATTCAGTCATTATATCTGGGCCCCTATTTAAGCCGTTCACTTCGTCACTGTTCAGTGTTATCAATTGTCACCTGTGTAGACGGACGTATGCTATATCACTCTCTACCATCGGGTCTGAGAGAGGAACGAACAACTCTGCAAAGAGATTGATGCTACAATAACATCAGCTATTGTAAAACACTCGGTAGCGACAAAAATCTTGCACGACAGGAGAGAAAAAAACATACAAGTGTTTCACAGGTCAGTGCAGTATACAAACAAACAAAATACACATCAACTGCTTTAAAATGTAAATAAAGGTAATGTAAGATAACCAGCAAGAACACGTGTCGTCCATTCCACGCCGGTACCCGTGACAATAAAACAGTCAGGTGTAACGAATGCGAAGGGTATACCCCAGTGCTGATCTCGAAGATAGTGAATCTAATATGGCGTATGCCTATTTATGCCGATTTGTGTTCAGCTTTTAGCTGGGAACAGTCTCGGGATAGGTTCATTTGATATAGTCTAGCTCATACCAACTCTTAACTAATCTTGAATGTTGTGTATTCTCATTGTAAGCTTATGAAAATATGTTAGCTAAAACTTATATTTAATATCCTGGAGTACTGTGATCTAAATAATTTTGGTGGAGTTTTTGTGCTATGAAGAGACCCAATCACAAAATTTGAAAATTTAAATTGAAGACAAATACACATTTTTTAAAGTTCGAATCGTCTCGAACCAATATTTTTCTTTAACCCACGAAATTTGACCCCAGAAAATAAGTGATTTTTCAGTACTTTAGGTTGGGCTCAATGGTTAGCTTGTGTTATGTTATTCATTTGTAGAAAGATTACCCCCCCCCCCCACCACCACCACCACCAAAAAAAAAAGGTGACAAATTGTCTGAGATAATACGGCGACCATAATACTAAAGAGCTCTTTCATGAAAATCATATTTAACCTTTCAGAATGTTTAGGTTTTAGTAGGCCTACTGTAGTTGTTATTAAGATATTTTCATTCAACTCTCTTGCTAAGTGTTAACAGTACGTATAATCTGTAACTCCTAGTTTTTGAAAGAGTTCAGGGCCTAAATGTATAGTTAACTTTAGAAATTATATACTTTAAGTGTTTTATCATATCGAAAAAAAAATGTTGTCTTTGGATCAAAGTTCTACCTGCATCGTCACTGCTAATAATTCTATGTTAGAACCTCAACGTTGCTGATTGGTCTCAAAAGTAGGTCTTAGACCATGAAAATAACATTTTCTTTCTGGGGATAATAGTTAATTTAAGTGAATTTAGGGATCATAAGCATATAATAAGGAATTAATTTTCTGCAATGGAAAATCAGTACAGGTATTAAACTGCTAGAAATTAAACTTTAACTGATAATTTTTTTTTATTCTGAGTTTCATCCCACTTTGCAGTCTATCTGTAAGATGACGACCTCCACCGTAAAGTCTGTAGAGGAGCTCACACATGATATCTTCTCTGACATGGACATAAATAGGGATGAGAAAATCAGTCGTGAAGAATTCCTGCACGGTGCCTCCAAGAACGACTTCGTTATCAAGCTACTGCAACCCGATCCCGACTCTTAACATTCCTTACAGAAGACAGCCACCATGAATGGTAATGGATACACGGTGTTTAAATAAACGCAGCAAAATAATATTTACATACCGTGTACAAAGAAACACTTGTCCTGAACAGCCAATAAAGGCACCCAAGTTCGGAGATGATATGTTGTGCCAAGTTTAAATCTATGTATTTGACAATTCTTTTTTTTTTCATGTTCCACTGCTACCGGGATCATCTCAATAGTTCAATTATGTGCAATGGTTTTCTTTGAATAGAAGTTTGAAATAAATATATTGGTGATCAAAGGAACTTCCTTGTTTGAAGGTGAACCTAATACATGTACTTTATTTTTTTTTATGCTGTGGAGCATAATTAAGCATAAGTAACTAGTAAATTATGGGGAATAAATCATTTGTAGACCATATGTATTCAAGTTTCTCAGTAGAGCTCTATCTTCGAACTTTAAATCTCTTTTGTTGAACAAATAAATACAAATAAAAAATTGGATTTTCAATTATGACAAAAAATAGCGTAAAAATATATATAAGACGATGCAACCATTACATTTTAATCATCTACCTAAACAAAAGCTCTGCCTGGGTTTTTACATGTATTACCACTCCATATATTTTAAATATGTACATGTAAATCCTAGAGAAGATTCAGAACACCATATATTATGTACAAGTTGCACTAACCAGGGCTAGAGAAATCATCCAATTTTTGCCTCGGCAGTTTCAGATTAAAAAAAAAAAATTAAATCCAATGGATTTAAACTTTTGCACCGTAAATATTTTAGAAATAAACAATTTTGCGGATCATTTAAGCTTGATTTACATTTTTAAAAAAGATTTTGCTTATCACCTTCCTATATTGTAAACAAAGGTTAATAAATATATTACTTGGTTGATGGAAGAAGTACCTTGAAATAAAATCGCAAGAAAGCGGTATGATTTGTGGCAAAAGAGCGAGCAGGATTTTTTTCGCGGAAAAACTATTGCGATTCGCGGAAAAGTGGATCAGAGGTTCATAAATCTGTGACATCTTGTAGAGAGTATATGTATGTTCACATATATATCTACAAGATACAATCAATAGTTTAATTTTGTAACAAATTAATTAAGCATATGGTATAAAACTGTAAGCATATGTACAAGAAAAGTCACAAAACCCTTATTCTGTTGAGAAATCGGTTAAATAAACAGACTGGAAGCCGGAAGAAATTTTCATTTTTCTCTTTACTGAATGTAATGTACAAACGCATGCAGACTAGGTGTACATGTCTAATTTGTGTTGTATAGAATCATTCAAATACAGCCAAAATAAGTTGTATACAAAAAAGGAGATCTTTCAATGCTACATCGCACAATAATGTATTTATTTTGTAAGATGGTTATCTGGTTACCGGGTAATTAACCACGTGTAGTATGCGACCGACAAAGGAAACGCGGCTTTCAGACGTTGGAGGCGGGTCAAATTGTATCCTGGGTATAATTGAAGTCTCTTACATAATATGTACATTAGTGAAATTACAGGGCATATATTTTGATTAAATTTTACCTGGAAATTGTATCGGATCTTATTTTCATCCAAAGATGGGGAAAAAATACAAAAGCATCCTGCTTTCAAAAAAAATGTGTGGTAATTAATTCATAAGTCCTTAATTGTATTGCTTATATGTAACGTCTTTATAAACTTCTTTATAAACACGTAAAAAGCATTTAATTTTCTTCCATCCTTTCTCGTATAGTTCATACACAAAAGAATGAAAAGTTGAAGATAATGAACAGTGATCGATCTAAAAAAAAATCTACAAACAGCACAAATCTGTGAACAGAGCATAAAATAAGACCCCGGAAATACAAGAGGTGGGATCAGGTACTTAGGAGGAGTAAGCATCCCCTGTTGACCGATCACAACCGCCGTGAGCCCCATGTATCACGTAGACGGAACTTTCCGAAATCAAATTTAAGAGGGCTGGGTGGTTGTGGCCATTTTTAGACTATATTGATCTCCTTTAGAAGAAGAGCTCCATATAAAGATATACAAAAATGATCAAATTTTAAAACTAACATGTATGAAATTTTTGTTTGCCAAATGATAGTTGACAGCTTAAGATATCATATCTAAAAAATTAAAGTTATATCTGATGGTTAATTTGTTGACCCCTAGCCTCCTTAATATAACAGTTGGTATGAATCACCCCAATCAGCCCAAATAAGTTCCAATGATAGGTTTTATTTGTTAACAAGGTCATTATACCGAACATAGAATTTCTGAAATGCTGACTGTAAACAAGTTTGTTGAAATCCCTGTAACATCAACTTAATTGTCAATAGCTTGCCTCGGCTTAAAAATTGATCGTACTCGGAGCATGCTCTTGGGTATCGAATAAGTTGGGAGACGTAAACACCATATAGCAAGAGATAGCGGAAAATTACTCCATAAATAAGGAACGTTGACGATGGAAAAGCTGAAGTCACATCGTTTGTCATATAATTTAGTTGTTAGTTGGTCCTTATCGTCAATATTCAGTAAAACATCCAAATATGAAACAGATGCGGCAGGTTCTGTAGTGTCTTTCATTTCAAGTTCGTTGTATATATCGAGACGACATATGAATAGAAGTAACTATTGTTAATTGATAAAACATCGTCAATATATCTGAATGTCGAGATGAAGGCCACAGAAAGTGTTTTATTCTTCTCATGTAGAAGTTTTTGAAAAAACTCTGCTTCATAGGACTATAAAAACAAGTCGGCTAAGAAAGGAGCACAGTTGATGCCCATAGAAATTCCCAACATTTTGTTGGAAGACCTGGTCTCTGAAGACTACATGTACATAAATGTTGTCAGTATTCCTTTAATATCAACTTCAGAGTACGTTTTGTATAGAATCAGAGTGATTTTTCACACAGAAGAAAGATTTTATAACATGCAGGTAGTATTCAACACTGACAATATTTGCTACAAAAGTGACAGTACCCATCATTATACATGTATATCAAGATTTATCAAATCTGATAGATATGATTTACGGGATTACAAATTCAGTGAAATTATTCCTCGCAGAGGAACAAGAATATATATGACCAAAAAGCGTACCGTATGGTAGAAATAAGTAAAATTGATCTACGTGTTGGCTATCGTCCACTGCTTACTGCCAACTGCCACATATATAGTTTAATGAATTTTCATATTCATGTAGATATTTATGTGAATTTTTAAAGAACATTACTTATTTTGGGAAGAAAGAGATATAAGTCTTTAATTTGGTAAAACTTATGTTTTTACCGGGGGGAGGGGGGTTAAAGACTAAAAACAGGAAAATAGTAATTTTATTACCAATTTCAAATGAAAGGAGATAACAAGTTCAAAAATCCATTACGGATAAACTTTTCTTTGCATTCAAACAAGTTTTAATGGCCAAATTGCCAATTATATTGAATTATATATATGTAAAATGTAGGCGG
Organism: Saccostrea echinata; assembly: GCF_033153115.1. NCBI lineage: Eukaryota > Metazoa > Mollusca > Bivalvia > Ostreida > Ostreidae > Saccostrea > Saccostrea echinata. Next base: position 1,129,527 of record NW_026889771.1, on the reverse strand, counting down.
GGAGGGGGGGGGGGTCTTAAGTGGGGAGAGGTGGATGTCACATACGACAAAAGAACAAACTTTTAGAAGTGTCTTGAGTAACATTTGTTGGTATGTATATTTATTCTAGAAATATAAACTGAAAATTATGATAACATACTAGTAACTTTTGCCCAGTGTAAAATATCTTGGAATATCTTTCAGTATTTCTTTTTACCCAATGAAAAGTGCTTGTATTTGGGAATTTTTAAATGTGCCTTTAATGGCTAATGTTAGATCTGTAAAAACATTCGTGGTGGTGAAGGGGGAGGGGGAGGGGCCTCCCCACTAAATTTTCAATATGTACTATACAGTAGTGCTCCCTCAATAAGAACGCCTGTGACCTTTTTTAATTCCTTGTCAAGGATTTATGTTGGGTTGCCCCCCCCCCCCCCCAGTGAAATTGCTTCCTTGCCTAAGATCAACTGTTTTCACAAGGAGTAAAATGCCTTGTATTATTATTATTATTTTTTTTTTAGTATTTCTGATATAAATGCATATACCAACAAATATTACCCAAGACCCTACTGAAAGTTTGCTCTCTCCCATTTTTTCTGACGTATATCAGCCCCGTTTTCTTATTAAAAACTGAATATCTCCCCCCGCGGGCCGTCAAAAAAGCTATTGAATTTTTTGCATGAAAGACAATCTGGAAATTGGATGTTGGAACTGCTCTTTCCTCCTATTTATTCCTTCCTCGGCTTCACCGTTTAAAAATCGCCAATTTTTGTCATTATTTTAATCTATCATAGGGTTTATACTACGGAAGCCGGTTGGTGCCAGGGAGAAAAAATATTTTATCTGGCGGCCGCCAGATAAAAAGATCTGGCGGCCGCCAGATAAGTTATCTGGAGGCCGCCAGAAATTATCTGGCGGCCGCCAGAAAATTATTTGGCGGCCGCCAGATAAAATACTTTTCTACCTGGCACCTACCGGCTTCCGTATTATTCAATTACGTATACGTATGCGTATTATAAAGATATTAAAGATAACAAAACAGGCATGCAGTGTCATCTATGAGCAGTGGCAGTTGGAAGTAAGCAGTGAGCAGTAAGCAGTGAGCAGTTAAATCGTAAGGACGCTAAAGTCATTTTTGGCAAATTTTGCAAAATTTCATTGTCAGTAATAAATTAATAATAACACAACTACTGTTTCAAATATGTTGTAATACATATAGATTAAATTAATACTAGCAGAGGCCTTCTATACTTTGATATTATGAACTATATATGTATATAGTAATTAACATTAGTGCCACTCATTCATGCATTCATGCTTGTATGTTATTTTGTATCATTTATATTCATACATCTCAGTTGGGGTCTTTGTCTTAAATAAAAACTTGAAAACTTGAAACTTGTTGGAAGTAAGCAGTGAGCAGTTGGAAGTAAGCAGTTGGCTGTCGTATATGGAATTCCATATTCAAGAAATGATTTTTTAAAACAAAGTCGTTGATAAATAATGTAGCTAATACAAATTAAGTATTGCTCTGAACTTATGTGCAGATCAATTTCTCTCACGGTTTCTTCAGTTTTTTTTAAATATATCTTTTATTTAACTATTGCTCTCATCAACTGAATTAATGCGTGCATCCAGTAAATTATTGCTCTTGTTATTTCAATGATGTGCACATCAATGCATTTGATGAGAGCAAGACTTTCATATTTTTTACATATTTTTGATAGACCTTTTCGAAATTAGTATATGATTCTTTGTATCATGACCTTGAAATTTGACCTGCCTTTCAAAATATTTAACTTTGGCCATATCTTTTGCACCAGAAGTGAAAATCAAATAATATAAAACCTCTTTAAGCATGATGGGTGAATAAGACGGCATAGACAAAACGGCTCCAATATGCCATAAATCATTGCACCAAAAACGAATTAGACCTTACAGGGCTCTAATTGGCGACTAATTTAGTCGCCATGGCGCCTAAATTTTTTCCATAAGTCGCCAAATTGGCGACCATTTTAAATTGACTTTGTGATTGTCGAATTCCGGAACTTTTCACATTTTTAACAATTTTTTTGAAAAAAGCGAAAAGAAAATTTAAAGAAGAGGATATTATCCTTAGCAATGGAGATGTCGTTTTTTCTAAGGCACGTCATGGGTCCCTATACTCTATTTACTTTTAAAGTTGGTGCCTTAGAAAAATTGCCTGGCGACTAAAAATTGCATTGGCGACTAAATTTTTTGATAAGGCGCCAGCTGGCGCCTAAATTCCAGAGACCACTTAGAGGGCTGGGGGTCGTAACATAAAGCTTGCTAAGTTTTTGACTTAAGTAGGGTTATAAGTATGTTTTAGGTGCAATCTTAAGGCCTGCCTAAGTATTACTTAAGTATGTCTTAAACCGTTACATAAAACGGACTTAGCTAGGTCTTAGCTAAGTCAAGCTTATGTTCAAAATATTTTTTATGAATCATCCTAGTTTCTTTTTCAATTTATTTATACAATGTATATATATTTGTAAAAATGATTTAGTTACGTTTTTAATTACACATATAATAAAGTTGACCTCCTCACCTAACGGTTTTAGCTAGGTTAGATTAGATTTCTTATTAAAAGTATATAATTCTGTTTATTCTGAATATTTGAAAAATAATTATATTGCACGGTCACAAAGCGGCACTAGTAGTTCATTGTAAATGCGTGAATATTGTTTATCACTCGAGACTGCGATGTTTTGTTAACTGTTTGTTGTTAACGTTATTCTTTTGTTTTGACGAATGTTGACTTGCTTTCAAATTATCATTCTCGAAGACATGGCACGATAACCGAACGTCTATGTACTTGAAATTGAAACTCTAATAAAAAAAGTACAAAACAATACTATATGTTGATTTTTTTCCCTCCCATATCAGCAAGCAGAGACTGCAGACGTTTTATGATATACTTATTTACAATTTAATGAAGGATAGAAAAGAAGCGTGTGTGTTTTTATTATTTTTAGAAAACTATTTTTCGTATATCTCCAACTTATCAACAACTCTCTTTCTCTCTCTCAAACGGAAGTGAACCCTGTCTAAATCCTCGCTTGTTGCGTTCTACATTCAATTTAATTTACAGACAATCTTTATTAGTTTTCTTTAATTCACAGCCAATTTTTAAAATCTATATTATCACATTTTCATTTTCAGTGAACAAAAAAAATCCATGATTACTGTATACAATTTAATTATAATGATTAGTGTTTATAACCTAGGTCCCACTAATATTTCAGACGTATCCCAAAAATAATATTTTGCATTTACATGTATGTCATTTAGAGAGTGATATTGGAATCAGTGATCACCCTCCCCCCTCCCCCCCCCCCCCCCGACGAAAAACTAAAATTCTTATACCAGTATATTACATAGAGAAAGAGAAAATTATTTTTTAATGCATAATATAAATAGGGAAATGTTTTAACATTGAAAGTCAACCTTAAATATTTCTAAATATATGTTTAAGAAAGTTAAGACATACTTAAGTCACCTCTACCGGCCGCCTAAGTTTTGCTAAGATTGTCAAATCTTAGCACGTTTCTAGTTACGGTTTTAAGTTTAAGACTGTACTTAAGTCCTACATAAGCATGGTCTTAGACTTAAGTACCCTTTATGTTACGACCCCCTGCCTTAAAAGCGGGGACCAAAATTCACTGAATTTGCTTGTCTCGGCATCTGATAGCTAACCATTAAAGTAATAGTATCACTTACTAGTATTTGCTCGTAATGACTTATAGTAATGGTGAGTACTCTACTCTAATAAAAAGGGAGATGGGGGATTGACTTATTCTTGGCAGTATCCCCTTGTTCAGTTTTCCTAATGAACTCGTGTCAAATTATTTGATGTAAATCAGTTGCTAAACTTTGGTAATCTGTTGCCTATATCTTCACAGTTTTGGCAGATAAATTTATGTAGTATGAATATTATAGCAAATCATATACTAGTACTTTTTTAAAAACATAAAACATATGGAACTGAAATTTTGCACATGTATTAGACTCCAGGGCTACTGAAAAATATCCGGATCACTGATCTAGCATTTGAACTCGAATTTTGACTGATTTTTCAGAAACATTTCACTGCACTCAATATTTTAAAGAAAACAAAAACAGGGTTTTTAGCAGTTGTATTTACGGTGCCTTGGCTTAATAGTGTCAAATCACGTTTGTTTTATCATTTGGATCTTTCTCCTTCTTTTGTTTCATGTTTGTAAAGCCGTTTTGCTCCTCCGGGGGCCCAGATTGTACTAAAAAAAATCTTTTATCTTGTATCTTGTATAAAAAAAAACTCTCTCTTCAGTTCAGTGTATATTTTATATTTTGTGAAAATCAATTCTTTTAGAGTTTTTAAAATGATCATTTTGTGACCTTGAGTTTCATCTTTTCAATTCTAAAGGGGGGTGGGGGTGGGTGGGGGAACAAGAACACATTCTATTGGTCAATTGTTTTATTATTATAGTACTAGAACATTTCAATATATACACAGTGTACATTAATTACCAAAATAAATTAAATGCAACAGTCTCATAAATGATACATCATATTTACTTGCAGGTGTATATCAAGTACAATGATAATGAATACATAACTTAAATATTCAATAAAAACTGGACATGTAAAATTTCTCCAACTTTCTACACCAACCCCCCAATAATCACATTTTACAACTATTGATCCCTGTGTGTAGACTGAAAGGAAAGTGTAGTAAGTATGACAATTTGATTTTCAACAATGTCTATATATAGCAAAAACTTCCCAACCCTGTTCTCTGTTAACATAAGCCCAGCGAGGTTCTAAATAGACCAAGTACTGTATCAGTGAAATGATATAAAAAATAATAATTATAATGATGTTATTCACCACTCCCCATTTCCATTTGAATACACAAGATATTCATCTTATAAAAGAAAAATAAATAAGATATTCTATAACACTAGAATATGTGTGCGATATACTTAATGGGGAGTGCCATTGTCACAAAAAATTCATCACAATTCATTGTTGAAAACACTGGATAATGCTTTACATGAAATCAACTTGTAAAAGTTACCTGGGCTGTGTTCAAGATTGTAGCAGCTAATATTGTCACTAGATGCTACCTATTATCTACATGTAGCTCTATTGAGCACACTGCTTGCCACTACATTGTAAGTGGCAGATTATGGATTTAAAAAAAAAAATCAGAAATAATTAATTTTCTAACAAGGTAAGATGAACTGAAGTGAAATTGTATGTGAAAATAGACATTTATTTCCCTAAGATAGAGTTTGTTGTCTGATGCAAAGTGACAACTTTGGTGGCCAACTTTGATTTAAAGCATCAATTACATTTATTTTAGCTTTTCCTACATTATGTTTAGGTTCGCATATTATTCCAAAATCTAAGGTTTTATGTAGAACTACTTAGCTGCTATGATCTTGAAGATTTAGATGTTACCAGGGGTCATGAACTATTGACTTTTTTTTAACAGTCAACCAGTCCAAGTTAATGCCTACTGGTATGTTAGACACTGGTCACTTATTTATGAAACCCACTGGTTAACCCCCAATTTTAGATTACAGAGGAACGTCCATACAATATATAAGACCTTTTCACCCACACATAATATTCAGTCATCTGAAACCCTAACTATTTAACTGTGAAGTTAAAATTTCACCAAGGTCATCTTATGTCCTTTGTGCTCAGTAAAAAAAATTCCAACATCAAAATATCTCAAAATTCTCGTTTCTCGTTCAAAATACAACACATTCTCTTATACTGAGTGATGCAACAATGACAGATTTTCTCTTCTCTCTGTCACATGCATTTTCCAAGTGTTCCTGATATTTGCTTCCCTCCTTATTAGTAGAGAAATATATCAGAAGCATTTGGCTAGCAAAGATATGTCACCTATGGTAAAAGTGTATTTCTGGGTAATTTTTGCGCATTTGTAAATTGAACACAGTCTTCCCTATAAACAGTCACATTTTCATTTGCAATTCCATCGCTCTAGTTTCCCTTTATAAAACTGTAAACAAACTGTGGGCAAGGGAGGAGTCTGTTCATTGTCGCTAGGCAACAAGGGATCAGATAAAGTATCATTGGTAGGAATGTCCTGTGAAATCAGAACAATATGTAGCATTTAATCATCATAAGCAACCAAGTTCCATCCAATTAAAGTGTAATATCATTAAAAATTAGGGGTGAAACGATACACCTCCTACACGGTTCGATACGTATTGTATAATTTTGTCTCGGTTCGGTTATTTTCGATACGATACATTTTGATAGAAGGAAACAAATTCTACGTTGTTTTATGCTTTCTTTTTCTAAATCTAGTCACATATTTTACGAATTTTATTTGAAAATTGACTAGAAGAAATTGATTAAAATCGTTTGACTGTCAAAAATTATTTTACAAGCTATCAGTCATCAAAAATTTACGTTTTCTATACTTATTTATTCTGAGTAACGTGTTATACCTTATGCCAAACCCGACTGAATAACGATCCCGACCGAAAAATGAACCGAACCGAAAATTAGAGATTTTGCACCGTGTATCAAACCGAGAAAAAATACCGCGGTGCATCGATACCGCGGTGAACCGTTTCACTCCTATTAAAAATCTAATTTAGCCATGTTTATGAAACTTTTTAGCATTGAGTTCAAAACTATGACAAAAACCGTACCTGATACTGGGATATAAAATTAAGCAGTCTTAGAGAAAGCTTCCTACTGGAATGCAATAATTCTTGTAAGCTGAAAAAAAGATACGATTAAAAACACTGAATTAATAATCACTGTAAAAATATATACAGATATGTATATTTGACAATCAATAATCATGTGAAGGCACTTACCCTTCTTGTTTAAACAGGCCAAAGTTAACAACCTTTGAACAGATTTCTTTGTTGAGATAGGAGTCAAACAAAGGAATGCCAAAATAACAGTCCAGTAACGCCCAATCCTCTTCCTTACTCACATCACATGACACTTGTTTCTTACTGAGATCTAATTTTAGATTACGATTTAATGGCTGTGCAATTGAATTCTCTTTTGGCTCACTTTCTAATTCAAGCATGTCAATTTCCATGGCCAACACATCAGCTGACTGCTGGTCCTTGACCCCATTGCAAGGTTCACTTATTTCCTCATCATTAAACACATCTACATCGTAAAAATCCTCCTCGTGGTTGTCTTTCCACACTGTCCGGCTTTCCTTGCCTGTGTTTAGCAGGGTGATATACCCACAAGTGTTTATTAAGTCAATCTTTAGAGAAATTGTTTGTATTGCACTATGTTTCTGGTAAGCACCACTTGAAAAATCACCTGCAATTTTTTTTTTTCAGTTTTAGTCTTTTTCCCAGTTGATATAAATATAATCTATGTAAGATATTTATATGTATATTTTACCTAGAATATGTACTGTATGGGGGGAAAATAACTCACTGTGTAAATTACTTTTTAGTTATAACTGAATTCCAATCAGCAGATAATGACCTGTATTTATCAGGAACCAGCGAAGCTATATCATCTATTTCTTTGGTTTTATTTATCAGTGTGTAACAAACAAAACCTCGGGCACTGATGTGTACTTGTTTTTATAGACATTATGTGTTACTCAATTTTAATTATTTATTTATAAATGTTATAAACTTACTCTGCAAAAATGTTTAATTTTGTCCACAATTTATTGGCAAATGCATAAAACATACAAAATTCCTTATTTTTTAAACATTACCGCGGATCACGGAACAAATCCGCCAGGGGGTTTGAAAGTTATTTTCCATGCTACAACCTATTAAGCATGATTTGAACGCTTTATGTTATTCTAAACTCCCTAAGTATTGTTTATGTAGTGAATACATCCTGCTGATGGACATTGAGTCATTGTGAATGAAACATTAAATACAGATTGAGTTGTCATTCTTGCTACACAATGTTTATAAAGCAAACAAAGGGAATTAACTTTAATACAAATTCCGAATTCTTCAAACTGTGGTCACGTCAGTGGAGAGAAAAACATGAAAATATAAACTTAAAAAATTAACCTCCTAACAGTATTACATATTCACAGATATAATGTAAATAAACATACATGATCAGGTATTCTGAAATAAATCATGATCTTTTTTTCATATTAAACTGTTTAATATACATGTACATGTACCTGATACTTCCTTTTCAAATGGGAAGGCCACTGTGACTGTTTTTCCTTCAGACTGCCACCCATGTGCCTGTATCAAACAAGAATTAAATTCTAAGAGAACGGTCAACAGAGTATCATATAATCAGTAAAAACAGCCGAATAAGGAATAGTGTAACAAAAATCCATTTTCAACATGATCACTTTGCATGTTACAAATACACACATGTAGATGTTTTTGGAATCAAATTAACAAGAGGCCCAAGGGCCTTAATGGTCACCTGAGTACAAATCAACAATTTAGAGGATCCATAGAGTACTGTAAACCAACTTTTATTTCGCGTCATCTTTTATTCGCGATACGTCAGTTTAAAATCAATCCGCAACAATTAATTTTCATGACTCAGGAAGCATTCTCTATAAGTACAAAGCAAAATAAATCTTTCGCGGTGATTACTATTCGCAAGTAAAAGTAGATAGCAAAACATATTTCTCGCACGCGAATAAAAGTTGGTTTACAGTATAAAATACATGTAATTATCAAAGGTGAATGGCAAAGGGGAATTACTTCACTCAGTAGAATACAAATTAATAGAGCCCTGCCCAGGACCAGAACACTTGACCAAATGGTTTAGATGTTAAAAAATCTGGTAAAAATACCCTTGCTTATTAAAACTTTTACTCTGTTTGCCTCCGATATGCCCAGGAATAGTGAAGATTTCAGAGAAATAATGCATTTTCTCTACAGTTTTAACACAGCCCTATCCTAACGCCAGAATCGATGACTTCTTAAGAAGAGGTACCCTCATCATCATAACTATGCAATTAGATGAAGATTTTTAAAGAATCCACACATTTTCACTATATTATCAATAGAGCCCCCCCTCCCCCTCTCAAGAAACACCAGAACCATTGACCCTGGGAACACAAGTTTTAAAAATTTTGTAAGAAGCACCCTAGTTCATCATAACTATGCAGTTTGTTTAAATGCTCAATACTCAGGAGTAGAAAAGAATATTTTCAAAGAAATTCTGTATTTTCACTATATAATCAATAGATCCCCCCCCCCCCCTCCTTTCACCAGAAGCCCCGACCCTGGGGCCATGAATTTCAGCACTTTGGACGAGGCATCCTTGCTTATCATAATCATGTACTTCATTTCTTTAAACAATACCCAGGAGCAGAGAAGAAGATTTTCAAAGAATTAATGCAATTTTACTATATAATCAATAGAGCCCCACCCTAACACCAGAACCCTGGCTAAGGGGCCATGAAATTCAAAATTTTGGAGGAGGCTCTTGGTGAGTGACTCAGGTGACCTAAAAAGTTGGAGATCAAGGGTAAGTTTGCTAGAAGAATGAGCAAAAACATTTTTCATGGTTTTCATGATTAGGGGAACATTTGATTTTTGCCTTATCAGCTGAACCACAGTCTTCTGAATGAGCAACAGCATCATTCTGCATTTTTGTTGCTCAGGTTTCTTAGTTACCTGAACTAGAACAGCTGAGTGTGTGAGAGCATCATTCAGGGTCAGAAGAATGTTTGATGTTGCTATAACACCTGGATCATGTCCCCATGTTGTCACCAATAATCTGTCATAATCCTGCACAACAACAACAAAATGTATGATAACAATCACCATGAAAAATGATATGTTATTTGAGAATAAATTTCGAAATATGATTGCTGATTTTCCTTTACAAAGATATCAACTTACATAAAACATTTTTGGAAGTCTACGTAATTTAGTTCCCTTCACAAGTAAAAGACTTGGTGGACCACAGCCAGATATATGATAAGTATACAACTTAAACCACACAGAGTTTACCTGAAATATACAGTTCAAAATTAATTTGTACAAGTGCTACATGTGTTTATAGTTTTATCAGTTATTGTCTACATTGGTCATACAATGACAAGGTTCACATATTAATTTTGTGGAACTTTTTTTTCTTTCATAATATGCAAAATTGTTACAGATATGCAAAGTATGTCACTGAATATCACACAAAATTACATTAAAAGTATAAAACAAAGATAAGCAATGTGATTCAGAGCTATTTTGGTTGACAAACCTCTGGAATGGCTGGTCCTATGTGTTGGGGTACACAACTACTGACTGGACGAATCTCATAACTCAATGGTGCCATCGATACAAGTAAACTATTCATAAATAAAAGAAAACAAATTTTAATTGTCACTAATTTAACATACATGTAACATAGATTATATTCTAGAAATATTGTACCTATAAATATTGGCTACATATAGGTTATATATATCTAGTTACATTGTACCTGTAATTCCGGTTGAGAACCCTGGCTCTGGTTGCAGCGTCCAAACCAAGCAGACTCTCACATCTGATCAAGTCCACTGCCAGGCCGTTACCATTCTCAGTGTCCATGTTTAACTCTTTGTTGTATCGAAGAAAGCGGACCGTGTCACGCAATGTCAGAGCATGAACGAAATATCGCCTGGCCTCACCTTCTGCTTCCGAACCAACCTAGTAAGGGGTCACATTTAGAATGCATTCAAGTAAGAGTACCATACACATATCTTCATTCAAAATTATAATGATCATAAAAGTATTCCAACTCCATAGCATGTTAAACACCTACTTACTTTTTCAAGTTCAGCTAGGAAGCTATCTAATGATTCATCACTAAGCTTTCCAACTTCAAACATAGTCACAGCATGACTTTTTAATCCCTAAAATTAAGGATACCATGTTCAATTTCAAAGTTGTGTATAAAACAGTCAGCTTTTTTGTCAGCAAAATTTACCGTTCAATTCAAAATTTTACCTGGATTCTCTGAATCAGAAAATGTAAAACTGAATGTCAACCAAAGGCCTTACCGGAGACAGATTCCCCATCATAAGGAATGCTGTTAATGTTGAGTCAAACAGGAAAGCAATTCTTCTGGTAGCACCACTGGTAGGACTTGTGTCCTCTAAAATATGGTAAGGTCACATACAGTTTTAAAAGAATTTTTAAAATTTCAGAGTAATATTCAAAATTACAAGGGTATTTCAAATTTTGTTTCTAATTTCTAATTTCTCTTTTATCCTAAATGTTGAGAGCGAGTAACAGAATCAACCAACAGCAAAATTTCCCAGTATTTAAAACATTCAATGACTAGCACATCAAATCTACAATCTTTAGTATTCTAAATGTTTGGAAAATATCCATATTCTGTAACCACAATCTCCATTTACTTCTGGAATCCTGTTAGAATTCTGTGATTGTTAAATAAAACCTTGACTGGCCTTACCCATAGCTGTCTCCAGAGCACTCTTGTTAGCCTGGTTGTTTGTGTCTTGAGATACCGGGTTTTTGTTGGCCTCCAGCAATGCCTCTTCTGATGTCTCATTCCAGTCTAAAATTATCTGGTCCTTGGTCATTCTAAAAAATCAAATGTTTATGATTTGTGTAGGTAGTAAATCTTAACTGGGAGTCTGTGTGAAAACTTTTTTCATGAAATGGTACTTGCAAGTAAATTAAACATTTTTTTAAAAACAGATAAGCTCTGTAAATAAGTTTTTGTAATGTCAGTTTTTCTTGTAATTCCTCCATTTAAATTTTACATTAAAGTCTTATTTATCAGAGTTACTTTTTATTGGTTGGCTGAATGTTTATCCACGAAGGATGAAGATCTTCGGCATTAATATTTTCTGCTCCTTTTTTCTTAGCAAACCCAAGACGGCAGTACATAGATATAGCATTCTGCAATAAATAAGGTTACCATGTGCAAAAGAACAAGTCCTACACTGAGGTTAGATCATAATTCAACTAAACACAATCAGTAACATTATTATCCTCAATTCTCATATTTAGCAGTAAATACATGTACCTACCTTTACTAATTCAGAGTCAATCTGCAGAACATGGGCAAGCTGAAAATGGAAAAATATTTAAAAATGAGGGTTTCTTTTTAAAAAAAGGAAAAGCTATCACATCAAACAATCAGACATACTAACTCTACTGGTCTACAGTTAATATGCAAACTAAGGCTAGTAAGATTCTTTTCCTTCTTTCTTTTTAATTACTCCCGCCCCCCCTTTTTTGTAAAAAAAAAAAAAAAAAAAAAAACTCTAGTTGCCTTCACTTATCAACAATTTACTATACAGACAACCAATTCTGCAGGATTTTTTTCCTGATGAAGGAAATCTACTATAAACTTTTATTTTAATATAAAAAAATCTAAGAAATATGATGAAGAAATTAAACTATTTTCTTCAAGCTGTGAATTAATTCAAATTGGAACATGAAAATTACATTGTTTGTTCACTTCTTTGTGCAAAACAAACAAAATATTTTCAATGCCGGTAATTCAAATTTGTAGTACCCTGTACTCTTATTCTGGCATATCTTAAACTAAAGCAAAATGTACTAATTTTCATTCAAAATCTGACAAGGAGTAACCTATCATAAACAGACAGAATGGAATTTTAACAATGAATAAGATCACGACAATAAAGTAACAGGCATGGTCTCCTCGTTTTTGGCTCTTACACTGTATATGATATCAAGGTACTGATCCTCTTAAACACCCAATTTTACGTTAACGCCCCCAAAATCTACCTAATTCAAGATCAATAATATACCGCCTGTCCATCATCGAAAAACAATAGCTACTGATTTGATTGACAGGCCAGCTACCCGTGCTACCTAATAATCTGAATTTGCAGGTTTTGAAAATGATCGCCTGGTCACACGTCAAACACTTTCATGTACCGCGTGAAAAGTCGCTTTGTATATACACTCGGGTTTAAAAAATATCAAGTCGCTGTTATATCGGTTGGTCATTTTATTGATATAATTAAGAATAGATAATTAAACCTTGAATTCATGATATTATTTTTTTCAATCTCCACTGCTGTTTGGTACTATTTAAAAGCGATATGATGTCCATGTCCAAAATAAATGTAACTCTTTTATGAAGAAAAACTAGCGACTCGATCTTTTTCAATTACTGCCTGGGACTTGGATCCGGAGAGGAACAGAGTTCCCGTAGCAGCTAAGACCAATAATTCTTCCGACCCCCTTTAACCTTTGCTTAGATTTTAGTAATCACCGTAATGCCCCTGTCGTCCCTGCATTTTGGTCACAGAAACTCAATGCGAAGCCCGCCAATTAAAATCATGACAAAATAAAATAGAATGTATAAGAAAAATATTTAGTGTTAACGGCATGAATTACGAAAGATTCCTTTATCACATGCTTTATCTTTGCATATATATATATATACGAATAGTGATCGATCTTTATTAAAGTCTTACAAACAATACAAATCTGTGAACATGGACCTTCGGAAATGCTGAATATTTTGGACAACATTGTTGGCACCGGAAGAAAAAATAAATACATTCCGATTGTGGTAAAAATCCACATGCCGGATAAAGAATGAGTGCACTTTAGAGTGTCATTTGGAACCTTTTTAACCACCCATTTTAAGCCTTGAATTAGACTATATTGCTATATTAATCTATGATTGTTGTGCATACATATGCGTTTGATATTTATACTTTGAATTTTTTGTTTAACATATTTCTATAATTCCACACAACGTCATTGAAAAGAACATGTATAAGCCTTAAATTACGGAAATTTGAACTTGACCACTTTCGAATTTAAGGTACTCGCAAATGGGTGGAGATATTTAAATCGCATGGAAGTGGAATGTAAACATTTGCACATTATTTTAAGATTGATTCCACAGTATGAATTTAAATGGAGAGAGAGATTGTGTAGTTTCATGATTCACACAAATATTAAATGATTCATGGCCATACATATTGATCATTTTCATGATTCGTATCCATATGTTTGCTACCTAGCACTGAATCAGCTCAATCATAAGTTTTGGTATATATATGTATAAAAAAAAAAATGCCCCCCTTTTTTTTTTAACTTTAGCTTTATCATTTTTCGTTTTATATGCTGAATGTTTTTCAATTCAAAGAATGAATGTATGTTTTAGGATAGATTCACATTTACATGACTTCGATGTCACACTACATTTAATCGTTATTCGCTGTACATGTGGTACGTATAGTAATACAAACATGGGTAGTGAAACAATTAAAGTATACATGTATGTAGTACTCACGGTGATACATATTTTATTATATGCATGTATAGATAAATAACATTCGGAAAAGAAATATAAAATTTTAACTAAAAATTTGATTTGCTAGGTTAATTTAATTTGTAATTTAACATTTTTTTGACGGAACAAGTATATTAATTTTGATACTAAAAACCATGGTCAACAAAAATTCTACAACGTTACTATGTCGATAATCACTCACTTATGTCTTCAATATCAGTTTCATTTCGGCAATCCAAATATTGTAAGGTATGATACTAGTGTTTAGGGATGTGTCTGTAGATGCCTGCAGACCATAATACGAAAGGCGACATGAGCTAGCACAGCTACCTACAAATCGTGCACCTGATCTGCACTGGCAATACAAGAATTTCGTCCAAAATACCAAGCAAAAAACACAATTTAGTGAAAGAAGACAAGTTACTTTAAGACCCTAATAAAATTCTTTGATATTTTGAAGTTGTTGAGGCCAGTACACACAGTGAAATTTGTAATATAATGCAAGTACATGTATTATATTTGTATTATAATACTTTCCTGTACACACGCTTATACATGTCATATAAGATTGTTAAGAGACTTTAGGTATTTCTATGTGTTTCCCTCGCAATATTTTTTTCTTTCTCTCTCTCTATCTCTCTCTCAATAATGGAAAACGAGGTTCTGTTAGCAGTATCTGTTATCATTACGTATTATGCACTGCATTAAAACTGAAAAGACCATCATATAGGAAATAGCGGCGGAACACTCGTACATATAGTTGGTGCACATAATGCATCGCTAGATGAGGTGCAAAGAGAAAACTCCATAAGTTATAAAAACTTCTTTAGAATAGATAATGCAGCATTTGAGCAACGTTTATAATTACATGTGGTTACTCCTTTTGATCTCCTTAATATAAAACATATTTTTACTGCTAAAGTCGACCATTATTTACAATGTGCTTTTTTGTTATGATAAAAATAGGATGACCCTAATGTGAATACTTTTGATTGGTTTAAAAATGAAAGGTAAGTTAAGACTTGCATTAAGAAATAGAGCATTGTCCTGTTCTTAATACCATTTTATAAGATTCGACAAATCTTATGATTTACTGTATTAAAAGGCTATACATTGTAAGATTTTGTACTTAAATACAAATGTACATATCCGTGTGTACTGTCCTGAAGCCGATTGACAGACACAATGAAAGCATATCGAACAGTGGAATGTCACGTGAGTAAAGTGATTATAATATCAAACGGGTCAAAATAGGTTGACACTCGGTGACCTGTTAATTTAGTAGCTAACTCGATCGTAGTTTGGAGAATTTTTCAAAAAATTACATATGAGCCGCATATTGTCCAACATTGCCCTTTGGATATGTATAAGTTTAGATCAAAATTCACATTCTGTGCAAATGAGACGAATGGACAAGTTGTGGCTCGATGTAAACAATGTCATTGAAAACCGGTATGCATATGAATAACAATGGAAATGTGACAAAACTGCTAGACCTCCGTCGCAAAAACCAGTGTCGTTCGGCGTTATTTAACATTTCCATGTGATATAATATATCAAACCCTGCTCTTGAAATATTGTTTAATAATTCTGATTAAAAAAGTTTATAAATTTCGGAAATTTATTTCTGGCAAAGCACCGGGACCCAACTCTTATAGCTTAAGTGCACTGATCCTTTGATAAATGGAATTTTTTAATTTCAATATTCATACTTATTTAATAAATTTATATTAAAGTTTGTTTTTTTTTTGCTCAAAATTAGACACGAAACGCGTAATGTTGACTCTGATTACCAAAGACAGACTTCCTGTGTAATGCAACGTGTATAGGGATTTTGACACTTTGAGTATTGGGGGTCTCCAGGTAAATAACACAAGTACTGCCAAGACCACTCCCCCTCCTCAGGTAACCATACGGTAAAAAATTGGGTTTTTAAGCAATGACATTATTATACAATCTTCATCCTCTGTGTATTCTTACCTCCGATACCGCTGTGTGTTCATCAATTGAGACAAATATCTTATACAGCAAAGTTTCCAGGTAGTCACCAAGGACACGATTCATAACGAATCCCTCCAGAGGCGGCACTGTTAACAAATAATGCTCATTACACACAGGTTCTTGATAATCTATTTACAGATGTGAAAACCTCTTTAAGTTTTCCAAGTTTTTATATCATACACAAATTCTAATTTATGAAAATTGCACACTTCTGCTATACTTTGTAAAGTGAACCTACCTATTATACAATCATCATCCTTTATAGGAACATTAAGGTAGATTAACCCCTTTCTATAGAGACCTGTAAAAAAAGAATTCACTTTTATTGAAAGAAAAAACCTCCAATTATGAAACTATCATTAAAGTAAGAACAATACATGTATAGTACAATGCACAGTTTATACAACTTTTACATTTCTACATATATAGAAACCTTTGCTTTACTGGAAAAATCCCTTGTTATGAACACAGATTAAAAGAAACAGTTATCAACATGTACATATATCTTTCATAATTTGTAAAATAATTTTATTGGTTGTGGTAGTAGGGGTGAAACGATACACCTCCTTCACGGTTCGATACGTATTGTATAATCATGTCTCGGTTCGGTTATTTTCGATACGATACATTTTGATAGAAGGAAACAAATTCAACGTTGTTTTGTGCTTTCTTTTTCTAAATCTAGTCACATATTTTACGAATTTTATTTGCAAATTGACTAGAAGAAATTGATTAAAATTATTTGACTGTCAAAAATTATTTTACAAGCTATCAGTCATCAAAAATTTACGTTTTCTATACTTATTTATACCGAGTAACGTGTTTTACCTTATGCCAAACCCGACTGAATAACTATCCCGACCGAAAAATGAACCGAACCGAAAATGAGAGATTTTGCACCGTGTATCAAACCGAGAAAAAATACCGCGGTGAATCGATACCGCGGTGAACCGTTTCACTCCTATGTGGTAGTGTAAATAAAATAAGAGCACAAGAACTAACTTTGTATAATCTTGTAGTCCATCTCCCCGGCGAGCTGGCAGCTCTCCTCACTGTCTATTATAGAATCTATCACATTCTTCTCTGATACAGAGCACATCTTTAAAAAGAAATAAAGGGAGTAATTTAAAAGTAAGCTTAAATTTTAGATATACTTTTTCTTAAGCACCTTCATGTACTAACAATGATGTACTAACTCATTCTCATCATTTCACAATAACAAATTTCAAGAATCTAAAAGATTTAAGAAAATTATACATGTATAAAAACATAAAATTAATATAAAGTACCAATACCACATATGCAATCTCTATGGGGAAAAAATGTCTTTAATCCAGAAGTCTCTGATGAGACTGTAGTTCTACAGGATTGTACTTAAAAAGTGAGTGCAAAGCTGCAGTTGGACTAATACTTCTGTTTAGTTTAGCCTTTACAGAATAATATCTTGAAGTTTTCTAAACTTATCCCAAGTTTTAATAAAATCAAACCAAAACTGTAAGGAACAGAAAATTGTGAAAGATTTTTCATAGAATATTTTTTTAGTGTGCTTCAATGTTCAAAAGGATTTACTGTAGGCAAAAACAGAATTGAATTAAGCTGGGAAAAAAGCACTAAATGAGCATTAATATTGGAAGTTTAAAATCTAATGACCTTGACATCTTCTTCTGTGATGTAGCCTACATTCACTAGCCACCAGTGCTCAAAGGTCACTGTTTCTACTGGTTGGGCTGGTAAGAGGTCTTTCGGAGGCTTTCGCCGAAAAAATTTCTGGAAATAAAAAAAAATACTTATTGTCTGTTATTACTTGTGTACCAAAAATTCTACTAGTAGTTACTTTTTGAAGAATTATTTTATCATATAACTCTAATATTATCATACATATACAATAAAAACAACACATGATATAACTGACATGACTAAAAAGATAAGAAAAAGCTTGGATGAAATTTGAAATAAATTAAAAATATGAATGTACTGGCTGAAAAATTTTGATAAGTAAATAACTCAAGAATTTTTTTTTGTAATATTTTGTATCCCTATAGGAGGTATATATAAATTTTACAGTTATAAATATATCTTACCTTTGAGGATCTACATTGGTTCATTAAATCAATGTACTGATTACGACCAATTCCTAAAAGTCTTAAGCCTAAAATAAAGTAAAATCAATATCAAATACATAATTTCATTTTAAAAATTGTTTGCAGTTAAGCACATTCAATTCAAATACATGTAATATTATTAATGATCAACAAAGTAATTTTATAAAGTTATTAAACATTGCAAAATTTTTTTTTTAACAGATCTAGAAATTCACCTGAACCTCATATACATGCCAGCATTATGCTTTTTTTTTTAAAAATTTTTAAATTGACAATAACTTCCTCAATACTTGGTTAATGTTTCCTGCCTATGTTAGCTCTTCATTGCGCTATCTGAAATCTTAATAACCTGTAAGTGCCCAGAAATAGTTCACGAGGTACAAGAAAACTTTTTCACTTCAGAAAAAAGTTAGAACTTACAGTCTGCAGCAGTGAAATTTGGCAGAGAATCATAGCTCTTCTCCTGAGTCATGATGTCAGACATCATATTGATGTAGTAGGTGAACGGAGTGACCCTTAACCCCTTGACAATGACATCAGACAGGTGGTAGGGGTACAGCATCAGATGCTCCTGACTGTAATGCATCAAGTCTTCATAGTATCGCCTCTCATCCTTCCTCACTGTTCGAACTAAATTGCCTTTATAGCGCAACTGATTCTTAATGCTAAATTGAACAATAGCTTTGTCATATTCTCTCTGTGAATTACCAAGAATCTGCAAATAAGAAAATGTTTCATAAGAAATAAATGAAAAGAAACAAATTTTATCATAAAATACAACACCTCTTATTTTACAATGCAATGCATGACTTCTGGTTTGATTAAGCACTTTCTTGACAAGCACCAGTGACAAGACAAACAAAATCTGAGATAAACTATAGTATGTTAGATGATCATCTTATAAACGAATTAAATTAACTCTTTCTCCTGATACTATAAACGTGGGTAATCTCCCGAAGACTGTAAGAGGATATCCTATAGTCAGTAATTACTTGTTTGATGGCTGCTGGTAGTTTTTGCCATGAGTTGTTCAATCTGATCTGGTTTTCTACGTCTGAATTCATGTCGTCTGTTGATTTGGATGGTCAGTAAGCCTCTCATCAGTCATTATTTTCTTATCATATGATGATATATCCACCACCCACAATTTCCAGCTGACATGTTGGAAGTGTGCTATCAGGAAGCGAGTAATAGAACAAGTCATTTGATTGGTTGATCATGAATCATAGTCGAATCAAAATTTATCTTCCTTATGGCGTTCGGAATAAAGATTGTTTACAAATGGCTACCTGAGAACCTCGAACGAATGTTTTGATTGTAAGGTGAGTTAAATTTACATATATATTGGAAAAAGAATCAAATCAAGTAGTTTGAAAATTTAAAGTAAACTGTTATTTGATCTATTTAAATGAGTTACTGATTTTATTGACTTTCACACTGAATAATGGATTGAATGGTTTTTGTTTCCGTTAACAGTGTAATGCTTGATAAAGCCATTTCAATACCATATATATTTTTTTAAAAAATAAGAAATAGAAGTTGCAAGTATTTGACTACTCATAGTTGTACTATGGACTATTTAAAAAGCAATCCAAATCAAACATCGTCCAAACATTGCCGCTTTAGAACACTTTTAAGCAAAAGATGTATTTCTGTTGTTTTGGTAAATATGTAACAGGAAAGGAGAAAATGGCTGGACCGGGAATCGAACCTTGGGATTCTGCATCACTAGTCAGGTGCAGTGGCGGATCCAGAAGTCCATGTGGGGGGGTTTTGAGGCCCGTAGGGCCGAAGGGGGAGGGCATGGGAGGGGGTGTCCCCCTCCCATAGGTGGGGGTTTGGGGGGCCTCCCCCGAGAAATTTTCTTTAAAAATGGCTCCAAATGGTGTATTTTCCAGCATTTTAGATTGAATTAGTTAGTTTTTGGCCACTTTTTTCTAGTTGTTTTTCAAGACCGACCTACCCAAATTTTCAAGAAATTGAACAAAAAATTAAAATTTTGGGATTATTTTTAACTGCCATGTTAACTTGAAAAATGAGACTTTTCTAGAGAAAAAATTAAATGTAAAATCTGATAAAATTAGAAATATCCCCATTTGCTATATAATATCCAATTCTTCATTTTAAAATGCACATCCAACACACTGTCGCATGTGAAGCTTTGTCTACCAAAATACAACCGCATGATACTAAGAAAATTCGAATTCTGTGTAGAAACCCTAATTACTCTTTTCAACTACTTGACTATACTGTTCATATACCAGGGTAATTTGCAATATAAACAAATAATGATATTTCATATTGAAGAATAAATATAAATTACTTTTGGAAATAATTGGAATTATTGCTTATTCATGTGGGGGGGGGGGGGATTGGGTAATTATAATTTCTAACATAAATGCACTCTTTAATTCTACTTTTTTTTAACCCACTTACCTGCCCAATGTTTGAAAAAAAGTCTTGAAAAACAATGAATAAAAAAGTGGCCAATTTTTGTTTTGACAGGACCTCTACTTTATACATATCAGTTTTACCACAATTCATTATACGAAGTTGTAACCTTAGTTGGGTTTTATTCAACATCATTCAACTGTAATTTTAAAAAAGATGCAAATCTTTTGCTTTTTAAAATTGCATTGTAACTTCCATCTACAAAAGGAATACTTTCAATGTGCTTTTTGGTACAGGTCACAACGTAAACAACTAGTATGCGTCCCTGATGTATTAATTAATTTTTTTTCCTATTAAATAATAATCACAGTTTATTCACGTAGTTCAATAAAGTAATAATCAATTTATCGAAGAAAGAAGAAAATTCTCGAAACAATATTACTTTAGCGATACCAAAACAAAACCGTAATAACTATGCAGTTTTGGTTGTTAGTGTATGACGTTGCGTCATCACTAGCTGCACGGACTATCATGATCTCTGCATGTACAGTACGTACTGTTGATTACCTGTGTATTGTGTGCGCTCAAGCGGAAAGGGATTTCGCATGGTGGCTGTATATTTCACCTCTTTGTGTAAAATAATGGGCTTGGGTAGAGTCGCATTTATGCAATATATTGTTAAAATGACACTTGTAAAAAAAATTTTTTTGATCGGGCGGGGGGGTTTTCCCGAACCCCCCCAAACCCCCCTGAATCCGCCACTGAGGTGCTCTACCTACTGAGCTACCCAGATTGATACATGTATCCACAGGTTAAACTATTTCATCCCTCCTCCTTAAATTGTCTTCGCCCTCAAAGACACAACCCAAGTTCTTATTTGCCCCTGACAGGACTTTCACTTGCAAAGCCAGGTGGTCAATGGCACCATATTATGTAACAGGAAAAGAGAAAATGCATGGCTAGACTGGGAATCAAACATATCCCCCCACCCCCACAAAAAAATGCATTGAATAGTGTTCCATGTGTAGATGGAAGTTAACAATGTAATAAATAAAAACTTCTTTAAATTGTAATGGGAGAGGAGAAAAAGGTGACGGACCAGACCAGGACTCAAACCAGAGCCCCCTGAATCTCCAGTCAGGTGCTCTAGCAACTGAGCTATCTGGCCATTTCTATCGAATCCATCTGACTGCCACATTCCTCCCTCCTTAAAGGTCTTTGTTCCCCGAAGATACCAACTCAGGCTCTTCACTGGCAGGTCTTTTACCTATCGCTTCCAGGGCATGGCAAGGCACCAATTGTAACAGGAGAGGAGAAAAATGCGATGGACCAGACACCCCATACCCTCCTCCCTTCGGGCCTCAACCCACCCACTCCTCAAACGAACTTCTGGATCTGCCACTGTTTTTCATGCATTGTTTTCAGAAAAGTTCAGAGTTGAAAACTTTCACTGCACCATAGTGCAACTTTATTTAACATGCTGAAAAAAAAAATTGCATGTTTCAGAAAAAATTATGACCAAATAGCTAATTCGAGCTATATAGCAAATCAAGAGATTTGTGCTGGACCTGGTTACTATATTTTGATAACAATGTTAAGGTACACCATTTATTTAATTTTGCAATATACACAGAAATCCATCAACCTTGCTGAATGCTCATAAGTTTACCATTATGTATGATAATGGAATGGAAATAATTTAATTTTTATAGGATTTTTTATGATGGGAGGTCTTCTTGATGAGAGAGTGGTGTTGGAGACCATTTTCAACAACTATGATACAGATGGAAAAGGGAACTTGTCTCCGATACAGATGCAGATACTGCACGGAGATCTACGTATGGGGGGTATTAGTTTACCACAAGTTAGTATTTTTTCTAACATTGGAATAAAATAAATCTGTGACCTGAGATGCTGAATCCTATCAAATTAAATGTATAGCTGCAAAACTGATAGAGAACTATATTATTATTATTATTGTTATTAATTTTCTTCATACCTATAATTTAACAAATGTTCCTTTTTATTAAGATAGAACTGTTCTTCATAAATCTTTAATTTAGAGTACCCGGTAATATTTGTACCTGTATTGCAGGTTATGGAGTCAATGAAGTATGTGTGTGTCCATCGCAGTTACTGTGAACCCTCAGAGCTTTATGCTCTATTACAGGAAATGGACCGCCGCTACTTCCTGATTCAGGACTTCAGATGGGAATTCTCCATGATAGATGTACATCACAAAGACACCATTTCACAGGATGAAGCTCGGTAAATTCATTTAGTACATAGAAGTAAATCTATTTATATTTGAACAATCTTTGTGTATCTGATTGAAAAATAACGATTGGATCACTCCTATATATGTTGAGAATAGATGAAATGTTAATTATGTAACCTTCCTTTTTTTCTATACTGATACATGCCATGCAACATAATTTATACATGTGTGTTTTAGATGGTTTGTTCAAACTGTCCATGGCCGCCATTTCTCCAGGAAGAAGTGGGAGGAGTTTGTGAAGGGTCGTCCAATCCCTGGCAGTTCTGTTGCATTTGCTGAGATTGAAGTTATGTTGTGCAGTATTCCGAATCGCCTGGATCTGCAGACAGAGAAAATGGAAGAGGAACAGGAAAGAGAGGGTGATTAACACAGATTTATCTTCTGTTTTATATTAATGATATACAGTCGACTTCGGTATCTCGAACACTGAAATCTCGAATACCATGGTTATGTTGAAGTGATTTGGAAGTCCCAATTGCTTATTCCTTAAGTATTTTACCCTGGATATCTCGAATCCTTGGATATCTTGAAGTATTTTCTCAGTCCCATTGGGTTCGAGATAACGAGGTTTTACTGTAAATGGACATTTTCATCAAATATAATTATGATTGTGGACCCCTTCCCATCTTACAAAAAGTGCAAGTGCTATTATATTAAAGTTACAGAAAAAATATATTTTATTATTTTTAGATCGATTAAGAAGAGAGAGGTTAGCAGAAGAAGAAGTGGCAAGGTTAAAGAAAAAGAGAGATGAGGAACGGAGAAAGCTAGAAGAGGTCTGCACTTATTACAATTTAATATATTTTTATCGCAATAAATTAAAACTATGAAATTTCTTGCAGCTGCTATTATATATATTTTTTTGTTCTCAGGGACAAAAGAAAGAAGAAGAATTGCGAAGAAAAAGACAACTTGAAGATGAAGGTGTGTAATTATCTCTGTATAACAAAACTAAAAATAAGCATTTCTAACAAACTGATATTATCATTATCAGGGGTCTAGAGCTGTAATGCCTTTTGATTTGTGAACAATTGTGTGGTAACTTGGACTATGCAACTGCTAATTAATTTAATCTTTTATATAATGATTGATTTCTCCCATTTTGATTCAAGTAAAACCTTTAGAAAATAACTTTTTATGAAGAAACTCCTTAAATGAGGGTCTGTATTGTGTGTCTGTGTGTCTGTCAACACTTTTGTTGGGATGTGATAAGCAGTTTTCATTGGAACTTATAAAAAAAATTGTACAGAAATGCTTTGAAACAAGAGAGAGGCAGATATAAATTTTGGTATCATAAAGCTTTGTCTGTCTGACTGTATGTATGCAAATGTCTAAAATATTAGTACTGGTACATGTTTATTGAATACATATAGGGGAGGACTACTTAAGTTATTAGAACTTGTATCCAATCCCAAATTGAAATATTGTCAATAAAATATGTTTAAACACAATGTATGAGGAATTTTTCAGTGTCACCTTTTCACTGTATTTTAATCTAAGCATTACCTTTTTCAAGTACAGGTGTCACTTTGCTATGAGAGTCCTCTCACTGTGTCAGTTGTGTTCTAGTTGTTTATAAAATTCTCCTTTTTGCAGCTTTGCATGATTTAATGGCTAAGTGATTGTAAGCGGTTCAAGAAAACGAAGGAAATTCATTTTTTTGGCAGTTGGATTTAAAGCAAAATTCTAGATCCCAACTGGTTATATGTAATTTTTAAAATAAGTTGGATATCTGTAAATAATAAAAATAATAATACTAATAATCCTGTAAACTAAAAATAAATTAGAAAGAAAAATCTGCACAGAACAAATTGAGGAGGTAGAAAGAAAAATCCACACAGAACAAATTGAGGGGGAGGAAGAGAAGGAGGGAGAGGAAACCAAGGAAGATGAGGAGATGATTCGTCATCGAGGTCAATCAGTGCAAAATTTGATTGATGTGTTGGTTATTGGAGGATTGAAACCTAGCATGCCAGCATTTATGATTATTTAAATGCATTATTTTTTTTAGGATGCTTTGTTTGGTATAAAGTCATCAGCATCATTTATTTGTTTTAGCAAAGGTTTTGTGTCATGTGCACTTGAATGTGATTTTTCAGCAAGTTTTCTAGTGTAGAACAGTATAGTTTTATTGCATGTTAAAACACAATCAAAATTACTTGTATATAAAATAAGTAACTTTTACTTTTATTCTGTGTTGATACAGCACTTTATGACAAAACCAGAGGTTAAGTATAGGACACTGCATGATCATTTATCTGATTTCTTATACAGATTATATGTAACAAGGAAATATATATATGTAACTGAATTTAAACTTAATGTATCTCTCTGTCTGTATCCACATCTGAAATTTCTTTAGTTTTCACTCTATGAATTTACTTTCCAGACTTTGAAGGAAAAAAATCCACATTTAAAAATATTTTTCCTGTAAACTTTTGGCAATTATACTTGGTTGTGAATTTCATACTGGAAATCATAAAAAGACAACCTTAAATGATATCTTTCCACACAAATTTTAATCAGACATTCCTCAGTTATTTTGCTAGAATATGTTTCCCTACATGTATTTATATCCCAGTAGTTGTAAGAATTAGCTGAATACAATTAATGATTACAGTGTTATTGATACAAGTAATAACATAAAACATATGAAAGTAAGTGCATGTATTTCTGAAAATCCATTTTACCAAATGATTATGACTTGAATGTTACATGTCAACTTCTCTTGATGCAGTTATCCCCCTTTAACAATGCTTTGTGTATTACACAGAGAGACAGAGACAAGAGGAAGAAGAGAGAAGAAGGAGGGAGGAAGAGGAGGTAACTCTTGGCATGAACTTTCCTGATCCTGCCTGACTTAAGAAATAATTTGTTGCCCTTTATTTATTATGATTATAGCATCTGAAATTTATTGTGGCTTCTGCCAAGGTTATGATGATACAGGTTCATTAAATAAGGGATGAGTACTGTATATAAAAAATAATAAGTGACAATAATTTGTGAAAGAAGTGGAGATCATAAGTCTGAAGGATGAAGATTGTTTGTCTTCTATAGTCTGAAATTTATATCAGTGTCATTTATAAGATTTGTTACAAGGATTTCAGGTAATGTTATGCTGAATGGACATACATTTGTATCAAAGATTTGTGGAATGTTTGAAGCTCACTCTTCTTCTGATGTTTTGTAGGAACTGGAAAGATTGAGGGAGTTGGAGAAAAAACAGAGAGAAGAAGAGGAGCTAAGGAAAAGAGAGGAAGAAGAGTTGTATAAAGATGTGGAAAAATTTGCTAAGGTCTAATCTCGTGCACTATTGATTATTTATTGCATGATTTGAAACTTAAGACAACTTAAATCAATCAAGTGGATTTTTAAAAAAATATTTCAACAAAGAGTCATAAAACTTTCTTTGATATAGTTCCCTCTACCTTTTTGACATCTAGTTAATTCTGCTGTATAGTCATCAATCATTATAGTAGAAGAGAGTGATTTCCCCTTTATTATTTACAGGAAGCTGAGGAGAAAGAGAAGAAGACAAAGGAAGAGCTGGATAAACTGAAGAAGAAGGGAGGTTCTGATGAGGAGCAGAAGAGGTTACGTAAACAGCTACAAGGTCAGTTACCATGGTCCTTCAGATTACTACATTGATACAGAAGAGGTTAGGTAGACAGTTACAAGGTAAGTTACAGTGGTCCATCAGATTACTACAGTGTTACAGAAGAGGTTAGGTAGACCGTAACAAGGTCAATTACAGTGGTCCATCAGATTACTACAGTGTTACAAAAGAGGTTACATAGACAGTTACAAGATCAGTTACAGTGGTTCATCAGATTACCACAGTGTTACAGAAGAGGATAGGTAGACCGTAACAAGGTCAATTACAGTGGTCCATCAGATTACTACAGTGTTACAGAAGAGGTTAGGTAGACAGTTACAAGGTCAGTTACAGTGGTCCATCAGATTACTAAAGTGTTACAGAAGAGGTTAGGTAGACCGTTACAAGGGCAGTTACAGTGGTCCATCAGATTACTATGGTGTTACAGAAGAGGTTACATAGACAGTTACAAGGTCAGTTACAGTGGTCCACCAGATTACTATGGTGTTACAGAAGAGATTAGGTAGACAGTTACAAGGTAAGTTACAGTGGTCCATCAGATTACTACAGTGTCACAGAAGAGGTTACATAGACAGTTACAAGATCAGTTACAGTGGTCCACCAGAATAGTATAAACAGTGTTACGGAGTGGTCATCAGTCTCAGAAACAGTTACAGATCAAGCACATGTAGGTCAAAAGATTACAAAACAGTTACAGGATAGCTTTTAATAAAATGATCTACAGGTTTCAAAACAGTTACAAAATGGATATGAGTACATATATTTCATTATATTGATTGTTCATGAAAATTTTTATGTAATAGTTATAGTTCAGAAGGTTACATAAAGCTAGAGGTCCAGAAAGTTACGGAAACAGTTACAACTATTAGTACATGTAGGTTTATAAGATTACAGAAGCAATGACAACTTTTAGTAGTTTATAAGGTAACGGAAACAGCTACAAACTACCAATATGTAATAGTATCCAAAAGTTTACAGAAAAAGTTACAGGATGGTTACAAGTAATGTAAAAAGTTATATAACCATATATGGAATTGCCATAAGTAGTCTAAAAGTTTCTATAAACAGTAAGAAAGATACCAGTATTTCAAAAGGTTTCACACACAGTTACAAAATGGATATTTTTAGGTAACTTAAGGAGAAACAGGAGTTTTATTCCTAGACTAAAGATGTTATGCTGAGATTCAGTTGTGTAACAGTGGGTATATGTACATACAGACAAGAATTGCCTGTAACCATGGATACATGTAACTCTTACTGTAAAGCATGCATGTGTAAAATATTGAATATATGCATTACTTAGGACTTGAATGATTGAATTCCTCAGTTTGAATCAGAAAGTTGCAGATATGAAATTTACATTTGGATTTGTTTCTTATTGTATTTCACCTGTAATAAATTGATATACATTTCCAAATTAGATGAAAGGCACAGAAAACTGAGGTATAATTTGAAAGTGGCAATAAAAAGTCGGGACCGCTACCAGCTGGACTACAACATCACTGAGTTCAAGAAGGAAAAGCTGGAAGATACAGACATGGACCTCAAGAAAGCAGAGAAAATTCTGAAGGAACTCCTTGTCAGAGACGGTTTGTGCCTTCAATCATTAGATGTTGTTCTTTACTTGAATTTCTTCACTTCAGGATTTTATGTCATTTTAAGTGCTGTTTGGTAAAATTTGCATCATATTAGCAAATCTGGAAATTGTCATTATAGGAGGGTTGTCCGTGAAGTTCGTGGACAATGTTGTTTTTGTTGAACCGAATGGTGCTAGATATGCTTATCATATTAAAAAATATTTGTTATGAGTATCCAAGTCAGGATAGTTTGGTTTTGGATATTTGAACTTAATATTTTTATAATAATCACAGTCTTTAAAGGTCGCAGATAGTGGGCACGGCCCAGGGTTAAAATTTATATGTCATAAAATTTGAAATCAAGTTTTCTGATTAAAATGATTATTTTCTTCATAAAACAAGCAGAAACTTAATAAAAATTAAATGTGTCTCAAATAAAGCGGTTGTCATTATTTTCTGATAACTGTAGTATCGCTTAATGGACATTTAGTGAAAATATTAAGAAAAAAACACAAGAAAAGTTTAAAAAATGGACAGAAAAATCAACGTCAGCCATCCAAAGGTTCAGGGTCCAATCGTAAAATGATGTTTTAATGTGGTTGAAATGTAGTCAGAGACAAACTGATTATTCAATCAACTGGAAGTATTGGAATATATTTAGTTCATTGATTTGAAATTGGTACATGTATATACGATTTTTCAACGTTGTGTAAAATTTGAGAGACCCTTCAAGAAGTGGAAAAATACTCTTATTTGATGAAAATAGGATGTCCCTATTCATGACATTGTTATATATCTAGCGCAACATCAGACTTGACTATGCAGCCTGTGTATACGAAGTGTTTATACTGATGACGCTTGTAAATTATCGAATTTAATTTTGAATTTTAAAAATTTACTTAATTTTGGTCAGTATGTAAATATTATCACACACACTTTACAGTGTAGCATAATAACAAAAAAAAAATATAGCGTGTGTCTATGAAAATGTGATAAAAATTCAAAACCCATATTTTTGATGTTATTTTGAAATAAGCTTTAACATCAGATTGGGCCGTGCACCTTGCATATGCAATTTATATACACCTAAAACTTTTGTAAAATAATGTATATTGCTTTTATTTTTTAAAAATTTACTATTTCTTGGTCTACATCAAAATAATATCATACACATTTGGCAGTGTGGTCATTATTAAGAAAATTATCGCATTTCAATGTCTATGAATTTTATGGACAACCCTGGTACTGTAAAACATACAGAAATACTGTATGTGTATTTAAAAAAGTGGGCTTCATATTTTAGCTGCTTTGGCATGGACAACAATGCGCTAACTCATGAGCACCGCTTATAGATCATTTATTAATACAATATATGGCGCGTTAGTGTGTAGCACTAATTCATGAATATGCCAACAACTCGATACTCTGTGATTGCACTGAATTTTGAATACGCCAATTTATGTACGCATACAGTAAGCACTCTCAAAAATTGTCCTCTTCAACTGATTAGTGCAGTCATAAATTAGCACACTAGAGTTTTAACAAGTTTTAATCATTTATTCGCATGTACATAAATTAGCGGACAAGAAGCAGTGCAAAAGGTGCTAAAATTTGATTAACGCTAAAATAAGTATGTTTACTGTATACCATTGGTATAACATGCATGGAATTTGAATTCCAGAACACGAAATTAAAACTTTGTGTCAGTACACAAAATAAAATATATGTAAAATAAGATTATTTAAAAATGCTAAAGTTATATTACACCAATTCACTTTTTTCCATAAAATGTTTGGATACCAAGTAATTTCTATGTTCCTTTATTATACACATATATATGTATATCATTATGATATAATATATGTTTATAATATCATTTAATCTGAGTGCAATCTGTAAGAAAAAGACATATTTAAGTTATCACTTTGCTCTAATTATCTGATATGTTACATTTTCTTTCAAAGTAAATATTTGTATGGATACTATAATAGGAAAAGAATAAAGAAAAAACTAATTTTTAACTGATTTTTAGACTTACATCGTGCAATGACAAAACGAGAATTAGAAGAATTAGAGAAGGCTATCAATGCTGTGAAGAAACATGGCTTGGAAATACCCCTGGCCAAGGAGCTGGGAGAGGCTAACAAACTGTTTACACGGCTTAAACGACTGGAGCGAATCCGTCACGAGATCCTGGAGCTGAAGCAAGCAACTGTGGCTGAGATCAGAAGTTATCAGAATCCTCCACCCATGGTTCATAAGATCATGACAGCAACATTTTTATTGCTTGGCCACCAGGAAAAAGAAACAAAGGTTACAATTTTAGGGCCGCTATTAACTGTGAAATTTTTAACTGTTCTTTTGCTGAAATTTTGATAATGTACAGGTTTTAAATTTTGAACTTCTTTACTTTTTTGGGAAGTGAAGGTTGTGAAATTGATATTTCCTGAAGAATGGCTAATATTGTTGTAATTGTAAATCATTCTTCATGCTTATAAAAAAAACATGAGTCTTTGAAAATCCTTTCCTTCATGGTTTCTTGTTACAATAATTGGCAGATATTTAGATACATAATGAGAAAGAGACAATGAATCATTAAGTTTACTAAAAATAAATTGTACTTATCTAAAGAATGGCATTTTATTCATTGACTTGAATGATTAAAAATGTAGATTTGGAAAGCTGTTCAAGCCTTGGTTGGAAAGACAGGAAAGGAAAGCTTGAAGAGACGCTGTATAGAATGCAAGCCAGAAAACATTCCACTAAACCCAGCAAAGAGGGCTAAGTCACTGTTAGAAGAGTTTGACCTTGAGGAGGTCAGGGATGTGTCAGCAGGCGCGGCCACTTTCTATGTCTGGGTAAGAGCTCCTGGACAGTTTGTTAGCAATTTACTCTCAGTAGCCCTGGGGCCCATTTTACAAAAGAACTTAGGACTAAGACCAAAACTTAATTCTGCTTATTACTTTCTATTTTACATTAATTTGAATAAGGTTTTCATCTTCTTAAAAAGAATTTAGAAAGTTATTTTTATTTTAGGAATTTTAAAAAAGAAAGTTAATTTTGCAAAATTTTACAATCAACTAAAGTTTTGGTCTTAGTTGTAAGTTCGTTTGTAAAACATGCTCCTGGAATTTTCCAGTGGTCCTGAAGACAAGCAAATATGTGTGATATCAAAGGAAAAAATTATAGGTTGGACCTACAGATAGGCAGACAACAGTGTTCCTTGTGAGTTGATCTGCTTTATGTGACTTAATTACAGTAGTGGATTAATATTTATATTTGTTTACAAATTTTCTCTCAGAACATGGTCCAAATTTTAATCAGATACTTAATATTTAAATACTTTGATCTGAGGAGCTCATACTTCCTTAATCCAATATTTTCCTTGCAAAATCAGTGACTTGGTTGTACTACACACTTAATCATAATCTTAAAGTCTTGGGAGTGAAAAATAATTTATTTCCATAGCAGACAGCTGATATTGTTGGAAGTTAACATATATTTTTAAATGTGGTACTTGTTTATTCATCTTTTACTTTTTGACACTTTTTTTCTAAAAAAAAAAAGTGGGAGGGGTCCAGAAGCATTATCCTCCCGCATTTATTGCTGGCAGAGACAATTTGATGTTAACAGCATATATTGACACATGCATTTAATGTCATCAGCAATAATGCATTACCTGAATGACACATTGCTTATTTTCTTTGGACAAATTGCTTTTGGAAATGCGATGACTTCTGTCCATTTTATAAGTTAATTTTCAATACATAAAACTTAGAAACAGGAACAGCCATTATAAAGTTTTTACCCCCCCCCCCCCCAAAAAAAATAAATAAAAATACCCGGGGGGGGGGGGGGGGGGTTATGTGTGTAGATGTGCCTTAACTAAACATGTTTAGAGTATAAAACAGTTTAGTAATTGAAAATTGACTTAAAGCTTTACACGAAAATCCAAGTGTTATAAACAGAGATCTAGGACAGACTACAGTGCTTGCTGAGAGAGAGAGAGTCATGCGCGATCTAAAGGAGGGGGGTCGGGTCCGGACTCCCCTCCCCCGGGATTTTCAGAGATTGAATTTCTGTGTGAATTACCAAAAAAAAGACCTTGGAACACACCTAAGGAAACACATACTTCTCGTAATATGGGAAGGAGGGCCATGTTTCTGAAGATTCCATTTTCTGACGGATTTTTCAGAGTTATTGAACTTTTAAGTAAATTAATGAAAAAGTGATCTTGCCCCCCCCCCCCCCCCCCGAAACAGAGGACTTCTCGTAATATGTTGAGAGCCATATGTATCTGTAGAAAATTGACTTAGGATAGTGACTTGTCTACTCCCATCCCCCCTCCGTGCGTGAGATTCCAAGGTTTATAGACACACGAAATTCGCTTATTCGTTTCACTTATGTGTACACCCGTGATACTAGTATTAGTCTGACACAGTTTTTGTGTTATGGTAGTGCTTACAATTTATATATTGGATTAAGCAATCAGAACTTTGATTACCTGTAAAACATTTTTTACAGACTTACCAGTTTAGCCAGCTTATTTGGGTTTAACTAGGGGGTCATCTTTCACAAATTCTTCCTATTTATTAAGCACGATCTTGACTTGTACGTTTGTTTTCATGGACAATATTCTTTTATAGCATTTAAAAAAAATATTTATTTTTTGTTGCAGGCTTCGGCAATGATCGAGGAATTAGAGGACCTTACCGCCCAAAAAGAAGCAGCAAAGAAAACAGCTTCGTAATAATAAGTCAAAAAAAAAAATGATCCACGAAGCAAAAAATATTTGCTGAATGATCCTTTCTACGGAGTACTTTTAGAACAGATTTATATCTCTTTCTACAGCAATCAGACATATCCCCATTCCTGACCCCCATTTCCTCAGTACAACGAAGTTAAAACCACGTGAAACAGCATGTTTTTATTGCTACATGGAAAGAAAATTCTGAGAATATTATTTTTGCTGAACTAATCAGAACCTATTTATTTTTGACATGGCATCAAGACCTTGAACGAAACGCCGATTTCGGTTCAACATCCTTTCGGATTCCGTGATTTTTTCCGTCCACATACAACCATTGTAGAGTTCATTATTGGCAGCAAGGGAATCGTACTAACGTGTTAAACGTTGCTTTTGTAATTCTTTTTTTCTAAGTAAAGTACTTGACGCCTTCTAACCGATATTTAAATCGGTGCTTATGTTCTTATTATTGGGTTAAAAATCTCAAGGTCTAAGTTCTTTCTTTGAAAACACATTCCCCGAAGTAGGCTAGCATATTAACATCGCAATTAATATTTTCCGTTTCATAGATTGTGACGTCAATTATATTCATGTATATGAAAGCTGGCTCTTTCTTTCATATTGATATCTTGTTTCATATACGATATATATTTTTAGAAACACTGTTAGTGGATATTAATAAAATATTTTTAAAAATTTATTTGTGTGTCTTTTATGTTGTTTAACAATACATAGAAAGGTTATTATTTGACAGCATCGTAAAGTTTTCATAATTTACGTCCAGAAAAATGGAAAATTGTAATTTGATGCTATTAAATTGCCTTGCGAAGTCCTTTTTGTAGAGTTTAATTTAAAATTCATTAAATGCGCGTGCAAAATAATTTTGTGCATTTTTACGTCTTTAAAAATCCAGTCTAAGAATATGTACTAGAATGTCTAAACAGTATGAAAGAAGTTCCTGCCGTTTGTACATAACCAGGTGTGTTCAGTACGACAGCGTATAAATATGTATATAAGGGCATGCTTGTGTACTGGCAACAAATTCTTATTCACCGGATGATTTAATTGAACAAAATTGCAACTCGCATAGAAATTTCAGTAACAAATAAAGAAAATTCAGGAAATCTCTTTAATTATATAAGTTAATTGCATTGATAGTTGCTCAAACACTGCCCTATATTGTTTTTGCTATGTAATTAAAAATTCCCAGCAATTTTCGTTTTCACAAACACCCACACGCTGTAGGTATAATGTTTGGAACATTATGATGAATCACAGTTGAATTGACTGTTATTAGCATAGACTGGGAAGAAAACGAAATTGGGGAACAACATGGCGTCATTTCCCGCCTTTCTTTTGGTGTAGCGACGTCAGAGTGCCTGTAACTTTGTATCATTCGACTGTGTTCACTGTGAGCATCTATTTCATCTGGAATTAACAAGGAACGACAGTGAAAATTAAAAACAGAGTTAATATAAACCTATTCCAATAAACAAACCATTACTGATCATGTGGTCCACCTTAGTTTAGCGCAGTTATATTTTATTCCCACCACTGATTTCACTACTTCATGTGCTCAAGAGGGATATTAAAGAGTGATACAATTGCTCTCTTTGCATTTTATTGATAATAAACTCAATTTATTATTGATATATCAAAAGAGGTGGCATTTGTAACCTGAGCAGAAACAATACATACCATTACACGAGCCTCTGCAGTAAGCATAGTGTAACTTTTTGGGGGCCACAATTCCAGTCCATCCGATAACGTCAAAATTGATCTCCATGGGCATCAGACAGCAACCGTCATATCCAATCGAACATTGCACAGGCGCCGAGCGCCTTACGCGTCGCTCTCGGGTGCCTTTTCTGGTCTTTATGGCCAAAAATGGCATGGAGTCATATTTAGAACTGAATATTGTCTTGTGGTTCTTCCGTTGACATCCTTTACACAATATAGAAATGCCATCATTTCTTCTAGGTTTTTGCAACCATCGAACAACGGTTTCTGTGACATCAATTTTCAGCCACCCGTGTTTGATTTTGGTCTCAAACCGTTTTATAATATTACGCGGACGAACCTTTCTCTCCGCTCTGTTAGATCTACCAAGTTCTGAGACAACAAATGTTTGTATAAAAGGGTCTCTGTGATAGAAAAGTTTATATATCCAAAGTTCTGCATCAACAACATCGTTGGCGGATACTTTTCCGTTCACGTCAAAATAGTAGCAGCCCGCGGATTTACGATAACTGCAGTGTTCTGTTTCTGAAAGAAAAGTCATTATATTTCAAGGCAATGAGAAGTTCAAATAAAGGCATATTATTCTAAAGCAATGTAAAGACATTAGAATAAAATATTTATAGAAATCAACGACGTGCATCTCTATATAATTTGGTATTGAAAAAAATAAACTTTCTCAAAAATTGAATTTAGATATCAAAAATGTGTTTGTAAGTTTTTAGCTCTACTGGCCCCAGGATCATGAAGCATTTTAAGCTTAAGTCAAAAATATATATTGCGCTTAAATATTTCAAAAATCAAGCAGTCCAAAATTCAAATGATTTTTGAATTTTGCATCAATAGACTAATGTTATAAGCAAATTAAGAGTTTCAGTTCACAAGTAATAAACATTTTATAGATGCTTAAAATTTTGACTTAAGTCTAGGTCTATTTCATGATCCCGAAGCCTGGTCAGAGACCAGAAGAACTTGTATGGTGGTAAGGTGTCCGTCGTTCGTCCGTCTAGCTGTCTGTAAACAATTTTGCAAAATATTCCTCGACAATTTTTTTTATTTCAGTATAACTTGGTAAACAAAAAGACTACACTAAGATACATAATTCTATATATCGGTTTATGATTCTTTGAACGGGGTTGCCATGCTTACTAAAAATAGGAATTTCTATGAAATTCTTTCAAAACCTAACCCTCTAACATTTTTAGTCTGCTTCAATATAACTGTGTACATGAGTACACTACATTAAGATACGTGATTCTTTTGTATCAGTTTCTGATTTTTATGAACGGTATTGCCATGGTTACTAAAATTAGAACTTTTAGAACCAGGTTCGACCTGGTTCCATAAACCTTCTTAAGCAAGTAGACTATACACAGACCCATTACTCTGTATATCAGTTTTTGATTTTGGTGAATGATGCTGCCACGGTTACTAAAAATAGAAATTTCAGAAAAAAAATCATTAAAAGCCCTCCTCCTCCTCCAGTTGTGGCCAGATTTCAATTAAACTTTGTATACAAGTAGACTTTACTATGATGCATTATCCTTTTTATCGGTTTTTGATTTTAACAGTGTTGCCATAGCTACTAAAAATAGAAATTTCTGTGAAATTCTTTAGGCTCCTACTACAGTTCTTGTCAAATTGAAATTGCGCTTGACACAATAAAGACTAAACCAATGATCAATATTTTATATTTTATTTTTTGCTATTGACATAGTTTCAAGTCCATGTGCTACTGAGTACTTATAAGTAAAACACAGTAGAGCCACAGTCTCGTCAGAGACTTCTGGTTTTAATTTGTTTTTGTTTTGTTTTTCAATATTCCTTTGATATACACAAAGAGGCAGAAACCGTATAACATCAGAGGCTGTGCAGTTGGGTTAGCACGGTGTAACCCATGGACTACTTATATGTAGACACACTGAGGCATTATTAAACATTCAACGAACAATTCGATTACAGACTGCATGACCATGGGCCAACTGTGAAGGTTAGACACCAAAAATGTGAGAGTGTTTGAAATAATAGTAGTTATATCCGACCCCACTTTGTGATATTATGTTAAAAGAGATCGGTTTAGGAAAATTGAAAAAAGGACGTCATAGTGTGATTTAGAAAAAAATAAATGCTTACGATTGGAGAAACTCGTCACTGTAACATAAAAGTACTTATATGTTTTTGTTCATCCATGAAGAATCGAACATTTTCGTTTGTGATAATTGTGTAAGTAGTAAATGACCATCAAATAATAAACGGTCTGGTTTATCTTAACAAGCTAATATATATATATACAAAGAGCGCGAATATATTCCTGTGATTGACGGAGCTGACAGAATCAATCTAAAGCATTACGAAAACTTATCAAATCCGAGATATCCTTTCAAAATAATATTAGATCTACTTGGAGTCCAAGACGCGAATGGTACGACTAGCAGATTTATGGAGTCCAAAATTTGTGACCCAATTTTTTGACCCCATATCAAAAAAGATCCATTTATAGATTAGTAAATCTAATGATAAACGGAACCCGCTGGAGAGATTCTTTAAGCACTTCCGCTTGCAAACTAGACTTTTTTAATTATCAAAAAAAAAAAAAAAAAAAAAAAAAAAAAAAAAAAATCTGAGTTTGAAAAAAAGTAGAAACAAATATGTCCTTACCGTCTTTGCCCATGACGTAGAGTTGCAAGGTTTTGGCGTAAAAGTGATGGGCCTTGTACTTGTTTTTCCCCTGGTCGTGTTGAGTTTGTAGATACCCCCTCCCTAGCTCTACTAGCGGCAGGACTGGGGCCTGGCCATTAGCTATAGGAGGGGAGGAAAGTCGCAGTTTTGCCATTAACTGTCTCTTAATAAATTCGAGGTGCATCTTTTCTTCTGCTTTGCGTTCTTCTTCTGGCGATATTGGTAATCCAGTTTCTTCAAGGTTTTCTGCTATTGTCTCTACACTAGTATTTGTTTTATTTGAATAACTTTCCAGTATAACTGTTTCGTTAACATTTCCTACTGAATCAATATCATCAGACGTTACGTTAACGTTTTGTTTGGTAGTCAAAGATGTTGACTCTTTCGTCGTTTCATTGTGTCTTTCTGTTGCAATACTTTTTATTCCAAGTAATTCTGAGAAAAACAATGAATTGCTGCAAGGCATAAAAGTCAGCAAAATAAGGCCAAGAAAACTGAAAACGTAGACAACTTGCGTTGCCATTTTCTTCCCTTCCGCTAGGCACAACTTGGGTTAGATGGACATTTAATAACAACAAAAAGCAAATATTTGCTATTTTTACAAAAAGATAGACAAAAATAAAAAGTTGGAGGTGTGGCAAAATACACCAATCAAATTTCGTTCCTCAAATTATACCGGTATCCCCACGTGATGTCTTGGAGACCTTGCATCATCGTACAAGAAGGGTCCAAAGGTTGTCTTTACGTGAGTGATGCAACAAGCTTGACAAGTAAAACATAATTTCCATTTCTGTATGTGTGTTTTCTTACAGATGAAATCTCAACAATTAAACTGTCAAATATTACAATATCCCCGTAATTCCACAGTAATAGGTTTTGGCAATTAACAAGCATTTGTAAATTTGTCAGACGTACCTTTAGATTAAATGTTCGTTTTCAGGTCAAGTCAAAGTAGGAATTAATATTTTAATCCCTCTATTACGTGTCCTATTTATAATTCAAATGAACAAAATAGACATACAAACCTTATCATTATGTTATGTCTTTCATTTAGATTTGAGAAGGCAATGCTTTCTTGAGAATGAGTCATGAGTAAACAACAATTTTCTTGTCATTGATGAAATTTTATGAAACCAACCTAATGCTTTCTATTTTGAAAACAAAGTATGCCACTTACAGGAGAATTTGAGCTTTTTAAACAGTCCTTGAAAGTACTCGAAACTTCGGTGACATATTTTGAGAGGGAAAAAAGATGCATGTACAAACGCACGCAATTTTGTACACCCTACTGTGAAAATGGGCTGCCTTTTTATTGTTGGTAAACAAATCTTTAGTATTTTTAGCAGGATACATTTTTCCATGCAGTGAAGTTAAGTACCATGCTGGTATGAACATCCTACGACTCTATGATATTAAACCCAACATCACAGCATCTTATATCATCAATAATTAGAAAGAAAAAAATGCCTGCATATTTTGTTGTCTTCAAACATAACGCAAGTACAGAACAGATTTTTTGAATTTCCTGCACAATTCCACAACAACTTAATGTAAGAATATTATGACATTAATTTGTTTTATTACAATAAGCATTAACTATCTGGGAAAATGATTGCTAGCAACAACATCTAGTTGTTAGTTAAAAAAAAACACAACTGATTCATTGTCTATTAAAAACAAATAAACAAAAAGCTGAAATATTTATCAATGAGCAGTAAATAGTGCCAATTGATGAAATGAATTAGTGAAAGAATATGTTATAATTTTTTGAATACTGCATCAACATTAAATGATGAATAATTTATTACTGAAAGTTAACTGAATGGGGACTGACAGTTAATTGAATTATCCTTGAAAGTTAATTAAATTGTTCCTTAAAGTTGACTGAATTTTCATGAAAAAGATTACTGAATGGTGACCATAAGTTCATTTAATTGTCACTTAACAATGAGTGATTGATTACTAAGATATAGTTGAATTATCACTAAAATATGACCGAATGGCTCCAGAAATGTTTCTGCCATTCAGTAAATGAAATGCTAAATGGAAAAGTACCTTGTCAGTGACCATTCCAACATATGTCAGTTAGTCAATGTACATGTATTTTATAAAGGATTCAGTTACTTTTTCCTACTTATGCTGTAGATAAGTCATGAAAGGTGACTCAATGGTTACTTAAAATGACTTATCACTGAAAAATGACTGAATGATCACTGAAATTTAACTGGTCGCTGAAATGTTTTACCATTCAGTCAACTGAATGGTAACTGAAATGTTTTTACTTAAAATCCACAGAATGGCAACTGAAATATGACGGAATTTTCACTAAAATATCTCTGCAATTTCGTCAACATAATGTTAACTGAAATGCTACTGAATGCCAATGGAAAAATACCTGTCAGTGATCATTTATATGTCAATCAGTCACCATTCAATCCACTGAAGGTCAAATTTCAGTTCATTTGTTTCTGTATTGAGCCTCATTATTCTGGATATTAGTTCATTCAAATAGTATAATATGCATATGGATACATATATTATTTGACTCATATTAGAGTGGAAACAAATATTTTACTTCTAAAAAAATGGAGAAACGTTTTAAGTAGACTCTTGTTAAAAACATCCTAAGATTTGAGCAATGTTAGCTACTTGCTTTAATTTTTCAACATGCAATATTATGCAAATACATATAATAATTATATAATGGAATTAATATTGTAATAATTTTTTTTTTCAAAAATCACTGTAATTTTGTAAAATCCACTTTAATAACCAAAATTTTTTTTATTAAAAAAAATATCTTTTTATTTCTAAAGAATTTGCATAGCAAATCTCTGACCACAAATCAGCAGAGATTGTATTGTTATCCATGTCAGCATTGCGACCCATTATCCTTTTGTCTATTACTGTAGATCACTAAATTTTGTGACACCTTATTGTTGTTTGGTAGTTATAAGGGAAACAAAATTTTCACAAATTTTGATTATTGCTCTGTGTAATCTTTAATAGTAGAATTATACACGATTATGAAATTTTCACAGGTAGACAGTCTTAATTTAAACAATATTTTATTATGATTAAACATAACAAGACAGACAGTCTTGCATAATACATCATTATACATGTAACACAAAACAAAGTTCTCACAAATAAATAGTGATTCACAGTAAAATGATAATAAAATTTCAAGCATTCATATAGAGTCATTTAATAGAAATTATAAACTTTCACAATAAATACATATTAAAATCATCAACTCACTCAGAATATCACTCTCAAACCATAGTTTTTAAAGAACATCTAAAACAACATGCAACTGACTAGTACCATCTGGAAAGTGTGGAGATTTCCTTAGATTTACTGCTGGTGAACCTCAAATTCTATATTATGGGGTCAAATAAAGTTGGATAGACAGACTTCTAAGTCTGCAAAGATTTCTGTAAGAGGATTTGACCAGTAAAGATTTGCTTATATAGGGTAGATGGCACGTGTTGCAGTTTTTCCTAAGAATGGCACTAAGTGCAATGTAGACATGGTTTCATTACAAGATACAAGTTACTGTTGTAAAGCAATGCTATTCTGGATAATTTAAACTTTTTCTTTCTTTTTTTAAATCTAATCACTGATACCAGAAGTATATATCAAATGCAAAAAGCATATATATACACTACAAAAATTCTGAAGTTTGTTTTTTTTCAACAACCACAAAAGTCTTTAATCAAACATATCCAGAACACTAAACTTCACACTAAATTTAAGTATCCAGTATAATAATGTTTCACTTTGATATTTGAAATTTAGGTAGTATGTGCCAATTTATTGTGTACTCTTGAAAACTATTTTTATAATGCACCCTGGTTAAGCATTGGAAATAACCTTTAATTAAACTTGAATGTTCATGTAGGAAGTTGTGGAGATAAATTATTACCCAGTAATAGAATATTTCAATAATTAATATACATAAATTTTGTAAATATCGTCAGAATCACAGCACCTTCAAAACATCTTCATATTGGCAAAAGGAACAACTTCTGTACACTGCATTTTTCCTCTAGTGAAGCAAAAACTTCACAAGTAAAAATTTACTGTGTTCTACAGTTGTAGGAAAAAAAACTGTCTGTGTTCTGTAATTGAACACTATAACACCACAGCACCTGCTTCACACCTAGGTGTAGGCATGGCTGGTAGTTCATGCCAACAGTTTAAGATAGGGTCAAAACATTCCATACTGTTGATAGTCTCGTTACAGCTAAACATGTCCAGTCTGACAAAGAACTGACGACCTCCCATCACATACAACAGTCCATTCACGCTGACCGAACATGGCGCCGTTCTCTTCTGATTCATGTCTGGCACCGCCTCCCACACATTCTGTGAACAATGACATTTTTATCTTGGATTGATCTTGGATTAAAATGCTGTGTGATTATTTAATTTGTAAATGAACCATCACTCATTTATACCTAATATTAGTAGGAAATTATCACTG
This sequence comes from Saccostrea echinata, assembly GCF_033153115.1. NCBI lineage: Eukaryota > Metazoa > Mollusca > Bivalvia > Ostreida > Ostreidae > Saccostrea > Saccostrea echinata. The sequence continues at coordinate 1,087,669 of NW_026889771.1, read as the reverse complement.
AATCCTTTTGTAATTTGGCCAAATGAAAAAATATGTGTGGTTCCGGTTACACCTCCAAACAAATTAGGGTAGGTAGGTAGTTTTTTTTTTTTTTTTTTTTTTTTTTTTTTAATTTAAATAAAATAAAAGTCAAAAATATCATTGAATGTTTCTTGAATTAACTATTGGTGATATTGGTGAGATAATACTATTGCTTTCTTTCAAGTGGTGACATTTGTAACTGACAAAACACTTGTACTGTGTGTTGAAACGATGTTGTCAAAGAAGGCCACCATTGCTGAAACTAAAACTAATACCGGAGCCAATGAGGGAAATCAGGGAAAATTCCGGAAATTTGAAAATTGTCAAAAAAAAAGTTTAGGGTCGGGGGTATAAAATAGGGACGGTCGGGTAACCGGAACCACACATATTTTTTTATTTGGCCTTTACATTTTATCAAAACTGAATATACTATTAGATTTAAGCCCCAAACAAGATAAATTCATCATCATCTTTTTATTAACTTTTTCAAATCGCTGACATAAATTTAAATACTAAAATCTTTCAAGAAATACTGAATAAACAAATTAAGAAGAAAATGTTTTCCTTTTTACTTACCTCTTCTGGTGAGTACCTCTCCACGGATGCTAGGTCCCCATCCCTGGTGTTGAATCCCCCCATCACATAAATGTAGCCATTAAGTGTGGCCACACTGGCATTGGCACGGGGTGTGTTCAAGGGAGGCAACTCCTCCCATTCCTTGGTCACTGGGTTAAAACTTTCCACTATTGTCAGTTCTGACCCAAATCCATAGTCTTTATCCATTCCACCAATAATGTAAATTAGGCCTGAAATACGGTACAGTGAACTGACAGTTCAAAGATGTATACAGCCAAAGCTTGTTATCTCGAACTCAATGGGACTGAGAAAAAAACTTCGATATATATCCAAGGATTTGAGGTATCAAGGGTAGAATACTTTAACAATAAGTGGTTGGGACTTCCAAACTACCTCGACATATCCATGGTATTTGAAATATTGGTGTTCAAGATACCAAAATTCAACTGTATATGTATTTCGTTTACAAAAATCAGAATTCATTTTTTTCTCTACAGTGATTTTTTTCCTATTTCAATTAAAACATTATTTCTAAACAAAGGAAGTTTATCTATTAACTGTCATTGACCTTTCTAAGGCATGCATCAGTATATTAAATCTACATTAACACTCACCATCCAACTCAGTAACAGCTGTTTCAAATCTCAGGGTTGGCATCTTGCACACTATGACCCACTCATTTGTTGTGGGGTCAAACTTCTCTACTGTGCCTCCCAGCTCAGTCCCCACCCATCCCCCAAAGGCATAAAGACAGTCTCCTAGAGAAGCTAAGCCATGCCCGCAGCGTGGTTGGGTGAGGGGAGGGGCTGTGGACCACTTTTTACTGATAGGGTCATAACACTCTACCAGGTCATAAATGAGGGACTCATTCTCGCCACCCACAACATAAATCTGTCCATTAATGACTGTAGACCCAATGTGGTTTCTGGGGTACTGTAAACTTGGAATGGTTTCCCACTCATGAGAAAAAGTATCAAATTTTTCCACAGTTTCCAATGTATGAATGTCACTCCACCTTCCACCTTTTGCGTGGAAGTATCCACCGATCACATATATGCTTTTTCTTGCAGACTTTCTTGGCTGCACTAGATGTGGTTTTACAAGCCTAAGATTTAATTTATTACACAACTTCCTATCATTCATCAAGTCTTGTGCAAATTTTTTCACAGCTATCTTGATACTTAAATCATAGCAGTCCTCCATGGTTTCCTCAAATTCAGCTTCTGATATGATGGGGAACCTAACATTGTTAAGGATATTGAACACAGATAACTTCCTGTTTTGTGGATCATGTAGAAGCCACCTTAAGGCTGCCTGGAGGACCTCTGTTTCAGAAGGCACGCACAATTGTTCACTCTCTAGAAGCTCCATGACAAGATTTTCACTAAGCTCTAAATACTCCTCTTCCTGAGACGTAGATACAAAATTCTTGTGGATAAATTTTTCAGCATCAGTTTTCAGCTCTGAGCAGGAATGAATATCAGCAAACTGGTATATACCTGAAAGAAATATGAAACGAGTTACTCACTGGCTATTTAGTAAATGGCTTAAGAAAAAAAGATGGAAATTATATAGATGAATATAAAATGGAGTGGCAGAAAAGGAATAGAAAGATCTTGTATAAGTGTCATGGTGTAAAGATGTGAGGAAAGACAACAGAGGGCTCCTAGAAGACTGAATGGCTGTAACAAATTACAAACTTTAATAAGAAAGGACCAAACCTCCCAAACCATTGACAGTTCAGGGGCAATAATTCCAAAATGGATGATCATATATTCATAAAACTTTCTAAACATAAAGAATTTACCTGGTTTAGTATTTCCTTTTCTTCTTGCACTTTTCATATATCTCATTTTATTTCATCAAATAAATAACCCCAAACTACACAAACAACAAAATAATCTGTGTTTCAGGGGCTATAATTTCAACATTCAGGATTAAATATTTATGAAAATGCCATTCAATTTTGTTATTGCAGTCATCATATATCTCGGATAATTTTCATGCTAACACTGAAAAAATCAGAATGTGATATTTCAGGGGCCACTACTCTGATATGGGTTAAAAGATTTTTATGCTACATTTTTGTCATCCTAATTATTTTCACCAAGACAGATTTTGACCATCACCTTTTACTTCTGGGTTATTAGGGAAAAACTGCATACCATTCCTATGATCTATTTATAAAAATACAGGCCTTGTTTTTCATTGTATCAAAATCAGAAGTGGTCTATTTATTGCCCCACATCATTACCATACGGTCTCAGTAAAAAAAATACTCAGTAGTTTGTTTAACTTACTGATAAAATTAGAGACTTCACTTACCAACACAATTTTGGCTGTCTAGATGTTTTTGTAAGAACTTGGTGCATTCACTAACTATACATGTAATTCCAAACATGTCTGCTGCTGCTAAAACATCCTGGCAGTTATCCCAGGTAATGTCAATCTCACCTAAAAAATCACAAAACTTATTTAAAACAGCAAGGTTCAACAAAGGACATATTTGTCTCTGTAAAATTCAAACCAATTTGGGTCTTCTATAAGTCATATTGATGAAAGGTATAAATCTCAACCAAAAAAAAAAAAAAAAAAAAAAACATGTTAACAACGGAAAATCATTTTATGCAAGATATGAATTTTTCACCTTGACCTTTTGACCTAAAAAAAAATGTGTTATCTTTAAATCAGTGGGAGATATAAGCTCAAGGACAACTAAAGTTATCAGGCCAAAAAAAATAATAGTCTTGTTTCCTGCTACCCGACCTACCCTATTTTTTTGCACCCGACCCTAAAGTTTTTTTTAAGTTTTGGAAGAAAAAAAATCGGGAATTCCAAAAATTTCATTGTTCTGTCACCGTAATCAGTTTTCGTGTTAACACAAAACAAGCATTTCATGAAATTCTTGTTTTAAATGTGAACTTTCATAAAATACCACTTGAGTTTTGCATAAGAAGACATGAAATTTAATTTTAAAAGACAATAATGACTTGTGACATGTTGAATTTTATCTTGTATTAGTTCATATCCAAAAAATGCTGTCAGAAAAAAATAAAATAAAATAATTTTCCTACCTACCTACCCTATTTTTTTCAGGCTGGTAGCAGGAAACAAGACTATTATTTTTTTGGCCTCATCTGGAAACCATTTTGTTTTTTAAAATTTCTGAACTTGACCTTTTGACCTAAATATCAATAAGGGTCTTCTCTAAGTCATTGGGAGTTAAGATATAAAATTTCACTGAAAAAGCTCAAAGAAAACTAGTTATTATCTGAAAACCATATATTTGCAATGTTTGAATATCTGACCTTGACCTTTTGAACTCAAAATTAATAGGAGTCATCTTTAGGTCATAGGAAGTTGTGAAATAAAATTTCATTGCAATAGCTCAAAGACATTTTGAGACATCATCTGAAAACAAAAGAGTAACACACAGACAGAATGTAATCATGTTTAAATTTATTTCAGACCTTCACCTTTGACTTTTTGACTTTAAAATCAATGGGGGTCTTCTTTTGAATATACGGAATTAATTGTGATATAAAATTTCATAGCAAAACTTCAAAGGCTTTTCAAGATATCATCCCAAAACAAAAGTGTTACACTCAGACAAAATGACAGAGAGATCATCGGATGGACATACAGACCCAAACTAATATCAATAATAAGTTTCCAGAATTACCTTGGGTCAAGGTTATGACATACCCTCAGCTGACAAGTAATCTTCAACTGAAGATCTGACAGCTTCAAATATTTACCTGTTAGAGAGCTATGAACTGGACACAAATTTTATACCCTTTCTTACTGTGTCCTTAACTTCCAAGAATGACCTTGGGTTAGATCATGACACATCCTTAGATCATAAGCAATCATTGTATCAAGTACCAACTTCTAAATAGCCTCCATTAGAGAGTTATGGACAGGACACGAATTATAACTTTTTTGCCAGTGACTGTTAACTCCCTGGAATAACCTTGAGTCAAGATTATTACATGTACATACCCTTTGGTCATAAGCAATCTTTATATTAAGGCTTCAAATGTTCTTCACTAAAAGATATGGTCAGGACAGATATAAACATTCTTCAAAAATTAACTAAATGACCTTGAATCAAGGTTATGAATACTTTTAGGTCATAAGCAATATTTTTTTTTAGGTATGACCTTCCAATATTTCTCTATTAGAAAGTTATAAAACAGATATAAATTACAAAGTACATAAAAAAGTATGGCCCAGACATGATTGAAGGACAGACAGACAAATGCACAGTATGATGCATATATAACCCCTCACCCCCCATCCAACCCCCCCGAAAACTTTGTCTGCAGGGGTATAATAAAAAAGTGCAAAAAGTACATGTACACTGTACATAACATATTGTAAATAAATAACTTTCAATACCTGTATAGATAAATGTCAACAGTGATTGAAATGTGGAGGGGGATATGTCATGGAGAGTGATACACTTGTTTTCCACATCATACATTGCACTAGAGAACATGGCTCTGAAGTACTGTCCGCCAGCAGCCAGAACTACTTGATGAGCCTGGAATGTTTCTGTTGAGACTTGGATACTGATGTCACAAAACAGCTGTGTGTCTAGTAATTGCTTCAGATTGTTCATAAACTGTGGATTGTAGCTGAAAGAGGTATCAAGGTAAAATTAAACAAATTGTTTTTGCTTGATAAATAAAATTAATGATCCATGTTTCAATGCAACTGTCTTAGAGGAGGGATGGGAATTTTTATGGAATTAGGAATCCTCTTCAAAATTCACAACCCCTGTTCATCATAAACATCAATTCAAATACCATGGAGGAAAGTCCTTCTATTAGCATGGGCTAAATAAAATCTAGTATTATATTTGTATCATGCATCTCAATACAAACTTTACCATAAAATCTGTATAAAAATACTCTGAAGCTGATCAATAATGTCCATTGTTTTTATGGTAAAAAAATTATGGCTAGACTGCATGGTTATCAAAGCCGGGATAGCTCATTGTTTAGAGCACCTGATTAGTAATGCAAGCCAAGGGTCCCAGGTTTGATTCCTAGCTCAGCAATAAATTCTCTATTTTTCCATTACATTTGGTGCCATATGGACTACCCTGGACTTGCAGGTGAAATTAATTAAGTCCTCATAAGTGGTAAAGGAATCTGGTATTAATTGTGTGTTTTGAGGGCAAAGAGGAGGGAGGAATGTAGTGATTTGGGCTATATGGATCTTAGATATCATAATCTCAGTGAGATTTGTCTAGACTAAAATTTTGGACAAATGTCTCTTTCGAATCTCAGACTAGCGTCACAAAAAGTGACTCGGGGAAATCTTGCTTGTTTTGATCAATACAGGCTGAAATGAATTCCTTGACCGCTTCAACTTTTTGCTTTGGACATCCTTTTAACTCCCTATCACTATAAAACTTTTGTTTCTTACGTAAGAGACATCTGTCCAAAATTTTTATTCTCGACGAATCTCGCTGAGATTAAGATATCGGTCTGAATAGCTCAGTGGTTACAGCACCTGACTAGTAATGCAGGCGTTCTGGTCCTGGTACAGCCATAAATTTTCACCTTCCCCATTACTCTACGAACACACTTCTTTATACATTTACCTTTTAGAAATGTAATGCTCTCCATTATTCGCCATTTCTGAGTATCCTTAAATCAGGTGCTCAATATACATCTGAAATTGATGTAAGATGCAAATTTTAATTTTTCTACAATTTACTACGAAAAGACCTTATGCATTACAATAAAATAAACAAAAAGGGAGAAACTGAATATTCAAATATATTGAACAACTCCCATTTATTCTTTATGCTGTGAAAATGAATGGAAAAAAAAATGAAAAATTTACCAGATTTACTTCGTCTTTGCCTAACTACTGTGTATAGTGCGGAATACCTCTAATATTATTATAACTCTACAGATGGTAAATCTCGAGAAAGATCGAACAGAAAAAATCTTAATCTTTTGTGTGATTGAAACAACGACAGATCGTAAAGCGAAAATCTGTCAAAGAATACATTGACTATCAGCTGGGAATTCTGAAAGTGAAACTAGCTTAAAAAATGCAATTATTTTGCAAACATTTACCTCATAGGTGTAGAAGTAAAGTACAGTTTTATTTATTCCGACACTTCTCATCGAAAAATTGGGATGTTGTCAGTAACTGTGAAGTAAAACGATTTGCCAAGGATTGCATGACATGTGTTGGCACTAAGCCTGGTCATGCCGAGAGCTTAGCCGAAGTTCTGGTACAAGCAGACTACAGGGGGCACTACAGCCATGGTCTTAATCGATTAGGTGATATATCTCGGACTATATAAATTATAGATGTATTGATTTCTCTGTCTCTACAGGTTATTTATTTGCATATTTATTTCACCTGTTAATTGGTTAATAACTGTTTAACAGTTTAAAGTAGTTATCAAAAATAGTCTTAGAAAAATCTGCCTGACAGGCCTTCGCCACAAGTTTAAAATGTAAATAATCTGGGAAAAGTCACATTTTGAAGTTAAAAAATTGCTTTTTTTTTCAAGGAATCATACTGTAAACTTTGGTTATTTTTGCATTTTTAAATATATTAATTAATTATAGATATGTATGTAAAAGACATACAGACTGGCATAACAGTCTCTGACAAAGAGCCAGTCATTCTCAAGGAAGGCCCAGCCACTGCCTTTATAGATGGACAAAATGTCCTTGGTCCAGTGGTCGGCAATTTCTGTATGGACATAGCCATAACTAAAGCTAAGCAATCTGGAGTTGGATGGGTTGTGGCCAAAGGTTAGTATTTAATTAACAAAAAGTTTGTTGTGGTATATACCTGGTGGCCTTAATTATTATTATCCACCAAATGCTACAATCTAAAATACAGTCAAACCTCGTTATCTGGAACTCGATGGGACCAAGAAAAAACTTGGAGATATCCGAGGATTCGAGGTATCGGGGGTAAAATACTTAAAGAATAAGCAGTTGGGACTTCCAAATCACTTCGACATATCTATGGTATTCGAGATATCAGTGTTCAAAATACCGAAGTTCAACTGTATATTCATTCAAGTTAAGAAAACCTAGTAAATAAATGTATCAATCAGAAACTTAAAATGTCTGTTGCAATTCAGTAATAATATAAACACTTTTTTTGTATTAAAATAACTAAACTTTTCTTTCTTTCTGATTTCAATAAATACTCTGTATAGATGTACTTTTTCTACTTGGTAATAATTAATTTACACTATTAAAGTTTGCTATCACAAACAGTGGAAATTTGACACAGCATATGTTAATAAAGAAAAGTTTAATAACAATAATTTATTCGCATACAAGTTATCCTTGTTATTTTTTTTTTTCACATGGACTAAAGTGAAATGGTTTCCACAAAATTGTGAGCTGGACATGCAATGACTTGACATTTGATATGTGTTGTTGATCAATCTGGGTCATAATTAACATGTACACTACTGTAAAAGACAATTTACTTAAAAATATTCTAAATAGTTTCATAAACTGCTAAAATGTGATCTTTAGAATTGCTTAATTTTTTTAAATTTGTTTTATTTCTTTTATCCATTGAACTAGAGAATTAATGATGAAAAGATTGCATGCATCAATTAAGTGATTATTTGTTTTGCGGATTTCTATATCTATTTTCCACATTACAGGTTCTAACCATTATGGTATTGCGGGTCATTATGCAATAAGAGCAAGTGACAAAGGACTTCTGGTATGACAATTACAGATCACTCTTGTTTGAGAGAAAATAACTTACACACTCAATTTCTGGTATTTCTCAGATGAGAGCTACGTAAATAAAGAGTAGACAATATATGGATTTTAATTGCAAGATTTTTGGGCTAATGTTGCTGTTCTTAAATAAATATTAAAATGAAATAATTAATATTTAACAAATAACATAAGGTTTTGAATGGAGTAAAAATTCTTCTTTTTTTTTTTTAAATTAAAGCAGTCATATTTAATCATTAAAGGGGATGTCCTTTACCAACACGTCGCCATTAGTAGTGCCAACTCGAGCAAAAAAGGTAATGCATATAGAAAATAAATAAAAGAAGTATTTTATGCATCTCAAAACCAGTTGCAAAGTCCATCTGACCTCTGACATATGACATTGACCTTTAATTGTTTTAGTTAGGGATGGTTTGGGATTTACCATCTCTACTTCCATATACATTTACCTGTTCACCTTGTCTCAGGATGTACATGTATAGATTAGAGTAGCAATGTGGTTAAAAATTCCTTGTATTCCAAGTTGTGGACTTTGATAACAAATATTTCCTTTATAGCTTACTGATCCAAACATCACTGAACAAATATTTATTTTGCCAATGTTTTTTTCAATATCACTCTGCATTTTTACTAATCATTGCAATATCACAAAGAAAATGTTTTAAATTTTTTTTTTAATCAATTTAAATAATATGAAACAACAAGGAATCCTTTAGTTAAAGCAAAAAAGTTCCTGTTTTCTGTTGTGTAATGTGCGCAGTTACATTTGCCGTAGGTCTCATATGGAATCAACTGTGATCGGATGAAGCAGATCACAAAAAAGTGCTTTTTGTTCCTATGAAATAAATAAATAAAAAAAATAAATATCCAGAAACTAAATACATTGCATGTGTAATCAATCTTTTATCTTTAAGGCATCAATACATGCATAACCAACTTTATATAAAAGATTTATAATTCTTTGTTCAGAACATACAATATTGAATTTTTGTGAAGGGGTAAAATTATTAATTTCTGATGTATAAAACTGAAAGTGTTCTGTCATTAATATAGCCAATTCTAGGGACCAACCCAATAAGTTTAGCTGCCCAAGGTCTCCACAGTGACAGTTTTGTTCTGGATATGGCTACCTCAACAGCTGCATTAGGCAAAGTAAGTCTCTCTCTCTCTCTCCATATATATATATATATATATATATATATATGAAATAAATGAACTTTATCTGAATCTAATTTCAAGACTTTGCAAATTTACACTGATATTTTACAGTAGTACTGATTCTTTACAGTTCAAATGTCTTTTGAAAAGCTTCAGATGTAATTTAATTTTGGTTACTGAATGGTTATTGTATGCTTTTTTCATTTTAAAACACATTGATCTAGCTTCACACTTGATCAATTTTACAGATAGAGTTGCATGAGAGAAAACAAATACCTATTTCAGACAGTTGGGGTGTAGATGCTCATGGAAAGGTAGAATATACATTAACACAGTCCTCAACATGATCATCATTAGTTATTAGCAGACAATATTTTATGTAATACTTTACACAGTCTCGCTGCAATATATTCTATTTGATGTAAACTTATCTCCCCTTTCAAAATTTGGCTGAGGGGATACTTTGAATTGTGGTGCCCTTGTTTTATGTTCTTTAGATGACAAATAATCCAACAGAAGTGTTAAATGGTGGGGGCCAAATGCCACTGGGTGGGGCAGAAGAGACAAGTATGACATTTTTGATAATTGGCATAATTAATCAATTTTTAATAATAATAAAATAAAACTGATTTGAAAATTGAAAATAAGTCTACTTATGATGTGTGTTATAATGTTTAAGGTGGATACAAAGGCTCAGGGCTTGGCTTCCTGGTGGAGATATTTTGCGGGATTTTAAGTGGATCAGCTTACGGACCAAACATCAGAAGGTGGAAAAATACCACAACAGTTGCGAATCTGGTACAATTTTACATTCTCTATCATCAAATGTAAATAAAAGATCAGAAATACTTTGATAGTTTAACATATTGTTACAAAGATATATTCTCTAAATTGAAGATGTACATGTAATTGATAAACTTCAAGTTATTAGAAAACTTTAAAATGTACATTGTTACTTTCCACAGGGTCAGTGTTTTATTGCCATAGAACCTAATTCTTTCATGCCTGGATTTGAGGAGAGAATGTCTGATCTGATGGGCATATGCCGTAATCTGGAACCCGTAAGTCTTCATCCACAGTAAATGACGCATACATGTGACCAGAAATATGTCCAAATGATATGGTATTAAATTCCTCTTATTGGACTACATTTGTATTGTGAATCAATAGAATAACGAGAGACCCATTAGCTAAAAATGTTCATCAGAGTCCACTGGACCCTCCTGTTTTTCATCAGATGATTTTAAAAAAATAATTCCATCTTTATTCACATGAAAAATTCATGGTCCTCTTGTTCTTGAGAAAAGATTTTAAAATATTTTCCCATATATTCCCAAGTAAAACTTTGATCCCCTGTTGTGGCCACACCTTACCCCTAGGGGCATGATTTGAACAAACTTGAATCTATACTAAGTAAAGAAGCTTCTACATAAGTTTGATCTTTTCTGACCCAGAAGTTCTTGAGAAGAATTTTTTAAAAAATTACCCCACCCAATTTTTACTATTTCTTAATTGCCCCCCCCCCCCAAAAAAAAAACAGGGCTTGGTCATTTATTTGAAGAATTTAAAGAAAATTAAACCCCCTTTTTCAAGGATGCTTTGTGGTAAGTTTGGTTGATATTGGTCTGTTGGATCTTTTGAAGATAACTAAAAAGGTGACAAAATTTAGGTTTTCTTGAAATGCTCTGAGCTGATGTCATGGCCATTGGGAAGATAAAGGACAGAAAAATACTGACACAGTTAATGTTCTCACTAAAATGTATCTGTGAATGATATTTGATGACAATACAAAGTAGGCCTTATTCAAACATGGAGGGATATAAAATGTTATTCACAGGAAATTAAGCATTTTTATAATTTGTGGGAAATCATAATGTTTCCTATAGAGAAGTTATTTATTATACAATATATTTATAAACATAATTATATATACATGTATTTAATATGATGTACATGTAGATTGAAGATGCAAATATACTCTACATTGTAGGCAGAAAAAGACAAAGATGTTTTAGTGGCTGGTGACCCTGAAAGAATTCACATGAAAATGTGTGATGACAGAGGGGGAATCCCTTACCATCCTAATCAGATTCAATATGCGGTAAGGTCCCAGAATACAAGGAACAATAAAAGGAGGGGGATACCCTACCAACATAATCAAATTCAGTATGAGCTTAGGTTTCAGAATATGGGGGACAATAAGGGGATGAAGGAAATCCTACTTGCAATCTGAATTGTGATAAATTGTTGCACTAATTTTTCCAACAAAGTAAAGTAGTGGAAGGGTCCCTCAAAAATGTATTAATTACTTCATTTTCAGACTCTAAAAAGAAGTCTGACCCTAGAATATTTCAGATCCATTTATGCACAATTAAGTCTATCCTAAAATGTTCAAGATGTGTCATATTTTAATTGAGAAATTAAAGTAAAATGTAATATTTTAGCTCATGGAGTAGATAAAGAGGAATGATAAAAGAATATATGTGGTTGGACCGCAAATTGAACCCAGGACCCTTAGTCACTAGTCAGGTGCTCCAACCAAAGAGTTACCCAGGGCAGATATCCATGCACAGTCCATATAGCCCAAACTACTACATTACTCATTTACTAAACAGTCCAATGTCAGGCACACAAGTTCACCTTGCCAGGAATTGCTAATTTACAAATAACTTGAAAAAGCCCCCCCCCCCCCCCCCCCCAAGCACACACACACACACAATGTAGTAGGAAAGGAGGAGTGAATCAAGAAAAATATATGGTTGGACTGGGAATTCAGCATTTGTTTGTTTTTTTTTAAATCACTACTGAGATTTACATTTCACAGATACTTGCACATTCTTGTTGATGATAAAAACCACAGAATCTGAGTCTATGAGGTAATACATGCACATGTCAGTACGGTAATGAAGATTAATAAAAAAATATCCAGGTATTTTATATCGTGTCATCTTAGTGAAATCTATTTAAAGGAATTTCTCAAATAATCTGGTACAGTAACAGGGGTCTTGTAGACGGTACTAATATACAATAAGAATTATGACACCTGCGGGTTCGTTGATGGTTTATTTTCCCAGTTGTAAGTAATAATGATAATCAGGTAGAACAATTATAAATCACTCTGTAAAAATACCTATAATTAATATTAGTTCAATTTCAAAACAGGATGACAATGTTCTTTTAACATATATTATACTCATAAAATTAAAATACCTTCATTTGAAAGAGTTATTCCCCTTTTCACAGCATTTTATAAAAATCTATATTTATACTTGTACAATCAATATATATTCTCTTGAAACATATATTGAATTGTTTTACATTATTTATTATAATCTTTAAGTGAATTCTGAGTCCACTTATTAATTCAGAATATATAAAAATGAAAAGTACATTTGTGAAAATATGAAATGTACCTGTTTATGGAGCAGAGTGCCTGGTACTTTGTATGTAATTATATCACTGGCACTTTATCATTGTATGTACACTACAGTAATAAAATAATAACATTCACTCTCAACTCTTGCACACTCAATATTTTCATTAGTTAATTAATTTCAGATAAATCAGATTTTTAAAAATATTTTGTTAATAAGAAGTAAATAAGTTACTTACATATTAGCAGCAGGTAGCCAGGTCAAATTTAAAGTTGTAAATCATATGTCTTCTCAGTCTGAAATCAATCTGAATAATGTCTGATGTCGAGAATTCAGAGGTAAAACTCTTGACCAATAGAATTAAAGAATGTTGAATTCTACTCGGGAAGCTTATTAAAATTACAGGTGTAGGAATAGTCCAAGGGGTGGATCTAAAGTTTTCGCTGATTTTTTATTTTTAAATTATTTCAGTTTGTTTTATTTATTAATTTTATTTGATAAATTATTTTATTGAATAATATTAATAATTTAATTAATGAATAATATTTGATTTTTTAAAATTATTTGTCTTGGTCAATATATTGATTGACACACAGATCAAAACATGTATTTGAGAGTTTAAAATGAGTTGTGGCATATTCATAAATGTATAATCAATAAATTATACATTTGAATTTCGTAATAATTAAAACAATATAAAACTATCACTATTACAGTACCATATTAATTAACCTTAAAAAGAGATTTGTTAAGTATTCTCCTTTACAATTACAGGTTGACTTGGCAAAGACACTGAATGTAAAGGCTATGGAAACAAAGAAATAGAACAAGATGTCCATGTTATATAGCTAAAGTGTATCATTGAGGGAGTGAGCAAGATTCTGAGCTTTATAAATAAACTCATTACTAAGACCAAAATGTAATTTTGTGAATAATTTTCTTTTTAATATGGAAAATGGTTTTAATAATGTAACTCCTTGATGTTTTTAAACTTTTTTTTTTATAAAAGATTGTAGAAAGATAATTTTATGCAAGCAATTTTTAACAGATTCATTAATTTGGCAAGATTTTACAATCAGCTTATGTTTCAATGGCCCTTTTCACAAAAAATCATGACTAAGACAAAAATTTTTCCATTCCTCAACAAGTATCTAACCTTATATATCTATGACATTAGATTACATTGTAAAATAATATTTAAAAAATATATATACTTATAAAACCAAAAATCACAGGGATGTCAAATTTTCATCTTAGTCCTAAGATGTTTTGTGAAAAGGGCCACAGGTCTTTTGTAACATGAGTCCCTGGTTCCTTGAGATCAGGTTTAATTCAAGTGGCAAAGCTTCATACCAGGGGTAGAGTCTCTTCAAAGGAAACCAGAATCTTGTTGTAACTTATTCTTAACTTAAACTATTTTATTATAATCATTATGATACAAAAGTTAAGTGTGGATCAAGGCTTCACTCAAGAATTTATCGACTTTCTGCATACTTTCTGCTTCCCATCTAAAGACAATAACAAAGATGCATATTAATGATTTTTTGGGGTGACAATATTGAATCAAGGAAATTTTAGGAGATTGGGTAAATATTAATGAACTATTTATATGCAGGAAATCAGTTGGGGATCTGCGACAGAGAGAAATTACTGTAAGATTGAATGGTGTGTGTGAGAACTGGTTACTTGTTAATTGTTCACTTTTTATTTATAACATTGTGTTATTAGTGTGACTGATGTATAAATCTTGTCTGGTATAGTAATCAAGCCAAGTATGGATTATTTTGCTTGATAATGTAACTCCTTGCAAGTGCTTTAAAATACACTGTACATGTATATGTAATTACTGTACCAAAAAATGCATTCAGTCTTCTGTATTTTTTGCATAACACAAATACATCTATTATTTTTCTAAAATGGTGCTTTATAATAATACACCTGTAAAGTAATTATTGTATGGTAGTTCTTTGTTTTGAAGGAAATTGAAGAGGCGAATCAGCCACAATTAACACATCCCCCCCCCCCCCCCCCCCCCAAAAAAAAAGGAAAAAGCTTATTTTTGGTTGTTAACAAACTTTTTACTTTTGATGATCATTAACCTTTCCAAATGACTATGTTGCATCCCAGTCATCAGCTCAATATTAGATCGTAAGTTGATGTACATTGCGTTGATTCTGTACCATCTACAAAACATGATTGTGGAGGTTAATATGACTTGTAGAGGGGCGATAATTTTACATCTCGGCATGTTGTAGTACCAAGCCCAAGGCTCAAATGAGCTTTCCTGATCAAGGTTTGTCCATCTGTTATTTTTTTTAAAAATATTTTTGTATAATATATTTTTTTTGACTTCTTTTCCAGAATCACTGGGCCAATTTCAATCGAGCTTGTTGTAGAGTATCTGTGGATGAAGGGGATTAAACTGTAAATAAAGACAAAATGCTCCCTCCCAAAAGTGACAATGGTAATGTACCTCATAACATACCATACTAAAGAGTAATTGTGACTCTGCTTTTCTCGAGATTTTTAAAAAATATTTTCCTATATACGTGCATATAAAATTTGACCCACTAGTTAACTCCATCCTTACCAAGGGAAAAAGATTTGAATAAACTTGAATCTACACTAAAAAAGGAAGCTTTCACATTAGTTTAGTGGCCAAGTGGTTCTTGTGGAGTTTGGTCCACCAACAAACTTCAATCCCCTTCAACTACTGTACAAAGTTCTTATGAATTGGCACTGTGGAAGTTTATGGACATAAACCACACATGGATGATGCACAATTTTTGAACAGAAAAAGGTTACTTGAGCCTTTGGCATGAGTGGGTAAAAACTGATATTGCAAGGGCACAAAGGCACTTATAACTCCATCCCTAAATGAAGTTACTTTATGGCAAGCAAACAACACTAGCTAATATGATGTCAATACATACAAGTATTTATTGATTAAATTCCACTTTGTTTTACACATTTCCATATGTATAAACAAATAATCAAAAACAAAGAATGTACATATATGAACATATTGACCAATTTTCAGATATGAAAGCCATAACAACATACACATATAAAATAACTATATTCCTTCTTATAGCTATAAGCTTTCAACATTAATTGATCAAGATATTACACAGAACATCTTCACATCTATAAATGACTGCACATAAAGAGTCAAGTTACAGGTACCATTTCTGAGACAAGCATTTTGGGTAAGTCTAGACTATGAAGGATATAAACCCAGTCATTTGCTAGCAACATTTCCACACTTTGATTGCATTAGGTACGCCACTGTGCCACTTTATTTAATCACTCATGTCCATGTCCACACTCTGTAAGTTAGTATCATCTGCTGGACGAGGAAGAGCAGATGGGCGGTCATCATCGTCATCTTCACTGCTGTAATCCTCCTCAATCTGTTTTTCTTCTTCATCGTAATTGCGGACCACTTTTGTCTCCTTGGATGATTTCTCCTCTCTGTCTCTGTGCTTCTTCTTTTTCTCATCCCGGTCACGGCTCCTGTCTCTGCGTTTCTCTTTCTTTGATCTGAAAGAGATTTGCTAACATGAAATTATTTATATAAACATTTTAGTTGATTGGAAACTTTAAATAATTTTAACTCTAACAGTTAAAGATATGAAAGAGTATATAAAGATATTAGCAAACAATCAAAATTGTTGTTTAGCAACGGAATATTTTTTCTTTTGGTTCAAATTGCAATTTTTATTTTGTATATCATTTTGCCAGGCTTCTTTTAAAACTATTTCTTCATACTGCTTAAATAAGCATATATAAGACTGCCATCAATTCTTATTGAAAAGAAACCCCAAAATCTTTATGTTAAGTCCAAGTGACAATACTAGTAACCAGACCAATACCTGTGACGAGACCCGCTCCTGGACCTAGAGCGCCTTCTGGATCGACTCCGGCTGTGTCTGGATCGCTTGCTAGCTTTACGTCTAAAAAAATTAATAAATGATCTGTTAATGATGTATCTCAATTTTCATAAAATAAAACAGTCTAAGCAATCAATCGGCTCAAATTCCTCTGTAACAGATATCTTGTATTGACTTTAATTTAGGTAATGGAAAAATAACTTGAATTTTACAAAGAGGAACCTGCTTTTTAAGATTGGAAGAGGAGAGGGATACTTTTTTTTTTATCTATATGTCCATCTTTGTTTAGAATTTTAATCCTTCTCACAACTTTTGAGTGACTAACAACATGGACACATGGATACTGGATACTTAAATTTTGTTAAATGGTACTGGTAGCTCATAACTAAAGATGCCATAATCTTGACCCAAGATCATTTATACAAAGTGAAAGCCATACACACTGAAGGAGAATTATTTAGGCCCAGACTAAATTTGTAATAAAGATATATATACCAGTAGTTGAGGCTGAAATTTGGCACATAAATAGCATGGACCATAGAGTGTACCATAACCTTGAAATAAACTCATTTGAATAAGGTCACATGGATTAAACATGTTTAGTTTATCAATAACTTTAAATAAAGCTTAACATCTCATGTATGTTACAATCAAAAGATTTGTCATGACCTTGAACTTATGTCATTAAGACAAAATCAATGTCAAAGAAATTAAAGTCTAAAATCTATTTCAAGTTCATCATTTTATAGACTCATGTTTAGTGCAAATGTAGCTCACGAACAAAGGTGTGTCTTGACCTTGATCCAAAGTCACGAGAACAAAGTAAAATGTCAAAAAGACCAGGAATGTAAAATTTGTTCACTCAATAACTTTGTAATGGAAAAAATTAAAAAAAAAAAACAAGAGGCCCATGGGCCACATCGCTCACCTGAGTAACTTTGGCCATGCTGTTCTTTACCAGATTCCCCCCTTTTAATATACCTATTGTGGCCCCGCCCTACCCCCTGGGGTCATGATTTGAACAATTTAGAATCTACACTACCTCAGGATGCTTCCAAATAAGTTTCAGCTTTTCTGGTCCAGTGGTTCTTGAAAAGAAGATTTTTAAAGATTTTTCTTATATATTTCAATGTAAAACTTGGATTCCCTATAGTGTCCCGCCCTACCCCCGGGGGTCATGATTTGAACAATGGATGCTTCCACTTAAGTTTCAGCTTTTCTGGCCCAGTGGTTCTTGAGAAGAAGATTTGAAAAGATTTTTCTTATATATTTCAATGTAAAACTTGGATTCCCTATTGTGGCCCCGCCCTACCCCCAGGGGTCACGATTTGAACAATTTATAATCTACACTACCCCAAGACGCTTCCATATAAGTTTCAGCTTTTCTGGCCCAGTGGTTCTTGAGAAGAAGATTTGAAAAGATTTTTCTTATATATTTCAATGTAAAACTTGGATTCCCTACTGTGGCCCCACCCTACCCCCGGGGGTCATGATTTGAACAATTTATAATCTACACTACCCTAGGATGCTTCCACGTAAGTTTCAGCTTTTCTGGCCCAGTGGTTCTTGAGAAGAAGATTTTTATGACCCAACCCTATTTTTGTCTTCTCTTGATTATCTCCCCTTGTAAGGGGACTTGGCCCTTTATTTTAACTAGGGATGGCAACAAATATTCGAATGTTCAAATATTCGTTCGATGAGTTGATATTCAAATATGAATTTAAGATTCGAATATTCGGTGTTTTTCAGATTTCATAAAAAGAAGTACTGTGATTAATAAATTTTGATTAGATCAGTGCTGAAATTATCTCTGTTTAATTTACTAGCGATAAATTTCGATCGCCTGATTTCTTTCACTACTTTCTTAGCTTATAAATATACTAAATAACATGTATTTTGTTTTGAGTAAGGTGTTAAAGAATTGTACAATAATGCTTTATGTATAATACAAAACGTACTTTCATAGTTTTTATTAGTTAGATATGATCGGATCTAGAATCAAGGACAAAAAATGAAATCTAAGAATGTCTAAAAGGCGTGAAGAGTATACTTATCAAAATAAAATTAATTGATCATTGAATGAATGTCCGATAGAATTAATCTCTGTTAATATTGTAAAGAGCTTAATTTCAGAATAAATGTGTAAATTACTTGATTATCTCGGGTTGTACATAATCCTGAATTTTATATTCATTATCGGGAAATTAGTTAATTATCTAGGAAAATTGTCTATGGAAATATTTGTTTTCATTGTATCAAGATTATAATTATATCTCTTATCAGGCAGATAATTGTAATTTATTACACGTATTGAAATCTGAACAGTATACGGTTACGACTATCTTGCCTTTTGTAAGACGACTGGTTCCTCAGTTGGAACTACTATAAATACACGTTTCATTTGTTAAAATTATACTTTTCTACATTTAAATCATATATTTATTTCAAACATTGACAAATATCAAATGGAATTTCTTATTGTACACCTACAAAAGTCTTCATACAATTTTACTTCCAATATAAGTATACCTACGCTAAACCTTTCATGAGAGTAGGATGATGCATATTTAAAATAAAACAGATTTTATTTATTTTATCGAATATTCGAATATATTCGAATACTTTCATTGAATATTCGAATATGAATTATTGACAAAATTGACATCCCTAATTTTAACAATTTACACTCCCCTTCACTCAAGGATACTTTGTACCAAGTTTGGTTAAAACTGGCCTAGTGGTTCTTGAGAAGAAGTTGAAAATGTGAAAAGTTTACAGACGGACGAACGACCGACAACGGGTGATCAGAAAAGCTCACTTGAGCTTTCAGCTCAGGTGAGCTAAAAAAGCTCTGAAACAAAATCTACTTACGACCAAAGTGTATTACCCTGAACCAAGATCATTTGGAAAAATGTCACTGGGATTAGAATTTATTGCCTGGCTCTCATTTTTTTAAAATGAGAAATGGCTCATTTTGACACAAATATTGCTTATAATTGGACAAGTGTCTAAACCCAGAATCAAGGTCATTTGAAGATAGTGTTAATGTTTTACAATTTCTTAGTTCCTTTGTGCAATTTTTCAATCATGCACTGCTTTGAATCTACCCTAAGAAGGAATAATGGGTTAATTTCTACGGCTTAGATACTGGTACAAGTATTTGAGATTTGGTTCCTCAAATGTAACATTCTAATTTTTACACTTTCAATTTTTTTTTACTCCATTCAATCAGCTCAAATGAAGGTAAGGGATATACATGTTTTCAATGTACATTGTGCACTTTTATTTATAATACCCATTATACCACATAAGTCTCATTAGGTCATCTCTAATTTGGTCAAGTAATGATTGCATGATAACTTTACCCTTTGCTCCTGCTGCGGGACTTTCTGCGACCACTTCTTCTACTTGGACTTTTGGAATAACGTTTTGGACTTCGTGATCTACGCTTAGGAGATCTAGAGCGACGTCTTGGACTCTTTGACCTTCGCCTTGGGCTCTTTGATCTTCGCCTTGGACTCTTTGACCTACGTCTTGGACTCTTAGACCTACGTCTTGGACTCTTTGACCGCCTTCGTGGACTTCTAGATACACGACGTAATGGACTTTTCTTTGGACTTGGTGACCTGGGCTTTGGACTTACAGATGTCTTGCGTCTTGGGCTCTCTGATCTCTCTGGGCTTCTAGATTGACTCCTTCCTTCACTGGAGGACCTGAAAACAATATTACATTTTATGAATATTTACTATCAGTTTTAGAGGAATGAACTATGAAAAAAAGAGATAATAAAACATTCATGCAATTATTGAAGCTTAGTCAACTTAAATATAGGATTAATAGTCTTTAAGCATTAAGTAAAAATCACATGTAAAACTAGCAGTTTTATCTACATTTTCTACAAAGTTCATCTTACAACTTTCATCTACATTAAATAAATTTCATACAGCCTTTAAAATCTTTCTTTTATTCAAAAAAGGAAAAAAAAAACTAATGGTTTAAGAAAAAAACAAATTGCTCAACTACTTTTTAAAAATTTGAAATAAAGGTCACAAGCAACAACAACATTGTTGAAATTTGCAATCCTTGAAGAGACTGGCATTTTTTAATGCAGGACAGTGCTTGATTACCTTTTCTCAGGTTTGGACGAATCTTCGGGGGCATCAGTGACACTATTTAAATAAAAAATCAAACTTACTGACCAAATGACAAGTGCCATATTAAACTTATTGTTTCACTGCTTTCAGCATTTATGCTGAAAGGAGTAACGCCAACACTCGTGACATATAGCATAGTACATAGATGTGTTAGTATTGTTGTATTAGTGAACTTCAAATACTAAAATAAGATCACTTATTCTTTTCTGAAGTTTAATTTCATACTTTTCAGCTGGCTTTTTTGCTACAAATCAAACAGTTTTAAAAATCTTTTTCCAACATGTATCTACTGGTAGCAACAATAACAACTGATATTTAGCATTCATAACACGATAGAAGTGTACTATAACGTAAGATTCGGTAAATGTAAACAATAAGTGATCTATCGTAGAGAGTATGCCTGGAATAATCTTGAGCTGGATTATTTAAAATGCATGATTGTAAAGAGAACTTTTTATTCTATCTACATGTAAATCACTTCAAAAATCAAGCAATACTGTTCTGAATATGATAGTACATATGTCCGCTAAAAGAAACTAACAGTGACACTAACAGTGACACTTTTTCAAAAAAAAAAAAAAATATCAAGCAATAAGTATTTATTTTCTATAAATATAGCAATATATATATTAAAAATTTATGGAAAAATGAAGAGAACTAACAGTTATGTTGAGACATGCCAAGTATGAAATACAGTATAGGTCATAAAACTAAGTAGGTAGATATACAATGTATGTTACAATAGGACTGTCATAAATAATGAGAATTTAAGTGTCAATACATTAAAATAAAATAAAAGAACAAAATTGGTTAAGAAAAAACATTATATATTTATTCATTTAAACAACAGGAACTTAAATAGACACTGACTTTCTGTGGAGAAATTTTTGTACATCATGGAAAAACCATGTCAATTGTAGTGGTGAGATATTAAAAATAGTACAATCTACTACTTATATTCAACTCTATGGGTAATGTAGCTAGAAAATTCACATGGGTTTGTGATATAGGGCAGCTTTGAGAGGAACTTCCTACAAATCAAGTCCTATTCTTTAAATATGCAGCTGGCAATGATGTCAATGATTTTATTCTTCATAAATAAATTTGTAAAATTTGTAAAATTATTTTTCTCATAAAAGTATAAATATCTGATTGTAAAATGCATTTGAAAGTATTCTGAACTCTGAATCGATAAAACTACCTGGGGCATATACAATTCACCATCGACAGTCCTATTTTACAGTGTGTTGCAAAGGGAGACATATGCATTCAAAGTCTATGAAAAGTTGACTTTTTCAAAGCTAGAGAATTCTTCCACAATTATTAAGAGTGTTAGAATGGTTGTATCAGGCATAGAAAACAGAGGTGTAAATAAGACAGAAACACAGCAAGCACAGATTTCTACAGAGAGCTGCACGCTAGGAGATCTAGCAGTCACAAGTTACCTGTCTGCACCTGCTTTCTCACAGATGGAGGGTGGACTACCAAACAGAGAACAGCCAGTTATAATAGGCCAGCAACCCAGTATGGATTATACATGTATGTATGATTGCACTTAAAACCTCAAAAATTCAATAGATTTACCTACACATTTGTACAATTTTTTCCCCATAATAAAGACGTTAGAATCTCACTTGAAGAAGTGTTTAAATATACATATGTTATATGTATTAATGAGAAATATTAATAATTTACTGTTCATAATTTGGAAAGATATAACAATTTTCAGTTTTGAATATTACGATCTGCATGCTGGTTTACTAAAAAATAATAATAATAAAAAAAAAATTAAAAATTTATTCAAGTTTTAAAAATAAGGTGATGTTGACAATTTTTAAGTTACCTACATTGTATAATTTGACTACTTGATAACAGAATAAAGACAAATCTATAGTGGTGAACTTAATGAGTCAACTTCAAACAATTTTTTAATGCTCTATTGATATGTAGAATTTTGTTTTAGTCAATTTTAAATTATGATAGAAGAAAAATCAACCATAGGAACTGCAATGTCCCTTCTTCTAATGCAATCATTAATTATGTATCATTAATTCATTCATTTTCACTCAATAACACTGATTTCACTTTATTTTTATACACATCAGCAGCTAAAAAAAAATTCACACATCCCAATTTTTTAGAAGAGCAAAACTGATACATCCCTCTCTCTCTGGAAAGCAATCATAAGCTTTCTAACCCAATGAAAACATTAAGCTTCTCTGTGGCAAAGAGAAAAATTCAGAATGACAAATAAAACATATATACTCTGAGTATACTACCTTAAGAGCTAAAATGACAGTCCCTTTCTTTTGTAAATACCCCATTTAGAATATACAAGTCACTTTTCCCCACACATCTGGGTGATAACTCACCTGGATTCTGGGCCCATTCTCTCAGACTCCTCCCCAGCTGGGTTAGAATCCTCTCTCTCCAGTCTAGGTGGGGATAAGGACTTGGAGCGAGATTTTTTCCGTACCTCCGGTGAACGGCGCTTTGGAGTCCGGCTTCTCTTTCTACTTCTGTAATACAAAAGAGGAAACTAAAATTATTTTATCAGACCAATGCTGAAAGCCCTCTTTAAAAAGATGATTTGGCCAATCACTGCTGACCCCCCACCCCAAGGAAGTTTTTGGTTAGTTGAATTGACAGACAATGGGTGGAACTGGTTGGTCTTTTTCCCATGGTCTGGGTATAATAACTAAGATATTAATCTTTTAATGGAAGCTCAATTCTTAGAAAGCTTAACCATTCATTATATATTATAATCAATTCACTCAAACCTTTAATATGTTAGGCCCAGTTCTCATGTATTGTTAAAAATTCAAATATGTTGGGACATAGATTCCTGGGTGAACTTCCCTTTGAAGGACATGCACTATATGGCATTAAATTGATTGAGATTGTAAAATGAAAAAGAAAATTGAATCTCCTTGAAATATAATCATTCAGTGGTGTACATAGCTTCTTTATGAAGAACTCAGAAAAATTACTGGTCCTTGATTATGCTCAGTAAATGCATTCTGTATAACCTTTTTTCTTCCATGTCAAGAACAATTAATTTGCCCAAATATTATCTAAAAGACTAAAAACAAAAAGATTTAATTTGATATGTTTTAACATTACCTGGATCGCGATCTTCTACTATAGGCCCTGGGCGGGGTTCTAGACCTCCTCCTAAAAGCAAACATACAACTTAATTAGCAATGTAAAGTTTAGTCTTAAACATGCAATACGACAGAAAGTTGCTAAAAAAGAAAAAAACCCTTCTACGAAATCTGTACAAAATATGCATCATATTACTGTAAGTATCATAAAACATGATAAGCTCTGCATGCCTTGTATATGAATGTGAGTAAATGTATAGAAGACACAGGTGATTTTGTACGTTGTATAAATTGTTACACAAAAGCTGCTGTTGATCCGTCTTCTTACATCACAAATACCAATACTGATCATGCTTATGTCTCAGAATATGATGCCTATTTCTCAGCAGTCTTAAAAGGACAACATATAAATCCTTGGCCAACAAATATCCCTCATTCATACACTTAACTCTAACTTTATAAAGATAAATAGGATCTTACATTTACACTTAAAAAGAGAATACATTCGTTTTTATATTAACACAGCCACATCAACCAAGTCAAATCATTACTGCTACATACTCATTACTGCTACAAAAACATTAGATTACTGCTACATTTAAAAGAGAACATTACTGCTACATTGCCTCTTTTGATGCATGTCCAGATTGATTAATTTAAAGTGCAACATATACATGTACATACATAAGACCTGTTTCCCCTGCTCACCACGGGGAAGTGAAAGTAAGACTTTGAGCAAAATGATTTGTTTTCAATTTTTATTTAAAATCTATTTAGATTTTAATAAAACATTTTAGAAAGTGTTAAAACCAAGCATTGTTCATTGTTAAAACACTCAGTCTTTACATAATTGGTAGAGCTTTGTAGGAGTGAAACGGTTCACCGCAGTATCAATTCACCGCGGTATTTTTTCTCGGTTTGATACACGGTGCAAAATCTCTAATTTTCGGTTCCGTTCATTTTTCGGTCGGGATCGTTATTCAGTCGGGTTTGGCATAAGGTAAAACACGTTATTCAGTATAAAAATGTATAGAAAAGGTAAATTTTTGATGACTGCATGATAGTTTGTAAAATAATTTTTGACAGTCAAAAATTTCTTATCAATTTTTTTCTAGTCAATTTGCAAATAAAAATTCGTAAATTAAAGTGACTAGATTTAGTAAAAGAAAGCATAATACAAGGTTGAATTTGTTTCCTTCTATCTAAATGTATCGTATCGAAAATAACCATACCAAGACAAAATTATACAATACGTATCGAACAGTGAAGGAGGTGTATCGTTTCACCCCTAGAGCTTTGAAGGCCATTTGCTTGATGTACTGCTGTCTGGAAATCTTTTATATGAATTATAATGAATAGAACTTATATTCCCTGCCATAGCTGGCTGATTCGATATGTAGCAGTAATGAGTTGTAATTGGCAATAATCTTATTGATCAAATGTAGTGGTAATTTCAAAGAAATGTAGCAGTAATGAGTTGAAATTTTTCGCTATGTAGAGGTAATGTTGACCTCCCCAAAATACATGTATAATTTAAGTTGATGTGGGAAAAGTTAAATGAATTAGAGAGAGAGAAAAAATAACCCAACATGTTGCATATTAAAAAGGATATTTGTTGTTTATTCATTCCCTTAATTTACCTGATAGGAAAGATGGTTTGGCCCTTCAGCGGCCCCCTTCAAGTGGAAACAAAGCCAACATTAGATCAGTGATGATCAACATTTGCCCTCATGCAAGAGGTTTCAGGGAAAAGTTTATGAAGTTTTTTGACACCATTATAGTTTCAAAGCAAAAATTGCAGTGCTAATTATGAAATCTCATGTTGTTTACCATTGTTTATCTCATACATCCAAAGTCATTCAATTATTTTTAATTTGATAAAGAACTTGAAATGAAAAAAAAAAAGAAAAAAAAAGCACATTGCATTTGTGATAACTTTTTACCTTTTGGGGAAGCCATTTGCCCCTTCCTTTGGGCTTCTGATTTGAAATATAAAGATGAAAAATGTCAAATATTAATGATGCTGTGTTCAATTCACTTAATGAGGATAAAAAAATGATATCCTGAATCGGATTTAGCTTGTCAATCAAGGAATTTTTGGTTTCATTTTGACTAGGTACAGATACACTGTTCATTGTAAATGCAACAACAATTTAACTTAAAATTGAAAACTTTATAGTCAGCCAGGGCCCTGCTGTTGGATCAAAATAAGGATGAGGCTAGGGAATGTGATAACTCAATAGTGAAAATATAGCAATATTAAAAAAAAGGAGAAAAAAATGCTGATGTGGAACAAATATAGTGATTAACAAATTTAAAGCTATCAACGAATTTACTCATTGTATTTTCCAACTATCTGTAAAAAATATAATTTTACACACATTTCATTTGCAGTTATTTGAATTATAATTCAATAAAATGTTTACAGCAATCAAACTGAAACATGCACTATATAAAAAGCCAGCATTAAGAGAATACAACCTCACTAGGTATTCTTATGAACAAACATCAATTGCTGAGGTATTAATTGACCTGATTGTAACATTTGACAGTCTTATTTACCTTACTGTGAGGACTGTGCAAACAGGCAAGATAATTATAGGAACTCACTAAGAGTTAGAACACTTACTGACCAAGTTTGTAATGGGGAAATTTTTTGCCCATTCAATCTTACAAAGAAACCTACCCTATCAGAGTTACCTGGTTTACAAAGCATTAAAATATATCTAAAGCACCTGCTACCAAATTTCAGCATTATAAAAGAAGAACCATGGCAAAAGAAGGAACAGATATCTTGTAGATGGATATACAGAGTGATTACTTCACAGCAACTGCAAATCCTACTAAGTCCTTAATTACCCTTATCTTAATTAATTTTTTAACATTGAAGAAGAAATTCTTTCATGAAAAATACTGAATGAAAAGCACATATGAAATTGAGGTACATGTATTAAAATTCATAGCATAACAAGCAATGTGGAAACCAAGTCACAGTGGGCCAAGTTCAGAAGCTCAACAGTTCTTGGTTTTTAAGTCTAAGAAAATAAAAAAAAATACTACAAGTATTACAATCATATATTTATGTAAAAAAAAAAAAGAAAAGAAAATCTTATACAGTTGTTAGAACATACATGTAGTACTGCAAATGTTGAGTTTTGGGCAGAATCTTTAAGCTGAACAACAATTCTACCGTTGTTACACATTCTATAATTACCTCAAACCCGATAAGGTCTTCCTGCCAACTTTCTGATCACTTTATAGTAAATAAAGAGAGTATTTCAAAACATTTTTACACACCATACACATTACAACAGTCATTTACTTTGATAGTTTTGACCTTTTTCTGACCCACATATAAACACGTCCATTTGAAAAAAAAAAGAAAAAAAATGAAAATTAAGATTCCCTTGTTTGTTTCACTTTTCAGCCCCTTCTTACTGCTTCAAGTAGCTACATATTTAACTGTTTGTTAGATCCTCAACATGAAACCTGCTATAATTCAAGTCTCACTTACAAACATACTTTACATTTAAGATTTCACAACTTTGGCAGGAATACAATGTTATTAATTATGCTTTTTCATCGTGAAATAAATTATTTTGCAGTATCTACCTGGATCTTGACTGTGAACGACGACCTCGCCCTCGGGATCTCGAACGAGACTTTCTTGATCTGGATGGTCTGGGTGATCTGAAATACAGGTATAGTTAAAAAAATGAAATGAAATCTATTTTTTATTTGAATAAATAAGTAAAAAAAATATGTCCTCTTTATCACAGTTAAATCCAATTTTTGGTTCATATCAACTAATACACAAATACATAGGACTCTCACCTAGATCTTCGTCTTCTTGACCTTGAGGTTGACCTTCTGCGGGACCTTGACCTTCTCCTTGATCTTGATCTTCTTGACCTGGACCCTTTTCTCGACCTTGACCTTTTCCTTGATCTTGACCTCTTTCTTGATCGACTTCTCTTCCTTGATCTTGATCTGGACCTTCTTCTATTTTTAGAGCGAGACCTTGAACGACTTCTATCATCTAGAATAAAACATCAAAGACATAAGAACAAAATATTATTATTTAAAAAAAAAAAGGCTTAATTGACCCTTTTTGGTATAGTGTTCTGGCTCCAGGGCCACAAAACTTAGACGAGCTCACTTTTTGATCTCAGTCTCACTTTTACAAAAAAAAAAAAAAAACAAAAAAAAAACATTGTGGATAAGCAAGATGGACATTACAAGTGAGCACATCTAAGGTTTATGCCCCAGAGCCAGGCAGTATCCTTTCAAATGGTAATTTTAAATTGGGAAAAGGCAAAATTTTGACATATTTATGAACTTATTATAGTATATAAATGTTTTACTGTAATATATGAACAGATTGTAAGCTTGTCATCTTTGAACAATTAAAAATGTAGATATCTAATAAAAAGCACTGAAAAATTCAATATGCTTGTCATTTAAGAATTATTATGTCAAATGTCAATTTGGAAAAAAAAATCAAGTATAAATGAGATGGGGTGCTTTTCCAGGACCTGCATGCAATAGATATTAAGCCCTGTTAAAACAAAAACACTCTTCTGAAAAAAAAAAAATCAAAGTACTGAAAGTGCTGGGAAGCGCTAAGCAATGTTTGAAATTCATCAGAATTATTTTGAATTTAAATTGCCTGTTGTATTGGAAGAAGTATTATGTTGACAGTGCAACTGCACTGGGGTGAGCACAGTTCTTCGATACATATTCACTTAATTTAAAATAAAACTTATATCCGCCTTTTCAAAACAGACTGGGAAACATTTGAAGGTTCCAGATTCTCCGTTTCTTTTAAAAAAAACAATATATGAAAATTAAATAACAGATATTTAGTCCAAACAGTAATGTATTTCTCAAACCTAAAAAAAAAAGAAAGAAAGGAAAAAAAAAAGAACATGTAAAAATATTTTTGTTCTCCATCACCTTATAGGAGTCTATAAGAGGTAGGTTTGCGTATAAATCGCAATTCATTGGAGGGGGGTGGGGGGTGGTCGACGAGTTTTCCAACCAAATTTAGACTATAAATGTAGTTATACATTTGTTGGAAAATGTATATTTTTAAATAATTTTGAACACTTGAAAATGTCGCTGATATTCCTCTCATTAATGTGCAACACTGATAGCTAAAATGTTCTGGTGATAATTTTTAATAATTCATTCCGTGTTCACGAGTGTTTCAAATTGAAGATGGCTGTTTGTGATTGTGAATTAATTTTAGAAAGTGCTCCAAAAAAAAAAAATAAATAAATAAATAAAAAATAAAAATGTTAGAAATAAAATATTTCCTTATTGATATCATATTTTATTAAAGTTATGAATTAAAGATCTAAAAACTATCGAATACTAGTATTCTCACTTAATTGTTTTTTAGTATATATCTCTTTTTTTTTCATATTCATGAGCGATTTTTACATTTACGAATCTATAGATAGGATTTTACAAGAAATACATTAATGGAGTGTGTAAGATATTTACACAATCGCTACGAGCGTCCGGTATTTATTAATGATAAATAAAACTTAGACTATATATTTCATTTTGTTTTGAATGTGCTACAGCTGTGCATTATACAATTTTTACACTTCACATTCATTGTGCTGTGCAGCATATCGGCATCATCATGTGAAAAAATCTATTAAATGAGCACCCATAGAGTTTACGTCATTTTGTCAGAGATAATTGGTAAATATACATTTTGATTTTAAGGATATTATATTTGTCTTCTTCGTTTGATGATAACACATTCAAAGCTATCCTTTACATCTGATTTTCATATACATGTACATGATTTATAATGTATTTGCATAAAAAAATTAGTCTTTTCTGTTGATCTACAATATATGTATCTGACTTGTAAATTTTACTTTTTTAAAATAAAATTTTTATACTTTTCTTCTTCGGAATAAAACTATGTCATTAAAACCCCAAAAGTAATTTTTGGACTCTTGTTGAAATACTTAAAATGCTTCAGTATTTTTTTTTTACGGATATTTGATACTTTACACCAATCTTTACTTGTTTATATATGAAATTGACTACCATGCAAAACATGTTGAGAGGGAAAAAATATCCACAGCACTTGTGTGTTAAAAAGGAATACTAGTACTGAAAATAATTGACCCGTAATTTTTCTGCTAATTCCATGATAAATAATTCAACAGCCCAAGAAAGAAAAGACATTATATTAATCTCAAGTATGAATAAATCTTTATGAAGGTATGCAACATTGTTTTATTCTGCTTTTACTTAGTCCTATAATTAAGTCGCTTAGCAGACAAATCAGCAACACACGCACACCTTTACCTAAACTATTTCTTCCTAGGTTCCTAACACAAGTATGCTTAACATTTCATCAGCGCTATTCCTGTCCATTGCTAAGAATGTCTGATTAAGGTTTTAGCATTTTCCGCCAGATCTTGCGCACTGCACACACGATTGCACAATATTTGTCATCAATATTTCCGAGAAATTAGTTTTCCTATCTAAGTGGATTCGTTGAAAACACAGCCTCCACGTTCCCTACGTGTACGTAGAGCCGCAAACTGCCTTTCTTTGGGAATTATTTACATCATATTTTTATACCCATATTACAAGTATAGAATACAACACAAGTAAAGACAGTTCATGAATGCATTCCAGTCTGTTACTAATTGACACTGAGATGCGAAAATCAACTTAATTGATAGCTCTCTGCATGGTGCAAGGGTGATAATAGGAAGACTTGTTTTTAGTTACATTGTCTGAAATAAGGGTCTAGAAGAAATATTAGTTAATATGGATATAAACTATATAGAACGTACATATGTAGGTACATTGTAAATCAATTTTATGCGAAATTTTCTACTAAATAACTTAATTCCAGTTGAGTTTTAAATACTTATTAAAATCCCATCTGAGTTTTAAAAATATGTACTTATTCAATCACTAAATTATATGTACATGACATATAATTAACCGTTTTTAAGGTATCTGCGCCATAGATGCAGCAATTGTTAGCTACCTGGTACACAAGTGGTATGTGCCGACACGATTTTAAATGAACTACAATGTATAGAGATAAGAACCGCCCCTATCTACTAACAGTGGATTTTCGTACAATGTACATGCATACTCTTTACCTTACTAATTGACTCCTATTATTAGAACTGTACGTAATGCAGTTTTACACTAAAATAACCAAAAGAGAGTCGGGGATTTCCAGTTGCATATTTTTAGAAAACCCAGTGGAGTTATCTAACTTGCTTAGTGGCGCTGGATCGCGAACGGAAATAGATTTAAGA
The DNA here is from genome assembly GCF_033153115.1 of Saccostrea echinata. Lineage (NCBI taxonomy): Eukaryota > Metazoa > Mollusca > Bivalvia > Ostreida > Ostreidae > Saccostrea > Saccostrea echinata. The sequence continues at coordinate 1,056,325 of NW_026889771.1, read as the reverse complement.
TGACAGAAAGTGCTTTGCGCTGCGCTTAGCGCTTAAAAATCATCAAGGTACTTGCATAAAGGCTATGAATTAAATAACAGGTGACTCTCGATCTCTTGAAATTCAAGGGACCGTATGAAAAGTTTGAGGGATCGAGGGGTATGAGAGATAGAAAGTGAATAAAATCCGTAATTTTCAGTTCCGATCATCATTGTTCTACTATTATAGATACCAGAAGTACATGTATATGTTGATAATGTAATTGCACGTTTTCATTCATATTTTACAGGTAATTCACTTGATTTCAACAACAATGATCGTATTTTGAATAAATAAAATGATGTCTTTAAGTTTCAATATTTATTTGTTCTCATTTCATGATTACATGAAGCCTGAAGAGCATTTGTCAATGTGGCTATCCCCCGAGCTTGACCGGGTCCTTCACCAGATTGCTCATAATCGATATTCAATTCTTGAGATAGGACTTGTGCAATGTTTGCCATACTGGGATTGTGTAGACTATAAGAAAAGTTCATCTATGGAAAAATATTGACACTTCTCTAATTTATTTTCTTGAAATTATCATATTGCTGTCAAGTCCAAATAAGATGTGAAGCGATTTGTTTATAATTTACCAATTAACCAATTAATTATATCAACACTCGGATGACTTACAGGTGTAGTGTCATCTATGTAAACACCAAATTAACACGTCCATGCCAGCAACAGGCGTTCACTGTTATCCAGGTAAATCTAAGCTGCATTAATTTTACACTTGATTGGTGAGTATACATTCCCAATCAAAACATCGAGAGATAGAGAGTAAAAAACAATGAAATGTGTGTAACGAGAACCAGGTCTTGGTTTGAGAGATGGAGAACTTCAACAGATCTGAAGTTCGAGAGATCAAGAGTAAATTTGCTTAGTTATATAGAGAAAAAAAAAACAGGACTGGAGGTTCACTTCAAGAGATCGGAGTTTGAACCATCAAGAGTCACCTGGAGTAAAATGTGTTCCAATTACACAAACACAGTATGTACCACAGAGATTAAATACTAATGCTTTTTTTAGTTCACAAATGTCATTAACATAATTTCTTACGTGGTTCATCCACAGCAGCTGTGATAAGAGACTGGGCTTCCTTCACTTTTTTCATGGCCTCTTCAATCTCTCTCTGAGCTGCCTCCTGTGTCTTTGAGATTGGCTTAATGATGCATGCTGTGGCATGGGTCACACTTAAACAAGAAATTCATAAAGTACATGTAAACGCAAGCACGACACATAAAACAATCACAGATTACCAGATTTAAATCTATTATATCTTTCCCTTTTTACTTATTATGTATAGCTTTGTAACTTAACTATCTATTTTTAAAATTTATTCTTTTTTCTTACAAGTTTAATCTGGATTCTAAAGAGAAACAAGATGTGTTTGTGAAACACTGATGCCCCCATATGGCAGCTTATGGTGAGTTTCTCAAATGCAAGTCAAAATCCAGTCCAAAAGATAAAAAATGTTGGTACCCAAAGAGAGGTCTTGTCTCAAGGAATATACCTGTGAAATTTGAAAGCCCTAGCTGCAACTGTTCAAAAGTTATGGCAAAGGTTAAAGTTTTTTAAAAGTAAGTAAAACGTCAAGATCAAAGTTGTTGATATCCAAAGGAAGGTCTTGTCACAAGGATTACATATGTGAAGTATTTAAGCCCTAGCACCAACCATTCAAAAGTTATGGCCAAGGTTCAAGTTTTTCGAAAGTAGGTCAAACTCCTAGGTCAAGGTCAAAGGGTCAAAGTGGTTGCTATCCAAAGGAAGGTGATGTCACAAGGATTAAATATGTGAAGTATGAAAGCCCTAGCATCAACCATTCAAAAGTTATGGCCAAGGTTAAAGTTCTTCAAAAGTAGGTCAAACTCCTAGGTCAAGGTCAAAAGGTCAAAGTGGTTGGTATCCAAAGGAAGGTCTTGTCACAAGGAATACACATGTGAAGTTTGAAACCCCAAGCACCAACTGTTCAAAAGTTCTGGCCAAGGTTCAAGTTTTTCAAAAGTAGGTCAAACTCCAAGGTTAAGAGGTCAAAGTTGTTGGTATCCATTTAGGAAGGCCTTCACAAAGAATACACATGTGAAGTTTGAAACCCCAAGCACCAACTGTTCAGAAGTTATGGCCAAGGTTAAAGTCTCATAAAAATTTGCAAAAGTGGGTCAAACTCCAAGGTCAAGGTCAAAAGGTCAAATATGATGGTACCCAAAGAAAGGTCTTGTCACAAGGAATACACATGTGAAATATGAAAGTCATAGCTCCAACCAATCAAAAGTTATTAGCAAGGTTAAAGTTGACAACAGACAAACAGACAGACAGGACAAAAACAATCTACCCCCAGGATCTTTCGATCCGGGGGCATAAAAAAAAAACCTGTCTTCCACCCCAAAATCCGATACCTGATTGGCAAGCCCTGGAACATAACTCCATTATAAGTCAGAGCAGTTGAGATTGAGCGCTGGTCTGTAAATTCAACGAGTGCATTTCTTGTGGGTTGTGACTCACCCCCTGCCATTCTGACATACTTCACCTCCCCAACTTGAGAGAAAAAGCTCAGCAACTGTTCTGTTGTCACCTGTTTAATATAAACATTAATATAATCAAATATACTAATACACTGTAAAAACACTTCTCACAACAGCTAAAGAATATAAAAATGACAGAAATAAAAATATTGAATTAATTTATGTGGTACTATGACTAACATTTTTGGCCAAATTCCCCACATAAACAGTCCGTCTGATTTCCTCTATTTTAGCTGGGTCAGTGTTCCCTGGCAATGGCGGATACTGAGCAAGACCCAGGGCAGTCAGTTTGGGGTCATGGGTTGTAATCATTTGTGTCAGTCCAGTTCCTGTCATCTGTAATATACAGATTCAAAATAACATGAGTTATAAAACAAATGTAATAATAAAAGGTCAAACTCATCCTTTTTCTTTATTCCTATCAATTATAAAGCATCATCAATAGCACTGTTGTAAAACAAATTTATTCAATCTATGATCCTCTACAGGTTGTAAGAGATATTTTGCTTTATATACATATAGTTTTTTAATAACTTTGTGAAATATACCTTGAGTTACTATTAATGAACCACTTTAATATAAACTGGTTTTGATGACCTTTTCACTGTAATATTTATTGTACCATACCTGACTGATTACATTGCTAGGCCAGCTAGGTGTCCCAGGAATCATGCCTGCTATAGCTGAAGGTGCAATCTGCAAGGCTGTGGTTTCATCTGGAATCTTACCTGCAACAAAAATGCTCTTATGGTATTGAAATTAGTTTCACTGAGAATTTCATGTTACAGCAATAATGGTATTTTTTCACTGCTACAACTGTTTCCCTTATAAATTCCAGTTCATTGAATGAAATCTCTGTAGTTAATCTTTACTTGGGCCAAAGTTTTTTTTTCATTTGGTTTACGATTCCGCCGACCCTAATTTTCACCAATCATGAAAATAAAAATAATGTCTTTTTCCGACATATTTTTTCGGATTTTTCTCAGCTGAACTGGTGGGTTTTAAATTTTAGAATGCATCTTAGTCGAATAAGCGCTTATAAATATATGAGACCTTTACAAACATTTAGGTGACCGTAAATAAACACATGTGCAAACCAAAAATGGCGGTTCTGTCATGTAACAAGGTAATTCGTCACTGAAAGCAATGACGCACACTTAAAGAACTTTTTCTGCATGGAAAAGTGAATGAAATCTTGGATGCATGATCCCTTTCTCCAATTGCAATGTCTCAATTGGCTAAATTCATACCGTAATATTGGAGAGTTTATGCCCAACCCTGATCGACCTAGCAGACACGGTTATACCTATAGATAACAGGGATTTATCAGTGCTTTCTCAGGGGCCGAAATACGGCCCCATTTCCAATTGAAAATGAGTTCAGTTTTTCCCAATTTGGCAGTATTCTTTGCCAATTGGTGAACAATGCTTTTATTTTTAATTATCTTGAAAAAAACACAAAGTAAAATTGTCAGACTGTCTGTAATTTTCATCTATTTAACTCATTTAGCAAAGCTACAGTCATAACACATGTTTAAAAACACTGTAAAAACATCGCCAACTTTTAATCCGAATTTCCTCCGTTTTTCTAAAAAAAGAAGATATTGTGTAATTATATAGATTTATTAAGTTATTTCCACCTACTCAATTGATCTGTGAGTGAATGGTAAGGACTTTAGGCATTATTTCAGATAGAAAAATATATTTTCAATGCATTAATACATATTAAAAGAGGATTTTAGAAAATGTGTACTTAGTATAATTTTTTGCAGGAGGTTTATAATCTCCAGAAACAGATACTATATGACCTAAATTGAAATCTCATACACACATGTACTACACTAAGTTGTATAAATGCTTTACACTCATTGAAGTCCAATTTACTTTTATTAGTCTATTATTCATAATTGATCTTGTATGATGAAGATGGATCATATTTAATTGTCGTTTGGTTGCCCAAATTAGAGTTCATGCTGAAATGTTAAATGGATTACCCCTGAATACAGGATTAAAGTAACATTTTAAAATTTTTTCCAATTTCATCAAATAGCCGATAATTTATTCCCAATTCCCCAAAAATGGTGTTTCCCAAAATAGTCCCAAAATCCATGGATAATAGTTAGGCCAATTTAGTGTTGAGAGATACATCTTAGTTGAAGTAACGCTGACCGGTATTTCACTTGATAAATTCAAATGTGTATAAAACATTTGTTAATTTATAGAAGTAAATTCAATATACAAATTTTTGCAAATTTCATACTCAATTGAGATCAAAGCCCTTTGAATTACTAAGTAAATAATGAGCATTGCCTACTGTGCAGGTACATAACAAAAAATTAAAGAAGGACTTGATTGAGAAATTATTAGGCTTTTGTGCCGCAGGTTGAACATTAAATTTGATAGCTGCATGATCAAATTATTATAACCTTTATTTCAACATCAATTACTTTTGATATTGTTAAACAATTAAATTGTATTTTTCTTCAATCTAAATTTTACTTAAATTTGGATCCTGGTTTTTTGTTTGTGGGGATACCGAGGTTTATAACACGTACATCACATATCACTGAAGAGCACAAAAAGAAGTTGAACATCATGAACCAAGCACTGATTGACAAACAAAAATCAGAACTATATGTAAATGAAAATGACATTCAGTCTAAAGTTAGAAATAAATCAAAATTAAATAAAAAGAGTTATGTGATCTAGACAATAAAACTTAAAAGTACTATTGACGTGTACTATTTTTATTAAAATAAACATTGCAGGTATTTAAAAATGAAATTGTTGAATCCTAAATTATTTTTATTTTTATTTTTCGACCACCCAATGCATTTTTTTGAGACAGAAAATCGTAAACCAAAAAAATTAAAAACTTTGGCCTTGGTGATTTTTTTTAAAGTTTTAAGTAAATTTTTAAATATTTCCTTTTTGTACTTCATTTCCTTTATTGTATTGGTCAACACAAGTAGCAATTAAAAAAAAAATGCAGATATACATTTTAGGCCTAAAAAAAAATCAAAAGCCTGAAAGGCTTCAATGACGTCGAAGAAGAAAAACAATTTCAAAAGATCATTTTGAATTTGAAGATAGCAATAAGTCAAGTGAGTGACTCAGGAGACATAATAAAAAAAAATAGTTTTAAACAAAATATCACAATTACACAGTCTGGGGCCTTATGTCATGGTCCGAATGGAGCAGGGTTCGAATTGACCAGACACCGTTGAACATGTTCATGCTAAATTCTTTTCAGTCAGTTGAAGAACTATGAAGGATTTCATGAATTTATATAATATTTTTTTCTAATTGCCAATGTCAAAGCATTGTATTCGTGTTTGCATCTAAACTACAACCAAGACTCTGTTCCGTTACAATTCCGATCGAGTTATGATCGGGCGTGGTATACGGTATACTGGGAAATGAAGGAAATGGAGAAATACAGCAATACTGGTCAAAATCATTGGTTTTTAGGATAGAGTTGGTTAGAAGACTGTATAAGTGAAGCTAAGATTTAGAAATTCAATCCTTTTTTTTGTCTTGTAGTATTCGTGTTTATGTAATTTTGTAATTATTTTACCTCCTGTTGTGTTGTTTACATTACACGGTTATCGTTCCGAAATGTTATTCATGTCATTCAACGCACCCTTTCTGTAGAAATTCATCCGCAACAACCATCACGTTTTTCTTGTGTGAGAATAAAGCATAATATTGTTGTTTTGCAATAGAATTGCAGATATAATTGATGCAATTTTATTTTCAAGCTATTATTTATTTTGAGCGTTTTCAAAGTAATAGGTTTATAGCTATTGCTATTTTCTATTGCGGATGCATCGACTGACACATTCGGTCGCGTACATATCCGGTCGCGATTTCAACTGGGCGCTTGCTAGATGACGTTCGAGCTCCAAGAGCTCGACGTCATAAAAATTGTGTGTTTCAGGTAACACTGATGAAAAAATTAGGGTAGGTAGGTAGGGAATTTTTTTTTTTTGGATTTTTTTTTATTTATGACCACTGAAATGTAATGAGAATATAATTTTATATTATATTTAACTCCAACATGTTTGAAAAACATCAGACAACTAAATTTTACAGAGTTTCATATCATTTTATTCCATTTTCTCTTCATTTCAGTAAATGCGAGTGGTTATGTTCCAAATATGAGTTCTACCCTTGTCAAGTTGTGGGTACGATCCAGTGGTTTCGTTCTGAATCGAAACGATGACAGTTAATGGATACTTTAAAATTCTGTTATCAAATCTCTTCTGCAAGAGAAAACTTTCATTTTACACAAATCCGTATTCTTAATCATTAACTGATTAGGATGGTTTTAATTATTAGTCCCCTACCGGTGAAACCGGAGGGGACTATAGGTTTCCTCTGAGTCTGTCCGTCCATCTGTCTGTCTGTCTGTCTGTCTGTCCCTCTGTCTGTCTGTCTGTCCCTCTGTCTGTCTGTCAGTCTGTCCCACTTGGTTGTCCGCACTTTTTTCCTAAATGGTTGCAGATATTGAGCTGATTTTTGGTATGTGAGTGTATCTTGATGAGTTACAGATCAAGTTTGCATTTCGTTCCGCTTCATTGATTTTTGCCGGAATTACGGCCTTTTCAATTTTTACGGGTTTTCCGCAATTTTCTTCTAAACGCTTGTAGATATTGAGCTGATTTTTGTTATGTGGTTTTACCTTGATTAGTTATAGATCAAGTTTGCATTTCGTCTCGCTTCATTAATTTTTGACGGAATTATGGCATTTTCAATTCTTAACGGGAACCAGATTACACTTGCCGGTAGGGGACTAGTATTGCTAATGCAATACTCTCAGAATGCTTGTTATATATATCTATATGTTTATTCACCAATCACGGGCCCTCAGGGGGCATATACAGTTATTTCAGTATGATTATATTTAAATAATATTAAAGTATATTGTGCTATGAAAGAATATTAATCATATCTGTCATGAAGTTCCAAATAAAAGATGTACAATACCACAAGTAAGATACTCGTGAAAATGCAAGATTTGTAAGTAAACATATAATCACAATAGTCTGAAACTTGGTCAGAAATATTATATTTACATTTCGTATGCAGTTTGAATTCAGAACAATATCATCTTTATTTATACAATTCATTATTGTAATTTTGAAGCAATAATATTTTTTACCAGTGAAGGTTTTCGATATTCAAAGAAGGCTATAATTGTGTTAATGTTAATTTTCTAGTTATTGTTTACATCTTTCCAAAACATTCAAACAGGCTTTGTTTTATGAAAAAAAAACATCTAAAATATTCTATAAACACAAATTCATCAAAAATCTTTTTGAAAGATACTTTGATAGAAAATATATTCATTATTTGTGCTGTTTGTATGACAGAATCAATCTAATTGACACGTACATCTATTAAACCATATACTCTCTACTGACAGCTACCGTACACCAGTATGTTTCCTACACACCTGTGTGTTTGTACACACATGTGTATGTTGGTTCAAACGTTCACCTGTATGCTTGTATACACATTGGCTTATACATGCGCAACTCAGGTACAAAACCACGTGGGTCGAACACATAATCAAAAGGTAACAAACCAATACCATTTCAGCTATGTCACAAAACTTTTAAATTATAGAAATATCAGTGTCAAAATTATCGAAAAGATTTCCCATTCCATGCTGTCGGACCCGTCATAAAAACGCTTGCATGTTGACTTTAATATTGTTAATGTTCAATGAAAGCCTAAGCATTTTAAAGACGTTTCTAAGGAACGAGAAAAAAAATATTCTGATAAAAATGGATTTTACATAAAAATAATAGGAATTTTAATGGAATAAATACGGACATCAAAAAAATGTTAGGATCGGTACATTTTTATAGGTTAGGTCGGGTTACCCGAAACACACAATTCTTTTTTAGGCCTTAATACACTCATCTAGTAAATCTTCACATTTTTTCACTTACTGATTTACGATTTAAAAATTATCCTTACCATCCATAACCGGAACGATGATCAGGGCTCGATCAATGAAAACAGTATTTGTTAAATGAAGAGCAATCCCACTGCTTACAGAGTCATCATACTTCACATAGCAGACTTTGGTGGAAGTATCCCCCTCCGGTAATCTAATTAAAAGAAACACATTGGAAAGATCAGTCAGGGGTGAGACTGAAATCCGTCATTTTTAAAATGACGATTTTTAGTCATAAAATAAAATTTTTATTATGACTTAAACTCATCATTTTTAAGAAAATGATGAAAAACAGTCATAAAAATTTAGAGTGTTTCTAGAATACTGAGTTACCTCTCTTTGAAAAATGTTAGATCCACCAACCGAAAAAAGGACAAAAAACATCGTAAACAAACTTCATTTCTCTAATACAGTTGACTACAATACTAGTTATGTTGACAGTACAAATTTCCCAAGCAAAAAAAAGAGTGGAAGAGTTATTTGTCAATTTAATTGCATTAAATAGGAAAGAAGACGAAATTGATGATATTCCGTCTTTTTTCAAAATGGAGGGTCAGGGTGCACCGAAATATCTCACTTGTTTTATGGGGCGCACTACTTTTTTATGGCTTTAACTTTTTGTTGAGACTTTTCGCTTCAAGTACGTATTCTTCCAGATGGTGTACTATTAGTTTTTATAGGGGTAAAAGACATCTAAAAATGGCGAATTAGTTCTACCAAAATTCGACATTTTACCGCTAAATAATAACTTTCACCTTCCATGTTGATGTTCTAACGCACGTGGTCGGCAGTAATTAGTGACCCGGATGAAATGAAACTTGCGTAAACACTCTTGTTTCAGCGGTGAATTCAAATTTTGCTTTTACGTAACCAGGATAGAAGAATGAAGTTGAAAAAGAAAATATGACAATAGTAAGTCATATTGACAAAAATGACGAAAATACGTAGTTAGTAAACATGACGATTATCCATCATTTTTCAGAAATGACGGATTTCAGTCTCACCCCTGACTGAAGACAGACATAATTCATTTAGCAGTCAATAAAAATCATTTTAACATATTAACGCCCAGGCAGAGGGGAGTCTTGCTCTGTAATACATTAAAGTTTATATCATCAAGTTGAATCACAAGTTGAACGTTAAATTTACATAAGATTATCTAAAAAGACCCTTTAAAGAAATAATTGATCTTTGACTTACTCGTTTGATGGATACATTTTACATTCATCTATGCGCCCCAAATATCCAAACAACGTCTTCATCTGGTCTTTGGTGGCATTTGGCGCGATGTTGGTGACTTGTATCACCCTTGTTGTTATTTTTTCCGACATTTTTGTTTTTGGTTGGATAGAAGCTAGTTGTTACAAAGTACTCAATGTGAAACCGTCAACGGTCAAAAGAAATTCAAAACGTGAGCCAAACGAGCAAGATGGCGTCCGCAGAATTGTACTCAATAGTAACTCGTACAACTATTATTCGCACTCTTCATTAACGCTGCAGTTCCCTTTTTAATTTTTTTTTTAATGACATTGCATTACAATAATAATTAAATTCTTACAATTGCAAGCCATTATATATGGAATTCAATATACGACAGCCAACTGCTTACTGCCAACTGCTCCCTGCTTACTGCCAACTGCTCACTGCTTACTGCCAACTGCTCACTGTTTACTGCCAACTGCCACTGCTCATAGATGATATTGCCTGTTTTGTTCTTTAATATCTTTAATACCCATGCTTAATTGAATAAACCCTATGATAGATAACAATAATATTAAGGTTCATCGATACTCTGATAAGAGAGATAACTCTTAATGTTATAAATGTCTATTCCTTTATAATCTTGTCGAGTTGAACATGTTGAGGTGTCTTTTTTGTCCAATTTTGCCCCCCCAAGCTATGCTATAATCGTTTGTATTTTACTTAAAAAATACATTTCTTTTGGAAAATCATAAGAGTTAAAGAAACATTTTTGATGAGTGAGCAGAGGGTTTATGAACCTTAATTACAAAATTTTTTAATTTTTAAATAGGGAAGGCAAGGAAAGAATAAATAGGAAAATGAAGGCTTAAATACAAAACATCTAATTCCCACATTTCCTTGCAGACAAATAATTCAATAGATTTTTGACGGGGGATATTAAAGGCTTAAATATATATGTCAAAAGGGGGGGGGGCAAACTTTTAGTAGGATCTTGGGTAATATTTGTTGGTATATGCATTTATATCAGAAATACTAATAACTAATCATAAAGGCCTTTTACTTTATGTAAAAACAGCTGATCTCAGGCAAGGAAAAGCAATTTCAGTGCGGGGGGGGGGGGGCACAACCCTACGAAAGCCTATTAGAATCAATCTATGGAGAAAAAAATTTTAAAAGCCGTTTTAACACCTTTCCGAAAAGGCGTTAATACGCCTTTCCAAAAGGCTTTATTACGCCTTTTCAAAAAGCGTTTTTACGCCTTTTCAAAAGGCGTTTTTGCGCCTTTTCCAAAGGTGTTACTATGCCTTTTGAAGAGCCATTATTATGCCTTTGACAGGTCCGTGCTTTTGAAAGGGGGGGGGGGCAGTCTCCAAAAAAATTGACAAGCAAACTAAAAACAAGAAACAAAACAACACCCCCCACCCCCCGAAAAAAACCTTAACTGCCTCAACTCGAAGGGGGAGGGTGTCTTTTTCTAACTTTTCCGTAAAAGTTTTTTTAAATGCAATAATTTGTCAGAATTTAACCATACTGCAACAAAATGTTCAGGAACCAGGCAGCCAATAAATGAATTTTTATATTTAAACTATAGCAAGACTATTCTCCCAAAAAGTGGGGTGAGGGAGCCCCCCCCCCCCCCACTCGAACTCGTACTACCGGCCTGTTTGAAAAAGCATTATATCCAAAAATGGGAAGGCGTTATTTTATTAATAAATATATGAAAGACTGAATCTTTATTCATTCAAGATTTAAAAGTATTTTCTATATTCCTGCACATCTCGCAGACAACTGTTTGCATGCGTATTAAGAGAAGTCAACGCTCTGCTTGTGAAAATCCAGGATATATATTCAGATGCAGCTTGGGGCTTTGCTGGCCATGTATTAAGAATTAAAACACGTCAAATTTGAAAACATTTTTCTGTCCTCTTGGAAAAAAGCAGGCAAACTATTTGCATGGGTAAAATGAGCAATAAGCCTTCAACCAAATTTGTGAAATCCATGACCCCTCGTAGAGGTGTCTGGCATCAGAGAAGGACTAAGTTGGTTTAGCATTAAAATATATTACACATTTAAAAATCTTTTTTCCTGGAAATCTAATTACAATATGCTTAAATTATTTTTTTCAGAAATTAGCCCTATATTTAATTGTGAAATTCAAGACCAGAGGGTAAGATTTCAGCCCCCGAGGTGGGCTAACTTAGTCATGTATTGAAAATAAAAGAGTATTATAATAACGCCTTTTTGAAAGGCATAATAACGCCTTATGAAAAGGCGTAATTACGCCTTTTTTCGCGTTATTACGCCTTTTTGAAAGGCGTTATAACGCCTTTTAAAATTTTTTCTTCATAGATTGATCCTACTGGGCTTACGTACGACCCAACACAATTCCCTTGACAAGAAATAAAAAAAGTCACAGGCGTCTTTATTGAGGGAGCACTACTGTATAGTGTATGTATTGTTGGAAAGAAGATGGGCGTGTTTGGCGTGTGATCTGCAGGAATAAGGCGTACGAAACATTTTTAGTTTAAATGTCTACAATTTGGTCGGTTGACCACAGCTGGACATACATTACAAAGTTACGCACATGGGAAAATGTTACGTTCAGTTTGAAATAGTTTGCCAAATTTAATATATCAGTCCGCTTATCTTAATAATTACTACATCTAAAACTTAGTAACGCTTCACATAAATAACAAGCATTCTGAGAGTATTGCATTAGCAATACTAGTCCCCTACCGGCAAGTGTAATCTGGTTCCCGTTAAGAATTGAAAATGCTATAATTCCGTCAAAAATTAATAAAGCGGGACGAAATGCAAACCTGATCTATAACTAATCAAGGTAAAGCTACATACCAAAAATCAGCTCAATATCTACAAGCTTTTAGAAGAAAATTGCGGAAAACCCTTAAAAATTGAAAAGGCCGTAATTCCGGCAAAAATCAATGAAGCGGAACGAAATGCAAACTTGATCTGTAATTCATCAAGATACACTCACATACCAAAAATCAGCTCAATATCTGCAAGCGTTTAGGAAAAAAGTGCGGAAAACCAAGTGGGACAGACTGACAGACAGACAGAGGGACAGCTAGACAGACAGACGGACAGACAGACAGACAGACAGACGGACGGACAGACGGACGGACAGACTCAGAGGAAACCTATAGTCCCCTCCGGTTTCACCGGTAGGGGACTAACAAGCATTCTGAGAGTATTGCATTAGCAATACTAGTCCCCTACCGGCAAGTGTAATCTGGTTCCCGTTAAGAATTGAAAATGCCATATTTCCGTCAAAAATTAATGAAGCGGGACGAAATGCAAACTTGATCTATAACTAATCAAGGTAGAGCCACATGTCAAAAATCAGCTCAATATCTACAAGCGTTTAGAAGAAAATTGCGGAAAACCCTTAAAAATTGAAAAGGCCGTAATTCCGGCAAAAATCAATGAAGCGGAACGAAATGCAAACTTGATCTGTAACTCATCAAGATACACTCACATACCAAAAATCAGCTCAATATCTGCAAGCGTTTAAGAAAAAAGTGCGGAAAACCAAGTGGGACAGACTGACAGACAGACAGAGGGACAGACAGACAGACAGAGGGACAGACAGACAGACAGAGGGACAGACAGACGGACGGACAGACTCAGAGGAAACCTATAGTCCCCTCCGGTTTCACCGGTAGGGGACTAATAAACACATATAGGGTATAGTTAAATCCAATTACAAGTACATACTTGTATATATTAAAGTATCAGTAGGTTGGAAGAATTGCTTTCGCTTTCGGTGCAACAGAACCAGAATTTATCTATTTGAAAATAAATCAGTTCATAAAATTAAACTGACAAAAGAATTGATTGTTTGTACAAAAAAAAAAAAAAAAAAAAAAAAAAAAAAAAAAATAGTTACGCTCCATGCGAGGATCGAACCAAAAATATTTCTTTTTTATTGCACTGGACGGGTAACGCATACAACTGAGCCATCACCGCTACACACACTTCAAGGTTTTTAAAGCGACAATGAAGCACCGCATTTAAACATTGGAATTTTTTTTGGAAAAAGTTCATTTTTTATCGTTTCTGGGTCTTCTCTCCATTTTTTACAAATGTTTGTTAGTTTCTTTGAATTAAAATGCACACAAATAACGTTTCAAAATCATGGAGAGATGACCCAGAGATAGCAAATCTTTAGAAAAACGTGTTTAAAAATGTAACATTTTGTACCAAATGACTCATCTAGCCAACTTTCAAGTTCTTTTTTAGCAAATCAAAATATCATATCGGGAAAATATTTCCCTTTCCTATTTCACAGGAACCCGATACATCAAAAGAATGCTAAAATTCCATGTGACAGATCAATGTAATTTTCACTTTTCAAGTGCGCCCAGGTTCCTGCCGAATGCCAATCAAAAGCGCCCTCGTTCTTTAGTGGGAAACCTCCCCACCCCACCCCCACGAATATTTTTACAGATCTAACATTAGCCATTAAAACGATTTACATAAGACACATATAAAAATTCCCAAATAGAGGTACTTTTCCTAGGGTAAAAAGAAACACCGAAAGATATTGTTAGATATTTTACACTAGGCAAAAGTTATGTTATTATAATTTTCAGTAATATTTCTAGTATAAATACGTATACATATAGTAATACCAACAAATGTTACTCAAGACCCTTTTAAAAGTTTGCTCTTTTGTCGTATGTGAACCCACCCACCCTTTTTCCCGCCTCATAAAAAGCTACCAAATTATTTGCCTGCAAGGAAGTGCAGAAATTAAATGTTTTGTTTTTAGGAGGAAATACTCCTTCTTCCGATTTCCTCCTTCCTCACCTTTGCAGTTTGAAAATTCCTATATCCGCCAAATTTTGTTATTGTAAGAACTACGCAAGCTAACTCTCGATTCCCGCCTACATTTTCCATCCATTTAAATCAATATAAATGGCAATTTGGACATTGAAACTTGTTTGAATACAAAGAAAAGTTCATTAAGACTAAGTACTGATTTTAAAAACCAGTGACAAAAAGTTAATTGCTCTTATTTACAATTCCTTTCATAAGGGGGTAGAAAATTTTATCAATTGAAATCAGGCTAAAAACATCACCAGATTTTCAAATACTCATGGAAATGGATAAATGACTCTTAGATATCACCGTACGTTTAACTTATGTAAAATTCAACATATGAGATTGATAAAGTGATTCCCCTTGGAATATGTAGAGTTGTTTAATGCATGTACTAACCAACTAAAAGTGACCTTGGATCCCCCCCCCCCCCTAGAAAACGCGGATCCGTGTTAAGTTGGTATGAAAAGTCATAGATATGAAGATTTGACGCATAGGAAGCCACCCCAACCCCCCACCCCTACCACCACCACGAAATAGATTTTTCACGTTTTGGAAAGGAGATGATACTGACGATATAATTCATACGCACGACTTTAGAATCAATACTATACTAATAAAGGCTTCAATTAAATAAAAAGACAATGATTCGCCAAACTATTTTGAGAATCAGGGTCTGTAATGACAAGTTCATACTGATTTAAACTGAAAGGAGATGTAGGAGGGAAGTGGGAAACAGGGGAAGGTGTGTAAGAACAGGGATGCAGGAGGGGGTGAGAAGTTGGTACTGGTGGAAGTAGTAGGGAAAGGAGGAAAAAAGGAAGGAAAAGCTAGAGATTTGAAAGTGGTGATGAGAGCCTGGAGAAAGGTGAATACCCCTCCAATGCACCCTCTTTTCCTGCGTATATTCCAACAATCATCCAGTAAGCAGTATCATTCGAGTTAAAGCTAAAACAAACTGGACTTGAGCAATTTTTTTTATGACAGTATGACACATGCAGGATGTCTGAAGGACTTTCAAGTTAAAGATTACTTGATGCGAATTAGTAACAAGGAAGATAGAACGTATATCTTTCAACTTGCCAAATAAAAAAACCCCTTGTGAACAAGATATACTGCGACACAAAAATGATTCTCGGAAGGAATGAAATATGGTGATAACGAACAGTGTTCAAGCTCAAAATTCCATTGAAACAATACAAATCGGGGACAGAGCAAACAGGGACCTCTAAAAGCATCAGAGATGGGATCAGGTGCCATGGAGGAGTAAGCATCCTCTGTCGAACGATCACATCCGCCGTGTGCTCATTGTCATGATCGGGAAAAACGGAAAAATCCGTAGACGATTCAGGGTGTAAATAACAATTAGTATTAGTGTGAAAAACGTCAGTCGGCATTCGACTTAATGATAGATTGTATTTGCTGGCAATGTCGTATCGACCATAGAACTTGCTAAATAAAGGCTTTAAACGTTACTATAGATATTCTTGTTTCATCAACTTGTTTGTGAATAGCTTGCCTCGTTTTAGAAATCGTTCGTACGTAGAGCATGCTCTTGTGTATCGAATCAACTGGGTGACATAAACCCCATATGTAGGTGATAAGGGTGTATTGCTACATAAGCAAGGGAAGTTGACGATAGAAAGTTGAAATCATCATGCACGTTTATCATAAAGTTTTGTTGTTAGGTTACCATTAACGTCTTTTTCTTGTAAAATATCCAAATATGAATGATACAGGGAAAATCCATCATGCGTTAGACTCTGTGGTATCTTTTATTTCAAGTTCACTGGGATATATCTATGAATAGATGAATATATGAATAGAAGTAACTACTGTTAATTGATGATACGTCGTCGATATATCTAAATGTAGAGTTGAAGGTCACAAGTGTTTCCTTTGAATAAATTCTGCTTCATATGAATACAAGAATATAGGTCTGCTAATAACAGGGCGCAATTGGTACCCATGGAAATTCCGACAGATTATTCGAAGACTTGATCTCCAAAAAACTACATAGATATTGTCAATCAGAAACTCAAGCATCTTTTTCAGAGTACTTGTGTGTACCAATCATAATGTTTTTAAAACAAAATAATTTTGCAAATGACCAATGACAATGAAAGTAAATTTACGAGTTCCATTTTTATTGAAAAAGCAGCTGTCTATGATGTCAAAAAGCCTGGACTTTAATTTATCATGAGGAATGGTTTTATAAAGTGTTAAAAAGTCGTACGTTTTGATGTTATTGATTTTGGTAAAATTTTGAGAAATCAGATTTTCTAAAAGTTCCTTGGAGTTTTTAAGTATCAACATCTGATTTACAGCACTTATTGAATATATCGTATTATTGTACAGTACTCCTGAAGTTTCTCCTTCACTGCTGTTAATATTTTAGTGAGGAGTAAAGAAGGAGGCTTGGTAGGACATTTACTGGAACCTGCTATATATCTTTGTCTGTAAGGATTTTTTTTGAAGTTTAGGGATCCAGTATAGGCATGGTAGTTCAAATTCATTGTAATTGTTGGGAATATTAAAAAATATTTAAAACTGACATATTATTTTGAAGAATTTTCTCCTTAGAAACGGAGCTATAGGTGTAAGTTGGATTACCACTCGCATAATTAAATCCTAGTTCCTCTAAAATACAATTAAAATAATGAGCTTACAAACATAGACCGTGTTGTTACCTGCTTTGTAAGCTGGGGCCAGCACAAAATGATCGTGTAAACTATCTAATTCATTTTCACTTCTGAATTATGGAAGACAGAAGGATCGACGGTTTTCATATTGCCCTTCAATCGCTTAATGCACTCAGATAAAGGGGAGAAAAGGAATATGTTCAGTTCCAGTAAAGCATAAGGCCCAGGGGGAGTGCACAGGCATGGGCAAGAATACCAGCTAAGAAGATTTTGAATACTGAAGCCAAAGAATGTACAAAATGACTAATCAAAGAGACTGAACAAAAAGAGGAAGTAAAACTCAAGAAAGATCTCATTGAAGTCACTGAAGGTTTTCTGGGATATAAAGAAAATTGAGAGTGAGAGACTAGTAAATGACAAGAAGGACTATCGATTTTAAATAAAGAAAAGAAACAGGTAGATGACATATATAAGAGACTCAACTGTCCAGTACCTGCAAATCCAATGTACATTCAACAAGCAGGAGAAATCATAAAAATGGAAAACGGTGTCCCCACTTAAATAGGGAATCGGAAAGGAGAATAGGACAGCGGAACCACACATTATTCCAGTAGAAACAAGGCAGACATCTAGATTACATATTTTGTCCACTCATATTTTATTTCTAGGATCTGATAGAAGTACACGCCACGTTCACTTGACTGGAAAAGCAGTCTTATTAAAACCAGCCCCTTTTCTTTTCACTAGAGTGAAAGGAGAAGGGGGCTGGTTTTAAGGGTTTAATCAGACTGCTGGAAAAGGGGACTTATTTACTAAGATGCCAAAAAAGACACCCCTGTAATTGCTCTTTGAAAGGCTTCAAAAGACCTTAAATTTACTCGGCACTCAGGGCCATTGAGAAGTGAGGGTTCTTTAACGTGCCAACGCCTGCCGTGACATGGGGCCTCAGTTTCTAAGGTCTCATCTGAAGGATCCGCAGCTTTCACTTCAAAGAGCCGAGCACTTAGCGACGGAACAGTCGCTACCTATTTTTTATCGACGTAGATCAGTCGCGGCGTGATTTAAACACAGACCTTCCGATCACGGAGCGAGCGCTCTAATAAGGACTTTAATTGTTAGTAAAAAAAAAAAAAGCAAAAATTCTTCAATTTAACTTAGTTTGCGTACTATCAAGTGAACAAATATTCTCCATTTTTATTTAAAAACGTTTAACCTCAGTTATGAGCTACAAAGAGCTCGACAGGGAATTGATCAGTGTCTTAGTAATAGTAAATACGAGAATATCTTAATACTCAAAATTTGCAAATTGTGTGATTTTATTCAAATTTTATTTTGGAACTTGGAAATTTGAAAACGAAGATAAGAAACTTCAAATTAAACGTCTGTTGTCAGTACTATTGTTTTAAGGGCAAAGTTCTACAGTTTCAAGTACAGTATCTAAATCCCTCGTTTCATTATGAATTTTAATAAGATTTTAAAGATACAAGAAAACAGTTTATAGCAATGAAATTCTAAGGATAATATATATATAAAAATATATAATAAAAATATGACAGAATCAGAGACAATCAGATAATCTACTTTTCAAACATTGTTTAATATACAAAAATGAATTTAATCAATGAAGACATTGATGACACAAAATTTTAATTTCATAAAATGTCTCATTAATTATACATGTTATATAAAACGACATTAATGTTCATATCAAGAAGGCACGTGTCCTTACTCGTCTCAGAACACGAGCCAAACTGTATATTATTCCTAAGTTCAAACCAAATTTATTGATATATCCTTCTCCGAGTAGTGCTGGCGAACCACTTTTATCTTAACGATGGAATAGAATCGTCAACCAGATAACTTCGTTCTCTAACCTTCCCCAATTATAATAACATAAAATCATTGATAACACAATGATCATACATATATATGTTTTTTATGCCCCGGATCGAAATATCCCGGGGGTATATTGTTTTTGTCCTGTCTGTCTGTTTGTCTGTTTATCTGTTTGTCTGTCTGTTGTCATATTTAACCTTGCCCATAACTTTTGATTGGTTGGAGCTATGACTTTCATATTTCACATGTGTATTTCTTGTGACAAGACCTTTCTTTGGGTACCATCATATTTGACCTTTTGACCTTGGAGTTTGACCCACTTTTGCAAAATTTTATGAGACTTTAACCTTGGCCATAACTTCTGAACAGTTGGTGCTTGGGGTTTCAAACTTCACAAGTGTATTCTTTGTGACAAGGCCTTCCTTTGGATACCAACAACTTTGACCTTTTGACCTTGACCTAGGAGTTTGACCTACTTTTGAAAAAACTATAACCTTGGCCATAACTTTTGAACAGTTGGTGCTTGGGGTTTCAAACTTCACATGTGTATTCCTTGTGACAAGACCTTCCTCTGGATATCAACCCCTTTGACTTGACCTTAGAGTTTGACCTACTTTTGAAAAATTTTAACCTTGGCCATACATGTAACTTTTGAATGGTTGGAGCTAGGGCTTTCATACTTCACACATGTAATCCTTGTGACAAGACCTTTTTTTGGATACCAACCACTTTGACCTTTTGACCTTGACCTAGGAGTTTGACCTATTTTTGTAAAACTTTAACCTTGGCCATAACTTTTGAATGGTTGATGCTAGGGCCCCTATACTTGACATATGTAATCCTTGTGACATCACCTTCCTTTGAATACCAACCACTTTGACCCTTTGACCTTGACAAAGAAGTTTGACCTACTTTCGAAAAACTTTAACCTTGGCCATAACTTTTGAACCGTTGGTGCTAGGGCTTTCTTACTTCACATATGTTATCCTTGTGACAAGACCTTCCTTTGGATACCAACAACTTTGACCTTGACGTTTTACTTACTTTCAAAAAACTTTAACCTTTGCCATAACTTTTGAACAGTTGCAGCTAGGGTTTCAAATTTCACAGGTATATTCCTCGAGACAAGACCTTTCTTTGGGTACCAACATTTTTTATCTTTTGGCCTGGATTTTGACTTGCATTTGAGAAACTTTAACCTTCGCCACAAGCTGTCATAAGGGGATATCAGTGTTTCACAAACACATCTTGTTTCTTTATATTCATGTCATCATGTGAATTGTTTCCTTTTTCATAATTTTTATAAAAGTATATTACATTGTGAATTGTAAATACCCCTTTCATTTCCAGATATTTGAAGAAAATCCTTCAAACTACATTGTATATATCGTTATATGCATACAGTTAATTTTCTTTCCGCTTTAAAGTTAGATCATGTAATTGATTTTCCTTTTATTGTACATAAAATTGACCTTAAAATTTGTTTGTCTCTTTTTAGGGCAAAAATTGTGCATTACAGAAAAAATAGTGTTATAATTATAAAATATGCAAATTACTTACTTACTTATGTCAAAAATTCATGTTACTATATGGTTTGTTTTCCTGTGTTGATTCCCTTTGTGGGTTTATGTCTGTGTAATGATGTTGTTCTAGAACAGGTATATTTGTCTTTTCGTAATTGGTTTCTTTTGTAGGGGATTTTCTCCTGCAGAGACAACACAAGATACTTATTTAAATGTAAAATTTAAATACGTACTTGCAGTTTAGTTTTGTTTTTAAGGGCTACGCAGCCAGGAAAAATTAACAAATTACCTGAAAAAAACTTTGACAATGAAAATAAAAGGGGGGGGGGATGTCCAAACTCGAAAATCCTATATCATAGAGGAAGGGGGAGATTTCAACTTCCTTTCACAACAAAATTTTATTAATACTTTGCCATATTAACGTGATTTAATTATAATACAACAAAAAGAGGGGGCGGGGGTCCAGTCTTTCAATGAACATTTTCTATAATAAAAGATTATGTTTGGATACCACGTGCCTGCGGATTTATTATAAAACAGGTATGGAGCTAAATAAGTTTGTAATCGAGATGTGTATATTGGTGAGTTCTCTAAAAAATAAATCATATAGAAAAAAAATCATACACGATTGAAAACAAATATTTTTTTAAAATAAGGGAATGGCAATTGTGTTTTAATACCTTTTAAGGAATGTTATTAAAATAAAAAGAATGAGCACGAAAGCGAAGCTGCTTCCTACAAACACTCCAATCGTGGCACTGGATACAGAACAAAGTCTAGGTGCAGCTGTGTCTTCTAAAAGTGTAAAAAAAAAAAAAAAAAAAAAAAAAAAAAAAACAAACAAAAACAAAACAACAACAACAACAACAACAACTTGTTTTAATCTATGTAACGTTACTACATCTATGATCACGATTATAATAATTAATTTTGTAGTATTCAAAATAGGGGCCTGTTTTCCGGATTGTTAAATGAAAAATAAATTAATAAAAGTTTGAATCTACTTTAAATAAACTTAAAAGTTGTTAAAACTGACGCACCACACTTATATACATAAAAATTTATGTACACAGGTGTGGTGCGTCTAGTTTTATGTATATAAGTGTGGTGCGTCTGTTTTAAACGTGATTTTTCTTGACAGAAAGTGTCAGAATCTTTATTTTAACAACTTTTAAGTGTATTTAAAGTAGTTTAAAATTTTATTAATTTATTTACATTTAACAATTCGGAAGACAAGCCCCTATGGTTTCAATCATTTTGTTTTCCATACAGTGTTGAATAACATTCATTGTAGACCATTTACATTTATAAAGAATAACTTGTAAAATTATCACATGAATAACAAACACTCATACCTACGCAAGTAGGAAGTACTGTAATATTAAATCTGTTGGTATCGCCGCACACGGCACTGGTGATTCCGCGAAGGCGGAAGCCGGACTCGCAATGAAAGTGTATCTCCTCATCGTAACGGTACTCTTCTTTGAAATTTGTTATATTTAACATTTCACTTACATAAGGTCTATGACAACTTATATCTGAAAAAAAAACCCAAATACAACATTTTGAAATGTTATTCGCTGTATCATTTACAAATAATGGATATTGAAAAATTAATGGTTTGAAAAATGGTTGCTAAAATTAAGACCATGAAGTTACGTACATGTGAAGACTTTGCAAGACGCTTATTTCACTTCAAGAATGATATAGTCTAAGACAGATCTAGATTAACTTTCCTTTAATGATACTTTAGTTTTCAAATTGGTTTTGAATGGATTTTACGGTGCTCGTCATTTGTATTGTTTAATTTTCCTGATTTAAAAGAAAATGTTGCAATTTATTATTGTTGTACTATAACTAGAAAGGAGCTTTTATCTTATGTGACCTCATATTAAATAAATATATATATATATAATATATATATTAATATATAAGGATGTATATTTTATCAAATGTACTTCGGACTTTTGTATACTGGCTACAACGGTGTCCTTCCCATCCATCAATACAACCTAGACAACTTCCGGTCACTATATGACAATTCCCTTCCTGACAGTTGACTGGACATGGTATGTTGCACTTTTCTCCATATACCCCAGGTTCATTATAACCTTATGTCATGTGAAGAGAAATTTAAGTCATACAGTGGTTTGCTTACATTTACAAGAAAACAAAATAGTTCATTTCTTGATTGACGTTCAGATCAATGATTCTACATTGACAAATATAAAGATTAATCTATTCACCATAGATCTGTACTTCACAAAGATCTGCTATTGTTTCTGTTGGTCTTGATCCTTGGGGAACAATTACTCCATCACCTCTTTCCTTATAATATGTTACGTACCGTCCATGTTGGATACATACGATGGCCGATAACGGCCGCCACATCACAACTTAACTTACTGCCTTGTGTACATGTAAAATTGAACAATTTAGCACAGACATAATACACAAAAACCTTTGTTGGTAAATGTACATGTACAAATTGACAAATTCTACTATGTACAAAATGCACAGAAACCTTTGTTGCTTTTTGTGCAGAGAAATTGTCAAATTGACGAAAATGACACTTTCTAACAAAGAACCTTCTGATTGACATATTTATGTTGATTTTGAACTTTGATAAGATAATTGAAATCATGTGCAATTCCAAGCCGTAAACTTTCCAAGCGCAATTCCCACACAATCCTGATAGATGCTGAACGAAGGAATCATTCCAAATGTAAGTAAAAATATCGAGTTAAATATTATGTGAAATTCTAAATAACAAAAATACGAAAATATTGTTTACATCGGAATGTACAAATTGAAACAAGTCTTCAAAGAAACTATTCGTCATTGATTAAAGAAAAATTTAAATCTATAAAAATTAATCTGATGCCAATATGTTTTTTAAAAATATTTTTTTAAAGAATTAAGCTATTGTTTAATATTGTATATTACCCTGGAGTATTTATCATACTGCAGGTCACATATACCAATTCGAAACTTAGATGATGAAGCTGGCACTGTTATATATTTTCCTGTACCTTGTGACAGTTCTCTGACGCTCCATGATTTGCGTATGTTTACCGTGTATTGTTTTTAGCTCACCTGAGCTGAAAGCTCAAGTGAGCTTTTCTGATCACCCGTTGTCCGTCGTCCGTCCGTCTGTCCGTCTGTCCGTCCGTCTGTAAACTTTTCACATTTTAAACTTCTTCTCAAGAACCACTGGGCCAATTTTAACCAAACTTGGTACAAAGTATCCTTGGGTGAAGGGGAGTGTAAATTGTTAAAATAAAGGGCCAAGTCCCCTTACAAGGGGAGATAATCAAGAAAAGACAAAAATAGGGTGGGGTCATTAAAAAATCTTCTTCTCAAGAACCACTGGGCCAGAAAAGCTGAAACTTATGTGGAAGCATCCTGGGATAGTGTAGAATCTAAATTGTTAAAATCATGACCCCCGGGGGTAGGGCGGGGCCACAATAGGGAATCCAAGTTTTACATTGAAATACATAAGAAAAATCTTTAAAAATCTTCTTCTCAAGAACCACTGGGCCAGAAAAGCTGAAACTTATATGGAAGCATCCTGGGGTAGTGTAGATTATAAATTGTTCAAATCA
Source organism: Saccostrea echinata (assembly GCF_033153115.1). Classification (NCBI taxonomy): domain Eukaryota; kingdom Metazoa; phylum Mollusca; class Bivalvia; order Ostreida; family Ostreidae; genus Saccostrea; species Saccostrea echinata. The sequence goes on along the minus strand of NW_026889771.1, from coordinate 1,032,164 downwards.
TGACCCCCGGGGGTAGGGCGGGGCCACAATAGGGAATCCAAGTTTTACATTGAAATATAAAGGAAAAATCTTAAAAAATCTTCTTCTCAAGAACCACTGGGCCAGAAAAGCTGAAACTTATATGGAAGCATCCTGGGGTAGTGTAGATTATAAATTGTTCAAATCATGACCCCCCGGGGTAGGGCGGGGCCACAATAGGGAATCCAAGTTTTACATTGAAATATATAGGAAAAATCTTTTAAAATCTTCTTCTCGAGAACCAATGTTCCAGAAAAGCTGAAACTTATATTGAAGCATCCTGGGGTAGTGTAGAATCTAAATTGTTCAAATCATGACCCCCGGGGGTAGGGCGGGGCCACAATAGGGAATCCAAGTTTTACATTGAAATATAAAGGAAAAATCTTTAAAAATCTTCTTCTCAAGAACCACTGGGCCAAAAATACTGAAACTTATATGGAAGCATCCTGGAGTAGTGTAGATTCTAAATTGTTCAAATCATGACCCCCCGGGGTAGGGCGGGGCCACAATAGGGAATCCAAGTTTTACATTGAAATATATAGGAAAAATCTTTAAAAATCTTCTTCTCAAGAACCACTGGGCCAGAAAAGCTGAAACTATATGGAAGCATCCTGGGGTAGTGTAGATTATAAGCTGTTCAAATCATGACCCCCGGGGGTAGGGCGGGGCCACAATAGGGAATCCAAGTTTTACATTGAAATATATAAGAAAAATCTTTAAAAATCTTCTTCTCAAGAACCAATGGGCCAGAAAAGCTGAAACTTATGTTGAAGCATCCTGGGGTAGTGTAGATTATAAATTGTTCAAATCATGACCCCGGGGGTAGGGCGGGGCCACAATAGGGAATCCAAGTTTTACATGAAATATAAAGGAAAAATCTTAAAAAATCTTCTTCTCAAGAACCACTGGGCCAGAAATACTGAAACTTATATTGAAGCATCCTGGAGTAGTGTAGATTATAAATTGTTCAAATCATGACCCCCGGGGGTAGGGCGGGGCCACAATAGGGAATCCAAGTTTTACATTGAAATATATAGGAAAAATCTTAAAAAATCTTCTTCTCAAGAACCACTGGGCCAGAAAAGCTGAAACTATATGGAAGCATCCTGGGGTAGTGTAGATTATAAATTGTTCAAATCATGACCCCCGGGGGTAGGGCGGGACCACAGTAGGGAATCCAAGTTTTACATTGAAATATATAGGAAAAATCTTAAAAATCTTCTTCTCAAGAACCACTGGGCCAGAAAAGCTGAAACTATATGGAAGCATCCTGGGGTAGTGTAGATTATAAACTGTTCAAATCATGACCCCCGGGGGTAGGGCGGGGCCACAATAGGTATATTAAAAGGGGGGAAATCTGGTAAAGAACAGCATGGCCAAAGTTACTCAGGTGAGCGATGTGGCCCATGGGCCTCTTGTTTGATATCTTTTTAGATATGATTAGTTTAATTTTAAAGAAAATCTTATCAAAATTATGAATTTTATAGGTAGTGCTTTTCCCAATGCATCATCCTTGCGATATCAAAATGAAGACGATGATCGACAACATCATATACTCTGTAGAGAAAACGTTTTTGTTGAGCCAGATGGAGGCTGGCAAGTTCCTGGTCGTATTTATCTTGTTGTAAACCTTGTAACCGGTGAGTATTTGTATATATTGAATATGCGCACGTGCATGTTTGGTACGTTGACCATGCTTACTCACAATTATATTTGTCCACCAAAAACTGTTTACTGCAGTAAAAATGAAACACTATCTAAGGTACAATTAATAAATGCTCTATTTAAACAGAGAGTTTAATTCGAATTAAAATAAATACTAAGAATAAGTTGATGCAGAAACTCCGAAAATGAAACGCAAATTACCAAAATACTGGCACGTCTCTAAAAAAGGTAATGATAGCGACGCAATATTTCTCTGAATTATCTTTTGTTTCAAATATATAGACAGAATAAGAATCTTAAAGTGAAAATTTGTAATTGTGAGTAGATATGACTAAAATTATATTTTACTTTAGTAATTAGTAATAATACTTTAATTGGAGTAAAATAATTTGTGAGTTAGAACTGTAACACACGAAACTAGAAACAAGAATCGATAAAAAAAAAAAAAAATAAATAACCAGTGACCTGAAAATGTCAGCCACGGGGCAGATTTTGCCTTGATTTAATTTTGTTATAGACAAAAGATGCTGAGTGAAATTAAAACATCTAACTTAGGTCAGATTTATCAGTGATCTGACACACACACACACTATATATATATATATATAGAGAGAGAGAGAGAGAGAGAGAGAGAGAGAGAGAGAAAGGGAAAGCTATTATGACATTGACATTACATTTCATTTGTAATATTACCAGAATTACTAATTCACAGATTGTTTTCGACATTATGATACAGTAGTAAAAAGCTGTAATAGTTGGTTCTTTTTTGACAGAGATCTAACATAGAAATTTGGACCGTTATATAGTATCCCAGTGGAAATATTTACATTCAATTAGTTTATCAATGAAGATATCTTTTGATGATAAATTTATTATTATTATAAGCAAGAAATTGAGTAAGCATTTCTTTCAGGTAAACGTATCTGTAAATTCTATTTAAATTATAGAGTTTTTCTGTGTGAGATAGTTGTGCGGGTCGCTGATAAATCCGACCTATGTTAGATGTTTTCATTCCATTTTGCATCTGCCGTCTAACAAAATGAAGTCACGAGCACAAGCTGCCCCCTTTGTTGACATTTTTTAATGCTGAATTTCATTCCATTGTTTCTCGTTTTACACATACCCCAAAGTATATTTACTTCTGTAGAGGAGTAAATGATTTTTACTGGAGTAAAATTAACTTTATTGAGATAAAAATAGCATTGGACAATGTTTTCATTTTCATTGCAGTGGAAATAATTCTAGTGGAGTAAAAATATGTAATTGTGAGTAGCACGTGAGGCATATTATAAATGAAGTGTTCGCCAATTCATTTACCCGGTGCGCATGCCGATTTGTGAAAAAAATATACAAAATACGTAAAGGAATTTTGAACACATCACAAACGGAAAATGATATTTAAAAAATGTATAAAATGTAGTTTTGTTAAGAAAAAGTGAAGATCGGCATTTTCAACATTGCATTTCATTTTTTTTTACCACGTCGATGGAATTATAACTTTGAAAACAGTATAAATAATTCAGGCATTTAATCGTTTTACATTTTAGGTCAAAACTCACGATTTGGTATATTCGAGTCATACAGAAAGCAAATAGCAGCGAAAAGTACACCAGAACAAAACCCGCTAGGATCTGAGAAAAATTCAAAGAAAAAAAAAAGAACAAAATGGATTCACTACGGTTTGTAATTAACCAGATAACAACAGATTTCATGACATAAATTCATGTATTAATTATGTAAATATTTCCCTCTTTAATAGACTGCAGATATACAACTTTCTTTCTTTCAGGTTTATGTTGGTAATGGCCATTTCAAAAACGGAGTATTTCTTAAAATCACATCCTTAAGCCTCTCGGGGTGTGGCGGGTTAGTGTCAGTTGGCCCATTTCCTAAAACCAGCAATGTTTCAAAAGAAATAAGGGATGCTGCATTCGAGAAGTTTGTAGCACAGAATCGCACATTTAGGGAAAAACATAAAAGCCCCAACAATTTCGTTCTTGTGTATCCAGACGGAACCTTGGTTGACAAATTACCTGGGTCACAAGAAGACTTTTCACTGCTGGGGTATAGGAACAGTATAGATCCCCACAAACGATTTGATCGGCTCAGACTTTATCTGTGTCGTAAAGGTAAGTGTGAACTTCACTCCTGTAGTGATATTCATTTAACCTGTCAACAATTTTGATATTTCACACAATCTCATGGTCATAGAAGATAGTGTATATATAGGTGTATTTCGATGATTACCGTATGAACCAACCCTATGTAGTGGTGACAGACTCAAGTTACCCACTCTTTATAGTTCCACTCCTGTTAGTTCCACCCCTGTCAGCAGCCAGGGTAATGACACTTTACAACTGACAGTCGAAGTGGTTTTTTACTTCCGAGGAGAAACTTTCTCCGAGAATTTTCCAAATAATTCTTCTATTGAAGTAAGTGTATTGTTTTATTCATTTTAACTCATCCATCTATGAACATATGCATGTATACATAAATTTAATGCATCGTGTTCTGTATTGTCAGCATCTTGTCAACTTTGCGGAGGGTAAATTAAATTTGAAGCCTATAAAACTAAAATCAAGAGAAAATGGGAAACAATTTGAAGGTGCAGAGAGATTAATGGATTTGATGCCAGAAAATAGTGAAGGTCACCAAATTGAAGTGGACGTGGAACCTTTACACAGACGGTATATCACCTAAATAAAATAGGGGTCTAACAATTAAAACATTCCCATTCATTTCGATACTTAACACAGATCATGGGGCTCGTGTTTTCTGTTCTAAGTTATGTCCTAAGGTAATGTTAAAAAAATTATAAACAGATACAGTAATTTTACATGTGCATAACATGATAAATATTTAAAAAGATTTTTTTTAGTCTGGGTGGTGATAGAATGGATGTACCTGTATCTGATGAGGAAACGCTGAATCAGCCAATTCCCGCGACAGCAGAGAGTGACGAATGTACAGTAGCGTCAGCACTAGCGGAAAAAACATTACAGTGAGTAAAATCAAACTTTTAAATGTATTGAATAAGTATTATTGTGTTGAAAGTTGTTTAGTTTCATTTCATTCATTTTCAGAAGGGTACAGACTTCAGAACCCATTGAGATTTTGAAGTATTATCAAAAAATCTTCATCCAAGGCAGAGAGCTCGATGTCACGGATGAATCCGTAATGATTGAGGGAAATACTACGAGCATATTCATAAGCCGGCTGGCAATATTGGAAGATGCTTTCGTAGAACTAAGTGCAGCCGAGAATATACGCTTCCCACTGAAAGTTACATTTCATGGCGAGCAGGCAGAAGATTTTGGAGAGCCCAGGCGGGAGTTCTTCACCATTGTTGTCCGGGAAATAAAAGAGAGAATGTTGGATGAAGAGATAAATTTCGTTCCATGTGATGAAAGGCTGGCACGCCAGCATTTCTTTTACGCTGGACTCCTCTTGGGTAGGGGTTTCTTAATTTCATCTCATTTCTTAATCTTTTACACAAATTCTTGATATTTTTACATTTTGTGTGGTAACATGATGTTACGTGATATGCATTGTAGGTTTAAGTGCCATTCAGGGTGGCCCGCTCGCGCCATATCTTCATTCCCTCCTCAACGCAAGTGAAACGACTGAAAAAAAAAACAATTCATCAAGGGTTTAAGAAGGACTGGGCTATTTCAAGTGAGTTGCGTATTTAATTCTATATGTACTTGCATCTTGTATATGGGTCATTCTCAAAAAATGTCCAGATTTCAGTGAAACAAGTTTTCTGATAAATATTTTAATAAAATAACAACTTTTTTGTGCTCATGAACTTAATAATGGTCTAAAATTGGGAGGACAAATATAAGTAGGATTAAAAATTGATATAAACACTGAAAAAAATCCTTCAACATGAGTTAAATTAAAGAAAATTGCTTGTGATTTCGCCGAGGGTGTATTTTCAACCCTCCTTATTGAGACAGTAAATATAATTTGGGAGTATAAAATACCTTTAATGTATTGTAAATACTTAACATTGTTTAAAAACATGCTAAAAGGTGACTGAAAAAAGTAAGAATATAATTTTTTAAACAATAAACGTTAAAAAAAACTTTGTGATTTTCGCCGTGTCCTTGGAGTAACCAAGACATAAAAGTTATCTGTAACAGTCATTTTTCCTGAAGGAACTCTTCAGCATCAGCTGCCTTCTAAACATCTTCAACCCGCCAAAATATAAAAAGACACAAAATACGTGTGTTTCACCCCGTAGACACAATATCTAGTTTCAGTTGAGTTTGATTGAAAGAGTAATTTATTTTTAAGTCCTTGGAGTTACTTAAATAATGTGAGGATAAATTAATCTATAATGTTTGTGATGCATTGAGTGACTTTGTAGTGAAATACACATGATGTAGGAGCTGTGCTCTACCTTTTTAAGTCAGCTATAGCTTTTATACTTGTAACTTTTGATGTAGTAATTCCCTGGCGTTACTGTCCATTTTGTTACTGTAGGAAAAGTTACTCCAAGGACGTTTTTAATTACTCTATGGACAATCTATACAGAATTTAATTAAAAAGAATGCAATTTCGATTCATCTGTTTTATCTCCCTCCTATTTTTAAATACTGACTTGTAGTGTAATTGACTTAAATACCAAATTATTTCCTAATTGCTTTTTACAATTTGACAATTCGATTATTGTGCAGTCTTGGTAATGCACGGGACAAAATTGGGTAACACCAATGACTTATTTAAACTAACTTTGAAATTTACATTTTGAAAATAAAATATAATGTGTAAAGTTTATCAAAAATAATATATCAATAATATTTGTATCATCTGATCATATGTTTTACATATAATGTTTCATACATGCTACAAATTAATTCAGTAATCGATACAAGTAACACAAAGGACAAATTTGGTAACTCCATGGACGTCAAAATGATGAAACATTTACATTATAAATATACTCTTGTATTTACACTTGTTTCAGCAGTAGAGTAGAGAGTCTTTATTTATTTCGAGTAAAATGAAATATCAAAATGTCTTATGAAATACATCTTTACGCCCTTTTAACCTTGTAATACTTAGCTGTGGTAACATTATAGACAAATTCAGTTACTCAAGGGACACGGCAAGCATTTAAGACAGAAAAATGAAATAAAAATATCACATATGAAGTCGTAATTGTGTTCAATGTATAAAAGAAAATAATTGTGGAGAGATGGTACAATTTAAGTTACATTAAAATAATGAAGGCCTTAAAAATGATATGATTAAAGTGGTAACTCCAGGGAAGGTTAAGAACACAAGGGAATGTGAAGTAAGAAACCACGATTTTATGACAGATGACATGTTTTTACTCTGAAGCCTGTTGATTCTATGTCATGTTCTCTCGATGAAAATATTGGAAGGACGAAACATTTCAAAAGTTGTAAAAAAAGAGGGCCAGACAAGTGAAATCTAGATCCAAGGAACCTTCAAAGTAACGTCAGATATAGAAAATTTGACTTTTTTGGAATGTGTATGTCCGACAATGAAATAGTTTCGGATTTTTCTTCACTATATCAAAAGCGATATCAAAAGATTATCTTTCCGAGGAACAATGCATCAGTCACCAATCATGAATTTATGTTTGAATGTAGATGAAAAAATACTCTTCATGCAGATTTGTCTGATTAATTTTCCCCATAAAGGTTGAAAATTGTTTGTAAACCTTGCACTACAGAAGTATATTAAAGCTTTTGGAAATGAAGTTAGAGCAGCTGAAGTAAGAGTGGACATTACAGTAGAGGCAGTACTTTATATGGATCTCTATCTTTTGAACCCAGCATATCTTGAAATTTATATCAAACAACAAATAGGCATTGGGCAAAGGTATATTCTTTTTATTCTGGTGAGTATACATACAGCTGATCAACACCTATAACATAAAATCAAATAATATTAATTTATGAATAGGAAAGGCAGATAGTCAGGGTTTTAGTGGACAAAAGAGTTCATATTAAGAGAAACCAGAGCAACCAGAGTTCCAGAATGGAGAAAAATTCGAATAAAAATACTGAAAAACTGAGACCCCGGAAAAGAAACTTAGATAAAAATGCTGAAACACAGAGACATCTGAACTTCAGAATACATACATGTGTGATCAAAGCAGTAATGAAAATAAAAAACTAAATACGACCAAAAACTGTAAAAGATGAATATTAGTACAACATAGGTGATGTTTTGGTTATAATTCGTCCTCCACATCCTGTAGGAAGAAAGTATCAAATAGATAGCCCAGTGTGGAAGGAGGCTGTATGTAAAACAACAAACAAAATGAGATGTCCTTTGTGTTATCTTTTGTCTTTGGTGTTACAACTTCTTTTTGGATATACAAATACTTGTACATGTACTGATCAGTGATTCTAGGTCCTATGATAGTAATCCTTCATTATTCATGCATAACTTATTTTTATATTTTGTTGATGTTCACGTATCTTTATAATTAGACAAGTATGTCTATGTTGTTACTTTTTAATCATTGGTGTTACTTGTCAGACTCCAAATGTAAAAAGAAATGAAATCCCAAGAAATATTTTTCTTAAAACAATATACTTTCATTAACATCTATAAGATAATGCCATTGTTGTGCTTTTTGCGGGGGAAGGGGAACAAATTTATTATTTCTTCTTAAGGTTTGAACAAAATGTCTTTTGTGTTACTTTTATGTCCTTTGTGTTATGAAAATATCCTTGGTGTTACTAAACCATTTTTCCTAAATTTATACTCTAAATCTTTCCACAATTTTATCAAAACTTGCTACACAATCCTGTTGTCTTCTAATACAAAGTATATCCGCAAGCCAGTAGTTCATGCTGAGGTAAAATGACATATGCTTAAGGTATATTTGTTAGAATAATCAAATTTTATAATTTTAACAACTTTCAGCTTTTTGTCATCTGAAATTTCTCTCTTAAGAACCCTCAATTTGTTTTGATAGAATATTTTTTATTAGGATGTTTAGATTATGATTCTAGAAACCTTAAATTTTTGTAAATTATTATTTTATTGCGACTTCTAAGTAAGTAACACCATGGACATTTATTGTTGAATGCATGTACTTATAATAGATTTTATAATAAACGTTGATAGAATTCTTAGTGTTTCAACATTATTTACGCACCTCTGATGTTTCATTACTAACATAAAACTTTAAAATATTTAGTTCTCAGAATTTATTTTCTCTAAATTCTGTTGATGGAATCTGGACAAAATTTGAGAATGACCCATATATATATATATATATATATATATATATATATATATATATATATATATATATATATATATATATATATGCGCCCAACAACGAATATCGGTACACATTTCATATGTAGAACCATCTTGTCTCTTATATAAAATGTTAATAATTTAATTTCAAACTACTAGAAAGAAATACAAAATTTGATATTTTGGTATTTGAGAGAAGGTAAAATAACTCAAACATTGTCTGTCTATATTTTTGAATACAAGTTAAGCATAGATGGGACTTCATTAATCAAATCAGCGTGCGCCAAATGCGCCGTTTGTCCAATGTGTCAGACTAAGTCTACGTGCTACCCATATCTTATCAAATGTTTTATTATGCCAATCCATGGTGTTTATATGCATTTTTTTCTGAGAAAGCGGCACACATAGTACATGTAATTTTTAAGACCTAGATTTGTTGCAACTTTTGCCTGAACTCGAATAACACGTTTCACTATGTTTGGTTCTTCTTCACAGTAAGTACTTTAATGCAATCCTAATTTTGTCCCATAAAGTGCTTTTTAGTAATTTCAAAATTATAATTCATCGGCATATTTCAGTAATATTTATTTATTCATTATTATTGAATAATCGTTTATAAAAATCATTTTAATTAACGGTGTAGGGGGGGGGGGGGGGGCTAACGAACGATTTAGATGTTGTAATTTTTGCATGTATTTATCATTGCTTACAAGGATACAGTAATATTATTCGACTCTGAGGTTTGTGGCCATCTGCCGCTGGTGCACCATATAGGTTTATGAAAACGTTACATGTTCCCAAATATGTGTTTTGAACTGCGTAGTGTAGGTAAATGCTGTCTTTGATAAATAATACATACAAGTAACTGATTAATTCTTTCAGTTAATGCAGGGAACAGGCACAGTTAGATTTCTCTTCCATCCGACAGCAACAACAACACTGACCGTCAACAAATTGTTACACCTGTTGACAGTAAATTTCTCATGTGAGGGATCGTCTCGCCGAGCTAAAGAGGAGAAAACGTACAACGAATTTGTTAAATACCTCAGGGATGTTTACGGTAGGTGAGAAACACACACACCTCTCATAAACCCTTACCCTTCCTCACGCGCAAAGAAAAATACCAAATTTATATACTAATATGTATATACTTAAAATTTATAAAATACATGTATTGTCCTTTATATAATACTTACAGAAACATAAGCACTCACGTCAGACGATTTAGCAACCCAAAATCACACATGTGCGCATGCACAACTTAGTCATAAACAGACACCTGTTGCAAACTGCTTGATTATTTTAGTAACACAGAAACATGAGAATTTAGTGCCTGCATTTAGTTGACATGATAATTAAAGATGCCCTTTAAAAACCCATTTATAAAAATATTTTCAGCTGGAAGAAGAGGAGACAACATTTCACTAGGAAATGTCCTGAATTTTATCACCTGTGTTGAAAATATTCCTCCACTGGGATTTGCCATTACACCATCCCTAACCTTCGTTGATGATGCTGGGCCATTTCCAACGGCCCAGACTTGTATCAACCGCATTATACTGCCCTCTGGCACCGCCGCGCTTAATCCGGATTTTCTGGATCTGGCCTTCTTGACATCGTCGGAAACCCACGGTCGGTCTCGCTTCTCTTACCTCTAAGTAAGAGAAGCGAGACCGACCGTGGGTTTCCGACGATGCCTTCTTGAATGCTCACTTCGGACATACGTAGAACAGATTTTGAATACTTAACAAGAGACTTGCATAGTAACACCGTTTTACTGTCATTGCATTCCGAGTATTTCCCACATGGGGAGCAAGCCCCTGTGGATGTTTTTAAAACATTTTTTCTTAATTCCTGTGTGTAGACCTGTTTTGTAGTATACGATTTCATTGGCGCATCATGTGTATTTGAACTGTGAAATTGATTGTTCCTCACATTCTACGTTTTGTACAGAAACTGATTTCTTTACTTGTATTACTCATAACACCTAATTACAGATGACTTGCATGCTTATTGTGCTTTCGACAGCCAGTCAGTTTATACAGCGTTGTACATGTAAATACAACTGTTTATATGATCTTCGAGGTCAAAGGTAATTAAGAAATAAACAACAATGTTAAAAAGTTCTCTGGGAAATGAACTTGGTTGGTCACGTGATCAAATCCTGTGAAGCCCGAAGGGCTTCTCAGAAGATTTGATCACGTACCAACCAAGTTCATTTCCCAGTGAACTTTTTAACATTGTTGTTTATTACTTTTATTTACATTTGAGACGAATGTTCTGAGTAGAACTGCATTTATTACACAAACGGCCCGCCGTATTGCTATGTTGTGACGCGCAATGACCTAGAAGCTGTTTGGTCTTGAGAGTTCGCCTCGCTCCAACATTTGAATATTTACATGGATGTTAAGCCGTCCAGTTCAGGAAATAACTGTTCGTAATGAAAAAAACAATGATCGCTACTGAGAATAATCTTACTATTATTGTATGAGTTCTTTATATATGAAGTCAAAAGCGGTGGTATCGTCTTCAGTTTACATACCTTCAAAGGAATTTCGGGTTAAAAAGGTAAGCGTGATTTTAGGCTAATTTAAACATTCTTCACACCGAAGAAAGATATAATGATCATTTGTTGAACGAAAAAAAATATATATGTTTCAATAATTTTATCTTTTTCATCGCTTTAACGGCTCAGAAGTTCCGAAACAGTGTCACTGTGACAGAAATATGTAGACAAGATATCGTCTCGCTGTGTGATTCGGTCACGCCATGACCTCTGACCCCCTAATAAGTTCATACAGAATTGAACATATTTTCTCTTCAATAGGTTCATCTAAGAAAAATATTTGCAAATGTAAATAATTAAACTTGATTAAAGTAAGGTTAAACACGACTAACAGTATAGCTGTATTTGTTTTGGAAGAACAGAAGGCACAAAGATGAGCATGAACTCATTTTTTAGTTTTGGAATAAAATACGGTTTGAGAACTTTTACTATTACTTTAATAAACACAAAAATCTCTCTTCCGTTGTGAAAATAAACATGATATCCTTTGAATACTACATATATTTTTATGTGACAAATCCAGTGGACATACGCCCCGATAATGTAGTGGTGTAATACAACCCCGCAACCAATTGTGTCCTGTTGGGAAGTCACATCAGATTAAATTAAAAGACAATTTGCTAGACAGAAGTAATTGTCACCAGTTCAAAGAAGTGGGGGATCAATGGGAAATATCGCTCAAGATAGAGAGTTGGGGATAATATTTTTATTGAAACGAATTTTACAGTTGGTCAATTTAATGTTAACCGAGGAGTGGAATTTAATTAGAATTTATATTAAACCACATCTTCAAACTATAAATAAAATCATAGAATGCACTGTAAATATAATCATGTTTATCATTAGCTCACCTGAATATAAAAATTCAATTTTCCTCAAGTCATACATTGTCAAACATTCTTTAACAAAATAGTTCTTCAGTTAGTAAATTATTATTTTGTCTAGACTGGACCAGAATTTTTATATTCGGCCGTAACATTTAATATTTAGATTTAGAAGTAATAATCTCCACAAATCAAACAGTTTAACATTGTCCCAGTGAATTTGTAACTGAAAGCTCAAGTGAGATTTTCTGATCACCCGTTGTCCGTCCGTCTGTAAACTTTTTCACATTTTCCAACTTCTTATCAGGAACCACTGGGCCAATTTTAATCAAACTTGGTACAAAGCATCCTTGGTTAAAGGTGACTTAAAATTGTAAAAATGAAGGACCAAGCTCCCTTACATAGGGAGATAATCAAGAAACACAAAAATAGGTTGTTCCTAGCTATCTTTCAATAATACATTGAATGCTTACAAAGCCGTTCATACATGTTGTAGTATCGTCACTTGTAAGGTACATGTAATCAGTAATCACGTAGAACAAAATACTGTGCTAGTGCCTCTCTCCAATTAGATGCATCATGCCAACCTCTTTGAATAAAAATCAAAGAGGCTTGTTCATCAAAGTCATGTGATCCACTTCTGGATGGAACTTTGCACTGTGTGCCTGCAAACTCTATATCTTCTTCATTCACTGACTGAAGACAGTTAAGGAATCCTGAAAAAAGAAAAATAAATTATGAGACATCCTTCCAAATTGAACAACAATAGTTAAGGTGTAAAGAAGTCTATATAATGTAAACATGCCAAGAAATCCCGTCCATTTTTCCACAGCGATGGAGTCAATAAAAGTGTAATTGATGCAAATCACCCATATTCCCCTAACGCTGGCGAGACAATTAACGGCAGCAGATTTGAGGGGGTGGATCCTAAGTTTTCCGTTTTCTTAGTAAAAGAAAAATAAACTTCTACCCCAGGAAGTAGCCTCCTATGCCCTGAAAAAAATAGTTCCTGTCAAAAACCTTTATTTATTTACAAAATATGTAAAATGCACTAGACATAGGTACCAAAATTGTAAAAATAGACTGGAAGGAAATAAAAAAAAAATTCAAAAGGAAAAAATAATAATTTTATAGGTATGGAACTACAATTGACTAAGTTCATTTTCATTGGTCAATTACCGGTATGATACCTTAATAAGGCGCGATACTTCCACAACAACCAAGTTCATCGTGCCCGATCTTAATTTATAATAGGAAAAAAATATTTTGATATATAAACACTGAAAAATTTGAAAGGCGTCTAATTTTTACCAAACAATTAATTAGTTCACTACAATTTATTTCACTTTCTTTTTCTTCTTTTTTTACTTTTTTAACCGCATATGATTTGCATGGAAAATCGCACCCCCCCCCCTCAAAAAAAACAAAAAACAAAAAACAAAACAAAAAAAAAAAAAAAAAAAAAAAAAACGGGAAAAAAAGGTGCAAAGGCTTCTAAATAATAAGTATTCTAGCTTTAATTTCAAACCAGTAAAACTTAAGATCCTTCCCTCAAAACTGCTGACATTAATTGCCTCGCACACATCTCCCTGGGGAAAAATCACCGATTAACGCTAATTCCGCTTTTATTGAGTTCGCTCTAAAACTAGAATGCGTACCTTTTCTTGGCATGTTAAATGTAGCTAAATTGTAAGCTTTCGAGTGAAATTTTAAGCATAACCTACATAAAGCAAAATCAGATTTCTGAAATTTCTGAAATTTTTATACCTTTCTCTTCAGGTAGCAAATAAAGTACTGTTGGTTTCCCATGGGGGCAAGCTGCATGCCTATTGTATGAAATAGAATGGTTGTTCCACTGTTCCACTAAGTTGTTCAATTCATGTTGTAAAAGTGGCATGAATGAAAACCGTATTGCATATCTACAATGAAAGACCTTCACATAAAATCTATTTTGTATTTAAAAACAAACACATAAATGTATGTTGGGATCTAAAAAGTGAACAATAACCTACATGTGATGCAGATTCCCCCTTTGAAAGGCACCAAAAACTTCTAGGTCCTTAAAAAAATGTATCCACCATTCCATTTGATGTCTTCGCATCATGCTCCACCAACATTCTATCCTCTGTTGAAACAAAAGATTAAATGACTCCGACAGAGAAAAACAGAGAGAGGGGGAGAAAGGGGGGTGATAGAGAGTTTGTCAATACATGTATCTTACCTGATTGAAAAGGGACCGAACGACCCTATAACTGTCAATACCAGTGAACATATCTTTTCCTTCATGTCGAAAGAGACATTGCAAAGCTCCCATTATTATATTTTCTGTGCCTGGATCACTTTGAAGAATAGTAGGACAACCTAATTAAAAGTATACGTACGCTATTTTACCAACTAGAATTACAAGGGACAGAATCCAAATTAAATTACTACCGTATGTATTGTATGCATTTTTCTGCAATCTTGGAATCGTAAAATTTATCACATAATTATGCACAAAGATCGCATTGTACATGTATTGTTTAAATCTAAAAACAAAATGCTTTTAATATTAGTTGTGTGAGAGTACATAGAATATTAATAGCTACCGGGGAGACAGGTCTGCTGGGGCCTTAAGGCGGCTCCAAACCCATTTTCACACATCCCAGCTTACCCTAATTCCTGGACCTCCCCCCCCCCCCTCCCGCATTGTCAATTCCTCAATTATCTCTTGTCCACCAACAGAAATTTTACCTTGCAATCTTCTCACACAATTCAGGAAATGTTGACCAACAATCGCTGGGTTGTTATTGGATGGCCCAACTACAAGCCACAATATCTTCCTAGAATAACTGTGGGAAGTATGCATGCAATAAATTGTTTATTATACCGAACAAGCAAACATAAACTTTCAAATTCGGCACTTCTCTCAAAATCACTTTCAATTTTAATGTGAAGATACTGAATCCCATGGACACAAAAAACAGTCAGCAATTTTGTGCCATGAACCAGATTTGTCTACTACTCTCAGTAGTTTTCGTTCAACGAACGATAACTATTGCGGGAAAATGCACTAGGTGAATGCCGACGACAGGGAAATATGAAGTTTTATGTCCCTGTCATGTGATAATCTAGAACCAATCAGATAATGCGTTGTAAAAAATAATTATAATGAGGTATAATAAACAGGCTCATTGCATATACGATATACCTGACGTCACAATAGCCGTAACAGCCCTGCAGGGCTGATATGGATCTACGGGCTGATACATAGGGAATATTACATACTAAAATCCATATCATATGTCATATCAGCCCGAGTGTCCCCATAACAGCCCGAGGGCCGAAGGCCCGAGGGCTGATATGGGGTCCGAGGGTGAACTTTTTTCTTTAAAATTTAATAAAGCAAATTTTAGGTCTTTGAAAACAAATTAAGTCCACAGATATTAGTAAAGAATTCTTTTACATGTGTATTTAAATAAAATCAAGTTAATTGACTTTTAAACTTTAAACAAACGTTACTTCCGGTTTGATATGAATTTTTGCCCGCCGGTCCGATACGTGATATGGATTTTCGGACCGGTCCTTGATAAGGGGTATTGTGACGTCACCCGTATCGCACAGTGCAGAATCGGTGTATTTACTACTCAGTATATGATAAAGATCAATATCACATCCCTAGTAAATTAAACCTTTAAAAAGCAGTACTTATGATAATACACATACATATAATTATATATTTTTAGTTCACATTCTCTTTAATTTTAAATTACTGTTCTTTGCTACAATAAGCTACGTACATGTCGGTAATCAGTGCATGATTATTTATATTTTATTTTATACGTCACTTGTAGATATCCGAAGATGCTCTTTCTTTGCGTTGTGTGTGCATAAAATTTACATGATTACATAAAAACAGCTCACCCATCTATACATCCATGTATTGGGAATCCATACGGTTTTAGCTTGTCGTATCTAAAATAAAAAAGAGAATATATTACGGCAAATTTAAGGAAAAGAATACATGAAACGATATTCAATTAATTGAGTGTAAAATTGAATGTACATATCCTACCCGTCCACATGCCAAATAAAGTTAGGTCCACACGAGTAGTAAACTTTCCTCATAATACGGCGACGTCTACGAAAACGAACACCAACAGGATCCAGATCTCTTAATATTTGCATGACTTTATCCCTGAAAAAAAATGTCTAAGAAAATGTATATGACTATAGATCAAACACATGTGTATAACATGTATGTATTTAATGACCTGCTCACAGGGAGAATTCGAATTAAACATAAGTTACTGCATATTGAATTTGAACCGCGTTCACACGGAGATTGTCATGCGAATTAATTTACCAGTAATTCGAATTAGTTTACTGCACCTTAATAAATTACTTCGCATTTTCTCCGTGTTAACGCTACGCGAGGCTAATTTGAATTAAATTTTGACGTGTGCGTATCGGCAGAATTAAGTTACATGCTACATATCGGTGGTCTGATAAAGGTAGTTTAATTAACATTTATTTTACTTAATCTACTGCAAATTAAATTCTCCTTGTGAACGGAGCATAAGGAACCAGTATACATGTACATGTATACCTTCTAACTGGAATACCCTTATGTTTGAGAATGTCTGTCATGTATCTGTATCCGACTGTATTAGGTACAGTTGTCAGAAGTTCCTGAAATAGGAAATGTGTGACATATGTGTTCTAAGAACATAAACTGCATTTTAAGAAATATGTGCATACATCTACCTGGTACTCAGAAGATTCAAGTCTCTAATTTACCTGAATATGTGCTCTTAAATCTGCGTCAGTACAGTTTGTCTGTCCTCTTCTTCGAGGATAGTTTAAGCGAATGAGGCGTTTGCATATAGCGTTGGAGCTATAAAGAATGTTATGAAAACTATAACTTATGATATGCATTTTTTAAACACCCGAAGAAACACCATTTCAATAAATGTATTGAAAGATTAAAGATATAATTACCTAAGCGTAATTGAGTGCTCCTTTTTCAAAATACGAGAAATTTCAGAATACGTCATATTCTTCTGAGCATATTTTACAAGCAAAGCGTCTAGGTGAAAAAGTAAATTAATGTTTTAGCAAACAGAAAAGAAAATATTATTCATATTTCTTTATGAAGAGATAAATAACAATGTTTTACAAAAACATGAAAAAGGCTCAAAAAGTACTGAATAATATATTACACACCGACAGAAGAGTCCATTCTTCTTTATTCTTCTTTAGCCTTGGGTTTTGAAGAATTCATGTCCTCTTAAAAAATTCATCGTTTCATATGTGCGTTTTATCTTGTGGAAAGTTTACGGCTTGGAATTGCACATGATTTCAATTATCTTATCAAAGTTCAGAATCAACATAAATATGTCAATCAGAAGGTTCTTTGTTAGAAAGTGTCATTTTCGTCAATTTGACAATTTCTCTGCACAAAAAGCAACAAAGGTTTCTGTGCATTTTGTACATAGTAGAATTTGTCAATTTGTACATGTACATTTACCAACAAAGGTTTTTGTGTATTATGTCTGTGCTAAATTGTTCAATTTTACATGTACACAAGGCAGTAAGTTAAGTTGTGATGTGGCGGCCGTTATCGGCCATCGTAGGATACACACATGTTCTGAGAGGAGTGAAGGTAGCGTATCGCTGTTCTTGTAACAAAGAAATCCATCTTTGGGTTCAGTTGTGTTGGAAATATACAGCGA
Organism: Saccostrea echinata; assembly: GCF_033153115.1. Taxonomy (NCBI): domain Eukaryota; kingdom Metazoa; phylum Mollusca; class Bivalvia; order Ostreida; family Ostreidae; genus Saccostrea; species Saccostrea echinata. Next base: position 1,014,123 of record NW_026889771.1, on the reverse strand, counting down.
GAAACCGGCGTGGGTTGCTTGGTGTGATTTAACTTTTCAAATAGATTAAAACTTCATTCATATACAACATTGGAAGAAGCTTTGATAAAGATACTTTTCTTTTAATAAAAAGCTGAAGATAAATGATAATGGAAAGATTTTTCTTCTTTTTTTCAAAACCAGATATTCACTGATTGCATAAAAACAAAAGAAATAATACAGATGTATTTCGTTCGTTTCTAAAACTGCTTAGAATTATACAGACCATGCTCATCACTATCATTGTGATAAAACACCTTTATGCTGTATATGCTTTGGACACTTCGAAGATCAACTCTCCACCAAACAACTTTATTTAGATATGTTCTTGCACAACTATTTCCATCTAATCTTTGGTCCGTGTTCCCGTCTACTGCCTCAGCAGCAGATGTATTTATGTTAGTACTATAAAATGTAGAACTTTGTTCTGCCGGTCTGTTTAGCGCAATGTTTTCTGTTTAAAAAAGTCTATGATTATATCTTCTCATTTGTTGATCCACAAAAACAATCTTTGAAAAATTTTGAACAACAAAATAAACACATGTATGGTCCGTGTTCCTGTCTACTGCCTCAGCGACTGATGTATTCAGAATAGTGGTGTAAAAGGTGGAACTTTGTTCTGCTGGTTTGTTTAGTGCAATGTTTTCTGTTAAAAAAGTCTGTGAATATATTTTTTCATTTGTTGATCCACGAAAACAAATTTTGAAGTACAAAATAACACATGTATATCCATATATACATTTCACTTTGAGTTTCTGATGTATATATCTAACTCGTGAGCAGATTTACAAAAAATTCTAATTACAAATCTACATCGTCATTTTTATTTATCATAACTATTTTGTATTGCATGAGACGCTGTAAAGGTTAAATAAAAGATTCCGTTTTTTTAAAATATGCAATTCCTGTAGATGCTGTTTAAATCAATGCAATAAATTTTCAATATAAACAATAAAAAAAATAATAGCAATAAATTGAATATACTTATTTAAGGAATAACTTTCTAGTTTGTTGGGTATGCCAGGGCATCAACGATAGTTGGAAAAGTGGGATAATTTGCATAACGGGCGAACACTTTACATCGCGACTCTTGAGCAAACGCTCTAGCCACTGCACCGCTGTCTAATAGATTTAAAATACACGAGGCACCCCATTGCTAATTTCAATAGTTTCCGCCCACTGACTACAGACAAAAAGTCAGCCGGTCAAGATTGACATACATATTAGGCTCCTGACCTTTCACTTGGCGAAATTTACATTCAGATGTAATTATCAGGAAATCAGCTCACCTAACTTTCAATGAATTATTACAGAGAAAACAATTAGAAATGTAAATATTTAAAAATATTTTATGTTTTACTATAGAAGGATAAAAACGGATATTTTCAGCCTTTTCTAGCAGTTTTGAACCTAGGAACTGAGGTCCTGCCATCCCAATAATGATAAGACGGAGATTCGTTCTTAAGAAGTGATACAAATAGTGTTTATGGTTAACTGTTTCCTAACATGAAGATTTCACAATTCACAACTCACAAGACTTCAAATTTATCATTAATTTCGACTAGAATTCATATCTAAGTGTAACAAAAGAGCTAATAGTTTTGACTGACCTATATTTGTAGCCATTTAAGAAACAGATCAACAAATGAAGAATTTATATTCAAAGATTTTTTATGATACCATGATTTTATACTACTGTACTGACACCATAATGTATAGATATGATGTTTAAAATAAATGCTTCCTTACCATATCCATGGCTTCTTGTAATCTGTCTTGCAACACAGATAAAAAATAATGACAGTCGCCATGATATACACGCATATTTTTTACGAACAGGAAGAAAATACTGTTAAGAGCGTGGCCTCTGTAAATGTGTGAATTAAAAATGGAAAATTTTGTACTACTTTAAATAATCGGAAAAAATATGAATTATAAGAAAAAAATATCCGTAAACAACCTGTAGCAATGACATATCTACAAGTTTAACAAGTTTCAATTTTAAGTATCTGAAGTACACTTAAAAAAAATTCACAGTGTTCTTATTCCTTATAAAATGTGTCATTTGTCTTTATTTATGCTATAATTTGTTGTGACATTGGGCATTTGTACTATAGACAGAAGCATCGAATTAATCTTCTATAAAAATAAAATGAAAAAAGAGGCCCATGGGCCACATCGCTCATCTGAACACGTTAGACAGAGATAAGCAATGATCAGTTCAGTACTAAAAAGTTTCAATATATAAATGGTCCCACTCTAACCCCCCCCCCCCGGAGATGGGGGGGGTGATGATTTGAACAAACTTGCTTCCATATTGATATTACTAATCATGGCTTTGCTATACTTAAGAAGATTTCTAAAGATTTTCCCCGATACATTCCTATGTAAAACTTTGTGGATCCACCATACTCCAGGAGGTCATAATTTAAACAAAATTGAATCTACACTACCCGAGGATGCTTCTGTATTAATGATACGAGGGGTGATCAAAAAGTTCGCGAACTAATTGAATTACTTCCTTAAAAGAAATAAAATGAGGTGTCTGTGCTCATTATTTTTTAAAGTAGTCCTCTCCGATTATAATGCACATCTGCCATTTTTCTGCCCATGCGCAATTCACGTGATCCAGGCGGTCACGTGGCATGCTCCGTGGCGTTCTGTTCACAGAAGCTAAAAGATTTTTCCGAGTCTTATATTTCTTAACATGCAAGTTATTTTTTATAACAAGAACAGTCCATCTGTCAGAAATGGCCAAATCTCGATCATAGGGTGGGTGGATAAAGATATCCCTTCCCAGAATTAGCATGGTGATCATCAAAACCCGAGTTCTCTGCCTCGGAAGCGTCGTTTATCCAATGTGGATAAAGTATGGGCGACCTCTTTTTATCATATCTCAAATGTTTAAAGTCTAAAGTAAACGATATTTTAGGGATTTAATAACTATATTATTGTTAAGATATTCAACTATTTTTCTAATTGTAACTTGGCGATCTTTCATAACAAATTGCTCAACTAAGGACACATCTTTTCCCCGGCTTGCTTTCGCTGGGCAACAGAACAAACATAATTTTTAACCATCTCCCTGCCTTTACTAAAACAATCGATCCAATTAATGATTGAACTTCTGGTAAGTCTTTTGTCTCCATAAACTTTGCACAAATTATCATATTCTACTGCAAAGGAATTTCCAAGATATAAATTAAACTTTACAGCCGTTCGTTGCTCGAGTACTACTGAGTCAACCATTTTTTGTCACAAGTCACAGGCACTTGGGGTATGGACCCCCCGCCCCTTTCCATTTTTTTTTCTTTTTAAATCTGGGGTCGAGTCACCTTTTTCCTATTTTTGTATTCTAATATGCACTGTATGTTATCAATAATGTAACTCTTTTGTCTCTATAAGCTGTTTTTAAATATATCGTTTTCGACTGATACATAAAAAGAGAGAAGGCTTGCAACTCTTTTCTCATCGTCTGCCTCACCTCGCTTAAACTTCGCCTGATTATTTATCGAAAGAATAAGGAAACATGTAATATGCATACATCAATAAATTCGTTATACATTCTTCTTCCTTTCCATATTTCCATTTAATTTTTATGTGCCCCCGATTTGTAAATATTTCGATTAAATCACCTGCATCTAGGGTAAATTTTGTTGATGTGCACCAGCTGGGACGGAAGTGCCCGGTATTTTCGGGTATCATCATTACGTGTAATGTCATTCGGAACAGAACAGAACAGAACATTTATTTTCTAATTTAGAGCCCATAACAGACAAGTATGAAATCATTACAATAATAAAGAAAAGATATGCCAATGGATAGTATAACAACTTGTAAATGACATTACTCATTTCAACAATATTGTACTATTTCAGTTAAAGGGAATACTATATATAAAACTGTATGACTACTACAACATGTTATCATTTATGAATTTGCCCACAGAATTAAGTGTTTCTTTGTCTTCAGTATTGAGTAACCAAAAAAGTTTTTGTTCATCATCTAATGCCGAGAAATTTGGAAATTTACTTTTAATTAAATGCGAGAAGGAATAAATCCCGAATTTTCTCTTCATATAACATGTAACGGTAAGTTCTGTGAATAACAAGATAACTTTAACTAGCAAATTCTAATGGATGAATATTAACTTTTAACAGACGACCTAGACAACCGAATTTCACAATATTGTTATTGTAAAGCCTGGATTTTTTTTTTAATGCAGAACATTTATAGAGTTACCGTTAGTGCACTTCCGTCCCATCTGGTGCACATCAACAAAATTTACCCTAGATGCGGGTGATTTAATCGAAATATTTACAAATCGGGGGCACATAAAAATTGAATGGAAATATGAAAAGGAAGAAGAATGTATAATCAATTTATTGATGTATGCATATTCCAAGTTTTCTTATTCTTTCGATAAATACTCAGGCGAAGTTTAAGTGAGGTGAGGCAGACGATGAGAAAAGAGTTGCAAGCCTTCTTTCTTTTTATGTATCAGTCGAAAACGGTTTATTTAAAAACAGCATATAGAGACAAAAGAGTTACATTATTGATAATATAAAGTGCATATTAGAATATAAAAATAGGAAAAAGGTGACTCGACCCCAGATTTAAAAAGAAAAAAAAATGGAAAAAGGGGGGGGGGGTTCCATACCCCAAGTGCCTGTGTCACAAGTCACATACATATTGACGTCATTTTCACATTGTGACGTCACAAACACGGAACAAAACATTAATAACACCTGCTATTTATAGAATATGTGTATGACTATATGTATGCCAAATTTCATTTTGATCTGAATTGTGGTTTTGTAAATAAAGGGATAGTTCGCGAACTTTTTGATCACCCCTCGTGCATTAAACAAACAAAAATTTGATGCATGGATTGATATATAATAATTGTACCATAGGACTGACCTGATGGTAAATTCAAATTTTACTTTGATGTTGCTGTGGTGTATTTGCCAGAAGAATCACAGTTGTTTTTAGTCACGCCCACTTTTTGGCATCAAGCCTTAGTGTCAAGCCCTTAACTGAAAGAATGATCAGTGTAAATTTCAGACCTTGGTTGCTGAATGAATAATGTTAATTTTCAGTCATAGTTTGACAGGACATACCTGCTGAATGAATGATGTCGTTTTACACAAACAACTTGAACAACTGCACTAAAAAGACTTCAAAATAAATGGATACAATTTATTCTGAAAACAAATTAAATCATTTTATAAATTCACATTTTTGCAATTTTTTCTTTATACATGTATTGTCTTATATATATTGTGTACTTCACATATGCTAAAAAACATTTTCAAACTTTGATTTTTACATAATATAATTTCACATTTCTTTAATTTCTGTGTACCTCACAAATTTTTACCAAAAATCCACATTTGATTGATTACACAGGAATTCTGCATTGTACTGTCAAAATTTAAAGTCAAGCACATAATTGTAATATGCAGCAACACCAGTGCAGGCAGATTTAGAACACATCCTCTCTGTGGATTCGGACACCCCCATTTAAACTTTCGCGCGTTTAGCAGGTGGTTCCAAAACATCCGAAATTTCTTCCAACATTTCTGCTGAAGGCCTCTTGTATTTTCTTACGCTTTCTAAGCAAGAGGTTCAAGCAAGCTTTTCTGATGGATGTTTGTCTGGCTTTTGATCAACTTACTTTACCGAGTTGTATGTTTCCTTTAAGAACCACAAAACTAATTTCAACTAAACTTCCATTGGCCAACATTGAGTAAAAGAAACCTTACATTTGCTCAAATGAAAGGCAACATTCACAATATAAATAATTAGTTAAGTGAAATATGCATTCAAACATTTACCTTTGCAACAAAAGCCAACAACAAGATGTAATTTACCGATGTGATATTCAGTTATCAATATATAAAGCCGTATTTTCATTCTTGAAAACATAAACAGTCCATCGATTGAGGTTATGATAATAGAGTTCATTTATCCATATAGAAAAATGACTCGGGCAAGCGTTGTAGTTTTGATTTGGTTTTCAAGCAAATTTATTTCATGCAGATAAAGTAGAAAAATGTGCCGAAGGTACTGCTCTGTTGGACCTGGATCTTGACGGTATTCTTCTAGGTTTTTTTTTCAGAATCCTGAACAAAATATAGTATTTACTACAATATTTTAGTGTATGTAGGTTGACGTTTATCATAAACTCAGCAACCGATTTTAAGCCATTATCTACTAGCAATGAGTGCAGAGCATTTTTAAATTTATTTTTGTAAATTCTGCAAGAAAGTCGTAAAATATCAATTTTAACATGATGATAATTTTTTTTTATTTTTTAATTTGCATCATATATCTGATTTAAGTAAAACATTAACCTTAAATGGATGGAAGTTTAATGAGAAAAAGAAACTCAGAAAAAATAAGATTCTTTTTAACTTATTTAAAAAAATAAATTTGAAAAAAAAAAATTCCCTAAATATTTTTCAGATGCCATTACTAGTGAAATCGACAGCCGAGGGATTGACTTTTTTCGACCTTTGCCAAACGATACACGATTATTTCCTGACACCGCAAGGAGATGTGTGTTGAAAGTGTAAAGAAATAAAATTAGTTTACTTAAAAAGAAAAATTTCAGTGTACATGTAATTTAAGTCAGAAAAATGTCCAAAAGATGTTAAATGCAATTAGGATGCAAAGATTGTACAAATAATTAAGCATATCAATTTTGTTTTAGTGAATGTACCGAGGGAGATCCTATTTTGGAGTTCACAGAATATAAAACGATTTGTAAATAGTATGAAAACTGGAAGTATCTGTGTCTTTAATGGAAGGGGAATGGTGATTGGGTGTGCTGAAGCAGGAAAGACAACTCTTGTAAAAAAGCTGAAAGGAGAAAAAGATCTAAAACATCACCAACAAAGGGAATCGAAACACATACACATGTATTTAAACTAGATGAAAAAGAATCTGTCATTATAGGTATATTTCCCATTATTATTTTGTAACATCTCAGAATTGGTTTCCATCTGTATGCGGTTGTATCTTTAACTGTCCATTTATTGTATCTGTCTTCTAAAGCTTGCAAAGACACTGAAAGAAAAACAGCCTGTCTCAGTCTGACACCGGCGACTGTGGCTCTTCAAGAAGAAAGCAAAAGAAGAAGTCCACGCCGCAATTCAGGCAAAAAGTTGTCTTCGAATGTGGTACAAGAAATAAAATCATGTTCAATTGACAAATCTGTGAAAGCAGACACCGTATTAACCACTAGTATAGAGAGTGGTGAGGACAAAATCCTAAAGGATTCAGTTCCCGTTCCTGAAACCTCAACAGATATTGTACCCGAATCCCAAAATATTGAGCATGATGAGGACAGTCAAAAATCTTTACCAGAAGTTGATCCAAGTAAGTGTTCAGCCTTCTTGAGCAATGATAATTTCAAAATGCTAAGACATCATAGTAGACTTTGTAGATATAGCTAGCCCTATGGCACCATAGGGTAATATACTAAAATACGCCTGCCGACGTCTGCCAGGGGAAAATAAGCCTGTCGAGAAAATCTATAACGCCTGCCGTGTTATTTATCGAATTAATTTGTATTTGTTAGATATATTACTTTTACAGACCATGTTGTTGATGTTTTACTAAACATAAATAATTTAAAAAGCACAGTTTGGAGTTTTTATTCGTTTTATAGTTTGCATATTTCGTAGAGCACGCCTGCAGAGAAAATCTAACCGCCCGCGGTATTGTCTCCCTAATTTCTTATTACAATATTTGATACATTACTTTTATAAAGTATTTGGTTAACATTTGACCAAAAATTAATTCAAAAAATATTTTTTTATTTGATTCATTTAGCATTTGATACGAGAGTTTGCAGTATTAAAGGAGATAACTCTTACTTGACAATAGGAACTGCTGTGTGTTGACCACGTACCTCGTGTTTTTCTTTCTTTCTATATTTTTTTTAAAATAAAAACATAAGGTATTTTATTTTAAATTCGTTTACAGAATTACGAAGGCTCAAAAACATGCACATGTCAGTAAAAACTGTTACGGGTAGTCGTTTTGAATCAGAATCTGAAATATTCAATGTTGTCCTTTTTAAACATCAATGTATGATTATTATTTCAGGTTATTTGCAACAAAGTTATATAAATAAATACAAAATGTTACATGTAAGAGAAAGGTAATAATTTAGGGTATTCCTACACATCCAGTATATGTTTAGCAGAGAAGGAAATACATGAAATGAATAAGAAAAACAACATGTACATGTATTTAACATGTGTACATGTATACAAAATATCGTTACATGTTCAAATCATTCCTATTCATTCATTTAGAGAAAGGGGAGATAAGGTAGATCAAATTCTAAAGGAAAAGAACACAGGCACTTGACGTTCCATATTTTCTTTGATATATATATATATATATATATATATATATATATATATATATATATATATATATATATATATATATATATATATATATATATATAAACCCCATACCTAATTATTAGGTAAAGGGTTTTATTTTATTTTTTTTTAAATATGTAACGTCAAAGAACAGCTGGTAGAGTTTTACTGAAAGCATTATGTGTTTATACCACGTATGCATCATGTATGAGCGGCCTGGCCTGGCATGGAAATAAACCAAACTTACCAATCATGCTAATATTCAAAATATAAACACATTTATTTATTTTTCTTCTTTACATTTTGATTTAAGAAAAATGATGAAAATAATCGGTTTTATTCATTTATTTTAATTAGAAAAAAAATTAATCCCACGAAAGTTCCAATTATTCCCGCTATATGTGATGAAAAATTGCAAAAGACAAAGTACACAAATATTACAGTATATTTGTTATATTGTATTAAAATTGTTAAAATTTGTCTGAAATGATATGGATGTCTGAATTTATGTTTACTGTGTATACACAGACTGCAAATCTCAATGAAAAAGAATTGTAAAATTATGTGGTAAAATTATTATTTCAATTAACAACATATTTGAAATTCAGTTGGGATCGGGATGACATAAAATATTACACTAGTCTATGTTGTTACGTTTTGAACTTTTTTCGAGGGAAAACATTATTAAAAATTCTTGTTATTGATTTTATAGATAGAATATGATTAATAAAGTAAAAATAAACTCAATTATGCATAAAATTTATTTGAATTGACCAAATAAACCTTGAGTTCTGTAGGGTTCTCTAGAGTCCTCTAGGGTTCTCTGTTTAGTAGGACCGACTTGAACTTGTACTGAATGTTGATTAGCTAAATCTTGAATGGCTGTTATGTTGGTCGTTTTTGATGAAATTTAGATTATTTGTATGTAAACTGATTGTACATGCAATATGAAATTATTCGTAAGGTATTAAACATGATTAAAGCATGTGTATGCAATGCAACATATGATGAATTCATATTGACTTGTACGGATATAGCTTTACATATATATGCATTGTTTTTTAGGGTCCTGTTCTGCAGATGCCATGAGATGATCTGTCTGTCCATTTGATATCACTTGTCCTGAGTATATTTTCTAGCCCAATCTCACTCAAATTTAACTCATAGAGTGCCTGTGGACGGAGGGTAAAAAGTTACCTTAGCTCATTTATCTAGATCAAAGTTCAGTATCAAAATACCCTATACATCTTTATCTAAAGTCCTTGTTCAGACTATAATTTTTCTCCCTTGGTATGATCTGGCTTGTTCCATGGGATGAAGGGTATGTAGTGATCTTTAACCAATTTTCTTGGTCAAATATCAATTAATAAGAAAAAAAAGATTTGTAATATCTTTGTCCGGAGCACATTTCTCCCCAGTTGACTCAACTAAAAGCAGTGTTGTATGAGATGGTCATATTCTCAATCATACCTGCATTATTATGATTTCATGATCATTAAATTTAAAGACTGAAACTAATCACTGATATTGGTACATTAAAGGACATTGAGTGCTCTTGTCAGATTTCTAAATAATGTTCAAGCATACAATTCTTACATCAAATAATAATTTTTTTATGAAAATATATTGCAGATGGCAGATGATGTGAAGAAAATACAAGGGAAGCTGATGTTGAAAGAAGTACTGAGTATTTAATGAAGTTTATGAATGGACTTAGATGTGAAAGACTACTTCATTGTTTACCATGATATATGATTTTATTTATTTTGGTATCATTTTAAAATAATGTTTTTGCACATCAAATGAATTATTAACATATGATTTTATAATGCTTTTTCCTCTTTATACATTTTCTTAATAGATTTTGAAAAGAAAACACCTTTTACCAAGGAAATTAATAATATATAATTTGATTTAAACCTGCTGTTCTCTTTTCACATTCTAGACAAGAAAGATTCACCATGGAAAATGCAGGGATCCTTGAGCTTCCAAATGCTTGTCAATCATTTCTCAAAATTGAAATGCTCAACCTACCCTGTAGTTTCCATGGTATGGAAACTATTACACCACAACTACACATTGCTTCCCGTCTCAGAAAAATAAGGGAATCTTGAAGTTTCCCTGTAATTTCTTTTTATGAGACACCAGATGATTCCACCAAGTTTCCATTACACGGAAACCGCTACGCTCCAATTCCATGTAGTTTCCTGAGTCATGGAAACTTCGGGAATCACGAGGTTTCCTCTGGTTTCCGTTACTGGGAAACCTGAGGATTCCATCGAGTTTCCATTCCATGGAAACCACTACGCTCCTATTCCACATATAGTTTCCTAATTTTGGAAAGCAGTGGAATCTTCAGGTTTCCCATTAGGGAAACTACATGGAGGCTCGGGGAACTTCAGGTTTCCTTGGTTCGGGATACCTAATGGAATTGGAGCGTAGTAGTTTCCGTGCCACAGAAACTTGATGGAATAACCTGGCATCCTCTGCGGAAACCACTGGGAAACATGTTTTAAACTTGAGGTTTCCATGTGGTTTCCCATGACGGGAAACTGCTTATTTCACCCTAAGTTTCCAACAAAATATTCCCACAAAAATTGCTATCAACAGTAAAATGGTCAAGATGATTGGGGCGATTATTGAGACTTTTTCCTCTTCATCTTCCTTCTTTGCAGTCGATGACTTTGACGATGTTTCCTCATATGACGAACTAATTGTGTAACGAGAACTGTATTTGCTGAAAAAGATTATAATATGTTTGTTAATGTTATCGCTATGACTTCAACTTAAAAATGTTGAGTTGACTATAGCTAAACTACCTATATACCTATAAACTAGCTATAGATTTTGTTATACCTTTAAAAATTAGTTCCGATATAAATCTATACTAAAAAAGTCTAACATTTCCAATGTTTTACTGCGCGGTCATAAAAAATCGATGTTTGACCGCACAGTGAGATTGTCGATGAGATATTGGACCACTTAGGTCACATGCACTGTGGGTGGGATCAGCTAAATCTTATTTGCATTCGTTGGTGTTCGACAGTGACAGTATATATTGACCGATTTTTACCGCAGTGCAGGTAAACTATTTGCTTTTGCTTTTGTACGCAATTGTATGGTTTCTAATACATTGTATTTGGTAATTAATCTGTATAGAGACATTTTCTCTGGTTAAGTGATTGTAATACATTATATTGATCTTACTCACAAATCTATCTAAAGTTGTATCTCTAGCTCCTTACCTCGTAGTTGTTTTGCACGATGGCTCTGCCAAATAACAATGGTTTTCCGGGTCAATCTCCACACATTCTAGATCTGAAAAACCAATCATAATCCTAAGGAAGAAATATTGAATAGACATTCTATATCTGTGAATTAAAAAAGGGGGTTCAACTTTCAAAAGTTTACAAAGCACAAATAATTGTATAGTTACTGCTAAGTATAGTCTTAACGATGAAATGAGGTGAAATAAGTTAATTTACAGTTCCAGTTGGAGATAAAAAAAATCACTAAAGATAAAACTATTAAGTCGAAATAATTTATAAAATAAAAATTGAAAAAAAAAACTCTAGTACTTACAATTGTAAGTCTTGTCACTGAAATATGGTATATCTGGACATCCAGTATCGAATTGATCACACCGGTAGTTATTCAGTATGTGAATTGATGACACAAGCTGCATGCAATTTCCTAAAGATCAACATTTTAGATACTTTTTTTCTTTTATCATTATTAAAGCTATATATGGCGTACCTGAGTTAAAAAATAAAAATACGAAACTGAGTTTATATAAACATGATATATGTTATTTACGTTCAAACTAAAATTTTCATCGATTTTGAACTTAAATAGCCTCATGTTTCCATAGTTAAATTAACCTAAAACTGTGTCTGTTATTTAAATGAAAAGTCGGTAAATAAATCGGTTATTGTTTTAGATTTCTAATATCTTTGAAACGTGATTGATTTAAATTGTGTAATTTGCAGGAAAGCCCTATCTTTATATAAAGTAATAAAACAAATAGAAGGATCTTTTTTAATTTTAGTTAGTCTGAATTATAAAAAATACGCCATATATGACTTTAAATGATATTTTAGTGTAGATTATTATTACAAATAACATGAACTTAACAAAAAGAAAATATCCATAAAATACATGTAATTCAGAAATCGACAGCACATGATAAACTGGAAAATTTCCATCAGTATCAGAATATTAATTTGTCTGTTCTTAAAAATAAGACTATTTTCTTAAAATCCACTTATCTGAAACCCTCTCTGTGTCTACATAGCCTTTTATAACGATTTATGATTTTAAACAGATTAGAGATACCTTCTTCTACCAGAGTCCTTGTCTGACTGTAACAGAATTCCAACAAAGTACTCAATTCACTATTCGGTAGACAGTGGTATCTGTTAACTGATTTAGCGTCGTCATCAGTACAGTTTAGTCTTCTAGAAGCCTTTTTCCATTCTGTGTCATTTTGTGGACAATTCGTGACTCTGTGGACAGGGTTCTGTATGACATTCTATGAAATAAGGTGTGTTTAATAATGGAAGTACTATAGAAGATTCAATGATCCTAATTGTTACGCCTTTAAAAATCGATTCCTATATAAAACTTTTTTTTCAAAAGAGTATAACAATTCTAATTTTTTAAATGAGCGGTCGAAAATATATGTTAGAGTGCTCGGAGAGATGTTGGAACCATAGGGGCTTGTCTTCTGTATTGTCAAATATAAAATGAATTGATAAAATTTTGAATCTTCTTTAAATATACTTAAAAAGTTGTTACAATAAAGATTCTGACACTTTCAGACAGTTTATGTATATAGGTGTGGTACTTTTTTTTTAAAACATGTTATTTCTTGTCTGAAAGTGTCAGAATCTTTATTGTAACAACTTTTCAATTGTATTTAAAGTAGATTCAAAATTTTATTAATTTATTTTACAGTTGACAATCCAGAAGACAAGCCCATATGGTTGGAACAGTTGATGGGATGTAAAAGTGGTATGACTTTTTTGCATCAAATTAATTTGCATTCCATATTCCTGATCAGCTTTGGCAAAATCATCCGACTCAGCCTACACGCTTTAACAACTGCACATTCGTTGGCTTTGGATATTTTTGTAAAGGATATGACAAAACATTTACAAAGTGTACGGGAAGAATTCGTTTTGTCGAACCCTCGAACCGAACTTTTGCATGCGACTAAATTGTTCACGGCCTAAGGCGAACAGTTTGGATTTTGGGACCGACAACATTTAAATTTTCCTAGAACAAATTAATTTTATTTATAAGGGAAATATACACAATGTAATACTCTCTAAACAATCTCATACAGTTCAAATTAATTTATCCAACGAATTAAGTTGATATGTTCGAGATTTTAAAAAATAAAACATTGGTCTAAGATTACAACTGTTATAAGTCAATTACAAATGCAAACATAAGTAATAAGGTATTATTTTAAAATATTTATCGGAATATAGGTACAGATTTGTATCCGTATCTATCGGAATATAGATACGGGTTTGTACGTGATCAGATTTACCATCGAGCCCTTGGGCTTCATGGGATTTGATCACCTGACGTACTGATATCTATATCCCGATATATGTTTGAAAATAATACCTCTTTGGTAAAGTAATGATACAATTAAGTGTATAACACCTGAAAAACATCTAAGGTGATTAAGGAGGAAGGACCTTCTGCGAAAAGCACATTAGTGTTTTTTTCCATTCATCTTCAAAGTGTTTGCTTAATCTTCTCGAAATCATAATTTCTTGCCAAATTGTCGTAATAACAGGAATTATTTTTGGAAAAAGTAGATGTAATAAGGTGTCTCTACCCACTAACTTTGAACAGTTCAAAGAAATATAACTGCAGTAAATTCCACTCACTAATATAGTTTTATATCTTAAATGAGGACACAAATATACAGGTTTCCACCTTTTAATATATTTGCATACTTAAACATTAATATAAGTTAACAAAAAACGGGAAAACTTTAATTACCTATAAAATGAGTTAAACTCGTCCATAATTGTATCAAATAAATGTCACTTTATAAATATGTATAAATGTTGATATTAGAGAAAGCATTAGATAATAAAGTTATGAAAGGAAAAAAACCTCATTGGGTAATATAGATATGATAGAGAAAAAAAGAACTTTGAAGGGGGAAAAAGATATGAGTTATTCGCCTAAATTCAGTTAAGCTTTGCTAATAACTTTGAAAAACTGTTCACTATATTTCATAACCAATAATGAAAAGAAAATCTTCTGTATAGATTTCTACATGTCAACTCTGGATGAAAAAAATATGAAAAATTATATCAAATACAAGTAATAGCTTTTCAAAAAGCTTGCCTGACTAAGCAATTTATATCTATAGAACATATAAGCATGATAAGAAATAAATGTTTCCGTCCCTTTTTTGAAGTTGGGGTGGGGGGATCGTAATATTTCATTACCTTACATTTTTTGGACTTTATACAAAACATCATGAATTTTTTTATCTTACCTTTTTGGCGACTCATCAGAAGAATGGAAACTTATTACAAAGTGAACATTTACGTAAAGATATTTATTGTATCTCAAATAACAGGAATACAAGTGGAATGTACATGCATATGGATAGCATATATGACAATGTATTAAAGATATTTTAAATGGTGGGTGGGGGGATCAGCTTCAAAATGACAATTTACACAGTAAAACTATATTAAAAAGACTATTCTCAGAAAAAATGGGGGGCAGACCCCCCCCCCTCCCCGCGTACTTAGGGCCTTATAAGAAGTAAGGACATATATGGATGTGAAATTTCCACAATGTTAGATGCAGGGCAAAATGTATCAATCCAGTTAACCAAATGTTGACCAAAGATTATCATTAAAAAGTAAAACTGCACACAATTTCCCTTGTTGATATGGAGTCTATTAAAAAAAATCTTAAATATATATATCTGAAGACTAAAGATTGATCGATTGATTGTATATTGTTTAACATCCCATTCGAGAATTTTTCACTCATATAGAGAAGTCGTATGTTATGTTATGATGTTATTAAAAAAGAGATATAAAATTCGTAGTTAAAAAATCTGAACCTAAAGAATGAGGTTAAAGAACAAACTTTATTTATTTCCATGGGAGTTATCACCTTTCAATAGAACAAACCAAGAAAAAGGCGCAAAGATAATTTACTCGTGACATTTGATTGTCTCAACCCTTTCGTAGAAGACAAATAGACAAATTCAATAGTTTAGAAACGTAGAAAAACTGTTAAACGGACATGTCCTATAGGGTATAGCAAAGAATAAACAGGTGCATGTAAAAATATGAAGGAAGTAAACACATCAATATTTTGCTTCAGTAATATGATTCTTTCTTCTGCAAGCTGTTAATAAATTCCGATCTATATCAGCTTGCACAAAATCTAGCTCAGTAAGTATGATCTCTTAGTTTCGGACCATGGAACAAATTGATCCTTATACATGTACTGCCTGACGCTCGTGGCGTCGGGTAATTAAAGAAACTCGACCCTGGATACAATATGAATAAAATGTAACGTAATTTACTATAACGTATTTCACAAAAATATTACTTGGTTTGAACATATTTTATTGTAGTTTCTAATTACAAAAGGATTGGGCACAAGTTTTAAAAACTTATTACGCCCTCTTCCTACATGAAAATATTACTTATTTGGCCCTCAAAAAATTATATGGCTTCATTGATAGTTTTGATTCACTGCTTTGCATTCCATATAGACGCTGTATGATATAATAACGTAGGTCACAAGAAAATGGATTTTGATATACTATAAACTATACTAGAATTTCTAATTTTGTGCATTTGTAGAAGACGGAAAATACGAGGGCTGTTCGGAAATTATTGAGACATTGTGTATATTCTTCTTTCTAATGAACGTTTTTCGGTGAAAATTTGCATATACGTTTGACAAACTCTAAGAAGCACTAAAAACAAGAAATGCTTTAAAAATATTTTATTTCATCTTTTCAATGATATATTAATGTTTCAATGGTAAGGGTACCCGGCGCAGTCACGAAATCGGATATTGAAAATATATAACACCAACGTTAAAACTCCCAGTGGACCCATAGTAAGTACGAAAATAATTCAAATTATGTATATAATTTTTCAATTTAACTTTGACTTCATTTTGTGCAAGTTTGTTAGAATTTCGATCAGAAATACGGAGATCATTGAAAAATTTACGCGCGGTATAGCAATCTGATAACGACGACAAAACGGATTTTGACGTCAAGGCGGAGCAGCGATCATACCTAAAATTTTGTGTAGCGGTATTGAGAACTCTTGTCCAGACTAAACGACCTGCTAAAACAATAACAATGCAATAAAACATATCTAAGGGTTTATTTTTTCATTGGTATATATTATTTTCTTACAAATAATTCAACCAGAGTAAAAACAAAAGCTTCGGACGACCATCAATTAATACGGACTAAATACGCATTGCATAACTCGGTACTGCATGATGCTAAGTCAACCTGTATTTGACACTTTGTGTATATTTTACACTGGGGTAGCAACAGCACACGTTTTATTTTTTAAATTTTTTAAAGAATCGATTAAGAATTATAAGAGACAGTTAGATTTTTGAAATGTTATATGTAATGACATAGAAAGTAGATTGATCGCTTCCTGATCATTTCACAATGAGAATATATCGGCTGACCTGACGTTAAAATGACGTAGCGATGCTGCTCCAGGTCAATAGACATATGCTTGTTTATAATTTCACCGGAACTTATTTAATTATCCTATAAATTAGAAATTTTGTACATTTGTTTTCTGTGTTCTTTAAAAAACGTTGACGATTTTTTTATGAATTTATCTCTGTCCTTTGTGGAGTAAAAGGATTTGTCTCAATAATTTTCGAACAGCCCCCATACATATTATTGGTACAAAATATAATATTTTTTAACAAAATATATTTCAATTTAAACAAGGAAAGTATCAAAGGTTAAAGGATTCCAGGGCAATAGAGTTTTGTAACGTAATTACTTTACTTTTCTTGACAGTGAGATCTCACGGATTTTTATATCATAAGCACTTTTCTGGTAATTGTTTATTTTATGCCCGCGTAATGGATGATTTGATTTGCCCATTGAGTAACTGGAGATAGGGCTTTCATATTTCACATGAATATTGCATATGACAAGACCTTTCTTTATGTACTAATATATTTCACCTCTTGACCTTGAACTTGGAGTTTGACCCACTTTTGCAAAATTTTACCAAACTTTATGCTTTTGAACGGTTAGTGCTAGGGTATTCATATTTCACAAATTAATTCCATTTGACAAGATCTTTTCTTCGGTACCAACATTTTGGATCTTTTGATTTTGTCCTACTTTTGAAAAACTTTAATCTTGGCCATAGCTTTTAAATGGTTAATGCTAGGGCTGTGTATTCCTTGTGATAAGGAATTCCTTTGGGCTCAAACAATTCTGACCTTGGAGTATTACTTTTGACAAGTCCTTGATTTGGGTACAAGCATTATTTACCTTTTGACTCTGTCCTTGGCGTTTAACCACTTTTGAAAAAAAAACTTTTGAACCGTTGGTGCTAGGGCTTTCATAATTTACGCCTATATTCCTTGTCATAAATCCTTTCAAAGATTTTTGAATGGTTGGTGCAAGGGCTTTCATTTTTTCACAAGTAGATTCCTTGTGACAAGACTTTTCATTGGAAACTACATTTTTTACACGTCTTGACCTATGAGTTTGATTTGCATTTGAGAAACTTTAAACTAAGTTTGACAAACACAGCTTATTAATACAGAATTTTAAAAATATTTTACTTCTGTGATAAAAAATGATGAAGTATATTGTCTAAGATTATATTTTTCCAACAAAGATACAATTTTCTATTCATTCAGCCAGTTTGTGACACGAATTTTTTTTGAAAGTTTCTCGATACCTTTATGTTTCAAAATTATTTATGATATACTTCATGGTGAATTTTTCTTGCAAGCTAATATAACTTCATTCTTTGAAATAAAACACTTCTTTTGAAAATGAAGCACTTAGGAAATATTGCTTTTTGTTTGTCACAAGAAACAACTTAACCAAATTTTGAGGTATTGCCTCTACTCCTTATTTTACAAGAAAAAATATAGAAATAATTAATTTCTTAAAATTCTCATACTAAAAAAATATATTCTATTATAGCGATTGTAAAACATTCTTGCAAAAGATATACACAGAGTAAAAAAAAAAAAACTGTGTCCATGGTTTGCAGTTGATGTAATTGAAGATGCTGACATTTACAATGATAGATCTGAATATATTCTAGATTTGAGCATATTCGAATGAGCGACTTCGCCGCAATATTGTGTGTTGCAGTTTCGG
The DNA here is from genome assembly GCF_033153115.1 of Saccostrea echinata. NCBI lineage: Eukaryota > Metazoa > Mollusca > Bivalvia > Ostreida > Ostreidae > Saccostrea > Saccostrea echinata. The sequence goes on along the minus strand of NW_026889771.1, from coordinate 995,298 downwards.
CTATCACACCAGATTCCCTTAAATCAGACACATTCCTTAGATATTACTTTCTTATTTCTAGCTTAGAGGTAAAAATAAACTTGAATATGAAAAAATTCACTTCTTATGTACATGTATCGTTATCTAGTCTAGATAGGAAAAAAAAGTTTTGCATGGCCCTATATCTGTGTTAGCTAATGTGAATTCAGACGTAATTTTCAACCAAAGATAACAAATCAACCTGTTTAAGAATCTGTATGTGCAGTTCATATTTGAAGTGCTTCTAAAAATAAAACATATTATGCTTTACTGTTTTATTTAATCTATTCAAATGGTAATTATAATGTCCATACTTACAGAATAATCGAGGGATATGTGCATAGCAATTAACATAAATGTAGCCATCGAAAACAAAGGAAAATTAATTCCGTGGTCTTTAAAATGCGCCATCTTTGATGAAACTTAATATTTTCAGATGTCTACTATGGCACGCCGATTGCATCAAAATTACTTTCTGCACAACCACGAAATTGCTGAAAAATATACAGAGTAAAATAAAAATGCACGTATCGGTAAAAATTGCACATACTTTGAAAGATTTTAAAGGTGCTTAGACACAGATTTGAAGTTAATATTTTCTCAAATTTTCTGTATAATATCACGACTTATATATTGCAATAGCATTTCACACGAAAATATAATTAAAAACTTTTTTTATCTAGAAATTATTGGAACTACGAATTCCTAGACGCGTTTGATTAACACGTCATTGCACTTTCACAAATTTTATCTTTATCCTTAATATTTAAGAAAAGAAGCGATTTTGTTGTGTATTAAAAACATTACATCTATAATTCAGAAAATTCAGAGTAGAAATGTGCGAAAGCAAACCCTCTCACTAATATCGTCAACCCGTGCTCAGTGTTGTGTACAGAGTTTAACAAATTGAATACACCCGTGAAACGTAAACTGTTTTTGTAAACGGGGCACGAGCTCTGTTATTGTTAATGTTTACGATTCACCGGGTGTGTTCAATTGTTAAAGTCTGCACACACCACTGAGCACGGACTGACAATACTGTGAGTGGGTTTTGCTTTCGAACATTTCTACTCTGAATTTTTTGGATTATAGTTTCAATATTTTTCATTAATACACAACAAAATTGCCACTTTTCTTAAGTATTAAGAATAAAATTAGAATTTGTGAAAGTGCAAGGATGTGTCAATCAAACGCGTCCAGAAATTTGAAGTTTCAATAACTTCGAGATGAAAGAAGATTTTTATTTTATATTAGTATGAAATGCTATAGCAACATATAAGTCATGAAATTATACAGGAAATTTGAGAAAATATTAATTTCAAATCTGTATCCAAGCACCTTTAACACAAACATAACGAAAAATACAAGAATCCGAAATTTTTTACACGATTAAGGGTTATAAAATGCATAAATGTAAAATCAAAAATTGCACGAGCAAAGGAAACTAAAAATTACACAAACAATTTTACTGCGCATACAGCTGCGCATATCATTATTATGCAAATGGAATATTCATTGTTTTCTTGGTTTTCTGTACTCTTTATCTCTTCATGAATGCTGAGACAGTGTAATCGAGAGAAAACGGCGATCCGATTTCTAGCTAATGCCAATCGAACGAATGAAGTGTTTTCTTGTGAACAAATTTGTGTGAAAAAATTTAAAAGTTGTTTGGAGATATTATGTTTTCTTATATTGACCGAGATCCTAGCCAAAATATGGAGGTATTATATGATTCCGGACATGAAACTGTGACAAGAAAGGAATCGCATATATTTGTGTTATAATGCGGGGAAAAAGTACCATTGCATATGATGCACTCGATTCCGAACTGAAAGTAATATTCAAAGACACAGCAAACTCTAAATTCCTATAACGATAAACAGTACGGCTGACTATGATCTTGATTTTAAAAAAATGATAGAATTATTTAGTTTTTTTTTTTTTAAATAAACACTCTATGGCCTATGAAAATTCTCTCTAACTTACAAATGTATAGATTGATTGATTGATTGTATATTGTTTTACGTCCCATTCGAGAATTTTTCACTCATATAGAGACGTCACCATATACCGGTGAAGGGCTTCAAATTTTGACCTTTACTCGGCACTCAGGGCCATTGAGCAGTGAGGGATCTTTATCGTGCCAACGCCTGCCGTGACACGGGGCCTCGGTTTTTAAGGTCTCATCCGAAGGAACCGCAACTTTCACTTCTGAGTGCCGAGCGCATGGCGAAGGAACAGTTGCTACCTATTTTTTATCGACTTAGGTCTGTCGCGGCCGAGATTCGAACTCACGACCTCCCGATCACGGAGCGAGCGCTCTACCGACTGAGCTACCGTGAACAGTACAAATGTATAGATACAACTTTAACGGAAAGTACTTATATAAAATAAAATTAACGCATGCATAATAAAACGCTTAATAAAGTGGATTCTTCATGAAAATGATGGCAGAATTATTGCTAATTATAATAAGTAATTTAATGATTAAATTGTAGAATTTATTTTGGTACTTTTCATTTGTACTAGTTATGAATTCATTTGGGCAGATTTTGTTTTCATTTAGGAATAGGAAATTATTCAGTTGGCTGGATATATTTTTTTTTCAAAAAGATTAAAAAGTGGGGATTAATTGACCTTAGATAATATATTATACACAGTATGTTTTTAAAGTCAACCATAAAAAACATTTTATTTCTGATTATAGATGTACACGTATCTTTACTTATAAAATACGCGGATATCAATTTTGGTTGGATATCTGTAGCCTACACTGTTATTAAAACATTATTGTGACGTAAACCTTTTGTTTGTGTTGTCCATTCTATAGCTTAATGTTGAGCTAACTCCTCAAACAATCCATTAAGCTACCTGTAAGTGTCCATTCTTTTCGAAAAACTGTCCATTCTTTTTAAGAATGGACAGTTTTTTCCAAAAAGAATGGACAGTTAAAACAAACAGAATGGAGAGTTACAGGTAAACTTTGGAATGTGTTCAAGAGGGAAACAAAAACAAATAGTAAAATACTCTTTAATTTACATGTAAATAACAGAAAGAACGCGGAGATCTAAGTTAATCCAGAACACAATGTCTGCACAGGATCCACTTGATTTTACCCTTATAAATCCATGAATAATGTACATTATTTCAATACTCAAAACTCAATTTTCACAAAACTTGAATTCAAATGACACAATTTCACATTTGACTTTTCAGAAAAATCATTCCCTCGAGGAGAATTCATTTTAAGATAGAAGTACGTCTAATATTAAATCCTCCACCAAGAAAACAGTTTGCTCCATGAACACTTCACTGCTGCAGTTAATATTTCCGTAGAAAATAATTAAAAATGAGACATTTCCAGATTTTTTTTGAAAAAAACATTTTCAGGTCGAAGATTGGCTCATGGCTAACCCAACATTTAGAACACAATATGCATTTCACCAGTACACTGTTGCAGTTAATATATCCTCAAAAATAGAATTCAAATAAAACATTTCCAGGTTTGATTCGAATTTGATTATCTGTATCTGTCGGAGAAGTTCACTTTTGGGTCAAAGTTTGGCTAATATTTCTTTTACTCTTACTTTTCTGTTTCCAGATCCAAATATCACCAAGTTTATGCATATTTTGGTTTATTAGATTTTGATTCTGTCATATACTCTCTCCATCGGAGGAAAACATGTATGCCTTTATAACGCAAACTATAAACTGATTTTGAAGCATGGCATACTTGTATATGTACTAGTATCCCCCAAAATCCACCTGTATCTGTCCATTCTTAAGACAAAGACCTTTTGTTATGGGCATCTGGAAACACAATGGCCATTCAACAAATTGCTCTGCATCCCTAGCTTACCTATGACAGTCCATTCTGTAAACAATGAACTTGTCATTGTATGTGTGCTACCTGTCATATCTGATACTAGTTTTGTATTTTTTTAATTTCATTTTCAGAACAAAGGAAATCATGTTTTAAGTAGGAGAAAGGTCTCAAACTGTCCATTCTGTGAGATTCTCTCACAGAATGGATAGTTTGAGGCCTCTCTCCTTTACTGAATTCCTTCCATGAAATTGCATATCTTCAGTCATAAACTACTCAATTAAAAACAAGACGTTCCTAAGGGTAAGCGTTACCCTCATTCGTAATGGCGATCACTTGATAATTGTTTTTACTTTTAATAAAAAGGACCAGATAGAGGGAAACTATATATACTCTATGTGCTTTATGTACATGCGGTTTTGTGTTTTGTTACTTAAAATTTGTCCAAATGAAATAACAAAACTACTCAAATGATCCTGGCAGCGGTAAAACATATGATTAGTGGCGGATCTGGTTCGTGAATTGATTGGAGTCGCAACATTTGAATCTATGTATTTATGAAAGTTTCAAATCGTTGGACCATAATGACACATCAGAATTTTAAAAACATAGTGGATTACTAAATACATCTGTGTACAATGTCACAAATAAGAAAGTGGGAATGGATATTATAATAAATAGAAAGAACATAGAACGTGTTTTATCACTCTTGAAAAATGCAAATAAATCATGTTCTTTATGGAGATAACAAATTCTCTTTACATTTCGAATTCGTTTGCATAAAATTTTAATTATTTTCCAAAGACTAAATTTCTTGTAATAACACATTTTTACCCAATCTATAGTCATTATAAAAAGAACATGACTGTATAATTATAAAATGAAAATAACATTCAAGGAGAATATTTGATACAAGATCCACTTTTTAAAAGATAATTCATGTGCATATTTAACATTTTTGAAAATCCAGATTACATGTATGAGTTTAAAAGCTTATGTAATTTGTATTTTGTACGTATACATGTACAAGTAATTAAAACGTCTGCTTTGTACACATTGTATATGTGTATCAATGGCATCAACCAGGTCTTGTTTTATGTCGAATGACTACGAATAAATATAAAAAATTATATGATGAATATAAACCTCAAGAATTTTTTTGTTTTTGTGACGCAGTTGATTTTTTTTTGTATATACTGTTTTAATTTTGGTTTTAACGGGTTTCCTTACTATTGAGGTTGTTTTGTTACGAGTATATAAAGGGACCGGTTTTGTCAGAGTGGTGAATATATTTCGGTGAGATATAGCACCGAATTTAACGGGTAGCCATATAACTTGTAAGGCGGACTATTGCAACGTGTGTATGCAGTTCTAGCCGGTAAGAGTGTTCGAATAATGTAAATAGTTGGTTTATTGTTATAATTTCCGGTTTTCAGTTGTAATATAGGTTAGGTTTTTGTAAATGTAAATTCATTTCAGTGCGTAAGGTGCTGAGAGAATATTGTGCACATAGAAGACGGGCTGAGGGTCAGTTGACGACTGTTATAAGCGTTTGAGGTCAGTGGGGAGTTGGATGGAGGGCCAGTCGTGTCATGTCCAATCGTCGATGCTGAACAGGAACCGATGTTGGTAGGAAAACCGCAGTGGGAGGCGATAGACCCGGGGCTACGGTTAAAGCAACTACCACGTGGTGACGAGTGAACGGTACAGGATTTAGACGTTCCTAGACGAGTGCTAATGGCGGATGCACGTGTGGTGTGACTTCCGGTGAACGTTTATAAGCAGTTGTGATATAGTAACTTTTGAGTAACTTTCAGTCTATTAAAGAAAATAAAACGTTCTTATTGGAATATCTAATATTATAAATAGAATTTATTTGAGCTTTTTCGGAATATTATTTAAGTCAATTTTGGTGAATTTTTCATTTGATATAATAGCTGATACTTACTGAATCAGAATTGTAGAAGTTAATATTGAATTAATGTAAAGTATCGGAATTGGTGAAAACTGAGTTGACAGTTTACTATTACATTCATTTCATTTTCGGTGTGTGAGCCTGTATGTGAGAGTGAGTGAGTGACATAGAATTTATTTGTCTTCTATTTTATTTATTTTGTGTAATAAATTTATTTGTTTATTCTGATTGATATTGTTTTCCTTCTCAACTCTACAAAATCCAAAAAGAACTCATTACAGTTTTATTACCGTGTGCAAATTTACTATTGTCAAAATCTGCATTGAAAATAAATATGCATGTGTAGCCAAGTCCCAGCTAATTAAGTTCATCTTGTGTGTCTTCTTAAATTTAATCTTATAATATCGTTACAGTTCAGTTGAATTGCAATCCTGATTTCGATAGGCTATTTTATGGACCCTTAAATTCTTAGAAAATATTTCAGGCACGTGGCATCAGGAGGGGCCTGCCCCTTTTTTTCCAAACATAACCTACTTCTATCGTAAATGTCCACTGAAAAGCTGGTCCCCCCCCCACTTTTTGTTGTAGGATAGGTTAAATCAAAGTAATTTGGTAATGTGTTTCGAAAAGAAGGTGGAAGGTGGACCCCTCCCTCTCTCCCCCCCCCCCCATAGGATTTTCAAATTTGGACAATTTACCTTTTTTCTGGGCTTGTCAAGGTTTTTTCAGGTAGGTTGTCAAAAAAAATTTCTGGCTGCCCCCCCCCCCTTTCAAAAACGATACTACGTGCCTGTATTTTATAATTTTAAATTTTCTTAACTCCTGTATATGCATTTTAACCATTCAAAATAGACTACCGCAGGTACATTTTAAAAAAACCCATAAATTAAGCTTTAATTCACAGAAGTAGAACGACTATATAATTTTTCTACCTTTTCATGGAGTTTTATGAAATCACCACACGTTGCTCAAAAGTTAAGACTACATGTACTACTTTGTTACATACATATATCAAGAAATGAGATATGTTTGTTTGTTTGTTTGTATGTTGTTAAACGTCCCTCTCGAGAATTTTTCACTCGTATGGAGACGCCACCACTTGCCGGTGGAGAGCTGCAAATTTTGTCCTATACTCGGCACTTACGGCCATTGAGCACTGAGGGATCTTTCTTCGTGCCCGCACCTACTGCGACACGGGACCTCGGTTTATACGGTCTCATCCGAAGGACCGGTGTCGCATAATATTTGGTCCGCCTCGTTTAAAGGTCCGGGGGGACCTAATACGATAACATATAAGGTCCGCCTTTTATAAGAAAAGGTCCGGCCCGTATAAGGAAAGGTCCGCCGAAGTTTAAAGGTCCGGGTGGTGCAAAAATGTTTTAATCTTGACTTAAACACATAAAATTAAAGAGAGTTTGTTTACATCCTATGGAGAAAGATTAAGGATTTACCCTTGCTGTTGTGTTTATTTTTTTGTACAATATATAATTGCTACTCCATGTTTAGTGTGCTTTTAGCAATTATACCGTTTAGGGCAATGATTTAAAAAAATGTCGCATTTATTGGATTTGTGTTTGTTTTTCCCCAGCATTTGCTTTGTGTAAATTAGGACGATTAAAGGTGTGAAATCTGCCGGTGTGTATAGGCAATAAAACAATGGGGGTGTGAAGTATACCTGACAGGTACCCGCAGGTAGAGCCCGCGGCAGATAGCAATGACAATGTAATGGTCATGTGTTTGCTTTAAACCAATAGATATGAATTCTCTATTTTAATAAATTATGCTGAAGAACAAATTATAATACTGTTATGATATTCATGCGTACACATCAAAATTGTGATATATATATAATTATATATAGTCTATTTTTATTACAATATTTAAAGAAATTTCTTATTCCAAGTGTAGAGTTTAATACTAAGACCAATAAAAAATAAAAGTATGTATATGCTTCCCTTTAGTTTTAACAATTAACTTGTTTTCAGTTTATAATATTTTGCCCTTTATTTGTGGATAGGTTAATACATAGCCTAATGTTGTATTCGATCTATATTTACTGCAGAAACAAAATACATGTAATGTTAAAGCTTAAAACAGGTAACTCAATGTTGAAGACATATACATCAGATTTAAAGTATAATCATGGTTTGGATTTAATTCTTTCTTATAAAAATATCACTCTTCCTCGTCATAATGAACTACATATGAAATAATGTTTCATTTTTGTATTTTTTTTTTTTTTTTTTTTTTTTTTTTTTTGCCAAAAGAAAAAGAAAGAAAAAGAAATTACACATTTTACTGTGACTATAATAGACAGACTGTGGGATAATCTAGCAGGCTGTATTGCATGACCGATTAAAATTTAAAATCATTATTGTAAAATATTTTCTTTTATTACTGACATGAAGCATTTTGGGCAAAGTTGAATGTCCAGTTCTATATACAAGTCATTTATGTATCTCACGTCTGTATGAACGGGGGAAGGGGGAGGGAACATCAGTTGATCCTCTTCCTTTTTTTGCGTATCAAAGAATTTCTATTTTCTACATTAATTTGTGCAATACCCCCCCCCCCCCCATATGCACCCAGAAAATTTGATATACTGACTGACTGTTTCTGGGGACGTTGTCAAGCGTGCGTCACATTTCCCATTTCAAGCTACATGATATGTACATTTTCGTGATGTCGACTAGAAGCGTTTCAGTCTAATTTTAAATCAAAAATATATTTCTTTTATAAAACGCTGATTATTTATGATTATTTATTTTATTCATTTATGGAAAGTGGCAACTCACGGTTATGCGGAGAAAAAAAGGTAATTCATGGGGTTTTCCATCATGAGAGTCCAAGCTGCAGACAGCTCAGTATTACGTTACGCTACAACTCCATACCAAGTAGCCCCGGAGAATTGACATTGTATGGAGTATGACTGAGAGTCATACTCCATACTCTCCGGGAACTACATTCCCTACGAATAATGATATGGAGTAATACTGAGCTGTCTGGAGCTTGATTGAGAGTGATCTCCCGTGTAGAATTTTCTACGCGGTGAAAACCAATGAAGTGTATTGTTTAGTACCACTACAACTGCTCAAGAGTTTTTGAAAAATTCTTTACGAAAGCTAGGAACTTTGCCAATGTCCTTAAATTATCTTTTTCGAAGTCATCAGTCATTCTCCGTGGTAACCATGGAGGAAATAATACAATCGGTCTCATGCAGTCATGACAGAATTTTTGAAGTTCGATTTTCATAAATGCTATACATTGCACATATGTTGTTTCGGATATTACCTAACAATTTTGAATAATGATTATACAGGCGCGGATCAAGAATTTTTCCGGGGGGGGGAGGGAGGAGGGGGTCCATGCCAGTCAAAAAAATTTCTAACCCAAAAATTTCTTGACAAGGAAGGAAAAAAAACGTAAAATCCAATTCCATTTCCAAAACGTGAAAAACACCTATATCGTGGTGGTGATGGTAGGGTCCACGTTTTCTAAGGAGGTCCAAAGTCATTTTTTATTTACTTCCGTACATACTTTTAATAACTCTGCAAATTCCAGATGGGGGTCCTCCCGACTCCCCCCCCCCCCCCCCCAGATCCGCGCATGTTATATGAATAATTTCGGGTATTGACTGGAGAAATTTCCGGTAATACATTGCATCTCAGGTGAGGAAGAGGGGGAGGGGTGGCGGCAATAATTTCCATCTGCTCCTTGCGTATCAAGTACGTAGAAAATAAACACCATCTGGTGTATTACAGATTTCTTTTTACTTGTCACACAGGGCATTTACCACATACATTATGTACGTAGTGTTGATGAACCCCTTTCTTATTTTTAAGGTGATTATTTTCCCAATTCATTGTATGAATACAGAAACAAATACTCCCTCTTTTTCATGCTATATGAATCAAAGTCTATAGATACGGATACAGTACAACTAATGATCATTCTAACATAACATTTTTGTGATATACATGGATAATAAATCTGAACATATCTTTTGATCGTATGTGGTGAATATATTCTAGATAAATATACATTGTACTATACCATTATACATTCAGATTCGTCACTGCCTTTTATAAAAGAATCGTCCTACGATTTTCCAAGACCTTGACATAAAATAAGAGGTCCATGGGCCACAACGCTCACCTGAGTCAATAAGGCCCTGCTGTTTTTCATCAGCAAATTTATTCTAACATATCTTCCAATGTAAAACATTAATCCCTATTGTGACTCCACCCTACCCCAGGTGTCATGATTTTTATAGATATAGCGCTAGCCCCACCCTACCCCTCGTGGTCATGATTTAAACAAACTTGAATTTACACTACCTCAAGATACTTCTATATCAATGTGATTAAACATGGCTTTGTTGTTCCTGAAAAAAAGCTTTTGGATTTCTTTCCCTATACATTCACATGCTAAACCCTGACAGTGCATTGTGGCCCATCCTACCCCTAGGGGGTCATGGTTTGATTGATTGATCGATTAGGGTTTAACGCCAAGTCGGCTATATTTCAGCCATATTCCGGCGGAAAATTAATTTTATATGACCGGTTATCATGGTTTAAACAAATTTGAATCTACAATACCTGAGGATGTTTCCATATCAATCTGACTAAAGATGGCTTTGCTGTCCTTGTGGAGAAGATTCTTCGATATATATATCCTATGTAAAACTTTGATCCCCCATTGTGACCCCACCCTACCCCGGGGGTCATGATTTGAACAAACGTACATCTACACTAACTGATGATGCTTCCATATTAATATGACTAATCATGATATTGTTGTTCTTAAGAAGAAGATTTTTGAAGACTTTTTCCTAGATATTCCTATGTAAAACCTAAATCCCCCGTTTTGATCTATCTATTACAAAGAGAAAATTATAGACAGGGTTCTTTTCTGTAGCATGAAAAATAAAGAAAGGGCAGGGCGGACCTTAAAACGCAGTATAATAAAAGCTCCGCCTTCTGTATTTCAGATATCGTACTATTACAAAGCGAAAACTTTGAACAGGTTTATTTTTCGTAGCATAAAAACTAGAGAAAGAGGCAGGGCGGACCTTAAAACGCAGTAAAATAAAAGGTCCGCCCTCTGTTTTTCAGATATTTTACCATTAGAAAGCAAACATTTTGGACAGGGTTTATTTCCGTAAAATAAAAACTAGTCAAAATGGCAGGGCGGACCTTAAAACGCAGTATAATAAAAGATCCGCCCTCTATATTTTAGATATGTTACTATAACAAGGCGAAAATTTTGAACAGGGTTTATTTTCGTAGCATAAAAACTAGAGAAAGAAGCAGGGCGGACCTTAAAACGCATTATAATAAAAGGTCCGCCCTCTGCTTTTCAGATATCTTACTATTACAAGGCGAAAAGTTTGAACAGGGTTTATTTTCGTAGCATAAAAACTAAAGAGGCAAGGCGGACCTTAAAACGCAGTATATTTAAAGGTCCGCCCTCTATAATTCAGATGTCTTACTGTTAGAAAGCAAACATTTTGGACAGGGTTTATTTCCGTAAAATAAAAACTAGTCAAAATGGCAGGGCGGACCTTAAAACGCAGTATAATAAAAGGTCCGCCCTCTATATTTTAGATATGTTACTATAACACGGCGAAAATTTTGAACAGGGTTTATTTTCGTAGCATAAAAACTAAAGAGGCAAGGCGGACCTTAAAACGCAGTATATTTAAAGGTCTGCCCTCTATAATTCAGATGTCTTACTGTTAGAAAGCAAACATTTTGGACAGGGTTTATTTCCGTAAAATAAAAACTAGTCAAAATGGCAGGGCGGACCTTAAAACGCAGTATAATAAAAGGTCCGCCCTCTATATTTTAGATATGTTACTATAACAAGGCGAAAATTTTGAACAGGGTTTATTTTCGTAGCATAAAAATTAGAGAAAGAGGCAGGGCGGACCTTAAAACGCATTATAATAAAAGGTCCGCCCTCTATATTTCAGATATCTTACTATTAAAAGGTGAAAATTTTGAACAGGGTTTATTTTCGTAGCATAAAAACTAGAGAAAGAGGCAGGGCGAACCTTAAAACGCAGTATAATAAAAGGTCCGCCCTCTGTTTTTCAGATATTGTACTGTTACAAGGCGAAAATTTTGAACAGGGTTTATTTTCGTAGCATAAAAATTAGAGAAAGAAGCAGGGCGGACCTTAAAACGCCGTATAATAAAAGGTCCGCCCTCTGCTTTTCAGATATCTTACTATTACAAGGCGAAAAGTTTGAACAGGGTTTATTTTCGTAGCATAAAAACTAAAGAGGCAAGGCGGACCTTAAAACGCAGTATATTTAAAGGTCCGCCCTCTATAATTCAGATGTCTTACTGTTAGAAAGCAAACATTTTGGACAGGGTTTATTTCCGTAAAATAAAAACTAGTCAAAATGGCAGGGCGGACCTTAAAACGCAGTATAATAAAAGGTCCGCCCTCTATATTTTAGATATGTTACTATAACACGGCGAAAATTTTGAACAGGGTTTATTTTCGTAGCATAAAAATTAGAGAAAGAAGCAGGGCGGACCTTAAAACGCAGTATAATAAAAGGTCCGCCCTCTACTTTTTAGATATCTTACTATTACAAGGCGAAAATTTTGAACAGGGTTTATTTTCGTAGCATAAAAACTAGAGAAAGAAGCAGGGCGGACCTTAAAACGCATTATAATAAAAGGTCCGCCCTCTATATTTCAGATATCTTACTATTAAAAGGTGAAAATTTTGAACAGAGTTTATTTTCGTAGCATAAAAACTAGAAAAAAAGGTAGGGCGAACTTTAAAACGCAGTATAATAAAAGGTCCGCCCTCTGTTTTTCAGATATTGTACTGTTACAAGGCGAAAATTTTGAACAGGGTTTATTTTCGTAGCATAAAAATTAGAGAAAGAAGCAGGGCGGACCTTAAAACGCAGTATATTAAAAGGTCCGCCCTCTGTATTTCAGATATCTTACTATATTACTACTCTGTATTACAAGGCGAATATTTTGAACAGAGTTTATTAAAAGTTATCGTAGCGAGAAAAAAAAACTCGTTAAAATGGCAGGGCGGACCTTAAAACGCAGTGTAATAAAAGGTCCGCCCTCTGTTTTTCTTTTTTCCCACATACATGTATCTCACTTACAAAGCAAAAATTATGGAAATGCTGTAAGTTCCTATTGTTTGTTTTTTTTTTCTTTGTTGGTTCGTGTGTTTTTCCAGGGTAAAAAGATAATTAGGTTTTTAATTTTAGGATGGACGCTAAATTAACTTAGAAAACTCTTGGAATGGCCTAATTGTGCATAAGAATTGCATATATACTACATGTAGTAGTGTACTTTTTTCATTTAATATGCTGACAAAAAGACAAAACTTTAATGACAATTAATTATCCACTCTATGTACGTTTGCAGGAGATGTGTCTACTGTATTGTATATCTATATGCAACCATTAACATCTGTCTGAAGGGACCAAGGATATATATTATTATTTAATTAGTAATGTTGATGACGTGCAACAAGAGAACTACATGTATAACCCCCATCACACACACATGAATAAAAAAGAAATAGCCGCTAAAAGTAAATCTAATTTAAACCAAAATCAAAATAAATATAAAAAATATTAACAAAAGAACACGACTTGGTGGTGTTTTATGAATTTTTATATCAGTCACGATCTCAACAGACACTTTCCTTTTTATTTTAGGGGGGGGGGATACATGTTAAGTTGCTCGATCTGTAAAACCCCTCTGTAAATAGTATGGATGGATAAGATTCTCCCTAGTAAGAAGTTGGAAAAGGAGAAAATTCTGTACTGAAGCGTACTGAGTATTTCCTATGGTGGATAATAAAGCCGGGGTTGTTTCTTCCAAGCTCGCTGCATGTCATTTCCGAAATTTTGCATTGCATTTCCGACATTTTTTGTTTTCATTTTAGGATACAATCAACACTAAGTCTAGTAAAAATACAAAGTTTAGTAATAAAATGCAATAATTTCAATAATAAAACAATCAATTTTTGATCACCAAATTTTAATGCCCACTGAATTATATGTGTTTGAAAGCACCGAAAAACAGAATCCCCTCAACTTTGATTACTTTATTCCCTCAAACATAGTTTCTGTATATGTCATAAATTCTGTCTTAACCTTTCTGATCTCAAATTCAGTCTGCTTATCTTGATTTGAAAAGATGAACAAAAATTCACAACTTACACTTACATGTGTCCGAGGATAAAATCATCATAAGATTCTTTTAAATGTAAGCAGAACTTATTATTTGGAAATCAATGAATTATTCTTGATTTATTCTTTAATTTTTCTTTTTTTTATAAGGGAAATTTCAATTTTGTTTTCATTGCCGGAAAAGTACTTTATGATGATAAATGTCAGAGAAGAAAATTTTAAAACGTCAGAAATGAAAACTACAAAAATGTAGGGAATGAAATAAACAATATTTAAAAAAAAAAATCCGGAAATAAAATCCTATGCTAGGCTCATTTTCCAAAAGGGGGAGGGGTCTTTAAACCCAAGCTCGTTTTTCCGGGAAAAAATATTAATGCGTGAGGAAAGTCTACAACATCAGTACTTTTTAAACTATTTGACATGTATTAGCATAATTTTGCTATACCCCACCCACCAGATGTACAACAACACCATTTAAAATCTTTTCCATTTGGGGGGGGGGGTGTTTTATTGCTTAAAATGTTCAACTCGATTGACTTTGGTTTGATTTTGCCAATTAACGCACATCTTCCTTAACCAGTGTTAACCCGGGGGTAATATCAAGTAGAATGAAATAATCGTTAGTCTTTAACTGGATAAGAAACGATGGTTATAAAAACACGGGGGATATGCGACTTCAAGTTTCGTCAGGTGAGACAATAGGCCTACCCCCAAAGCACAGACATGTTGTTTTAACAACAACGGGATAGGCTAGTACACCGTAACACAAGTCCCTGTCACAGTGACCCTCCAATTATTTTATAGTTAGGTACAATATGAATCGTAAGAATTACGCATAATTATTATTAATAATATAATGAAATATCTTTCGAAAGATATGAAAATTCTTTTTGGGAAGTGGAAGTCGAACGTTGTTAGGAAAGAGACTGTAATGAAATGATCATTGTTGGACTTACGAACATCATATACTGAACAATGTGCCAGTGAAGGTATGCGTATTATATATATGTATTTTTTTTTTTATTTTGCAATGATAATATTGATATCACTTAAACTATAAAAGACACATGTCGTACATGATTTTCCCATAAAGTAACTCGATCAACAGATCTTTGCATCTTTATATTTTTTGTTTTGTGCACTACCTGGGAGGTATGAACTACGATAAGGAGCTAACAGTTAATCAGTGCTAACATCAAATTTTGAATAATTTTTTGATAGATAATTTGAGGTTTTGTTCTGAGATATATCATAGTATTAGAAATATAATTAATTAAAATTGGCTAACGAAATCCAGCAACTAGCGAGATATCGCAAGACTTGATCCTTTTAGTATATATACAATGTACATACATGTACGTCCCTGGAACTCTATTTTGCTGGGAGGGACACTTTTATAATAACTATACCTTAAATAATTTAAAAAGATTAATAAATCAAATTAATTTCGAATCAATAAAGGAGAAAAATCTGCATATTAAACCGAAGGCGGACCTTTTATTATAGAGGTAGGGCGGACCTTATATGTTATCGTATTAGGTCCCCCCGGACCTTTAAACGAAGCGGACCAAATATTATGCGACACCGGTCTCCACGTCTCACAATGGGATTAGAACCCGCGACGTAAGGATCAATTCCTTACTTCGCGACTGTAGAGCAGAACGCTCTAACCACTGCGCCACGCGGGCGACAAATGAGATATGCGTTTCAATATTAAAATTTAAGTTGCACATTTATTTGCTCGATTTTCTTTACTGTTGACTTCAAAAAGTCAAATTCCACAACCCAGATGATCGCAACATTGCTTCAAAATCTTTGTATGAATTGCTAGTAATCTTTAATCAAAAGGTATTATTGGTGTGTCAAATGGATATATAAATGGTGTATAAATCGATTAGCGTACAGGGGGTCGTAACATAAAGCTTGCTACGTTTTTGACTTAAGTAGGGTCATAAGTATGTTTTAGGTACAATGTTAAGACCTGCATAAGTACTACTTAAGTATGTCTTAAACCGTAACATAAAACGGACTTAGCTAGGTCTTAGATAAGTCAAACATATGTTCAAAATTTTTTTTATGAATCGTCAAAGTTTTTCAATTTACTTATATATGTATTTGTAAAAATGATTTAGTTACGTTTTTAATCACATTTATATTAAAAAGTTGACGTCCTTACCTATCGGTTTTAGCTAGGTTAGATTAGATTAATTACAGTTATTTCTGTTTAAATAATTCTGAATATTTGAAAACAAATATTTCACGGTTACAAAGTGGCAACTAACGGTTCATTGTAAATGCGTGAATATTGTTTATCACTCGAGACTGCGATGTTTTCAGTTTACCGTACGTTTGTTTGTTATTCTTTCGTTTGACAATTGTTCACTTGCTTTCAAATTGTCATTCTCGCAGACATGACACGATAACCGAACGTCAATGTACTTGAAATTGAAACTCTTAATAAAAAATTTATTGAAAAAAAGGGAGATTTTGATTTTTTTTCCTCCCATATCAGCAAGCAGAGACTGCAGACTTTTTTGATATACGCATTTACAATTTAATGAAGGATGTAAAAGAATTGTTTTCAGAAAACAATTTTTTGTATATCTCCAACTTACATGAATCAACAACTCTCTCTCTCTCTCTCTCTCTCTCGTACATACGTTAACGGTAGTGAATCCTGTCTGAATCCTCGCTTGTTGCGTTCTACATTCAATCTAATTTACGGAAAATCTTTATACGTTTTCTAGTCATCACCCTTTAATTCACCTACAATTTTTAAAATCATTTCATCTCATTTTTTTCACAGTGAACAAACAAATCCATGATTACTGTACACAATTTACTTATAATGATTAGTGTTTATAACCTAGGTCCCACTAATATTTCAAACGTATCCCAAAAATAATATTTTGCATTTACATGTATGTCATTTAGAGAGTGATATTGGAATAAGAGATGAATACCCGCCTCTCACCCCCCCCCCCCCCCCCCCCCGACAGAAAACTAAAAAGTCTTATACCAGTAAATTAAATAGAGAAAATTATTTTTTAATGCAAAATATGAATAGAGGAATGTTTAGACATAGTAAGCTAACCTTGAATAGTTCTAATTATATGTTTAAGAAAGTTAACACATACTTAAGTCACCTCTACCGACCGCCTAAGTTTTGCTAAGATTGTCAAATCTTAGCACGTTTCTAGTTACGGTCTTAAGTTTAAAACTATACTTAAGTCCTACTTAAGCATGGTCTTAGACTTAAGTACCCTTTATGTTACGACCCCCTGGTGTCTTTCGTTCCAGAACCAGCACGGAGGGATCTCTGTATGAAAAGGTCACACATGCACATCCTTGATTATTACCAAAAGTACACACAGTGGGTGGTGGAGGAGAAGAGTTTGATTTGTTGTTAATTCGCCTGTATTATATCACATGTTTTTTTTTTTTTTTTTTAATTTTTTTTTAGGCCCATGTGTCATTGTTTTAAACTTTCAAAAGAAATTGCTATATAGAAGAATAACATACTTAAAAAATACAATAAAACACAACTGGTAATATGCATCCCCCTTTTTTACGTTATCTATACATGTATTCTGTGTAGAATGGTTTTTAATCGGGGGTGTTCATATACTACAAGTTTAAGATTGTGTGCCTGTCAATTTATCTACATGTATAATATAGGTTGTACATATTCTTGAAAATCTAGCGGAATTTTAAAAGAATCTTTTATAAAAAAAAATTACTAACACGTTACTCCTCCTTTTGTATTTATGATATGTTTCAAGCATGCAAACCACATTGAGCTGTTCTCTAATGAACATTAATGAAATGTGCGCAATGAGGATGCCTTGCATATTATGTCGATGTTGTATTTTCACTCATGCAGTTTTTTTTTTTTTTAACGTTTGTGTAATTTCCTCACTATATCGTGTAAATATTTTCTTGATTGTGCAGTTTTTCTATAGTTTGTGTAAATTTCAATAACTTTGTGTATATTTTCCTCACTTTGTGTAAATTTTTACTTACTCGTGTAATTTTTATTTAAGGTCGTGCAGAAAATAATTTTGAAGCAATCGGCGTGACATAGTCTACCATTTCAAAGAGTCGTCTGATTTCCTGTATAAGATCGCTAAATAAACATCTGTAAAAGTGTTACACAACACAAAGCTATATCCTTCAACACCATCCAGAGCAACTATGTACACAAGATTAATTCTTCCTTCCGGTTAACCTTGAAATCATGCGCGTGCGTAATACTTACATAATAATGTTCATATTATTAGGTCAATAAAAGTAACATTTTATTAAAGAAATAAATCGAGATACTACCATTTAATACGTTCAAGAATTTCAAATGCTAGTATTCTATTATTTAAAATTAAATTTTCAGAAAACTTTTTTTTTTCAATTTTTTGAATTTGATAATTGTCTTAAGATAAGGGATTATACAATATAAAATTTATCTTTGTAATGCTTATTAAGATTGATAAGTAATGATTTTGAAAGCCAACCCAAAACTACGGATGTGTAACTACTCAACAAAGCAATGTACATGTATACAATACAAGGTTTTTAAACTAGATTGAAATCAAAGAAACTTCTTTCCTGACCAGTGACCATTTATTTCTAATGAATATACTAAACATACACCATGATTTAAAACTCTGTAAATATATCAATATGCTTACATATAAAGACTAAGAATAAAAGCAATGAACAGCAAAACATTAATTTCCAACTAAATGCAATTTCAGAAAATAAGGTTGTTGTAATTTATCAGCTCTAATCATTTTCCTGTAATTTTCGTTAATCCTGCTTCAAACTTGAAATGTATTTGTGAAATATAAGAACCTTCTATTAAATGGATAAAATTAATATTCAATAAATGAATTAATTCTTTATTATAAAATGATGACGCAATCATATAAACAGTCTCGTTTAAAGTCAACATTTCGAAAATTCTATGGTGGATACAATTACCTTGTTAGTTAATACAATCTATCATTAAGTTGAATGCTGACTGACGTTTTTCATATTAATTGTTATGCCATTATTTACACACTGAATTGTCTACGAATTTTTCTGTTTGCCCGATCATAACAAGGAGCACACGGCGGGTGTGCTCGAACGACAGGGGATACTTACAGAAAAAGTACTCGCAGCATATTTACAGATAGATAAAACTGTACATGAAACAAGGAAAAGTGTACAATATATAGACCGGAAGTAATAAAAGAATTAGAAAGACTACATGAGAAATATGTTTTGCTTCCAGTAGCTGCAGAACTGTAGCGTTATGGTTTTATATTTCAGTCTTTGACCATAACGCTACAGAAACCATAATGGAAATATGGTGCACTTTACGGCGCAAGATTTTCTGCGCACTTTGGGGATGTATTTCGCCACTTTCCAGCATTGGTCAATCAACAACCTTTCGTTCTCTTATTCTAGACATATTCTTTTACCAACCTGTGTATTTTATCCACCTCCTAACCCTTTTTAGTCGTCTCTACATACCAATAAACTCATGATCAAAGACTAAAATATAAAACCATAACGCTAAAGTTCTGCAGCTATGCTTCAAGCTGACATAGCTTGTAACAATACTTATTGTAAGGCTCATTATTACAACTGCATTGTAATCCAACCTTTACACACAGTTTCCATGGCCGTAGGAACTGGGGGGGGGGGGCACTCAAAAGATGAAATTCTTCATTCATTTTCAGTTTTGAATACTTTTAACATTCCAGTCAATGGAAATGAGTTTGATTTACCGTATTTATACTGGATTCCAAAACTTCCAGTAAATGTTCAACCAAGCCTCTATCCTTACTCCTCACATATAAACTAACTAAATAAGAAACTTTAGATGTATATTCAAAAAGTGGTGTTTCTTAAGAATTCCAAAGAATTTTTGGAAAATTCAAAAATTAAAATCTCAAAACTTTTCAAGCACCATAAGCATCAAACATATGACTTTTCTACACTTTATGTAAACGATAATTTAAAAAGCAGGGTTTTTGACATCATAGACAACGTAAATTTTTATATCTTTTGATTGGTCATCTACAAAATTACTTTGTAAAAAATCATTCCAATTCTAAATACAAGTACTCTGAAGTTGCTGTTATGTTGGTGCTGGAATTCCTCTTTGAAATATCTATGTAGTCTTTGGAGACCAAGCCCTCCAACAATCTGTTACAGTGGGCATTAATTGTTCTCTTTTATTAACCAAACTGTTTTTATATTCCTAAGAAACAGAATTTATTTTAAAAAAAATGTCATGAGAAGAAGAAAACACTTGCTAAACTTTTAAATATCGACGACGTTTTATTAATTAACAATACTTACTTTCATTCATATGTCGACTCGATATATCCAAGTGAACTCGAAATAAAAGACACAACAGAGTCTGTCACATCTGTTTCATAATTGGATGTTTCACTGACTATAGACGATAATGGCCAATTAATAACTTAATTGTATGATAAACGAGATGACTTTAACTTTTCCATCGACATTTCCTTTTTTATGTACAGTAGTAATATTCCAGCATCACTTGCATATGGTGTTTCTGTTCCCAACTGATTCGATATGCAAGAGCATGCTCTGAATTCAATTAATTTTAAACCGAGGCATGCTTCTGACAAATAAGTTGATATTACATGGGTTTCAACAACCCCGTTTAAAGTAAGGTTTTTGCAAATTCTACGATTGTTATATTGATCTTGTTCGTAAATACAACCTCTCGCTGGGTTGTATTTTGACTGACATATTCCATACCAATTGTTAGGCCATTCTATCTATACTATGTTTAACTACGGAGTATTCCGTACACCTGATCAATACATAAGGTTCACAGCGGGTGTGACTGGTCAACAGGGGATGCTTACTCCTCCTAAACAACTCCTCCCGAAATAGGATTTTTGAGTTTGGACAATTCCCCCCCCCTTTTTTTTCTTGTCAAAGATTTTTCAGGTAGGTTGTCAATTATCCCCCCCCCATTTATAAAAACGATACTTTGTGCCTGTATGTTATCACTTGATTCCTCTCTCCAGGCAGTTGTGATGAGAAAAACTTAAAATGAGGCCATGGGCCACATCGCTCACCCGACCAATTTGGCTAGGAAAAAATCAGAAATCATTTAAATATTGAAAAGTTTAAATATATAAGTGGCACAAGGTAGGGGGCTTGATTTGAAAAAAAAAAACTTCTGCACTGCCTGAGGATGCTTCCATTTTCTTTGACTAATCATGGCTAGAGTAGATTGTTTCAAGATTTTTTCCTATACCTTTAATTTGATCTTCTCTTGTGGCTTTGCCTTACCCATGGGGACATGATTTGAACACACTTGAATCTACGTTTGAGGATGCCTCACATTTATTTGACTAAGCATTGCCTTGCTGTTTTTTGGAAGAACTTTGCTCCCATGTTGTGGCCCCTCTTTACTCCTGGGGGTTGTGATTTGAACAAATTTTAATCAACAGTTATATTTTATATAACATATAAATAAAAAGATTATTGAAGATTTTTCCTTTATAAAACTTTGATCATTAAGATATGAGATAATTTCATAGCAAAATATCTGTTGGTCACACAACTATACGCATCCAGTTTTAAGGAAGTACATAATTAACTAAAACTACATGTAAATAATATTTACTATGACATTTCAGCATCGATAAGTAAGTTAAAAGACTGATTTGGAAAGTTTGTACTATTCAAAGACAAAAGTGTAACAGACCACAGTCGAAATGCAATAGAATATAGTCTTTATTGCCATAACTTGACCTCGATCCTCAGGAAAGATATTTTTACGCAAGGCAGATAAAAAACCTTCACGCAAAATTCGATGTAATGATTGTGCAGATCTTTTTGTTATGAATGTGTTAATTTTTTTTTTATCAAGGTAATGATCAATGTACAGTTTATTTTTCGTAGCCTGTTTTCTTTGTACTGATATGGACAAACTCTCGCTGCGTAACATACTACTAAATGATTTTGTTATCTTACTTTTGTGTGACAAATTGTAAGTTAATAAATTGTTTTTCTTTGGTGAATTATTTACTTATCTGATATTGGGAATTGTATATGTGTATATTTACACAGAAAGTTAAAAGGCAATATAAGAATCATCTATCCTTCCATTTTCACTAAATGGGAGATGATAAAAGAATTAGAAAGACTACATGAACAATATATTATGGTTCCAGTAGACAAGGCTTGTAACAGTATCGTGTTTATTTGTGAGGCTCATTATTAAAGCTGTGCTGTAGAAGAACTTGGTTTTAATTCTACGTCTGGAAATCCAACTTATAGGCCCTCTCACAGTTCACTTTCTAAGGATGAAATTCTTCAAAATCTCATTTCAGTGTTTAATACCTTTAACATTCCAATCAACCAAGGTAACTTCAATCTACCCTACCTATACTAGATTCCTTAACTTCATTAAAATCCTTACAAAGATATATTACCGGGTCCAGCAAATGCTCTACCAAGCCGCTATCTTTACCCTTCAAAAAAATATTAACTGCTGGTTAGGAGAATCCTCAGACACACTGTGCTACAACATATTATTGATGTGGTGTAAATCAGATGTTGATTCTCAAAAACTACAAAGAACTTTTACAAAATTTAAAATCACCAGCAGGTGTAATCTGCTTCCCCTTAAAAATCATTCAGGTAAATTAACATACAAAAACTATCAATATCAAGAATGAGAAAAAAAATGCGGAAAAGCAGGTGGGACAGACTCAAAAGGACAGCTCTATGCTGTTCAAATTAGTCCAGATTACAACTTAAACACGCTCGAAGGCATTTGTGTTTCATTAAACACCTTGTAAGTATAAAACGACGACAGCAAAATTCTGTGAACAACGTGTGAAATGGATGTAATCGTCAACATTGCAGTTTCTTCTATGAATAATTCACGATTTTTTTCCTTGTTTTTTTTTTTTTGGCTACTACATGTTATTAAAATGTTATTATTACATGTTATTAACATGTTATTCGAAAAAAGAAACTGGAAGATATCATTTCCAGTCAACTGTTACGAAAATAGAAATGGTATACTAATATTGGTCTTTTCTTCTTACCATTCATTTGATTTGATCGTATACCTCATGAAAAATACAAGTTCAAAGGCGATTAGTACAAAAAATGGTTGCAATACGTACAATAAAGAAAAAAATAAAATTATTCCAACTTGAAGAAATTCAAAATATTAATGTAAAATTTTGTTTGACTAATTAATGTCTTACTTTGTCTGCTAAGGACTCAGCCGAAAAAGGTATGAAAATTTACCAATCATTTTGATGTTTTAACTTCACAATATGGACTGCTCATTTGAAATAAATGTTGTATGAGAATCACATTTTACTGTTTTTGATCCCTTTATGCAACGCCTTTCTTCATGCACACAGGAGGCTTACAGAGATGTTTCGGCGATATTCAAATTCGTCAATGCGCAGGTCCAACGAGTAGATGATCAGAAAAAGAAATATGTGCTCATGGTCTTTTACATCAAATAAATAGAGGATATTCGATGTTTTATAGTTGGGAATGGAGTTTATTTCACGAGTGGGACAAGTATTTTGGGATAATGTCGTTAAGAGTGCGTAGTACAAGTGAAATTAACAGAAAAAACTGTCTCGGGAGTGAAAGAAATTTCATTTCAAACTTCAAAACATAGAATTCTCAGTTTATTACATTTCTTTGGATTTTTCTCTTTTCTCCCTTTCGTCTATTAGCTGTCTTGTCGAAACACAATGGTAAAGCCTAACAATTGTCAGATTGAAAAGTTGGATTTCAACAACAATTTAGAGAAACATTCATATGGCGTTTTCTAAAAGTCAATGTCAGGATAGTTTTTTTTTTACTTTTGTTATCTGTAATAAGTATTTTCTTTATCAGTCTTCTGAAAGGAAGAAAGTTTTTTACGCGGTATTGTTATTTTCACTGTAAAAATAACACTTGTTCTTTTCACACTGAAAACAACACGTCCGTGAAAATATCCATAATAAACAAGTTGCTTGAGTTTCTGATTGACAATATCTATGTAGTTTTTGGAGTTCAGGTCTTCCAATAATCTGTCGGAATACCTATGGGTACTTGCGCCCCTTTAATACCAGACCTATTTTTGTATTCATATGAAGCAGAATTGATTAAAAACCTTGCATATGAGAAGAAGAAAGTACTTGCTGTGGCCTTCAACTCGACATTTAGATATATCGACGACGTATTATCAATTAACAATAGTTACTTCCATTCGGCTCGATATATCCCAGTGAACTTGAAATAATAGATACCTCAGAGTCTGACACATCTGTTTCATATTTTAATATTTTACAAGAAAAAGACGTTAATGTAACCTAACAACAAAGCTTTATGATAAAGATGATGACTTCAACTTTCCTATCGTCAACTTTCCTTACTTAAGTAGCAATATACCCTAAACCTGCATATGGGGTTTAAGTGTATGTCTCCTAGTTGATTCAATACGTAAGAGCATGCTCTACGTAAGAACGAGACAAGCTATTGACAAACATGTTAATAACACAAGAATATCAACAGTCTCGATTAAAGTAATCATTTTGCAAGTTTTACGGTCGATACAATGATCTTGTAAACAAATATAAGCTATCATTAAGTCGAATGCTGACTGACGTTTTCATACTGATTGTTAGGACAAAACGTACACAGTGAATTGTCAACAGATTTTTCCGTTTTCCCGATCATGATAAGGAGCACATGGCAGGTGTGACCGGTCGGTAGGGAATGCTTACTCCTCCGTGGCACTTGATCCCACGTCTGATGTTTTTAGAGGTCCGGATTTGCTCTGCTTCCTATTTGTATTGTTTCAATAGACTTTTTGAGCTTGTTTACTGTTCGTTGTCTCGATTTATCATTGATTAAAATTTGAAAAATGTGTTTATGTGAAAAAGTTCACACCACTTCATGCTTCTATTAATCACAGTTGCATGTGTTAAGCAATGTTTCATTTCGGTACTGGAGAGCTATGGATGAGGACTTAAAAAAATAAAATACGTTAACGGAGACATACAACAAATATCCTCTGATATGTTTTTATTTAAAAAATCGATTTATCATAACTGATAAGAAATATTTAAACAGAAAGGAAGGACTGAAATATAGAATTATTATCATCTCCACATCAAGCACGAATGATACCAAGGAAGCAAAAGTCGATCTCCCACATTTATTTCCTCTCCATAAAACTATGACTATTTGTCATATTTTATGTTTAAACTGTAATTGGCCTACCACATCTTCTGGATTTTGTAAACCTCAAACTATTTTGCTAAATGTCCCTTTTGATCTGATAGTTACCTGCTAAACATCGATTGATTACCGACATTTGATACAACAGGTGGGTCATACTGATGTCACATTACAATCTTACATCAATGAATTTTTGGCCAAGTTTGTGTTTTTTTCTAAATGTTTGCACATCTAAATGTTGTCATCAGTTGCTGATTCTTATTATGAAACAGCATACTAAAAGATTTTATATGAAGTTATACACCTTAGAAGTAATACGAGAATCTATCTTGACTGTACACAACAATACATTCTCATGCAGAAATGCTACGATTTAATTTAAGTATAAAGAAATTAAGGTTGCATTTTGAAAGTTCAACTTGCATTAATGAGATTAAAGATGCACTTATTAAGTCGAGAGAGGAAAAGCTTGTACTAAAAGCTTTCATGTTTTGAGATGGGGTTGGGGTTGGGGGACATATTCGAAGATTGATAGCTTTCTTAGTAAAAATAAATAGCATGAAACTTTTTTTTTCAATATTTCTTGTAAAAAATCATGAAGTAAGTACTGGAAATTTTCCTTAAATTTGGCACTGATGCATGAAAAAGAAAACATTTTTCCTAATTTATTCCTGCATTTGCTTACTTTTTTCTCCATGTTTGATATCATGTTCCTTAAGTGTAACATACACTACAGAAAACAATATTAGGAGTTATTTTTCAATAGAGAGAGGATTATACACATGTATGATATTATGCAACACGAGACAAACTTTTCATCATATCTATGGTATAAAGCATTCAAGGAGAATTTATCAGTAAAATATGGAATCCGGATAGGGCCATGCAGTTCCCTATCGCATCATCGCACCATCGAGGTTTGAGTCGATAGTGCGATGACGCGATAATGCGATGACGATGAAGCGATGGTGCGATAACGATGAAGCGATGGTGCGATAGCGCGATGACGATGATGCGATGGCAAGACAATGCGATGACGATGATGCGATGGTACGATGAAGCGATAGCGCGATGGCACGATAGCGATGATGCGATGGTGCGATATCGATGATGCGATGGCGCGATAGTGATGACGCGATGCTATATCGTGTCATCGTCATTGCTGTATCGCACTATCGTCATCGTGTCATCGCACCATCGCTCTATCGACTAGTACTTTCTATAACCGGATAACATTCCCAGCAGTCATTGCACAACATGGCGTTTGTTGACGAAAAGATTCAAGAATATTTCTTTAACGGATACGATAATAAAGAAATCATATTCCTTCTTTGGAGTAATTATGGTGTGAAAATAATAAGGTAGGTATTATTAATTGTCATAAGTTATGATAATATAAGTACCTGTATAGGCTAATATTTTCTCTAAGAGTAAGAAAGTTACTATACATTAGATTTATAGTCTCATTCAAAGATTGTTTATATGCGTGTTCTACTTGTATGTATATATTTGTTATTTAAGAAATAGTGATTGAAGTTAAAATCTCCCATTTTAAGATATATTTTATGCATTATTTTTTAAAATAATTAAGCTGTAGACATTTGAAAAGACGCATGACCAGACTTAATTTGAGAAGAAGGAGATCATACAATGTGGATATGGCAATAAGGGCTATTCAGGTAATATTGCTTGTGTTTTATTTCATCTTTCTTTTTTGATAGATTGATCAAATCTAGAAAAATCGTCAGTAACATCTACATTTTGATGATAGCTCATTATTTTTAGTGAACTCATACAAATGTTAAAAATTTCATATGATTTACATATATTCTACTCCAAGGAAGAAATGATGTTCAGTGGACAGACTCTTGGGTGTCATTCGATGAAACGAAGACTTCTTCAGAAACATGGCATCTTTATAGGAAGGTATATTATCTTATTATGATTAATAAACAGAATTCAGGTTTCTTGTTCAAAGTTTTGATTTTATTTCTTTAATTCAGCAGAATGCCAATTATACAGAATATTTGCTGACATTACATTTATGAGCTTAAGGACATACACAACATAGTGTTGGAATTTTATTTCCTTATTCCCTTGTTGATTTAATTAAGAGTTCAATAACTGAAAAACCTTTGTACAATTTAATGATGCCTGTAAATGCCGTTACCTCCTCTGAAGCAAATGTTGAGGAAATACCAGCTAAAACTATATTTTGTTATTTTTTTCTTTGAGAAAATACAATGATTTTTATCATTTGACATCTTTTGTTACATCCTGGTAATGTATGCTGTTTTTTTTTGGGGGGGGGGGGGTCTTAAAACACCTGATGAGATTCTATAATTTTAAATTAGGAATATCCTGGAAAATAGTTGGTAAGGTACACGTAAATGCAAGTTGCATATAACCTTAAGAGGCAATAATGCTTTTCTTAGTCACAATTTGCAACTTCTATACTACTTAACATGTATTTCTAACTTATCTCTTTATTTTCCTTTTTTTTTCAGAAGGTACATCTGAAATTAATCTAAACATGCTCTTGGCGTTTTGGACTGGAGCTGACACAATCCCTCCACTAGGATTTCACAAAAAGCTTGAAATTAAATTTGTGGAAGACCTTGCCTGTTTGCCAGTTGCACATACCTGCGATCTTTTGTTGGAAATATCTAGGGGAGAAACCCCTGAGGAATTTCAGAGAAAAATGTAGTTGGCATTAACTTTTTTTTTGGGGGGGGGGATTCCATCTTGCTTAAGAAAATAACTTTATGTATTCAATGCTATATCTATGTTTTGAAAGTTTTCATTCAATTAATTTTTAAACTCAATAATGGCAGTGATAGTCATATTAAGGAATAAGAGTATTTCTTAAGGGAAAGATAATACTAAAGGACATTGATAATCATATGAGGAGCATTTCTTCTGGGAAAGATAATGCAAAAAGACATTGATTTTTGTATGGGAATATTAATTGATATTTGGTGTATTTGTGGTAGTAAGCATGCTTGTGAATTCTAAATTCTAGATTGTTGTATCTGTATGCCAAAAAAGTTTTTCTCAGAGCAGTTTGCTTTCCTTATATCCTCATTTTGCAATTTTCATTAATAGTTGTTCTAATGAATATGGCATGTATGGTGACCCAATAAACATAGTAATAATTTCTGTTTGTGACTTTTAATTCATACACTTAGATGATTAGTGTACAACATTTTTCATGAAAATTGAAAAAAAGTCAAGTGAAACATCAGGTGATGATTTATTCTCTAATCTTAATTTGGATTTTACAACTTTTCAACCAAGTACTTCAAAGCCTCCATGGCCTTCTCAGTGGTGTTTGGAACAGTTCTCCCACCCTCCAAAAGCAAATGATCAAAGTATGCTACATTGTCCCCACAACATCCTGTCGAGCTTGGACTAGGAAATAATCTCTGAAACTCTAGCACGTCATGAATATCTACTGGAAATTTATAATCTACTGCACCTGTACATAAAAAAAATGAAGCCATTATGTGTTGATACTGTTTTAAATTTGAGCACTGAAAAACAACCAAGGTATCGAAGGAGAAAGGTAAACACAGAAAAATATTCAAATTAAAGTTAGTGATTAAACAAATCTTTGCTAGGAAAAATACCAAAAATTTGAGAGTGGAAAAACATCATTTCTGGTTTTCCTGGGAGACTTCCATCATCATCATAGCGTCTTTGTGCTCTGTTGTAATGGTTATTCCATTCTGTTTTTATTTGATCAAGTTCTTGTTGGATGATTTTCATAAAACAGAAGCGAAGGCATTCTCTAAATTTGTAAATTTTAAAGGTCAATTTTGAAAACAAGAAAAAAATCAGGGTGAAATTTTTCCTGTAAAAAAAATGTTTGTATTTCTTAATATTTCTTTAATTAGAAAAACATTTATAAATGGTTGGTTTAGTCTTAGTCATAAGGATTTAGGTAACATGCCATGCAGAAATATCATAATAGGTTATAAATGCATAAATTCTTATTTTTTTAAAGTATAGATAAAGAATTTATTTCTCTTCTTCCATGTCTTTGAACAAGTGTATCCAGAAGGAGATGCCCATCTCTCTCAATGTTCTCCACCAGCGTTCAATTCTCTTAAATCAAAATGTGTTTTTGAAAAACTGAAGGCTGATTTTTCAAAAGTAGGTCAAACTTCAAGTATTGAGTACAAATGTTGGTACTGTCACAAGGAATACACAACTTCCCTAGGATCAACCGTTCAAAGTTATGGCCAAGGTCAAAGTTTTACAAAAGTAGGTTAAACTCCAAGGTCAATTATCATAATGTTGATACTCAAAGACAGATTTTTTTAAACAAGAAATACACATGAGAAATATGAAATCTCTAACATCAACCATTCAGAAGTTATATCCAAAATTAAAGTTTTTTCACAAGTAGGTCGAACCCTATGGTCAAGGTCATTAGGTCAAAAAATGTTGGTGCATTAAAGTCTTTGCAGATAAAAATACAGACAGACCCAAAGCTATATGGATAAGGCCCCCGAATCTTTAATCATAGGGGCATAAAACAATCACATAAATATGTCATATATTAATTCCATAATGATACAGAAACAAGAATTTGTATATCAAATTATGTGCAGAGATATTTTAAATCATTAAACTGACTTCATTTTCAAATATTTGACAACAGGTTTCTTGAAAGGGGTATAGAGAGGGGTATGGGAGGGTTATCCCTCCCCTAGGTCAGAAAATTTATAATAAAAATGCATACAAGTCTTGCATTCTGGGGGTCATTTGTTTTCAAATATGAAATAAACAAATAAATAGCAAAAATTTAAACAAAAGATTGGTATTTTCATGGGTTGCAATTGCACCCCCCCTCCAATGGCTCTGTAGTATAACTAATACTATAAAAAGAACTGTGTTACCTTGAACTCTATTAAATGAAACTGATGCAAATAATGAAAGTATCAAGTTTGCAAAACTTATTTTTAAAAATTATCTGTGGTATCAGATTACACTGTGAATGACGCCTATGAAAGATAATAATATGAAGATTTTTTTGGTCTTTGAAAAGTAATAGTAAAAATAATCAGTAGATCTATTTTCCCTCAGGAAAAATGTTCAGAAAAGTAGAGAGTTTGAAAAGAAACTTAAATGAGGATTACATATACAAATTTTTAAAGTATTCAATTACTTCAGTTATTTGATCTTATATTGAGTTAGGACTAACTAAATTGACTGTGATTGGAGTAGTAGACCATTCAGATTTGATCAATCCCCCCCCCCCCAAATTTTCAAATCAAAGGGCAAATTACTCTAACTTCTACTGCAGGAGTGTTAACTGGAATTGGAACTCAGTCCTAGGTGTGCAGATTTTAGAAGGTTGTTAAACTCATCTGATTTGTTTATACACCATAAGTTACTGAATCATATTGTTATTTAAAAAAAACAACTTCATATTCCTACCTGGTTAGACATTGATCTTCTTTGATTACACTCCTTTCTCCACACATGTCATCATTATCATACCAACGGAAGGATTTTTGAATGTCCTCAATGTATATATTCTCAGTTCCAGCATCAAGTCTCACACACCTTAAAGCACCTATGTATTGGAAAACTCATACTACCATGAACTGAGACAAATATGGTTTCTTTGTTCAAGTAAATATTTTTTACAAAATAATGCATTTTATGTGTATTTATTCTGTATCAATACAAAATAATGTATTTAGAATGTTACTTAGTAGAAAATTAACTTGTGAAAATTAAACTGCATTTACAGTTTCAGGAATATATTTATCAATGATTTGTAAAAATTATATACTCAACTATTTATTTCCTCCAGGTATTTCAAGAAATATGATGCTACAACAAAAGAGTCATTGTTTCTTCTTGCAACTTTAAGCCATAGTATTTCTTCTTGAAAATCTGAAAGAATAGGAATTTGATCATTTAGATTAATAGTTAATATTGTTTTCTGATATGTAGCTACATCAGTATATAACAATAATAAATTCTATAACTTCATAAATTCTTGTAATCTTACATGACTCAAATGAACACTAAAAACTGATGCACATTAACTTATCCACACATTGCACCATATATAGCGAAGCCAAATGGCTTCAATTTGTCGTACCCATCAACATGTGCAAGATAATTTGGTCCATTGTTTAGATACATTCTTCTTGTCAAGCAGTGATTTGCTCTTAGATCAACTCCATCAGGATCGATTATTCTCAATAAACACCTTATCCCTGGAACAGTATATATATATATATATATATATATATATATATATATATATATATATATATATATATATATATATATATATATATATATATATATATATATATATAATCATCAACGATTTTAAATCTAATCATTACATTTTGTGTCATCGCGCTATCGCTTCATCGTACCATCGTATCATCGTCATCGCATTATCGCGTCATCGCACTATCGACTCAAACCTCGATGGTGCGATGATGCGATAGTGAACTGCATGGCCCTATCCGGATTCCATACACGTGTCATAAATAAGATGTCAATTAATCAATATGGTTTTCTTTGACTTGAAAGATGCGTAGTAAATGTTATTCATTCTTTTGTTTTATATTTTATTGAAGCTATTTAAAATTTGTGTATTAATAAATGAATTTTATTGGATTTTTCTGATAACAATATATTCTGTTTCTAAAACATTAGGCCTTTGCAAAGATGTGGAAAGCAAGATTTTGCAAGCGACAACAACAACAAAAAAAAAAAAACATCTGTTCTTACAGTAACTTCGAAATTTTGAACAAATTAAGGTTAATTTGAAGTTTTTCTACCTGATATCACAGGCACTTGGGGTATGGACCCCCCTTTCCATTTTTTTCTTTTTAATCTGGGGTCGAGTCACCTTTTTCCTATTTTTGTATTCTAATATGCACTGTATGTTATCAATAATGTAACTCTTTTGTCTCTATAAGCTGTTTTTAAATATATCGTTTTCGACTGATACATAAAAAGAGAGAAGGCTTGCAACTCTTTTCTCATCGCCTGCCTCACCTCGCTTAAACTTCGCCTGATTATTTATCGAAAGAATAAGAAAACATGGAATATGCATACATCAATAAATTCGTTATACATTCTTCTTCCTTTCCATATTTCCATTTAATTTTTATGTGCCCCCGATTTGTAAATATTTCGATTAAATCACCCGCATCTTGGGTAAATTTTGTTGATGTGCACCAGCTGGGACGGAAGTGCCCGGTATTTTCGGGTATCATCATTACGTGTAATGTCATTCGGAACATTAAATGCGAGAAGGAATAAATCCCGAATTTTCTCTTCATATAACATGTAACGGTAAGTTCTGTGAATAACAAGAAAACTTTAACTAGCAAATTCTAATGGATGAAAAAAAAGTCACGTGACATCTAAGGGTATGGCGGCTTAATTTGAGCTCCAGAGTTTTTGGTCAATTTAGGGCATTTATAGAAGGATTTAATATTCGTACCTTGGTTTATTGTGTCCTTTTGTGCCTGGAGAGTGTTATTTGTGATATCTGTGCATATTTCTGCATTTACAATGCCGTCAGACACGAGAAGGAAAACCGGGGCAAGTTCTAAAAAACAGACTGAGGATTGTTCACAGAAGAATCCAGGTAACACAAAGTCGCCTAGTTCTCCCAGTAAAAAAAGTGTGAGCGAACCGATAGAAGAAACAACCGTTAATCGGTCTATTGTTGACAGCTCTCAGTCTCGCTCTATTGATGACATTAAAACAACTGTTGAAGCTATAAGAAATGATCTATGGGAGGGTGATCAGAGCGTAATTTCAAAATTAAAATACGTTGCAGAACAAAGCGAGAGCAATTATGATGACATATCTTTGCTACGTCAAGAAAACACTCAACTGCGGAGAGAACTGGAATTACTACGGTCAGTTGTAATTCGAATGGACAGAAAAATGTCTCTTATGGAACACGAGGTTACGGATCTTAGGTCAAGGTCTATGCGAGACAATATCCTTATTCACAATTATCCTTACGAACCCAATGAGGACCTACCCACATCAATGCCAGTAACTTTTAAAGAACTTCTAGGGGTGGATGTTAGTTTTGTAAGGATTCATAGGAATGGGGCACGCCCACAATACAATTCTGACCGACCTGTATCCATTACTGCAAAGTTGACCGACCGTAGTAAAATTAACACAATTCTTAATGCTCAAAAGCTAAAGAAAATTGCCAAACAACCATTACCGTTCTTTATTACTACACAACAACCTGCATCCATTGTATCCGCTCGAAACAGGGTTTATGATACAGCAGAGTCTTTGCGCAGCCAAAACATCACTGTTAAGATTCAAAAGAATCAGATCATCTTGCCCAATGGCTCCAGTTATAAAGATGACATACCATTTCTATCAAATGCGGACGCCTTATTGGTAACGCCTGAAGAGACAGAACATCTAGACTCAGTTGAAACAAAAAATTCGCACCCCATCAAAAAGGACGGCTCGGAATTTATGGCTTTCGGTGCTCGAGTTAAGACTGTGGAGGATGTCAAGAATATGTACAGCAAGGTTTTAATAGATCCATATGCAGCAAGTTCAGATAATCGTATCTTAGTTTATAGATTTTCTACAGAAGATGGTACCGTGCACGAAAATTATCATGATGATTGTGAACATGGGGCAGGGCGCAGACTTTTGCGATACATGAGAGAAAATCAAATTCACAACACAGCTTTCGTCATTACAAGATGGATGGGCGAAGCCCATATTGGACCTCAAAGATTCGCAATCATGGAACAACTAATAAACGAAGTCGCTAATTCCATGGACATTTGACTTTTGAAGCCATATGCACGGTAATCTGACAGTACATAACTTTAACAATAATACAACTTAGTAAAGAACTATTATAATTGACATAATAGGCGTTTTATGAAATGTGGCCTTTATGATTTTGTAAATATGTTTTTCTTTTCATAAGAGAATACGAATATTAATGCCGTCTTCATTTCAAATTTTAAAATATTGAAAGTTGTGTTTAAAAAATCTTTATTTTTGTCAATAGAAATGCAAAAATCCGGATTTAAAAATAATTTCCGACTTGGAAAATATATTTGTAGTTTTCCGGAATTTAAATGTTCACTCTTTTTTGTTTATTATTTTATCTTCATGGCGGCATATCCGATATGATTTATTTTCATAAATTGTCTCTGCCCTTCCGACCAAATCTCTAACAAGTCCATATCTACCTCTCTATGATGCATATGTCTTTATTACTAAACCCTTCTCCAATCTTCTCTTCTACCTTTAGAGCAACTTCTTTTCTGTTTCTCATTCTGCATGTTTATGAGTTAATGATGGTAAGTGAATGTTTGTCCAAGTGCTTTGCAACAGTTCAATTTCATATATCATGTCTGGTGTTACAGTAATTTCAGCAAACTGTCAGGGTCTGCATGATTATAAAAAGAGAAAGGATGTACTCCAATATTATAAGCAATTTCAATGCAATATTCTGTGTCTACAAGATACTCATTTTACAAGTGATATGGAGAATGATATAAGAAATGAATGGGGATATGAGGCATATTTTAATTCTTTTTCATCAAAGTCAAGAGGTGTAGCTATATTTTTGAATAATAATTTTGAGCATAAGGTTCATAATAAAATATCTGATGATGCAGGGAATCTTTTGGCTCTAGATTTGACAATTGAAAACAAGCGTCTGAGCTTAATTACAATATATGGACCAAATGAGGATACACCCTCATTTTATGAAAGACTATCAGAAATTATAAAAGATTTATCAAATCAAGATGTTATTTTGGTAGGAGATTTTAATTTAGTTTTGGACCCAGAAAAAGATTATTTCAATTATCTTCACATTAATAATCCAAAGGCAAGAAGTAAAGTTTTAGAAATCATTTCTGATTACAATTTCAGTGATATTTATAGAGAAATGAATCCTGATGAAACAAGATATACTTGGCGTAAACCTTCCCCATGTAAACAAGCAAGATTAGACTTCTTTCTTATATCAAGTTCTTATTTAAATAGTGTTGAAGAAAGTAAAATTTTGAATAGTTATAAATCTGACCACTCACCTATATATTTAAAGATTAAATTAAATGAGCTGACACATGGAAAGGGTTTGTGGAAATTTAATAACTCACTTCTTCAAGATATTAAGTATATTGAAACAGTCAACAAAGTTATTCAGGAAACAAAAGAAAATTATGCATTACCTATATATTCTAAAGAATATATCAAAGATATATCACCTGCAGAAATTCAGTTTACTATAGATGATCAGCTTTTTCTTGAAACACTCTTAATGGAAATTAGAGGTAAAACCATTTCATTTTCTAGTTATATAAAGAAAAAAAGTAATGAGAAAGAAAAACAGCTAATGTCTGAAATTGAAAATCTGGAAAAAGACTATGATAAAAATATCCAAACAATTAATGATAAGAAAAAGGAATTGGAAAATATAAAAGACCACAAACTTATGGGAAATATCATAAGGTCTAGAGTAAAATGGATGAATGAAGGAGAAAAACCTACTAATTACTTTCTCAACCTTGAGAACAGACACTATACAAATAAAATAATCCCTAAATTGATTAAAGATGAATCAATAGATTCGGAAGTAACAAATCAGAAAGACATTCTTCTGGAAATTGAAAAATATTATAAAATACTCTATGAGGCTAATTCTGCGGTAACAGATGTTGATTTAAGTGATCATACTTGGGATATTTCTGCAGAAAAACTAAGTGATACACAAAAGAATAGTCTTGAAGGGGAAATATCTTTGAATGAAGCATTACTAGTTTTGAAAAATATGTCAAATGATAAAAGTCCTGGAAGCGATGGCTTTACAACAGAATTCTTCAAAGTGTTTTGGAAACAGTTAGGTAATTTCATAGTAAGATCAATAAATTATGGTTATAAAAAAGGAGAGCTTTCTGTAACACAAAAACAGGGAATTATCACTTGTATACCTAAAGAAGGAAAAAGTAAATTTTTTATAAAAAATTGGCGCCCAATATCTTTACTAAATGTTGTCTATAAAATAGGTTCTGGCTGTATAGCAAGTCGAATGAAAAATATCTTGAACACAATCATAAGTTCAGACCAGACAGGTTTTGTACCCGGAAGATACATAGGTGAAAATACTAGATTAATTTATGATTTAATGCATTATACAGAAGAAAGAAATATCCCTGGATTGTTGTTAATGATTGATTTTGAAAAAGCTTTTGACACAGTGTCATGGAATTTTATTGATAAAGCTCTTACATTCTTTAATTTTCGGCCTTCTCTAAGAAGATGGATTTCAGTATTTCAATGTAATATTGTATCAGCTATCAATCAAGCAGGTCATTTATCCAATTTTTTTAAACTAGGCCGTGGCTGTCGTCAGGGTGATCCAATTTCACCATATTTATTTTTACTATGTGCAGAAATTTTAGCTTTAAAAATAAAAAATAACAAAAAAATTAAAGGTATTAAAATTGATGAGGAGGAATATTTAATGTCTCAATATGCGGATGATACGCTAGTTATACTAGATGGAACAGAACAATCCCTAAGAAACTGTATTGAAGAAATAAATAAATTCTATAAATTATCAGGACTTAAAATTAATCTCTCTAAGACACAAATAGTATGGATAGGAAGCAAAAAGTATTCAAATGAAAGATTACTTAATGAAATGAATTTCCAGTGGACAACACAATTTAAAGTATTAGGTATTTATTTTGACGTGGACTTAACTAGAATTCCAAAACTTAATTATGACAAAAAATTGGTTAAAATTAAGAATATAATACTACAATGGAGTAAAAGACGTACAACTCCCTTGGGTAGGATTTCACTTATTAAATCACTACTAATAGCACAGTTAAACCATCTCTTTATTGCTTTACCTTCACCTTCTGAATGTTTTGTTAAAAATCTAAATAATGTTATGTTTAATTTTCTATGGAGATCTAAAGTGGACAAGATAAAAAGAAAACAAATTACTCAAGAGTATAAGAGTGGTGGATTGAATATGATCGATATAAATAACTACATTAAGGGCTTAAAATCATCTTGGATTAAAAGACTATTCAATGGCCAGGATTCAAAATGGAGATCACTTATTCAAAAAGCCTTTAATATTGAAAAATTATTTAATACTGGCTCAAATTATATTGAACTAATTTTACAAAGTATAACTAATAATTTTTGGAAAGATACATTAATTGCCTTCAAGAACATAGAAGACAAAATGAAAATAGATTCCTGGGAAGATTTCATCTCTCAACCATTATGGCACAATAAAAAACTCATAATTGACAATAAGCCCATTTTTTATTCTAAATGGTTTATCAATGGTGTAATATTTATTTCAGATTTGTTAGATGAACAGGGAACTTTTCTAAAATTAGAAGAACTTCAAGCAAAATTTAATATAGAAACCAATTTTTTAACCTATGCAAGTCTACAGAAAGTTATAAAAGTAGCTATGGCTGTAGAAAAAGTAAACAAAGAAAGATCAAACCCAAAGCCCATTCTACCTTTTTATTTAAAATTATTCTGTTTAGCTAAAAAAGGAACAAAACCTATGTATAATATTTTGAATACAGAACATGTAGTACATATAGAATTTCCAATAGATAGTTGTACATTCATACTTGGAAACCCAATACCCAATAGTAAGGAATTAAATACAATACTGTTATGTATTTAATCATTTATATACAGAACTAAATGTCGTAATGAGGTTTTGAGATTACAAGGATTACGTGGAGATGTTAAAACATTACTATCTACCATGAAATATAGCGCAACAAAAAGTAATCAAATTAAAGAGTTTAATAATAAATGGAAAAATTGGCTTTCACTTATGTAAGACCCTGCAAATAGGCACTTAAAGATATTTTGCACAATCCTTGGACATACTCTTACCAGTACTTTAATGAACAGACATTTATCTTTGATCATGCTCTTCTTTTACCATTCTCAACCCCCTCCCCTCTCTCTCCTTCTTTCTTTCTTTCTCTCTCTCTCTCTCTCTCTCTCTCTATCTCTCAGTTGTCACAATTATAATTTTTTTTTTGTTTATTATATTCATTAATGATATAATGTTGTAATCCAGATTATAGACATGTATGTGACAATTGGTATTAATAATAATAAAAAAAAAAAAAAAAAAAAAAAAAAAAATTCTAATGGATGAATATTAACTTTTAACAGACGACCTAGACAACCAAATTTCACAATATCGTTATTGTAAAGCCTGGAATTTTTTTTAATGCAGAACATTTATAAAGTTAGAGTTACCGTTATTGTACTTCCGTCCCAGCTGGTGCACATCAACAAAATTTACCCAAGATGCGGGTGATTTAATCGAAATATTTACAAATCGGGGGCACATAAAAATTGAATGGAAATATGAAAAGGAAGAAGAATGTATAATGAATTTATTGATGTATGCATATTCCAAGTTTTCTTATTCTTTCGATAAATACTCAGGCGAAGTTTAAGCAAGGTGAGGCAGACGATGAGAAAAGAGTTGCAAGCATTCTCTCTTTTTATGTATCAGTCGAAAACGGTTTATTTAAAAACAGCATATAGAGACAAAAGAGTTACATTATTGATAATATAAAGTGCATATAAGAATATAAAAATAGGAAAAAGGTGACTCGGCCCCAGATTTAAAAAGAAAAAAAATGGAAAGGGGGGGGGGTCGTCCATACCCCAAGTGCCTGTGCCTGATATAAGACTTTCACTAACTGTCAGTAGAAACAATAAGATATACTGGAATTGTTGCGTAACCAGTGGTAATATTTAATTCCCGCGCTTGTGCATATTTCATCTAGTGCTTACATATGTCTGAATTTTCGCGTATAAACCTTCAAACTTCAGAAGGTCACTCGGAAAGATCGTAGCCAAGTCAATTTGACTTTTAAAAAAAAAAATTCATCTTTCATCTTCTATTTTGTAAATGAAACAGCGTTTTACACCCAATGAAGAAAGCGTTTA
This sequence comes from Saccostrea echinata, assembly GCF_033153115.1. Taxonomy (NCBI): domain Eukaryota; kingdom Metazoa; phylum Mollusca; class Bivalvia; order Ostreida; family Ostreidae; genus Saccostrea; species Saccostrea echinata. The sequence goes on along the minus strand of NW_026889771.1, from coordinate 956,103 downwards.
CGTATCAATTACATAATAGAAGTGCTAGTTGTTTTCCTACACAATTTATTTCTAACTAGATTAAATTCGTCTTTATTTGCAAAGGATAAATGTCTATTGTACATGATTTTTTTTTCAAAACTTTGGTCCTTGTTTCATCACACACACTTGAGCATCACTGAAGAAATATAATTTGTCGAAATGCGCATTTGGTGCATCAAAATTGATACCGTATATGGTATACACATCTGAGGTTGTGAAAAATAATAGCTTTCTTTTATGACCCTTAATTCTTTGAAAAAGTATCATACAGTCCGATCAAAAAGTTTATTAAAAAAATCAATAAATAGCAAAATAATGAGAAAGAAAGCTGTCACAAGTTGTAAACTTTATTTTCACACAATAGCATTTATATGATATCCACTCAAACTTCTTTAAAGTGTTGATTTCTTACTTATGATTTTTTTTTTATATGTTCCTATTTCTCTTAAAAGTTTAGAGTAATCGAATGGATTCACAATACGAGGGTTGTCCCAGAAAAAAACGAACATTTTCAATATTTTTTGTTTCACTTATATTATAAAGTTAAAAACTGGTATGCACCATAATCAACATTTTTGGCACAATCCACAGAAATTTCAAAAAAATATCTCTTTTAATAATATTTTTATCCTTGATCAACGAATCATTCAAAATAGCTGTCGGCGCAACACCGACGATGTCAACACGTAGCTCGTGGGGTTTTTGGATTTGTTCAGGAAACGTGCATCTTTAAAAAATTGTTCGAAGTATAAATTCGATATTGCATTTGATTTTCTTTTAGTTCTCGAGTTATCCATTTCACACAAGCTACAGTTAAGAATAAATCAAGGAATTAATTCTTTTAAAAGACAATTTCCCAATCATAAATCTAACTGCTCGCATAGTTACATGTAACGGCGGTCTCCACGTATGACGTCTAGCTCTAGACTTTTCAGTTGTCACTTTTGTAGCCTACTAAACGCTTATTCCACCGGATAACTAGTCCATTCATCTTTGAACCTCTTTTACTATGTATAAACCGTGTTCGATACATATACTGCAGTATTTGTGTCGTTCCCTGGTTCCCATCTCTTTCAGCGTATGAACAGGGTCCACACAGTACTGAGTAATAATTTGATTGTCCCCCGACAATATCTAACTAATACTAATAGTGTTTGTGCATATAACGTCATATTTTTCTTATTCATGATGTCAGAGTATTGATTTTTTACACACGCATACTCTTAGATTATACACTTTCTATGGATGTAATTTTGGTTACATTATATTTCCGTCTAGCCTGATAATAAAGAAAACATCGCTGTAAATGCAATTTTTGAAAGTCAAAAAATTGTCGTGCGCCGACTACCGATATTTAACACCCTTTTGGCCGGTTGCGTACCTCGGATTTAAACCTTCGATCAATGATTCCGGGTTTAAATCCAAGTTTACTCGTTGCACACAGGTAAGGCTTGGCTGAGTACAGCTCAGAATTACAGTAAATTCTGAACCTGGTGTAGGGGTGGTTTAAACCAAGCTTGATATCGTTTCCTTGGATTTTTGGTAGAATATTTTGATATTTTGAACTGTTTTGAGGTTGCAGAAATGTTTTATGGTGATGATGATTGTATTGATAGATTTCGCCGTATTAAAAAGGCTATTCTGCAAGAATTTTTTTTATGGTCATATTGTTTTTTTTTCCTTTTTTTTTTTTTGCACAACTCTTCAATGTGCCGTTTTAACACTGATGCAGCTAAATTATAAAGTTACTAGAAATTTTCAAAAGGGAATTTATTTGGGTACACAAATGTACATTAAAATGAGTTTTATAGAAACGTTCTCATCAAATCAATCAAATCAAATTACAATTTTCACACTTTCAAACAAAGCAAACAGATGATGATACACATTCCAATAATTTCTAATAATGCCGAATTCTTTAGATATAAAAAGTTTATTTTTCAACTATTGTGCAGGCTATCCGCATGGTCATAGGAACCGGGGGGGGGGGTGCCCGGACCCTATATTTTTGCCGATATATAGAATACTCCATAAAACATAGCTTTATATGCTTGTGCCTTCTCAATAATGTCTGATGACGTTTTTTTTTATTTTGCATGACAAGGATACTTGGGTAGCTCCCCCCTTAACTGAAAATGTTTGGTTGTGTCCCACACCCCCTCCCATCTGAAAATGCTTCCTACGAGCCTTATCAGTGAGAACATCACAACAAACTCACATTTATTAATACTTGTACCAAAATGAATGATGTTTCACGATTGCTGGCTATATGAATAAGGCTCAAATAATATCTGTGTTTCATTAGTTGTATGTCAAACTAAACTTTATGAACAACTAAGTACTAATGGCTTGATATCTACAGAAAAGGTATCATTTGATTTTAAATTAAAAAGTCAAATCTATACATTGTTTCTACATTATTTACCCCTGTCTTACATTTTGGTATTAAATTAATGAAGTATTAAAAGTAATAAATAAATTACCTATTCCCAAGTCCCCCCCCCCCTCAGTTTTTCCTTTCTTCAGTCTTTTGCAAAAGTATATTCTGCGATTTATTATTTTCTTGTGGTTTGAATTTTGATGATAGATCCCGTGGTTTGAATTAAATTGTATTGCAATTTTTTTTTTTTTTTTTTTTTTTTTTTTTTTTTTTTGCATTTTTAATTAACAATTTACCATCAATATATATCAATATATCTCTTTCTTTTTAAATATATCCTTTCAAAATTTCACCAGTTATATTAAAACTTATTTTTAAGTGCTGTAAAATTAGGAAACTTACTAGCCTTCAACATTAGCTGTAGACTGTATTGGTGATATTTGCTCATACTGATTATCTGCTTCCCCTCTTATCTGTCTCTGGTTAGGAGACGTATACGTATCAGCAAAGTCTGCAATGGATGTGATTGTTAATTCTTTTTCACACGAATGTTTTTATCAATAATTCATATTTATAAGAAAAGAAATATTTGGATTCACTCACTGCTGTAAACTGATTCCATTTCTCTCACTGGATCTATTTGCTGGTACTGATTATTACCAGTGAACCTTTGAGATTCCATGAAAGCGTCTCCGGATTTTGAATAATTCAACTTCTTTCTTCTTTTACGGAAAAGAACAAGAAAAAGTATACTTGAAAACATATTTTTGTCATTTTTCTCCTTATCATATTGATTTTATAGCTTACCTCCTGTAAAGTTCTAGTCCAATTTTAAATAGTATGAAAGAAATGCAAATCCCTCCAACTGACGCTCCAAGTGGTATGAAGAGAATAGTGGAGTAGTTCAAATCTTCATCTAAAAATAAATTAATTGAGAATAATTAGCGAACGAAAAACATTGAAAACTGACCTTATACTTTGCGCTAACATTCAAGACTGAATTTTGAAATTAACATCTGTTTGCATGACTTTTCAGCTGTGTTTATGTTCGTCTGCCAGCATATCACAGATTGTGACCGAGTAAAACTGAGAAATTCTCAAATAGGGTAAACAGAGTCCACAAGGGGGGGGGGTTCTTACTTTCTTGTTTCATCATTATTAAATATAAATCTACATATGTATGTAATAACGAAATATAACTAGGGTGTCCCAAGGAACGCATGTGTCGCCTGCTTTGTAGCTTCATTAAAGCATTAAAGACGTAAATGAATCTAAGGGTGTTCAGCTATTTACTTACTACTAGCATTATAGTTCATTCAAAAAAGAAAACAAACCAAAAAAGCGTTCCCTAACCCTAAAATAAATAGCTTAATTGAAATTCTAAAAAAAATTTTATTTATCATTTTATCAGTACAACCAAGAACAAAGAATTAAATTTCATTCTGTCTTTACCGCAATTGACAGTCTACACTATCTATTGTGGAATACCGATCCCGATGTATATTTATCTATAAGTTAGTGTGATAACTGAATATCGTAGTTTCAAAGTACAGTTTCATGAGTTCATAAACATGTATAAATGCTAATTACCAAAACCCTGCCTATCAAAATTCTAAATACATAAATTTAAGTAAACTGTCTGGGGTATTTTTTGCAAAGTAGGTCAAAGGTCAAGGTCAACTGGACTGTAACGCTGGTATTTTTCATATTGTTTTGTGACAAACAGTGCAGATGCTAAATAGTACAGACCTGCCTCTTAAATGCTAAAGACTTTATAGCGGCTACGAACTATTTTAAAAAGAAGGTCAAGGGTCAAGAGGTCAGTATCCATGGTAATTTACAATAGCCGTAGTGCAAAACAATATATGTGCAATATATCAAATACATACCTCTTACAGTTCTCGAGATATGAGGTGTGACAGACGGACAGACAGACAGACTCCAGGTAAAATGATCCCTCAGTGTCGCTCTGTTCTGCAGGCGACACAAAAATGACCTTGGAGCTCCCTTCTCCAGGAAACACAGACCTCTTGTAAGTTGGTCAGAAGAAGTAAGAAGTGTCAAGTCCCTCACTTTTAAATAAAATTGGCGTTTAAAAAAGCTTTTTAAAGGAGTTTTTTTCCCATTTCAATAAACTTCTTGAGTGGATATAGACACCCCCTGCCCAGGGAAATTCCAGTATCCGCCAATGGGATTGAAAAATAGACAATCATGCCAAGAAGCGATATGTAACGTTTACTTTTTGGATAACTATATCGTTAATTTCTCACGTTCAAGTAGAGAGTCTGTGAAATTAAATTTGTTGTTTTCTCCGCACACAGCATCGCTGACTCCATGCAACCGTAAGCCGTTCTTACACCGGAAGTGTATGATGTCGTGGTACCTGTATGTTTGATTAAGACTTGTTACCTGTAAGTTGTCACTAAGAAACGGCATTGGACAACTGATTCCTGTTCATAAAAAAAATGTAATTACTGAAAGTTCGTGAAAGAAATTAATAAAATAAATATATACTGATGTATTCAATTACAGTTTAAATATTAATTGGTATAATGATTATCAATCAAGATTCATTTTGCATGGTATAAAAACTTGCTTAAAAAATATTTTTCATTCGATATGATTTGTATTGCTCTCATTTCTTTGATAAATTGTCCAATCACTTTTTATGCTTTAATACGTCAAAAACCAGTACGCCACCTGTTACATGAAATAAAAATTATGTTTAATGCATTTGAAGAGGGGTATGTGAAGGAGTATATCTTGTTTATATATATATATATATATATATATATATATATATATATATATATATATATATATATATATATATATATATATATATATATATATATATATATATATATATATATATTAGGGGTGAAATTTGCTCAAAATTAATTGTAAAAACATTTATCAAAAACGGACTGATTTATTGTTCATATGTGTCCTTACTTACGCTGATCACAATAGGGACCGGTCCATCCAGGAATACATCGAGAGCACGTGAAATTCTCATTCAGACAAGTCTCCTCTTGATGGCAGTTCTCCGGACAGAAACCAAAGCAATTGGCCGAGGCATTTTTGGTTGGAATACATGCTGAACGTAAAAGATATTTCATCAGTTTTGATTTTACAGAACGCATAATTCATTTGAAGTTTATTATTTTAAAAAATGTTTGCTGATAATCTTTTTCTTCGTCTCACTGATACATTTAGGGAGATACAAAAAATCTATCTTGGGCGACACAAAGGTTAGAAGCAATTCACCCCTCTAAAAGAAATGGACCCCTGAGCGCTCTTCCATCTGGTTTGGTCGCCATCATTATTATCATCTTGTGACGATAACCGATTCAAACAGTGCATTGAAAAAAAATAATTTAAGCAAGATACAAAACTTAGGTGGTCTATTATGTCAAATAGGGACTGAGACTTGGTGTTTCACACCTCGTCCGACTCCCGTACCTTACATAGACCATCTTTGTCTTGTATATTATGCGATCTCGATTGGGTGATTATTATGTACATTTATCATAGGCAAAGAGATTATCACAAAAAAAAAAAAAAAAAAAAAAAAAAAAAAAAAAAAAAAATTGAGAGGCATTCATAGACTCGCACGCTACCTAGCATTAGTTCGGTTAATGTCTGTTGGTTTCACATTGTCGATGGTTTTTATAGGGAAAAAAGTCTGTTTTATTTCATTGTATGCCGTCTATTTTTACTTGATTCATTTGTATTTCCTGTAAATATGTTTAAGCGTATTTTTCACCTTTCCGACACCTATAATTTATTATAGCCCGGAAATTATTATTAAATCCATGAATATTTTAACTATGTCAAGGAAAACTTTTTAGATTTATTGATGTTGCTATATAATGCCGATAACAATCTGTAAAGCAACAAACATATCCCTTTCTTTGTAAAATTAAGGAAAGTATTATAATTCAATAGTTATATACACATGCCGAATAACAATCTGTAAAGTAACAAACATATCTTTTTCTTTCCAAAATTAAGGAAAGCATTATAATTCAATAGTTATATACACATGCCGAATAACAATCTGTAAAGTAACAAACATATCTCTTTCTTTCCAAAATTAAGGAAAGCATTATAATTCAATAGTTATATACTCTGAATAAGCATAGTGAAGCAAGTGTAATCAACATACAAAACTTAGGTGGTCTATTATATCAAATAGGGACTAAGACTTGATGTTTCGCACCTCGTCCGACTCCCGTACCTCATTTTCTATGAATGCCTCTCAATTTTTTTTGATAATCTCTTTGTCTATGATAAATATACATAATTATCATCCAACCGAGATCGCATAATATACTAGTATACCACGAATATTGTCTGGATCATCACGACGTTTGTATTTACCGGGAGGTTTCACAAAGAATGGCACAATTGAATTTATTTCAAACAGTTGAAACTCCTATATTTCTCAGGTTAGTGATATACTTACCAAATACGAAGACTTCACATAAAGTTAGTATTTTCTCTGGGCTTATGTGTTCCCCTTTAATTGTAATATGAGTAACTTGTTCCGATAGCATGTGAGAGGAGTCATTCAAAATCTCTTTTCTTCCAGAAGAAGATGCATTTGTGTCATTGTAGATAAGTTTTTCCATCTCTTGTTTTACCGTACAAAGTGAACCCATCAATACGTCTCCCTACCAATTTATAATATAGATAGCTGATATCATAAGGTAGACAAAGCGTTCTGTTTGATACAAATTAAAACGCTAGATTAGAATCAAGTAGTCATTGAATAAAAAATAAATTATTAACATATGACACACCAACCAAAAATATGTCAACACATATCATAATATACAAAACCAAACATACAAAAACACATTACATAACATACATGTAGATTACTAATTTTTCTGGGAAAAATGTCAACATCAAAATAAACTTTAAGTCTGTAAAAAAATATATGAAAACTTACTGTTAACATCGTCCCTGTTTATAATCAATATTGACATTACAGCATAAAAGCCTCCTAAATTCACCTTCTAGTAAGGGTTTGATTTGTAAGGTTCTGTATGGGTACAAGAAAACTTAAAGAAATCATAACCACTCTCCCAACCATCCACAGCCTTATCAGATGTAAGAGGATTTCCTCCATACTTGTATGTACTCGACTGGTTAGTTTCTTTCGAAAATGCAACATTCCTTCCTAAAAGAAGCAATTTATATTAAGTGGATTGAATAGGTAACACACACATTACCTTAATATAAATCGATGAAATATTGTTATAAATCGCTCAAATAATTTCATATATTTGGAAGCTCGCCCGCCTTCCCCTCCGCCCACCCACACACTCTATCATGTTTATTGTTTTGAAATTATCCTAAATATTAGAGCAATTTGAAATCTGAAGCACAATCTTAATAACTGTTATAACTCAAGTACAAAATAGGTGTAAATATAAAGTTATTTCCTAATTCATTTCCCCAAATGATTTAACATTCAAATAACATAAATGCATGCAGTTATAATATATATAATCAAATCTAAACGTCATTAGTGCCAAACTTTAAACTCTCTCCCTCTCCTCTCTGATACACATAAACACACACAATTTTTCAGAAATTCTTCAATTACTAAATGAGACAAAAATTAAAAGAAAATTCGAAAACCTTGATTATCTATCTATCTATCTATCTATCTATCTATCTATCTATCTATCTATCTATCTATCTATCTAATGAAAATAATTAAATTGAAAACACGAAGAAATCAACACAGTAAAGCATAAGCGCTTTCATTAACAATCTTCAGATGCTTTACAAATAAGTTTACTAACTGTCACATAGTAACATAGGAATTATATCTATATCTATATATATCTATATCTATCTATCTATCTATCTATCTATCTATCTATCTATCTATATATATATATATATATATATATATATATATATATATATATATATATATATATATATATATATATATTAGTGATGTCAACGAATATTCGAGTACTCGACTATCGTTCGATCATGCCGGCTATCGACTAAAAATTTTTTACTCGGTTATTCGTTAAAAATTTGCTACTTAATAGTAATTTTAAATTCAAGGTAGTTAACTTGGATCCGCCCAGTTCATTTATTAACAGATCAATGTGTTCGTATGTAAAACTCAGAGTAAGGCTTAACTGTGCGTAGAAAAAGATTATTTGTATGTCAATTTATGTTCCGAAAAACATGCCTTCAAAATCTTTATTTAAAAGATATCAGGATGGAAAAACAGTTAAATGTACGTTATGACGGTTATGTGAAACTGAACTTGTATTCTGCAGTGGAACATGAAATATGAGGTATGACGAATCCGTCAAACATACTGGAGTCTTCAAGTGAAACTTTACTAGAAATTTCCCGAAGAAATGCCTAAGTGCAGACCCAGAAAAAAATTTGCTATCACAAACATGATTATCAAGGAGTGTCTACCTCTTTTTGATGTAAATGGAGAGGGCATTCAAGAATTAATTGTTTTTTGTAGATTCAAATTATAAAGTTTCAACCTTCAATTCCATAAGACCTGACTTAATGCATCTATTCATAAACAATAATTAAACAGCTGTTGCATAAATTTAAACTAAAGCTTTCGACTATTCGGTTTTTTTTCTGATCATGACAAGGAGCACACGGCGGGTGTGACCGGTCGGCAGGGGATGCTCACTCCTCTATGGCTCTGATCCAACCTCTAAATTTTGAGGTATGTGTATGTTGATAGCAGACACCACAAAGATTCCTGTTAGATTAACTGTAGCACCATCGATAAAGTGGTGAGTCGTCAAATTTCCATCAAACACTGGATCGGCTTTGAGATGATTCATTGCAAGATTAACTGCCATCAAAAGTGAAAATATAATTTTTGGCCAGTCGTATTGTACATTTAAATTATTTAAAACATTGCTTAAAAAATTCCTAGATGGATCAACTTCATTTTAAATATGTGCCTGTATTCTTGATTAATTTTCTTACCATACTGGCATCCCTGTCCCATCCATCCCTTTTCACACTGGTTACCTGTACCAATACACTCTCCTGTGGTCTTATTGAATGTATTATATACACAGTGTTCCAGTGATGTGCATTCTGTATTGTTGACATTTATTGCTTTCATCCATTGGCAGTAAAACGCTTTTAGGTAAAAATAAGGGTATTCGCAATTATGAAATAAATAAAGGTGTTTAATTTTTTTTCATTCACTTTATTTAATGATCTTTAGTTTCGGGTTCCAATTTGATTTTGAGGATCTTCTAGCTAAAACGTGTTCTGGTGTTCAATTGAATGGATGCAATATCATACCTTACTGTACAGACATATTATGCCCTGTTTTGAAGCTCAGAGATCGCTATGGAACACCACAATACTTAGTTTCATTACTGACTCAATTTTACAGCAAGATTCTTGGTTCCATAAAAGAAAAAACATCAAACATCGATTCCAGTATTGGAACACAATGACACTCAGCAGAAGTACTGTAGTTCAACAAATTTTCGAGACATCTTATTTTGGCGAGAAAGGTATTGGATATTTATAAGCGAGACAAAAAATTTCATTAATTCTGGTTATTGGTGTATATAAGCTATACTCAGGCCTCTATGTGACTTCTAAAATTTAGGCGCCAACTGGCTCCTAATCAAAAAAATTAAGTCGCCAATACAAATTTTAGTCACCAGGTAAATTTTTCTTAGACACCAATTTAAAAAATGATATAAATCAATATAAAGAGACATGTTAATCGCCAACTTTTTAACTTCTTTTCTGCTCTTAATAAAGAAACAATTGAAAATGTTTATAGTTCAGTAATTTGTCGAACACCAAGAAAATTTAAAATGGTCGCCAATTTGGCGACTTACAAAATTTTTTAGGCGCCAATCATAATTTTTAGGCGCCATAAAGTTCTCGCGAATAAAAAGTGATTTACAGTATATGTGAACAGGGCCCCATTCCGATATATACAACCTAGCCCTGGAATTTTTAGAAAAAAGTGTTAAGTTTTGTAAATTATTCTTCTAGCTCACATTCTTAATGTGTTCTGTGGGAAAAATTCAAAACAATAAAGTAAAATAATTTTTTTAAAAACATTATACACGAATTGTATGATTGTATAATAAATTTAAACTTTTATTCTACGTTATTTTGTCTTCATTTCATTCATACCGAACACATTGTAGACATGTGCCAGAAAAATAATTTATAATCAAAGCACATAAAAAAATCCATTGTGAGACATTGCACATATTGGGATGGAAGTGGGTGTCTTGTCCACCTGTACTTGTACTTAAGACAGTCATGTGTACTCTCTTAGGGTTTACAAGGGCATTTCAAATGAACTTTCAAGGTATCTTAACACAATTTGGTGACAGAAGCAAAGGACATAGCGAATAGCAGAGCGTATACATAAAATGATGCTTTTTTAAAATAATGAAAGTTCACTTAAATACATATATAATGTAATTCAATACCACGTCTGTTACAGTATTAACGAAGGCTTTGTATGAGTTATGTAAAACAGAAGTCGGTATTCTGCCATTCAGGTCATTTTCAAATAAAGTAACGCGTTTCAGAAAATGTTCCACTCACCTTTAATAAAAGTTGGTAAAAACACTAAGTGCAAAAGCGCTAACAAATCAAAATAAATCATTGAATTAATTGATATGCTAAAAATTAATTTCAAATGAGAAAGAATATATACGACTGAATTAACAGCTTCAACTGCAATTAAATTGTGATCAAAATATTGTAAATGTAGAACCTAAAACGTGTACACACACAAGGAAATTATTAAGTTTAAGCACAATTATCGACAATGAATATTTTCAAATTTACATATTTGACCACGAAAGGGTTATACTCAGGGTCTAAACTTTCAGTAAAGAATACACTTCATTTATGATATACTGTGTGTATTTTATTTAAGATGTAAAGACACAAGCACAAATTTCTAATCATAGAAAAAAAAAAAAAAAAATAAATAAATAAAAAAAAAAACTTTAAGAACATTAAAGACACTTTATGCTTAATTTATGTGTTTCTTATATTTAGGTTGTTTCAGTCTAATCTACTTTAGGAAAAACTTAGTTCCATATGTAATATTTAATGAAGTACAGAATTGAAAGACCAAATTTTTCTGCATATCCAAATTGTTTGAAGCTTTGATATTATGTTCTAAGATATAAAATCTCTTTATGTATAATATGAAAGAAATTCAACCACACATTTTTTTGCCCAGAGAGTTTGATATAAAGCCCATCAGACCTCCGTAAAAAGATTGCAAAAGGGTCAGAGTATATATATATATATATATATATATATATATATATATATATATATATATATATATATATATATATATATATATATATATATATAGCTGAGTATCGAGTTTGAACCGAAGCAAGTGTTTTTTTCTAATGTAGAGGTATTTGACTAAATTCTGCTTCATAGGAATATAAAAAAGTCACTTATTAAGGAGCACAACTAGTGCCTATCGGTATTCCAACGGTTTGTTGGGAAACATTGTCTCCAAAAACTACATTAATGCTTTCAAAGTCCAAATGCGTTGAAGTTCAGCATACTTTTTATATCAACTTCTGAGTACTTTTGTGTAGAATCAGAGTGATTTTTAACAAAGTTATTTTGTTGATGATCAATCACAAGATACAAAAATTTCGGAGTTCCATTTTTATTGAAGAAAAAGCTGTCTTTGATACCAAAAAGCCTAGTTTTTAATTTATGATGAGGAATGGTTGTATAAAATGTAGAAAAGTCAAACGTTTAATGTTATTGACTTCAGTAAAATTGGTGATTCTATATTTTCTAAAACTTCTTCAAAGCTTTTGAGAATTATTTTCTACACAAACGCAGAGAAACAATTCATTTTAAAACTTATGAATGGAAGAAAGGAAATGTGAAAACACATACAATCAGTTATTTTTATTCATAGAAAGCAAGATGCAATTGAACATAATATATTCCCTCAGTATGGGTTTTCTTCATAGTAATTAATGCTACAGTGTTAACATAATAATTGAAGGCACAAATCTAATGGATGATGAACATGACTTTTAGCAGAATAATTTAAGGAAAAAAATCAGTCCAATGATTTCCCAGCCTTAGTACGGGAAATAGGAACTTCTAAATATAAAAACATATACATATGTATCATAGATCATGCATTATATAAGAGCTGTCAATATAAAAAAATATGCAACTCACCATTCATATTTATTTAAATTCATATGGTAAAATATGGTTCATTTTCCCATGTTGATTCCCATCGAGTGTTTATGTCTGTGTAATGATGCTGTTCCAGAACAGTTTCAGTTAATTGTCTTTTCGTAAGTGGATGCTTTTGTAGAGTTAGCCCAGTAAATGTGTACCTTGAGTTTGTTATTCACGTTTTGCTGATAGTATTTCTTTGTCTGACCCCAATTTTAAATAATTCAAACCTTTTTATAAAAGTTGAATATGTTTTCTGTAACTTTGCTGATTCGTAATCTTGCTGCCATTGGCGTTTGAAGAGTCTGTGTTTGTTGAAAAAAGACCAATACATACATTTTACCTCATATATTATCGCCTTTTACCTTCTTTATTCATTGTACACAAGTCATCTAATATCACCATTTTCATTTTGAATTACGGTTTAACACAAGAAAGTACCGATTTATTTTTCCCGAAGTAATGGGTAATTTTCCATTGCAAATAAAACAACAAAGATTAAGATATATATTTGTCATCTCCTTTAATTTAATTTGAAGCTAGTTAACGCTAATTTTCACTTGTATGGGTATTGCACAGTGAAAATAGGAAACCTTAGATAAAAAATTCTCTCTTAAACAGAATTTACATCACTAAATTCTGTAATATCAGAGTGGTAATGAATTTGGTATATGGCCACATGTTCACCTGAGCATTTTATGCTTGATTTAAATTATAGAATTTTGTGATATCGTTCCTCTACACAAACCTTTGACAAAAGTCGCTATTTGAAAGTTGGGCTAGAAAGCTAGCATTTTATTTGTTCCCAGTTCATGACTGGAACCAATCAGATTGGTTCCAGTCATGAACTGTATAGAAATAAGCTGAAGTGCAAATGGTAAGGGGCCTATAGTTTGAAAAGGGTCAAAGATCATTGGATGTCATATGCAAGTTATACATTGAAGCAGATCCCTGGGGTCATCCCTACTCTCTGGAACTGGAAACAATCAAATAGCTTTTATTAAATCAAAAGCCCCTAAGTTTGTATTAGTTTGTATTATGACACATTAAATCTTAGTTTGTATTATGACACATTAAATAGTATATAGGGTCATGACCCCTGAAGTCATCCCCACCCCCTGAAACTTCAAATGATCATATATATATATATATATATATATATATATATATATATATATATATATATATATATATATATATATATATATATATATATATCTTGAAAATGGTTGAAAACTTCTCCCCTTAAGTATACATAATATTGTTCTATATGTGTCATTATGCATTAAATGGTATATTAGGTTATGACCCCCTGGAAGTCATCCCCACCCCTGAAACTGGAAATGATCACAATAGAAACGTGTGTCAAAAGTGTGTCAATGATAATCTGACATTTCATTCTTGGGTCAGCCCACCCTCCTAGAATAGAAAATCATTCAGAGACCCGCCATTTACTTTTGTGTACATGGACATTTTTGTATATTCACAATTTGTTTATGTCAAAACAAGGTATTGGTTTGTACATGTATATATGAATGACCCGGGGGCTGGGAAGGGGAAAAGAGGAATGAGTTATGTCTGCATCATTCTTAAATGTTGAAAACTCCTACAGTTGTGAATATTAGCATCATTTCCCACTTGTCATCTTCATTTACTGACCTCACAATGTACATGTTTATTAATTCAATAGATAATGGACTTTTTGGTCATATGCCTAGCTCTCCTTTGAATCAGGAATGGTGATATAAATATTTTTAGAATAGTTGCACAATCTATTAAAATTTATTAAGCTCTGTAGTGGAATTAGCTTTACCAGTATAGCTTGATTTTGCTATTCAAAACACCTTGATTGAACTATTTAATCATACTTTTTTCAAAAATGTGCAGTTTTATTGACATGGATAAAAGTCACATTATGTTGATATGGTATAAATTCTAATTTTTCAGCTTTGAGCTGTTCTGAAAACAATAAATGGAAAAAAAATTGCTTTTTAAATAATGTGTCGTCATTTTTCGACACCCATTTTACCCCCAGGGTGAAAATGAAAATTCCGAAACCTTATTGCACATCTACACGAGACCACCAATCATTTTTCAAGGAGGAGTTCTGGGAATCAGGCTTTTGTAGAAAAAACTTCATTTTTTGACCCCGTTTTGTCCCAAGAATTAAATTGAAAATTCCAAAACCTTATTTCACATATATAGGACACCATCTATCATATTCCAAAAGATTGATTGAATTCTGCTTTAAATCCGAACTTTCTTTAGAAAGTGCTCTATAGTTTACTATAGTTTACTACAGTGAATACTTTAAATAACTAAAACAACTCGACGAATATCATCTACAAATGACAGAAAGTCACAAAATATGTCCCTGCTAACGGCGCATACCATCCTCCTAAAATCGGAAATAATCCCTTCATGTCCTGTCGCCGGTACAATGTTGTGTGCCAATAGGCAACAGTGCAGTTACTAGAAATATTAATATTTATTATGATTGAAAAATTTCAGCTTTTTGATTGGCTGAGATCCAACTATATAGAAAAAAGTACCACCTGCACGTGATCTTCCCAATGAATATAAGTACATGTATTTGTTTTTTCCACATTGGACTGTTTTTGATTGTTTAACGTCTCTTCGTAAATTTTCACTCATATTGAGACACCACCACTTGCCGATGGAGGTCTACAAATTTAGACCTGTACTCATCGCTTACGGCCCTTGAGCAGAAATTCCAAATTAATACAACTGTTATGTTCATTTTCACCATGTTTCTCTCATTGTCCTTGGCTAGGTCTTTAAAAAATGTAAACAATCAAGATATCATGGTTTGCTTAAAGCGTTTGCATCATCTAATCATATAATTCAACAATTACTGCTATTTTTGCCCTCAATACAATCATTGGCCACCCTCAAAGTAAAATAATCGCCTTGCTTTTCGGCTTAGTGAATATTGTACTCTTCTGATGGTTAAATCATCGAATTGACCTCAAAACAGTAATAATTATATAATATTGTCAATAGCGACAATATATAATATTGTCAGTAAAAATAATTCAAAAAATAAATAAATATTTAAATACTTATAAATAAATAAATATTTATATTATACAGTTAAAGTATATCATTGAGGAAGTTAGCAAGATTCCAGTTCCCCAAGGCCAGGACTATTTCCCGAGGCGAAGCCGAGGGAAGTAGTCCTGGTCGAGGGGAACAGGAATCTTGCTAACTCCCGCAATGATGTACTTTTAACTGTTTTATTATACCGATGAACCTAAAATTTAGAGGATTCAGATAGCGATTCCAAAGCAGGGATTAGCTTACTGAACTAACACACGGGAATTAGTCCATTCACACCAATGTAAAAGTAAAATCTAGAGGATAACGGATAACCGGGAATTAGGTTTCGAAGCAGGGATTAACTCGCTTGATTAACGCACGGGGATTAGTCCATTCATAACGATTTCTTGGGAATAAGTTACATCTAACGATTTAATGTTATTTAGGGAAAAATCAGTAGATGTATAATAAAGCTATTTAAGAAATAAACAACATTATTCAGTGAACATGGCGTTATGCGCTAGCGCATCATGGGAATATGCCGGCAGAGCTATTGCTATTCATAACGCCATATTCACTGAATAATCGTTTTTATTACTTATATTTGCATTCTATGATGTTGTCAAGAGTATCAGAGGAAATCCTGGCCTGCATAAGGGAACGGGTGCTCGTCTCCAGTGAAGAAAAACAATAAAATCAGTAGATCTGATTAATAATTAATCCACCTTATTTTCACTAAATCGCATACAATATATATGGTATTTGCTTCTTAACCACAGTTATCTGGAAACAAACCGCGCTTCTTCAAAATCTCGTTAAATTTTTGTTTTGATGCTGTTGTGACGCGTCATGACATCATCTCATCAAAACTCTGAGAAAAATCATTAATAATGTTCAATATTATGAAAAAAGAGAGTGTTTTTTTTATAATGATTTTAACTTTAGAATGTTTTTCTTATGTTTCTTAAGTTCTGAAATTCTTTTTAAGAGTTAAATTTAAATCGTTCTTGAAATAGACACACTATAACAGATATTTCGCCTTTTCTGAATGTAAAACACCTAGCGTGAAGAATTATCGTTCTTTGTAACTATATGCGTAAAAATGAAGAAATAAATTAAAGCTAGAGAGCTCTGTTGAATTTGTAGAACGTTTTATTACACAATTAAATACGCTGACTAAAATTATTATTTTTTAAAGAATTACATACACCTTAATCAGCAATTTTAATCATTTTAAATTTCTTTTTCCCCGGAAAATTTCATTAAAAACTAAAATTTATTTCTTTTGTACAACATTTGTTGAACTTCAGTATCTCGAACACTGATATCTCGAATACCATGGATATGTGGAATTGATTTGGAAGTCCCAACCACTCATTCTTTAAGTATTTTACCTTCGATATCTCGAATCATCGGATATCTTGGTCCCATCGAGTTCTAGATAACGAGGTTTGACTGTATATACTTCTGAATTTTAGTGGAGTCGTTTGTACTGAACGCAACTGGTGAGTGCAGGTTCATAATGGGAGAAAACAAAGAGTATGCAATTATAAATAAATATATAATTCAAAATAACGTCAGTATTCCAGAAAAACTGGAATGTTAATTAGCATTGACTTTAAAAGAACTCCTCTAAAAATATCAGTAATAAAAAAAGATTTCCAACTGATTTAATATCCAACCTTCATCTTCACAACTAAACATCGTCCCATTCATTTCCTGAACAAGTTATATAATTTAATCCCCGAAAAATATATCCCTCTTCACAACTGATGGACACAGTTTCGTTAGGAAGAAAAAGCTTCTTGATGATGTAACAATCATGTGCGGTTGTAAAATCGATTCCTCGTCAAATATCTTTTCTGCATGTAAACGAATATATAATCAAAACTACTATTAATTAGAAATTGAAAATAAATTATTTCAATTGGTATTTCTGTACAATTAATATTGTTTCTATACTTGTAATATTATACATATAAGGTCAGCATGTGTTTTGTTGCACCCAAGAACCAAACAGAAAAAGGCAAACAGTTTGGCTTGACATTTCGACAAATCAAATTGCCCAAAACACAGTCAATAAATATTTTGTTAATACTTTTACTTTTTATTTTCACATATCTATTTCTTGGGCTTGCTTCCTTGCTTGCAATAATTGATGTAAATTTCGTTAACCTGCACTGCAGATTTAACTCGGTCAATTCCGCCTACATTATGACGTAAAAACGTCAAAGCGGTCCGATATCTCATCGACAGGTCCAATATCTCGCTTATTAGTCCTTCATTTTTTTAACCGATAGGTTAAACACTGTAAATGTTTGACTTTTTAAGATTAAAATACAAAAGAATTTTTAAAGGTATAACAAACTTTATTATAATTGTAGGCCAGTGCCTTCTCTAAGTACTCAATAAAGATCAGGTCTTCAAACAATCTGCCGGAAATTCTCATGGGTACCAATAGCGCCCCGCTATTAGCAGACCTATTTGTGTAATTTATACGAAACAGAATTTATTAAAAAATTTAAACATGAAAGGAAGGAGAACACACTTGCTGTGGCCATCAACTCAACATTTAGATAAATCGACGACGCATTATCAATTAACAATAGATTCTTCCCTTCATATGTCGACTCTATACATCCCAGTGAACCTGAAATAAAAGATATCACAGAGTCTGACTCATCTGTTTCATATTTGGATATTTTTCTAGAAAAAGACGTTCATGGTAACATAACTTTAAGATAAACGTGATAACTTCAATTTTTCTATCGTCAACTTCCCTTACTTATGTAGCAGTATACCCTTATCACATGCATATGGGGTTTATATCTCCCAGTTGATTCGATATGCAAGTGCATGCTCCATTTACGAACAATTTTGTAAAACGAGGCGAGTTATTGACAGACAAGTTAATGAAAAAAGAATAATAACAGTCTTATTGAAGGTCAACATTTCGCAAGATCTATGGTCGATACAATGACCTTGTCAGCAAATACCATCTATCATTAAGTTCACTAAGTTGAATGATGATTGACGCTTTTCATACTTATTGTTAGGAAATTATTTAAACACTGAATTGTCTACGGAACTTTCCGTTTGCCCGAACATGATATTGAGCACACGACTGGCATGACCGGACAACAGGGTATGCTTACTCCTCCATGGCACCTGATCCCACCTGTGTGTTTTCCGTGTGTGCTCTGCTCCCGATTTGTATTGTTTCAATGGATTTTGAGCTTGATTACTGTTCGTCATCTCCACATTTCATGGATTAAATTTACATCTGCATTTCTGCTCGGTTACAGTAATGAAGATATAATATTCTTTTTTTTTAATTAAAAAAAGGGCGATACGATCTATGAGGGTAAAAGTTACTTAATGATCTTCAGTTGCTAAAAGAACAATAAATACTGAAATGTTTCGTACACATCTCAGAAAAAGAAAGGTGATCAACAATCACCAGGTAGATATTATCCAACCTACTATAAAAAAATTCGAAAGTACACTTCATTACACGGTATTTTGTGTTTTATGATTATCAAACCCCTTTAAGTACAATCACAATTGAATATCATTCCAGGAATGACCCATCCATTCTCTGCACAAGGTATTTTATCTGCATCCCGAAGGGGATATTCATCACAACTGATGGATGCAGTTTCATGAAGATGAAAATATTCTTTTGATGGTGATATAACCACGTGAGGTTGTAAGAGCGATCTCGGGTTACATGTTTTCTCTGTTTATAAACGACAACATAATCAAATTTAGAATTATTATATAACATGTGAAATAGATATATACTTATTCAAAATAAGACGTGCAACGCTACGGTACAAAATAGAAACAGAGATCTCAATTTAAAGTTATGGAAAAGAGTCTAAAATGACATTTTTGACATCATGACTCTTTTTGTTTGTAAGACTATGTGAATTAAGTTAAAACAATCTGATTGTACACACAAGTACTCTGAGGTTGACATTAAAAAGATGCTCGAATTTCTGATTTACAAAATCTATGTGGATTTTGGAGACCAGGTATTCCAACAATATATTGGAATTCCCATGGGTACCAATTGCACCCCGTTATTAGCAGACATATTTTTGTATTTATATGAAGAAGAATTTGTTCAAAATCTTTTACAAGTACGTGAAAAGAAGAAAACACTGTGACCTTCAACTCGACATTTAGATATATCGACGACGTATTGTTAATTAACAATGGTTATTTCCACTCTTATATCGACACGATATATCCCGGTGAGCTTGAGATAAAAGATACCACAGAGTCTGACACATCTGTTTCGTATTTTGATATTTTATTAGAAAAAGACGTTAATGGTAATCTAACAACAAAGCTTTATGCTAAACGTGATGACTTTAACTTTTCAATCGTCAACTTCCCTTACTTATGCAGCAATATACCCTTACCACCTGCATACGGGGTTTATATCTCTCAGTTGATTTGAAACGCCAGAGCATGCTCTACGTATGAACAATTTCTAAAGCGAGGTACTATAGTAAGGTATTGACAAACAAGTTGATGAAACAAGAATATCAGCAGTCTCGTTTAAAGTTTAAAGTCATCATTTCGTAAGTTCTACGGTCGATAGAATGACCTAGTCAACAAATACAATCTTTCATTAAGTCAAATGCTGACTGACTTTTTCATACTAATTGTTAGGCCATTATTTACACACTGAATTGTCGACGGATTTTTCCGTTATTTCCCGATCATGACAAGGAGCACACGGCGGGTGTGACCGGTCGGCAGGGGATGCTCACTTCTCCATTGCCCCTGATCCAACCTCTGATGTCTTAGAGGTCCGTGTTTACTCTGCTCCTATTTTGTAATGTTTAATGGACTTTTTAGCTCGAATACTGTTCGTTATCTCCACATATTTCATTATTATCTAATGTTGTAGATTATAACAAAAAAGTAAACTACAAATACTTCTTAATGAATATTCCAAGTTCTAGATTAAAATTTTTTTCGAGAAATTCCGACATAAAATACGACTAGAAATATTGATATTTATTATACATGACTGAATATTTCCTAGCTTTCTGGCTGAGATCCAACATCGTAGAAAAATACCACTGTACGTGACCTTTCCGAAGAATATAAGCATTTTTCCACAATGGATGGAAAATAAATTGGAACTACTAAATTGATACAATTAGTTAGGAAAAGTTATATATCCTCCATCCACCCCTTATTTGAACATAACATTCAGGCGCGTAGTATTAGAAGGGGGCAGGGAACCTGTCCCCCACCACTTTTTACTGAATGTAAATTTTAACTAATTTAGTTTGAAAATATTCATTGAAAGGCTGGTTGTCTCTAATCTTTTTTTTTTGATCCAGTATAATCAAATCCCTCCTATTTTCATGGACCCGGTACCCCCCCCCCCCTCTAAGATTTTGGAGTATGGAGAATTCTTATTTTTTTTTTTTTTGGCTTGTTAAAGATTTCTTTCAAGTTAGCTGTCATTTGTTTCCTCCCTCTCCTCCCACTTCGCTGCTTCGTGCCTGACATTTATTTTTTCTTTAAAATACATAGGTTAAAAAATTCCAAATGAATACAACTGTGTATTTTTATTTTAACTATGTTTTTTTCTGATTGCGTTTGGCTAGGACTCAACAAATGTAAACAATCAGGAAAGATATTATGGTTTGCTTAATGCGGTGAATTATGTAATCAGAAAATCATATAATTAAACAATTATTATTATTTTGCCACGAGTACACTCATAAGTCACCCTCCAAGTACACTATTCGTTTCGCCTTTCCGGCTTGGTGAATATTGCACTCCTTCGGTAGTTAAATCATCGTATTGACCTCGAAAACAACAATAACTGTATAATATAGTCAGTAATGAAAATACTAAAGGTATGAATTCAATACCTACCCAATTTAAACGGTATAAACTTGGTTGGGGCAGTTTACGCTTTATAAACACGCGAGGTAGTTTATAAAGAAAACGTAAACTGATACCGTATAACTTGGGTAGCTATTAAATCCATTCTTTTATTCTATTTTCACTCATTGAGTGTAAGTAAATAAGATGATTGTGCTTAAAAAAATGACTTCACGGTAGCACAGTCGTTAGAGCTCTCGCTCCGGAAGGTCATATATGGTACCAATTTTGATGCACCAGATGCGCATTCCGACAAATTATGTCTCTTCAGTGATGCTCTCGTCGAAACGTTGAAAATCCAAATAATTAAATGAAAAAGAGACCATGAAGAGCTTAAAAAGGTGCCAAAGACTAGAGCCAAAGACGTTGAAGGATTAGAGCTACATGTATGCACGAGGGAGATAATCCTTAATTTTGAAATAAATTTTGAAATTTTACCACAGAAATTAAATTTATATCCGTATTTTTCAAGCTAGTACATGTACCAAAGTACTAGGTTACTGGGCTGTAATTATGAATAATAATAATAATAATAACTAGATGAAATCTCGTTGCGAGCAACGAGTGGGTCTTCCGTCCGATTTTTGATAAGATGAGATAAGAATTTTGTTCAAATATAGTGATATAAATAAATTGTTAAGACGAACAATTTTGCTTTAATAATGTTTAACAAAATATTGATCATTAACGGGTTATAGATTAAGGACGTTCGGCCCTTCTTGGCCCCTAATGTGAGAGGTCAGTCCCTTTTTCTTGATATCATCTTAAAGCTCTCAGGATTTTGAATACTTTTTGTTCAACAACTATTCAGAAATTGTTTTTTGTTTTCGGGATATATGCAAAAGAAATATTAAGGGCGACCCTTCAAGTCCTAAATGGGGACGTCAAGCAAAAATTGAAAGAGTGCATATTGTTCAGAATATTATTTTGAACGTCTTTTGTTCAATACTGTTTATCAAAATATTCTTCCTTTTCGAGATATATTGCGCCAAAGATTATGCAATCTGGGCCTAAAGACCCCTTATTGCGTAATATATGGTATCAACATCATGTTATTTATATAAAGTGTGTGAAGATGGACTACTTCGCTTCAGTAATATATTACAAAATATTGATCATTAAAGAGTTATTGATTGTATACTTTCGGCCCTTCTCGGCCGCTTATTCAAGGGGTCAGACCTTTTTCCTTGATATCACCTTAAAGCTCTCATGATTTTGAACACTTTTTGTTCAACAACTATTCAAAAATTCTTTTTCGTTTCCAAAATATATGCGAAGGATATATTTAGGGGCCGGCCCTTCAACTCCTTAATGGGGACATTTAGCAAACATCAAAAGGTTGCATATTGTTTAGAACATTATTTTGAACATCTTTTGTTCAATATTGCTTATCAAAATATTTCCCACTTTTGAGACATAAAGCGTCAAAGATTTAGCATTCTGGCCCCTTATGGCCCCTAATTATGGAACATATGATGTGAATATCATAATATATAGTTGTAAATTGTTAAGATAAACATTTTTGCTTCAGTAATGCATTACAAAATATTGATCGTTAAAGAGTTATTGATTAAAGACTTTCGGCCCTTTTCAGCCCCTAATGTGATGAGTCAGCCCTTTTTCTTTGATATCATATAAAAGATCTTGTAATTCTACACAATTTCTGTTCAATATGTTTAAACAAAATACTCATAGTTAAAAAATTATCGTAAGAAATGTCTCTAAAATTCACTCATGATTCGTTTCCTAAATTTTGACCCCTACCGAGCTTCCATACTAGGCACTTCCGGAAGATTTGAAAACCCAGGTGATCAATGGCAACATGTCCTCTATCATCGCTAAAAATTTCAGCACTCTAGCTTTAATCGTTTTTGAGTTCCATTGCAGACAAGAAGGTCCTCTGAATTTGGATTAAAGGGCGATAACTTCCGACCGGAAGTGAATTTCAAAAAAATGAGAAAACCGTATAAGGTTCAGACGAAGATACATCTTTCCTGAAATTTTCAAGTAAATCGATCGAGCCAACTCCGAGAAACCTTCTGCACAAAAATTGTAAAGAAAAAAAAAGAATAATAATAATAAAAGTGAAAAAGAAACAATAGAATAATAGAATGGTCTTCCGTTGGAGACGGAAGACCCTAATTATAATTATATAATAAATTATGTAATATCGTTTCTATATTTTTGACTTCTAATACTTAACATTCATTGATTGAGTTTGAGGGCAACATGGGTTTTGTTGGACTCAGGAACCAAACAGCTGAAAGCACACGGTTTTGTTCGAGAATTCGACAAAACGGATTCTGCAGGAGAACACAGTCAATAAATGTTTTGTTATACCTTTATTTTGACATATCTTGCTTCCTTGTTTGCAATAATTGATATAGATTTCGTTTACATTTACCCCCAGTGCGCATTTAACTCGATCTATTTCGCCTACAGTGTGAAGTAAAAAAAAAGTCATAGTCGTCCAATATCTCATCGAAAGGTCCAATATCTCGCTCATTTGTCAAACATCGATTGCTTTAATCGCTCAATTAAACATTGAAAATGTTAGAATTTTCAAATATGGATTCATATAAGGAAACACTTTTTAGAAGGTATAAAAAACTTTCTTATAATTTCCTATCTAGCTTGTAACACGAGATTTGATTGATTAGAAAGCCACGTGTAAATTTCCGTACACTCGGCTTTATCCTTTCGGTGGTGGTGGTGTTGGGGGGGGGGATTGTTAAAACGAAACGTCACAATGCATATTTTCCCTATCACAAAAAGCAAATAACATGATGTCACGATGCATTGTTGCACTTAGTTAATCTTATCGATAGTTTGAAATTAATACGTTATCCAGATCAAATCAAGAGTATACGGGGATTAACACCTTAACACTCTTGATTGAACCTGGATAATATCCTACCTACTGCCTAAAAATTCAAAGATACACTTCAATACACGGTATTTTGTGTTTTACAAAAGTACCATCACAATTGAACATCATCCCAGGAATGACCTATCCATTCTCTGCACAAGATATTTTATCAGCTCCCCGAAGGAGATATCCTTCATCACAACTGATGGATGCAGTTTCATGAAGATGAAAATATTCTTTTGATGGTGATATAACCATGTGAGGTTGTAAGACCGATCCCGGACTACATGTGATCTCTATACGAGGTTGTTAGAAAAGTTCGCGGACAAGTTCTATTGTGAGCGCGCTATTTGCATGATACCAGTAAAACTCGGCAGACAAAAAACATACTACTCTTGTAGATTCACACAAAATATCTTTATCTTTATTAATCACTTGTGCCAGTCTAATTTATGCAAGATATATAAATTCTAACTCTGTCTGCGGACGTGTAACGGGGAGCATTTCACATTCTAGTTTTTTCTTATTTCTTGATTACGCTGTACAATGTATATCTAACAAGAGAAAGAAATAACGATGTCAATGCAAATATTCACCATTATACTGAAATTAATAAATAATCTAGACACCTGAATTCGACATCAACTTAAAATACTTTCTACATGTCATAAGACAAGAATGTAAAATTTATGACACTCTCCCCGTCATGTCAGCTCAAGTTTGCAGTAACATGACGTCATACGCTATTATGACGGCATAGGTAGTTCAGAGAAGTTACTATTGCTGGTGCACTGTGATAGTTTACGGACAGCCTTATCCTAGCGGTCGAAGAGACTCGAGGGTGGACTAAATTAATGAAAATCCAGTGAGACTTTGCCTGATCACTTGGAATCATTGTTTAAGAAAACAATAAAAAATCACAATGAAAAACAAGCAAAGGTAGTGAAGCAGCCTTTGTGTAATTACGCACACATTTTTACAAAATCTACGATGGCCGATAGCGGCCGTCAATTTACACTAACGTTATGTGTGTAACATGTACAGCATTTTCAATGAAAACTCACTGACACATTACACCCAAAAGGAAAAGTGTACGAAGTGTACAGTGTCAAAGCAAATTCCATGTACACTCTACACCAACGTTTTATGTGTAAAATGTCAGTAAAACTTTCATGTACACTCTACACCTAAAGGTGATATCAAGATTCAAAACAGATCCAATGTTTCTTTATCGTGCTGCTCCCTCAAAGTGCCTCTTGATGTTCACATAAACCTGAAGTAATTTTTATTTATATTTTCGCTATAAGGAAATGGCTAAATAAATGCGTCTGTCCAGTAGAAGATATCAAACAGTTCATATAGTTCTGGAAGTGAAAAATCTTGTTTCTAGTAAATATGGATGAAAGGTTATAATACATTTCAAAATATATAAAGTGAATCATTTTCTTTTATACTTAGCAGTAATATTCACAATCATTTTCACACAATGTGAAATGAAAACAAGAATTGTTTTATATTGTGTGATAATTATCACTTTCCATTTTTTGACTGGAAAATTTGAATGCTGATGTACCTCTCCTACTGGCAGACTGATCCGTTTTCCAAGCTGTGTCCTAAATAGCATTTTCGATAGTTATTATCATGATCTGATTAAGTACCTGTAATTTAATTGATGACCCTTTTAAACCTTTCATAAAATACTAATTTTGCTCTTTACTGATTATTTACCAAAGAACTTAATTTGCCAGCATTTCCTCAGGCCCCAAAACCATAAAATGAGAATAGACTTAAGTCAAAATTTGATTTTTTAGTATCTTGAATTTTTTTTTAATGTTGTTGCCAGATCTATGTGAACTTCAAGAGGTACCTTGCGGGAGCAACACAAAGAAACACGTCTGGTTCTGTTTTGAATCTTGATTTCACCTTTAGATGTAGAGTGTACATGAAAGTTTTTCTGAGACTTTACACACATAACTTTGGTGTAGAGTGTGCACGGAATTTGCTTTGACACTGTACACTTTTCCTTTTAGGTGTAATGTGTCAGTGAGTTTTCAGTGAAAATGCTGTACATGTTACACACATAACGTTAGTGTAAATTGTCGGCCGCTATCGGCCATCGTAAAAATCGGATAAAGATGTGGGACGAACTGCTATGACAAAACATAGCATTAATACAGACAGTCATAAACCAATGATAGAATTTCCTAGGAGGCTCCAAGAACACATGAATGCGGAGGTGGATAAACATGTCAAGGAAATGTTAGAAAATTAAGTTATTGAAGAAAAGGGTGGAACTACGAGGTTTTGCATAGATTATAGGCATCTAAATGCCATTACCTGGATGGACGCCTATCCAACACCACGAATAAATCAACTTGCGGGATGCAAATGGTTTTCGATTTTCGATCTTCATATAGGGTACTGGCAAATAGAGAGGGACGCAAAAGATAAAACCAAGACGGCATTTGTCACTCGAAATTGCATGTGCCATTTCAATGTAATGTCATTCGGGCCATGTAATGCCCCGGCTACCTTCGAGAGTTTGATGAGGGCTATCTTAGCAAGTGTACAGTAGGACATTTGCCTCATTTACCTCGACGACATTATTGTCTACGCCAAGACCTTTGAAGACATGATTTATAACTTATCTAAAGTGTTTGATAAAATGGCAGCAGCTGGGTTAAAGCTAACGTCAAAAGAAATGTATTCTGTTTGCAAATAGTTTTGACTATTTGGGGCATGTGGTGTCGGAATAAGGTATTTCGACAGACCCAAAGAAAACAAAGGTAATTCAAAATTGGCCTCAACCACGAAATATCACTGAGCGACGATCCTTTTTTTGATTTTGTAGCTATTATAGAAAATTTGTTCCAAACTTTGCTGTTTTAGCCAAACTACTTCATGTGTTGACCCAGCAGAGTAAAAAGTACATTTGATCTGAAGAATGTCAAGAGTCTTTCGACATTTTACGAAACAAGTTGGTGAAAACACCTTTGCTTGCACATTCAGACTTTCAGACAAAACCTTTCATCCTTGACACCAACGCAAGTGACAGTGCGATTGGCGCTGTTTGTCTTAAGTAAAAGATGGGGAAGAGAAAGTAATCTACGATGCTAGTCGCAGTCTAACGAAAGCTGAACGAAAATATTGCGTTACACGCAAGGAGTTTCCATCAATTGTTAACTTTGTCAAACATTTCAGACACTATCTGTATGGTAAGCCTTTGTTGTACGCACCGACCACAGTTCCTTGAGATAGTTATTAAACAAGAAAGATGAGGAAGGACAGATAGCTAGGTGGATCGAAATATTATCTATGAAATACAGATTCAACAAAGAGCGGGCAAATTGCAAAGAAATGCAGATGTTCTGAGCAGGATCCCTTGCAAACAATGTGGAAATGAATCATGTGCCAGCAAATCTATTCACCCCAAAGCACGAATTCGGTCGATGCATGAGGATAAGATATCCAAGGGTAACATGTCTGTGCAAGAAATGCAAAATCAAGACGAAGACATATGCCTTGTGAAATCATGGCCTGAAACAAATATCAGGCCAGCTTTTGAACATATTAGATGCAAAGGATGTTTCCTCATATCTCTTTGGTTTCAGTGGCACAAATTAACATTGGTAAATGGAATTGTCTGTAGACAGTGGACTGTGTTGGAGACAGATGAAGTCAAACTTCAACAAGTGATACCTCTCTTTGAGAGAAGGAATATTTTAAAGCATTGTCATGAAGAAAAGACAGCTGGACATCTTAGGGTTGGGAAAACATTATCCAGGGTACAGCAAAGATATTACTGGCCCGGTCTACAACAGGATGTTAGGCAGTATGTCACTGGATTTGACATATGTACAAGGCCCAAAAACCCGAATAAGAAAAAGGTTGCACCTATGCAGCTAGTGCCATCCGGGATGCCAATGGATCGGATAGCGACAGACATCCTTGGAGAATTGCCTCTTACTGAGAATGGGAACAGATACATTCTCGTAGTACAAAATAGACAGAGGCATTTCCCATGCCAAATACGGAATCTAAAACGGTCGCAAAAATTATTGTAGAAGAGGTCATTGCCAGGTTTGGAACACCAAGAATAATTCATTCCGATCAAGGGCGACAGTTCGAGAGTGAACTATTTGGTGAAATGTGTAAGCTTCTACACATTGGGAGAACACGCACTATTGCCTACCATCCCCAGTCAGATGGGATGGCAGAGCAATTTAATAGGACCTTAACATCAGCGTATGTGCATGAGGTAGAAAGAGTGAAAGGCAAATCATTCAGTGTGGTAAACACTGCTCTGAAACATAAGATCTGGGAGCTTTGGAAGCTGTAACAACTGGTTTCAGACCTTGAATAGCTAACGCACGGGATATCTTAGGAACATTGATTAAGGAATCATTGTTTTGTACATATCTAGTAATGTAATTCCACGTAATTCTCGTTTAGTTTATTTTGACCAATCAATTATAGGTGTAGGTAACGCAAGAAAAATCATATATCTCTTTTTCCATGACTGGAGAACCCACAGTACATATTACAGTGGTAATATTGCAAATCATACTCAGGAAAAATTTAATATGTAAGTTAGATTGAGAAGCTTTTCTCTCAGACTGCAACATTCTTTTTTTTTCTAGACTTGCTCAAGTCTCTATGTTTTGTTTTGTTTTTTTTGGGTTTTTTTTTTAAATTCTTTGTTCATTTTTGTATTGCTGTCTTCTGCTCTCTACCATAGTTAAATGTTATCAAACATAGACATCTATGTTTGACATTATCAAAAAGTATGAAAGAGAGCACTAAAACATAGAGACTTGAGCAAGTCTAGTTTTTTTTTCTGTTGGTAAATTATCACATGTAACTAGAAAGGGGAAAGACGATACAACTGTGTGTAGACTCTTTTGTAAACTTTTGGTATACAAAACACCTGTTTTTTAATTAATCATTTTTTTATGTAAATTGTAAAAAGCCTCATGTTTTTAAGCTTTGGTGGCACTAGCAAACTGAGATTAAGGAAAAATCATGCATGTTTGGCAAGTCTATTGCAGGATTATTTTCCAAACATTTCGATGTCTTACACACAGCCAAGGAAAAACTCGGAAGTTATAATTTGCAAACTGGACATTTTTTAATTTCTACAACAGATATGAAGTTCGTTAATGAAAATTGTATCGTCATGCAGCCTTCAATGTCTTATTCATTCAAATCCTGACTATATAATAAAACATTTATGGACTCTTTTGACCTCGGCTTCACCTCGGTCAATATTGAGATTTTTCTGGTGAATAACAAGCCATATTCACTACCAAAAGAGTCCATAATTGTATAAAAAAAATGAGAAAAAACTCATAAGTTGTATACTTTATTTTCAAGTACTTTAATCATGTGAAAATTGAAATTTCACGCAATAGCATTTATAGGATACAACCCGCTTGAAATTCTTTGAAATGTTGCTTTCTTACTTAGGATTTTAAAAAAAATTATTCCTTTTTTCTCTTACCACCCACCCGACCTCTTCTGCATTTTATTAAAATAAAGAATACACTAGAAAAAATGTTTTTAAAGACATTATTCTCCAGTTTATTCCCCAAGTTTTATTTTAATTTTCGATAGAAAACTAGACTTCAAAGGTATTATTTCGGGGCATATATAGTCTGGGATATGCAGATATGAAACCCCATTTTGATTTATTTTTTTCACTCTATTCATTAGACACGGATTACTTTCCTCTTGGTTTCGAATTAGGAAGTTCTGACGTTTAATGAACTGATATTCAATATCTCGGGACACTATTTACAAAACGCGGACAGGTCACGGAATCACGGATGTACGGAAATATAGAAAATAGTACAAATCACGGATTGTTTTTGCACGGATAATAAATTCGTCCGTGCATTAAAAAAATTATACCTATCAACATAAATAATCCGTGAGTTCTATAATTAAAAAAAGAACAACTAAATTAATATGCACGGAATTTTTTTTATCCAGAGAAAATAATGCAACAAAATAAAATAACAAAGATTTATAGGATAAACATCACCCATGAACTCTTACAATCCATACGTTTGATTGTTTAAGACTTTTTAATTTTTTTTCATTAAGTCGTTTTTTGACATCTTGGATGAAAATCTTCAGAATAGTCATATTCTACATCCCCAGCCCTTGGCTGCTTCTCGGGATGTTTCAATCCAACATAGAAAATTTCCTAATTTCAAAGGTGAATTTTTATAAAATCATAAATGCATGAAAAATTTGTAAGTCTGACAAAAAATTCTTACATGTAAAATAGTATTTAAAGCTATATATGGCGTATCTGAGCTAAAAAATAAAAATATGAGATTGAGTGTAGATAAACACGATATATGTTAATTACGTTCAAATTTAATTTTTCACCTCATGTTTCCAAAGTTAAATTGACTTTAAACTGTGTCTGTTATTTGAAAGCGGAGTAGGTAATTAAATCGGTTGTTGTTTTAAATTTCTAATATCTTTGAAACGTGATTGATTTAAATTGTGTAATGTGCAGGAAAGTCATATCTTTATATAAAGTAATAAAACAAATAGAAAGACCTTTTTAATTTTAGTTAGTCTTAACTTAATAAAAAATACGCCATATATGACTTCAATATATATATTGTTATCCACAATTCAAAATAAACCATATGAAACAGAGAAACAATATTAAGTATTTAAACACTTCAAATCTTTATCAGTTCCAAAAAGACAGCTCTAGGTTGGTCAAGGTAGTACAAATTACGGCTGGAGAACAATTGGAGTTACATGTATTTATGTCTCAAGCACATCATACAGATTTACAAAGATGATAGCAATATTTACTTAAGCTTTAGTATGTACCGGTTATATTTGCTCATACTGATTATCTGATTCTTCTCTGATCTGTCTATGATTAGGGGACCTATACGTGTCTGCAATGTCTGAAATGGCTGTGATCTTTATTCTTTTTTAAATAAGTGTTTTATTAATAATTCATGTACGAAAAGAAATATTTGTATTCACTCACTGATGTAAACTGATTCCATTTCTCTCATTAGATCTATTTGTTGGTACTCATCATTACCAGTGATCCCTTGGGATGTCATGACAGCGTCTTGAGATTTTCTTCTACAGAGAAGAACAAGAAATAGTATACTTGTACATATGTTATTGTCATTCCTTTAATTTTCACATTGACTTGATAGACATACCTCCTGTAAAGTACCAGTCCAATTACAAATAGTATGAAGGAAATACATATCCCTCCAAGTGACGCCCCAAGAGTTATGAAGAGAATAGTGGAATAGTAGATCAAATCTGCATCTAAAAATGAATTTATTGAGAAGAATTTTTAGAGAAAGAAAAAGATTGAAAACTGACCTAAAACTTTGCATCAACATTGCAAGACTGAATCTTGAAATTATTATCTGTTTGCTTGACTTTCCAACTGTGTTTCTGTTCGTCTGCAAGCTTGTCACAAATTTGTGACGGAGTAAAAATGAAGTAAAAGGAGAAAGGACATACAGACAAAAGTTCCAAAAAGCGATATGTAACGTTTACTTTGTGGATAACTATATCGTTAATTTCTCACGTTCACACGTTGGTAACACTGTGAAATTAAACTTGTTGTTTTCTCTGCACATAGAATCGCCAACTCCATGCAACCGTAAGCCGTTCTTACACCGGAAGTGTATGATGTCCTTGTACTTGTATGTTTGATTCACGTTCGTTAACTCTAAGTTGTCACTAAGATACGGCGTTGGACAACTAATTCCTGTTCATATAAAAGAAATATCATTACTGAAATACTAGATTTATACACATAATTAGATTTTTCAAGAATGGGGCCTGTGGACAGGCACTTTATACACACAATTATTAAGAAGCATACAGTATAGAATTTTAAAAGTATTATAACTCGAATAAATTCAAAATATCCACATAAAGAGGTTGTTCAACTGCATAATTTCTTACTTAGTGATATATGATTAAGCAGAATTAAAAATGTATGAAAATACCACAACACTTTGATAATGTGTTTTACCTTCACAATATGGTCGACCATTAGGAAACACAAATTTTGTGTTTAGGCCACATATTGCTGTTTTTGATCCCTTTATGGTGTACCCCTCTTCACATTTGAAGCTGACAGAGGTGTAAAACGGATATTCCAATTTGTCAGGTACAGCGATTAGATGATCAGAGGAAAAATCAGTTCTCAAACATGTTTTAACTATTACAAATAAACTGTGCTTTTAATTATTATTAATCTTCTTGTGAAAAAATGCATATTCGGAGGGGGACTGTTATTAACACTGGGAATATTTTTATATTATTAGCATGTAAAACAACACCATTTTTATAGCATAATAAAATGCCTATATATATTCAAATCTCGTTATCTCGAACTCCATAGCCAAGAAAAAACTTCGAGATATCCGATGATTCGAGATATCGAGGGTAAAATATGTATAAAAAATAAAGTAGTTGGGACTTCCAAATCACTTCGACCTATCCATGGTGTTCGAGATACCGAAGTTCAATTTTATATATATATATATATATATATATATATATATATATATATATATATATATATATATATATATATATATATATATATATATATATATATATATATTAGGGATGGCAATTTCTAACCGGTTAACCGATTACTCGGTCGGAACGATGGCAATCGGTTAGAAAAACTGTAATCGGTTAGTCGAAAAAAATTTTACTATATGTAAAAATGAAGGCAATATTATTAAATCCATTTTTAAAAAAGAAATTCCTTCTTAAACGTTGATAATTTTGCGTTTTCATATATTTATTTAGGCTGATTGGGAGGTAATTATGGCTCTCCAGATTAAAATTATGGGGTAATTGGTCAGTCCGAGATGTGTTAATTACTGTTAAAACATCATGTCGTTACCCCGACTGTCCTCTAATTCTTTAATGATACTAATCGCCGTTGAGCACCGTGAATTGGTGATTGGTGTGTGTATCTTTTGCAGTTATCTATCAAATTAAATTATTAAATAAACAATGTAAATTAAGTGATACAGTTTAATCTTAGTTTTGATTATGGTGACAATGAAGAATGAACTTGTGTGACTTCCACTCTGGAAAATTATCCACGATATCTCAGGCATGTTTCATAGTTTTCTGATTTTTTTCTTGTCTATTGAAATAAAAAATATATGCATGTACTTGTAGTTTTCAGATGAAGAATGTTTTTGACCTCTAACATCTTTTTTTAATACTTCTTGTGCATGGGAATAGAACTTCCTGAAAAAAGTCAAGAAAATGTGTAGTTTGATACGATTAACCGGTTAATCGGTCGGAACGTTTTGCGGTTAACCGATTAGCAATTCTGTATTCGATTGCCATCCCTAATATATATATATATATATATATATATATATATATATATATATATATATATATATATATATATATATATATATATATATATATATATATATATATAACATTTTCAACAGTGAAATACTGTGATTTATTTATTGAATAAAAGTGATATTCTCTCACAGTGTGAGAGGATATCAAAGTAAGCAAAAAATAATTTCTGGCTTGCCATAAGATAGAGAGGGTAACTAAACTGTCTTGATATTCACATTGTTCACCCATGCAGTTTTAAATCAGAATGACAGAGATATACAGAAACATAGAGAAAATTGTTTCTAATATGAAAGGAATAAGACTGTGTTTGGAAACTATTCTTGCAAAACAGATAAACTTCAAATTAATTTGAATTAAAGATTAAAAGGAAAATTCCAACTGATGTAAATTACAAAAAAACTTGTTATAATTTTCTTTATATTCCTACGTTATACTTTGATCCCCTATATGTCTCCCCGCCCTAACTCAGGGGTCAATGATTTGAACTAACTTGATTGTCTGCACTGCCTGAGAATGTTTGCAATAAAATTTACTGATCAAAGTGCCGCTGTTCTTGAAAAGAACTCGACCTTTAACTCGACATTTAGATATATCGACGACATATTATCAATTAACAATAGTAACTTCCATTCATATATCGATTCGATATATCCCAGTGAACTTGAAATAAAAGATACCGCAGAGGCTGACTCATTTGTTTCATATTTGGATATTTAACTAGAAAAGACATTAATAGTAACCTAACAACAAAACTTTATGATAAACAGGATGACTTCAACTTTTCTATTGTCAACTTCCCTTACTTATGTAGCAATATACAATTATCATCTGCAAATGGGGTTTATATCTCGCAGTTGATTCGATACACAAGATCATGTTCCACATCATCTTCCCAAGTCAAGGGTTTCTGATCCAATCCGCTCCACATAAATCCCCTACCGAATAGATTGACTTTGACGGAGTTAGAAATGAGCTCTCTGATTGGCCTCATTATAGTTTGCAGGAGCCAATCAAAAACCCTGAAACTAAATCGTAAACAGAAAAAACAGGCCAGTTTAGTCCCAACGAAAACGTCTTTACCATTAAATAACCAAGTTAAAGGAATGTCTCAGCTTTGGTTTGGAGTTAAAGTTATGTTGAATTTATAACCGACTTTCAATATTGTTTTGCATTTTCTATCAAATTCGCTTACTTTGATTGGGCAATATTAGAGGTCAGTAGAGTTCAAAATGTGTAAACTTACTAGATGACGCGATAGTAAACCCCGTCAAAGTTAGTCTAATCGGTCAAGGGTTTAAGTGGAGCGGAGTGAATTAGAAACCCTTGACCTGGGAAGATGGCATCACATACGAACAATTTCTAAAACGAGGCAAGTTATTGACAAACAAGTTGATGAAACAAAGATATCAACAGTCTCAATTAAAGTCGTCATTTCGCAAGTTCTATGGTCGATACAAAGACCTTGTAGCAAGCACAATCTATTATTAAGTTGAATACTGACTGACATTTTTCATACTAAATGCAATTGTTAGGCCATTATTTACTTATTTGTATTTGCCCGATCATGACAAAGAGCACATGCTTGTGTGACCGGTCGACAGGGGATGTAATTTATATAATATACCGAATACAGTTTTGTATGAAAAAATATCAGACAGTTTGAGGCCCGTTAGGGCCGAAAACTCTCTGATATTTTTTTCATACAGAATTTTATGAGCCATATATCGTACTTTGCTCTTTAAATGACACTTTGATTTACCTGAGACAATCCGATATTTTAACAAACGACAAAAGTATTAATGCCTAATGAAGCAATTCTTTCAACAATGCATGCTTGAATGAAAAGTACTCAGTATTTTTTTTTATTCAGCTACATAATTATGGTTATCAGGGTATTTGAAGTAATATACCTGTTTGGAATGGAGAGTAGGACTGGAATATCCTCAAGTGTATGCACAGAGCTTGAAGCAGTGCATTGGATTATACAGACCGTGTAGTGAATGGGAAGGAAAATACAGATTAGAACTTTGATTTGAACTGAAAAAAGAGAGCAAATGAAGCTGACGATGAAGGTAAATTAATTTTTAATTACGCGCATTGAGAATAAGCTAACAGGCCCGTAGCAACGCTTTTTAATGAGGGGAACCTCCAAAAAATAATCTGACAAGCAACAATAAAAAAAGCTTCCATCTAGAAGGGGTGTGTGAACCTTTTTCTACTTTTTGGTACACTTTTCTCCAAAAAAATTCTGAAATTTGTCTGTGCTCAACCTTACAGCAAAAAAGGTTTGTATATGTGTGTGAGTGTAATGGAGGGGGGGGGGGCTTAATGGGGAAAAGAGGATTGCAGGTGTAATATGGATAATTTTTTAATATAACGAGAAGAAGAAATTTTCTATGATTAAAATGAGAAATTTACCAGTCAACTCTGCTGTATAAATATTCAATTGGTTTCAACCCAGAATAAGGGAATTTCTTAATTTTTAACAATGCAAGTAATCATCACTTGAAGTCAAACATGATTATTATGTTCAGAGAGATCGTTTTTAAATCTTTTATTTTATCTCTTCCTATTTCAGAATGAGTCATTTTTTTTTTTTAATTTTGCAATTCTGTATGATCAGTAAGAATTATTCTGTTTAAACAAATAATGTACAAATAACTAAGATCAAACATTGGTGTTTGCTAAATAATCACATTTGAATTTATTTTGTTCAGTAACAGTCCAATTTTGAAGGATATCAGTACTGAAACAATCTGATATTACGCTTAATATCAGACTGCTCACTAATATCGGACTGTCACAGGTAAATGTTTAGACTGCAAGAACAAAGGATTGACATCACAGCAATAATTTAATCTCATGTAAAACATTCCCTCGGGACCATTTTTGAATAAACTTGAGTCTACACTATGTCAGAAAGCTTTCACATAAGTTTCATCTTTTCTGACGCAGTCGTTCTTGTGAAGAAGATTTTAAAATGGTCCATACCAATTGTCATTTTTTTATACCCCCCCCCCCCCCCCCCCTTGAAAGGGGGCATGGTCCTCCATTTGAAAAAAAATGAATTCTCTTCACAAAGAGATTGGTTGAAATTGAATTGGCTCAGTGGGTCTTAAAAAAAGAAATTGTGAAGTTTATGACGACAACGAAAGGGACGAGGACAGATAACGGACGAATTTCGATCAGAAAAGGTCATGTGAGCCTTTGGCTTCTGAGGTGAGCTAAAAACTTAAAAATATACTTTTACAAACAGGAAGGACTGAAATGTTAAAGCTGTTGTCATCTCCACAAGTAGCACGAGTGGTCCCAAGGAGACGAAAGCCAATCTCACAAAAAAAGTATATCTCCTCTTCATAAACATATGACTGTTTATTATTTATTAAGTGTAATCTGTCACTCAACAAAGGCCTCACACATTTTATAGCTATAAGAGAAGTGTTTAACAATAATTGTGTATAAAGCGTGAATCTTATATTTTCAAGCACAAACGTATTCTATTTTATATATGATGAGGTTCATCAACTAAAATTTTATGCTATTCGAAACATACACAAAAAGTACTTTTACTCGAAAAGATATGAAAATTAGCATCTTGATGAAAGAGTCCCTACATTCATACACCCTAGAGAGTGTTATTAATAATCCTTACAGAAATAATTAAGAATTTTATCACATGTTTACTCCTTTATAAAGTGGATATAACTCATAGGATATCGTTTTCATATCCACGTTGTGACGTCACAATGTTTTTTGCATGAATTTGATCAAGTCAAATATTGTGGATTTACAAAATATATAAAATAATGTATAGCTATGATAGCTAAAACATGTGATAAAAAGAATCTGCCATGGTTTTGGGTTAGATATGATTTTTTTTATCCAACTCGTTGTGTGTTTTTATCCCCCCGCCGAGGCTTGGGGATAAAACACACAACTCGTTGGATAAAAAATCATATCCAACCACCACAAACCATGGGAGATCCAATATTTATCTCACATTTCTATAAAAAGGAGATTTTAGTGTCATACGATGCTACAATCGTGAAATATATACAGGTAGAGTTTTTAATTGTCAACAATGGAATCATTTTCCTTTCGATATACATGGCCGTAGGAACCGGGGGGCACGCCCCCCCCTCCAATAATTTTGTAGATATATAGAATACTATAGAAAACTTAGGTACTATATGCTTGTGCCCCCTCAATAAAAACATCTGATGACCTTTTTTTTTTCTTTGCTTGTCAAAGTATTTTGGTAGTTGATAGTGCCCCCCCCACAACTGAAAATTTTTGCCTCCGCCCCCCCCCCTCCCCCAAACTGAAATTGCTTCCTACGGGCCTGATATATTCGTCGTTTGCAAATGGGTTTTCTACAGATTCTTTGAAAAGAGACAAAAGAGAAATCTACGATATTCCTTCTTGATAAAACTTCATTGATGATGGCTATCAGTGCTATTCCTAGTGATTTTTCAAACAATTGTATAAATGTTAGCTGTATATGATGGAGTTAATTTTTTAGTAATAATTATAAAGTTGTTATTTGGAATCCACAATTTCAAATACCTTTACAGATTGGTAGTTGTCCTGTAAACGATTGCCGACTACGACAAAGCAACTGTTGTGGTCCGTTATGGTAATACCCTTTCGTGCAGTGAAATTCTACTGTTTGGTTGTATAAATACAAGCCCTGGTCAGGATAAATGAACATATGCATTGGTACCGCGCTTGGTCTGCTGCACATAATAGCTGTGTTAGAAACATTTTTACAAAAATATTTATTGCTGTGATCCCTTTGATAAATAATTAGCTAGTAATGCTTTTTAAGTACCAGTCCATATAAAAATCAGACAAAAGGTGATACATGAAGGTTCTCAGAATTGATGATTTTCCACTCATCGATTTCTCTGCACTATGATCCATGTATGTAATATAAAAATGTTTTGGTTTATGGTTACTATGGAAACCTGGCCAAAGAAATTTCCTTAGAAACCAGCTAATTTTTTCCATGTGGTAGGACAAAAAGTCGCTTATCTTTTAGGACTTGAAATGAAATGTAAATATGGATAAAATCATTCCTCTTAACTAGCATAATGAAGATACACATTTTAAGTGTTTTAACAAACTAACACATAGATATGAGATTCAAAGTTAGGTCTGTAATATACATTGGAAGAGATACATTTTTGCAATTTTTGCTGATTCAGCATTTTTCTTGATTTTGGCATTATTCAAGGTCAAATAAAAATGTGCATCTAAAAATTTCAGCTTTTGCATGTATTTCACATAGAAGTAGAAAACCGTCTCTGTTGGAATCCGAATTCAAACACGTGGGTTTTTTGAAAATTAGTGTCCGTTGCCTAGCAACAATAATGGATGTTTTGATAAATAAACAGTAAATAATTGTACAGTGTTACAAAGAAAAAACTGTATAAATTGTTATCTTAGAGTTCCAGAAATAAATTTCAAAGGCATAGAATATAAACCCCACTTCTTAGCAAATTAAAGACAATTGTACAGTTTCTTATCTCTATGGCAACAGCAAATTCCCCATAGCAACAAGGCGGCAAAGCTAAATTTTGGCAGATATTCATGTGCATTAGTAAGAAATGTTTCAAATTTTATCTTTAAATTCCAGTTAAACACAATTACAAATGTATTGTCGACCTCTTAAAAGTGTTTTTGTTATATGTATTTCCCTTGGAAACGATTTTGAGCACATAACAAAATCGTTTCAGTGGTTGAAAAATTCATTCTCTCCAATTACTTTGACTCATATATGAGCAGTGAAATACATAGTCAAAGAATTTCTTCAAACTTGCTATGTGTGTTATCAAAGAATTTTATATCTTTAACTCATATGAAGCAAAATGTGTTGCTATGTAACATGGTAACCATTGCAACGTGCCCTAAATTAAAAACAAAAAACATGATGAACATGTTCAGAGTCCCATTATAAATGATTACATCAATTCAGAAAAGTGAAAACGATTATGTGTAAAAGTCAAAAACTTGCTGTCTTGATTGCAAATAGACAATGTAATTTTGATCTTTAAAAATTATATTAAATAGTTACCTTTCCCGTGTCAACAATTTTGAACACATACTTGTAACAACTAAGATGTATCTGATAAAGAGTTGAAGCAATTCTTTATATAACTGTTGTCTTGAAGAAGCGTAATGGCACACAAATTGTAGTTGGAATTCGATGTATCCATCTAGAATATTCATTAGAGGAAAACACTAAACTTTGAGATAACACATTTTTTACTATATAAACCCTTTGTTAGTATGGAAACGGGTCCTTTAATTATGATTTATTAGATTCAAATGAATTGGGAAGTTCTTTAACTAATGGACTATTTAGTTATATTTCAACTTATTAAGGAAGTACAAAACACCAAAGAATTTATTTTAAATCGTTTGCGTTGAAAGAAAAGAATAATATCATTTAAATGACAATAATCAATGATCTTTATGAGAAATAAAATAAACTGTGACATGATTTCACCATATTTTGTATAATAAAAAAAAAATCCGAGATATCCTACATATTGTTCAATCAAAAACCTTCATTTTAGATGGTGTTTAATATGCCATTCACATACAATATGATCATCTGTTATTAAATGCAAAGTATCTCTTCATCCAAAATACAGACTTGACATTTAAACATATTTACAAGGAAGCTCCATTCTTTATGAACATGAACAAAAAAGGTCAAGGTCATATTAAAAGGTCAAAGGTCAAATACTATGATGTCTTCTACTGTTTTTTTTTTTTTTTTTTTTAATTTTTTGAGTTCATTTTTTTAATCAACAAAATGCCTTATACCACTGGTTCAATTGTCTTCATTTAGATGCATTTTAATCTGGGTTCCATTTCATTTTTTCCCTTAAAAACTGAATAGTTTATTTTCTCTTAAGAGAACTTAAAGTGTAGTATATCTACATTTGAATTTTCAATTCCCAGGTTATGTATGTTCTACTTTTGCATCACATTTTTCAAAAATATACTGATATATTTTATTGAACTTAAGTAACAAAAAGGCTACCTTAATAATAAACAGCATCACACAAGTTGCGATAGATTTATTTGGTAATTTTTAATACAATAATCATTTCTAAATTATAGGATTGTTTTCAAGTCTTCTTAAAGGAGTCAGATAGGCCATATAGATAGACCATATTTTCATTTATGTGGGCAAAAATGGCTGAATTCCTTTCATATTACTTATGAAGGGAGATTTTGTGAACTAGAGAATATCAAATTTTATTTAAAAATTGAATTTCAGGAAACATTTGGCCTATTTATTGTATACTACCTTAAAGCCTGCAAATATATATTCTAAATATATTTTTCTTTCACCTAGTATTGCTGATAAAAACACCCATGTTCATGTCTATATCAATAACCTAGAAGTAAGTTTCAAAAGACTTTGTAAAAATGTTCACTTGTCAAGATGAATTATTTTTGTCAATACAATATCTAATCTAAATTGATGCATATCAACAATTATTCAGAATACGGAATTAAACTTTTTTGGAAATAAATTAAATGTATTTTTTCGACAGGTGGGGGAGGGGGTCAAATTGTTTTGGCTTTTTTGTTTTTTAGCTTTTGTTTGTTCAAAAACAATTATGAATATATGACACATAAAATTATCTCCCTTATGGTACTCTTTTTCAAACAGGGTCAGAGAGATGAAATAAAGACAATATGGTCGTGGAAAAAATATTTATTGTTCCACAATGCTTTGTATTCCCATTACTTTCTAATCATGCACCTGCATGAATACAAATGTGTCAAATTATACACAAGTCAAATAGAAATACGCCTCCTGCCCCCAGAAAAAAGCCAACATACAGCATGTACAGCAAATCAATCTTTTTAACCAAAAACTCA
This sequence comes from Saccostrea echinata, assembly GCF_033153115.1. Classification (NCBI taxonomy): domain Eukaryota; kingdom Metazoa; phylum Mollusca; class Bivalvia; order Ostreida; family Ostreidae; genus Saccostrea; species Saccostrea echinata. The sequence continues at coordinate 914,281 of NW_026889771.1, read as the reverse complement.
AAAACTCGCATTGCTGTTATTGGCACACACTCAAATTATTATTATCAAGATTTGATACAGGCACGTAGCAACAGGGGGGGGGGGGGATCTGACCCCCCTCACTTTTTTCCAAAGACTTTTTTTTACTGTTTGAAATGTTAATTGAAAGGTCGGTTGCCCCCCTCCCCCCACTCACTTTTTGTTGTAAAATAGTCAAATAAGGGTTTTGTAGTAGTGTATGAATAAAATAAATACTGAAAGAAGTTTTTTTTGCTTGTCAAGTTTCTTTTTCAGGTGAGTTGAACTTTTAACTCTGCCCCTCCCCCCTTTCAAAAACGATGCTACGTCCCTGTGATAATCTAGTAATATAAATTACCAGGGGTAAAGAGTTTTTAGCTTACTTGAGCTTTTATGATCAGTGTCCAGCGCCCGTTCGTCTGTCTGTCTGTCCGTCTGTAAACTTTTCACATTTTCAACTTCATCTCATTAACCACTGGGCCATTTTTAGCTGCAGACCTGTAGCTCTCTGTTCGAAAAAAAATAGGATGGATGACCAGAGAGCTACAATGCCACCCACTGAAAAAACTTTATATTTATTGTGCTCAAAAAAGTGCGCTGTTTCTCGATTTTTTTCTCCGTTTATATATACTGTCATCTTAAAATTTTACTAACCGTGTGTTCTTAGCATATTCTTTTACTACTTTTATATCAAAACATTTCCTTAAACCCTAATTTATAGCCTAGCTTCTGGTTCTGAAATTAAGTTAAGACTATTGAAAATTTCGCCTCTTTATACTGGCATATTAGGTGGCAAAATAATTCGGTCTAATGCGCTTCGTGCATGTACATGCAGTTTTTATGTGGAAGTAGTAAAAGAATATGATAGAAACACGCAGTTAGAAATATTTTGAAATATATGGTGTAAAAAATCGAGAAACAGGGCACATTTTTGTGTGCAATAAATATGCAGCTTTTTCAATGGGTGGCACTGTAGCTCTCTGGTCGTCCATCCATGCAATTTTTTTCAGACCAGCAAACTACGGATCTTCAACAAGGCCAATTTTAACGAAAATTGGAACAAAGCATCACTGGGTGAAGGAGATTCTGAATTGTTAAAATAAAGGGCAAAGCCTTCCAAGGGGAGATGATCAAGAAAATGCATAATAGGGTTATGTCATTAAAAAATCTTCTCATGCACAACTGGGCCAGAAAAAAAATGAAACTTATGTGGAAGATTCCTGAGGTATAGTGTAAATTCGAAATTGTTCAAATCAGGGTTCCCAGTGCAAGGGTAGGGTCACAATAGGGTATCATTGTTTTTCATTGAAATATTAAGGAAAATCTTTAAAAAATCTTCTCAAAAACCACGGCGCCAGAAAAGATGAAACTTATTGTTGAAGCCTCCTGGGGTGTAGTGTAGTTTCTAAATTGTTGAAATCATGGCCCCCGGGGGTAGGGTCGGGCCATAAGGGGAAAATCAGGTAAAGAACAGCAGGGCCAGTTACTCAGGTGAGCGTTGTAGCCCATGGGTCTTTTGTTTTAATGTTCTAAGTATAAGGAGTAAAATTTTGTGTGCTTGCTCATATCTTTACTAGACAGGTTTAAACTCTGTTGGGATATAGCGTAGTGATAGAGAACTCGCTTCGTGGTTTGGAGGTCCTGGATTCGAATCTTTTCTCCGGCGCAGCGTCAACCTAACACGTTATCATAGGTAGTGACTGTTCCCTCGACAAGCCCAGCATACTGTCAGGGATCTTTTGAATAAGATCTTTAAAAAGAGATCGCATGTCAGTCAAGTTAGGCATTCAGGCAAAAATGATCCCCCAAAAGCAACACTATCTTCCTAATCTAATGGTGAATGGATTCAGATTTTTATCTACTTTGAATTACTGAATCCCAAAATGACTACGTAAACCAAAATGACTACTTAAACAAGAACACTACATATAGTTGTCATTTACAATGTAAAGACTATATTTTAGACTTTATCTCTAAATAGGTGGTGGCCATGGCTATACTTGGAATACATTTTATATGCTTAAGCGCACAGTGTTTACTATAATTACATCATGTATGAGTTATATGATAAAATTCAATTGCCAATGGCAAGAGAAACAACAACAGAAAAGCTTGCGTAAATAGATTATTATTTATTTAATTCGTAAAGTAAATGCTCTTTTGCCATCGTAACACAGCAAAGTTGCAAAACATGCGTTGCTTAAGTTTGATTTTATAGGAAAATGGAAACTACAAAATTAAAGCTCTTAGACCCTGTTAACACAAAGAGCACAAAATAGGTCATATTTTGGTTATGATTACCGAAAAGAAAAAAAAATGCTGAATTTCCCTAATAAATGTGCCATAGTAGTATTGTACCGCATATTATAGTTGATTTGTTATTATTACATGTAGCTCCAGCTAGAGATTGTGTGGGGCCAGAACTGAAAGCATGGGTTATTGTAAATACTTTATAATATGTATATCAATTTTAAAAGTTTAATTTTTAGTGACTTTTTTTAAAATTGGATATGGTCATTGTCACTTCTCAAGTTGCTGTAAACATTTATAATAGGACTCTGAACATGTGCATACATGCTATATACACAATACTTAGAGCATGTTGCCATGGTAACCATGTTACATAGCAAGACATTTTTTGCTTCATTAGAGTTAAAGGTATAATTATTTTTGATAACACACATAGCAAGTCTGAAGAAATTCTATGACTATGTATTTCACTGCTCATATATAAGTCAAAGTAATTAGAGAGAATGAATTTTTCAACCACTCAATGAAATCAAGTGGTTGTTATGTGCTCAAAATCGTTTCCATGGGAAATATATATAACAAAAATACTTTTAAGAGGTCGACAATACATTTGTAATTGTGCTTAACTGCGATTTAAGGTGTGAATTTGAAATATTTCTTACTAATGTACATGATTATCTGCCAAAATTTAGATTTGCCGCCTTGTTGCTATGGGGAATTTGCTGTTGCCATGGAGATAAGAAACTGTACAATTGTCTTTAATTTGCTAAGAAGTGGGGTTTATTTTCTATGCCTTTGAAATTTATTTCTGGAACTCTAAGATAACAATTTATACAGTTTTTTCTTTGTAACACTGTACAATTATTTACTGTTTATTTATCAAAACATCCATTATTGTTGCTAGGCAACGGACACTAATTTTCAAAAAACCCACGTGTTTGAATTCGGATTCCAACAGAGACGGTCTTCTACTTCTATGTGAAATACATGCAAAAGCTGAAATTTTTAGATGCACATTTTAATTTGACCTTGAATAATGCCAAAATCAAGAAAAATGCTGAATCAGCAAAAATTGCAAAACATCTTCCAATGTATTTTAAGAACTAACTTTGAATCTGATATCTATGTGTTAGTTTGTTTAAACACTTAAAATGTGTATCTTCATTTACTAGTTAAGAGGAATGATTTTATTCATATTTACATTTCATTTCAAGTCTTACGCCGGGGACTTTGGTATCACGGTAGTTATCTCATTTTGTAAAAATATCTAACAAAACAGGGATATTTCAAGAAACTTATATCATTTTCTGTTTCTTCTAATATATATATATATATTTTGTTCTGTTGTTGAATTTTTCTCCATTTGTTTATTTACTAGGTGCTATTGAAAAGTTGTACCATTGTTTACCTTTTTACGCGAAAGAGTTCTATGGTATCGCGGTATCCGGTTGGCAGTAGTCTATGGTGGTCTAGCAGTGTGATATTTCGTAAAAAAAATTAATGGTGTAATTAAACCATAATCTAACTATAATTTAATGACTTTCATGTAATTTAACTATTATAATATTGTATTTTTAAGGATAATCAAAGATTATCAACTAATGAAGTATGTAAGTTTATACATATTCACACAAAAGTGTCTCTCCTACGTCCTACTCAACACTTCCACAGAGAAATGAAGGGATAAATCTTCTTTTTTAGGCTAAAGGGATTTTATCCCTTGTTCTTTCTCTAAGAGTGGATTTACGAACAGAGAAGATTATAGTTGCTTTAAAGACGGACATTCCTCATGTACAAACATTATATGCCCTCTCCAGATTTCCTCAATCATACTGGGGTCTTTTATTTTTTACACTCTAATAATATTGATACAGTGTATTATTACCCCTTTTTTTTTTTTATAAAAAAAATATAAATAAATAGTGAATTGACAGAGATATTTTAATAGACTATGAAATAGATTGCAAGTAATAATTAAAAGGTAAACTGTTATCAAATTTCTATAAGTTTGACAAGACTTTGACCCGTGCGTGCACGGGTTGACATTGTTATGAATGCATCCATGTGCATATCGGACATTTACAAAATAGATACATCGACACATTGATATTGTAAGGTACTTTTGAGATAAACAATGAATGTGAATATAATTCTGGTTTTTTTTTTATTTTTGTTTTGTTTTGTTTTGCTTTTTTTGTTTTTTTTTTTGCAAAATTGTTGCGTAACGGCGTAGCGCAGAATGGCTTTGACCATCAGTTAGCTATAAATCAAGTCATGAGTTAGAATCACGCTGGAGCTTACATAAATTTCACCTTTCCAAACAAATTTAATAAAAGAAATTATGGATATTCATTGAAAATATGACAACAACATAGAGTTCAGCACTGCTGATACCTATAAAGCGTAGTTACCATGACAACCTTTACATATTTAGAAGAACAGGCTGTCCCTTCTATATAACGTACTGAAGATCAATAACAATAATTTACATATTTCACCCACTTTTTTTGAAAGTTAAAAGAAATTTTTAGAGGTGAATTTAGATATAAACAATAAATTTAAAATGCTTTCTTTGATGGTTCACGTGGGAAATGCACGGCGCAAGCATTGCAGGGGGTGTTCACCGTATTGTTGACAGACCAGGGTCAGAGGTCATTACATGTATTTACATAACAAAGCTATAAACCTAAAATAATGCTATTGATTTCACTGCACTTCTAAGAAATATAATGTGAATTTTTTGCATGGAATCAAATATTTCTTTGCCCTTAGTTTATGTTTCATATTTACCGCGTTATAAATTTCAGCAGTGAAGGTAATAGTAAACATGGCGAGCAAATTCAAGTTGCAATCATTTAGACACATTTCAAATTGAAAATATGGGTTATATTGACGTTATTTAATTACTTCGATTTGTTTCAAAGTTAAGATATGAAAATAATGTTATTGTAATTTTTGGCCGAAAAAGAATGCTTACTTCACTAAGATGTGATTCTAGCTGGAGTTGTAACCCCCCCCCTTTCCCCTCAAAAAAGCATAAAAGAAAGGAAGGATAAAATAAAATCGGGTAGTTACATTAATTGAGATGGCCAGAGACATAAATAACATATAATAAATGTGTCTCCGAGATGGCGAATGATTACCCACGTGGCCACAATATCACATTTGTATGGATAAACTCAGAAAGATAATACAAATACGCGTAAATTTTCATTGGAAATTTGCTATATATTCTTTGCTTCATATATATTTATGATTTCTTATATATATTTATGATTTCTTATTTTCTTATTTCTTATTAGAGAAATTATAAAATAACAAATATATAATTATCTACTTAGTACTTCTTTTGTCTTCTCTGATTTGAACACCGTGATTTACCGTGAATGTAATGCGCACGTGCAAGATTGTAAAATCCAAAAAATCCAGATGATTTCCGGAATTTTTTGTGGAATTTTCGTTGATTATTAATTAGCGAAGGCTAATTGAGAAAAAATAAAAACAAATTGGTAATCTTCAAGTACCAATTATGTTTAAAATATATATAACAAAAGACAGTACTCTTCCGATTTATCGGTATTAAAGGCCAAAAATTCGAGTCTATTATTTTAATATAGTAGTATAGATTTCTTTTCATGAACTTAAAAAAAGAAAAATCTGCTATATATAGTTTTTAATAATTAATGGTTTAACTTAATTTCAATTCAATTTGAAAATAAATTCAATTTATGAATAAATTTGTGTCTCTATTGAATAATAATTAAAAGAGCTACATATAATAAAAACTTCGTAATGTTTCAAGCCAAACTGAAGTGTGCATATTTTATACCAGCGAAAACAATTCTCTCTCTCTCTCTCTCTTTTGTTAAATTTTTACATAAACTGTTTTCCATACTTTTAAATTAATGAGCAATTTCCTTATAATGAAATCAAGTGATCTTCAAAGCCTCGTTTTCATAGTAAACACCAGACGACAGCATGTGCCGATTCAACTTTGTAATCTTAGTTTTAATGTGGTATTTACAGTGATATATATCAGGTAGTATGTGTAAAATTTATCAATGTTGGCCAAAGTGCAAAAATATTGCATAAAGTTTGCTTATCAAATTATGAAAAATTCTGCTAAAAAAACATCATCGAAATTCAATGTCGATATGTTTACAATGTCTAAAAACTTCGGGTCGTTACGTGCTGTTTTCAGCGCGTGCCATCTCGTAAACAGAAATACCACGATACCATAGAACCCGCGGTATCATAGGAAGGGAGTAAAAGATAAGTAACTTTTTGTCCTACCACATGGAAAAATTGGCTGGTTGCTAAGGAAATTTATTTCGCCAGGTTTCCGTAGTAACCATGAACCAAAACATTTTTTGTATTACTTACATGGATCATAGTGCAAGAGAAATTGATGAGTGGAAAATCATCAAATTCTGAGAACCTTCATGTATCACATTTATACCCATTTTGTCTGATTCTTATATGGACTGGTACTTAACATGTTAAAAAACCAGTACTCTACTGTACATTTCTGCTACATGAAATACATATTTGAAGAATATGGTGAAGGGGTATTGATCCACTCAAATATATATATACAATGATAAAGGGTTCAAATTTTAGCAAAATTAATTGTGAAAACATATCAAAAACGGACTGATTTATTGTTTATATGTGTCCTTACTTACGCTGATCACAAAATGTACCGGTCCATCCAGGAATACATTGCGAGCACGTGAAATTCTCATTCAAACAAGTCTCTTCTGGATGGCAGTTCTCCGGACAGAAACCAAAGCAACTGGCCGAGGCATTTTTGGTTGGAATACATGCTGAACGTAAAAGATATTTAATAATTTGTGATTTTAAAGAACGGATAATCCATTTGAAGTTTATTATTTAAAATAATTTTCGTTGATAATCTTTTCCTTAGTTTCAATGATACATGTAGGGAGATACAAAGAATCTATCTTGGGCTGCGCAAATTAGAAGCTATTCACCCTTCTAAAAGAACTGTCTTACCCCCCCCCCCCCCACCCCCGAGCTTTCCATCCATCTGGACTGGTCGTCATCACCAGTATCGTCTTATGACAATAGCAAGTACAAACAGTGCATTGAAAAATGTTTTAAGCAAGATACAAAACTTAGGTGATCTATTATGTCAAATAGGGACCGAGACTCGGTGTTTCGTATCTTACATTTTAGAGCATCTTCGTCTTGTTTCCCTTACATATTTTTTTTTTGAAAAATACGAAGTCTGGGTGTGTAACCTCCCGGTAAATACAAACGTCGGGATGATCCAGACTACTAGTGATATACTAGTATATTATGCCATCCCAATTGGGTGGTTATTATGTATATTGATCATGAACAAATAGATTATCAAATAAATTTGAGGCACTTATATACTCGCAAGCCACCTAGTATTAGTTCGTTTAAAAATACCTGTTGGTTTCACATTGTCGATGATTTTTAGGTCATCTGAGTCATTCAGGTGACCTATTGCTATCTGTTTTCGTCTGTCGTCGTTCGTCGTCAATCGGTCGTAAACTTTTGAACATTTTTAACTTCTTCTCTGGAGCCACTGAACCAATCTCAACCAATTCTGGCATATAGCATCAATGGGTGAAGGGGAGTAAAATTGTTACATTCATGGCCCCTGTCCCCAAGGGGCCTGAGGGGTGGAGCTAAAGCCATCAAAATTAATGTAATCTTTAAAAATCATCTTCTTTACTCCTGGACATCAAGCAGACAAACTGTTGGCATGATTGTAATAAGCATTGAGCCCTCTACCAAAATTGTGAAATTCATGCCCCCAGGGTCAGGGGTTCTGGCGCTAGGGCGGGGCTCTAATGATTTTATAGTGAAAATGCATTAATTCCTTAAAAATCTTCTCATTTGCTTTTAGGTATTTAGCCGATGAACTTAGTACATAGTTATGATGAGGAAGAGTGGCTCTTCCAAAATTTCATGGCCCTTGGGTCTGGGGTTCTGGTGTTAGGGCGAAGCTCTTATGATCAGATAGAGAAAATGCATTTATTCTTTGAAAATCTCCTCTGCTCTGTGTAGTAATCCGATGAATTAAGAACATAGTTATGATGAGGAAGAGTGCCTCTTTCGAAATTGTGAATTTCATGACACCTGGGTCATGGTTCTGCTGTTAGGGTGGGGCTCTAATGACTATATAGTGAAAATGCATTCTTTGAAAATCTTCTCCTCTGCACCTGGGTAATAATCAGATTAATTAAGTGCATAGTTATGATGAGGAAGAAAGCCTCTTTCAAAATTGTGAATTTCACGGCCCCTGGGTCTTGGTTCTGGTGTAAGGGTGGGGCTCTAATGATTATGGAGTGAAAATGCATGAATTCTTTGAAATCTTCTCCTCTGCTCCTGGGTATTAAGCCAATGAACTAAGAACATAGTTATGATGAGGAAGAGTGTCTCTTTCAAAATTGTGAATTTCATGGCCCCTGGGTCATGGTTCTGGTGCTAGGGTGGGGCTCTAATGATTACATAGTAAAAAGCATTCTTTGAAAACTTCTCCTCTGCTCCTCGGTAGTAATCAGATTAATTAAGTACATAGTAGTGATGAGGAAGAGTGCCTCTTTCGAAATTGTGAATTCCATGGCCCCAGGGTCAAGGGTTCTGGTGTTAGGGTGGGGCTCTAATGATTATGGAGTGAAAATGCATGAATTCTTTGAAAATTTTCTCTGCTCCTGAGTATTAAGCCAATGAACTAAGTACATAGTTATGATGAGGAAGAGTGCCTCTTCCAAAATTGTGAATTTCATTGGCTCCTGGGTCAGGGGTTCTATGTGTGTGTGTGTGGGGGGGGGGGGGGGTTATTACATACTGAAAATAAATTATTGCTTTGAAAATCTTCTCCTCTGCCTCTTGGCATTAATTAAACAAACTCAATAGTTATGATGAGAAAGGGTGCCTCTTTCAAAATTATATATTTCATGGCCCCTGGGTCAGGGGTTCTTGTGCTTGGGTGGGGCTATATTGATTAATTAGCAAAAATGCATTAATGCTTTGAAAATCTTCTCCTCTGCCCCTGAGTACTGAGCAAACAAACTAAATGCAATAATAGCAATGTAAATGAATTAAAATATAATTGTAAGTAAATGTGCCTTTTCTTTGCTTCTGGGAATCTAAGAGGCAAACAGAGTACACAATTATGAGAAGTGAAGTAAATGAGAGTTACTCCCCTTTGCTAGATGTTGTTAATCAAGAAATCCTTGTTTATAATTTGATTAACAGTTTATTTGATTGAATAAGAATACAAGAAAGAATATTATAAATATAGAAACAAAATAAAAATGAATGTTTGGTTTAAATGATCAAAGCATGCTAAAAGTCAGATTCTTGCGTGAAAAGCAGTATAAAAGATTGATATAAAGATTATTTATATATTTAGCAGACGTTGTAATTGTGTACAGCATGTTTACACTGTGGTGATCTAAGTTATTGTCACTGGTAGAAGAGTCATGGTTGACAAGAGACTGGATACAATTGTTTTATACTTTATCAAAGTGAACAAAGAACCACAGAGAGCCAGAGTGACTTATTTTAATTAGTGTCAAGTGGCAAATTGCCACGTTGTATACCCAAGTCTGTGTGTACTGAATTGTACCACTAGGCAAGTGACAAAAACATATCTGTATATATTGAATACCTTACACAATAGGCAAGTGTAGATTGTATTTGTATATTTTGCAGTTATTATCATCCCTGTAAGACTTGGGAAAACCAAGTATGATCCCAAGGAGATCACTCGGGTCAAGCACGTTACAATAAGCATGGGTATTTTTACCAGATTTTTGAAATTCTTGGGCAACATTGCTTCGTCTATCAGTTAATTTTGTTTTATACTTCTATGGATCCTTTACAGTGTTGTATTATACTCAGGTGACTGTTAAGTCCTTGGGCCTCTTGTTATAGGGAAAAAAAGGTTTTTTTTTCATTGTATGCTGTCTACTATTGATTCATTTTTTGTAGTTACTGTAAGTATGTATCTTTTTTTCACCTTTCACCACCACCCATAATTTATTATAGCCCGGAAATTATTATTAAATCCATAAAGTTTTGGAACTAATATATCAAGGAAAACTTTTTACATTTATTGGTTGTTGCTATATAATGCCGGATAACACTCTATAAAGCAACAAACATACCTCTTTCAGTATAATTTAATAGTTATATATTCATGTATAAACTCTGAATAATCATAGTGTAGGAAAAGAATGGCACAATTGAATTTATTTCAAAACAGTTGAAACTCGTATATTTCTCAGTTTAATGATAAACTTACCAAATACGAAGACTTCACATAAAGTTAGTATTTTCTCTGGGCTTATGTGTTCCCCTTTAATTATAATTTGAGTAACTTGTTCCGATAGCATGTGAGAGGAGTCAATCAAAATTTCTTTTCTTCCAGAAGAGGATACATTCGTGTCATTGTAAATAAGTTTTTCTTTTCCATCGCTTGTTTTACCGTACAAAGTGAACCCATCAATACGTCTCCCTACCAATTTATATTATAGATAGCTGATAATTATAAGGTTGACAAAGTGCTTTGTTTGATACAAATGAAAACGCTAGATTAGAAACAAATGGTCATTGAATAAAAAATACAGTATTAACATATGACAAAGCAACCAAAAATATGTGAACACATATTATAATATACAAAACCAAACACACGTACACACATTACGTAACATACATGTAGGTTACTAATTTTTTGTCGGAAAAAAATTCAGCATCAAAATAAACCTTAAGTCTGTAAAAAAATATATTAAAACTTACTGTTAAAATCGTCTCTGTTTATAATCAATATGGACATTACAGCATAAAAGTCTCCTAGATTCACCCTCCAGTAAGGGTTTGATTCGTAAGGTTCTGTATGGGTACAAGAAAACTTAGAGAAATCATAACCGCTATCACAACCATCCACAGCCTTATCAGATGTAAAAAGCATCCCTTCATACTTGTATGTACTCGACTGGTTAGTTTCTTTCGCAAATGCAACATTTTTTCCTAAGAAAAAAATCTAAGTGGAATGAAGAAGTAACAGACACAATACTTTGATACAAATAGATAGAATATTGCAAAAAATCGTTCAAATAATTTCAAATATTTGTAAGCCCCCATATCCCAATATTATCTATCATGATCACATATGGCTCATTTGAATAGCGGCCATGTTATAGGAATAATGGTATAATGGCAACATATTCAATAAAGGGTAATATCTTTTAGCCTTTAGAAACTACAGAAGTATATATCTGAACTATTGGAAGACACAGTGATGCACCATGGGTCTCAATTCAGAACGTTGAAACTCGCTTCATGTTTGCAATGGCATCACTGTGTTTTTAGCATTCTTTAGTTCTGTGTAATTTAAAGAAGATAGGTTAACAAGGGGTGCAGAATGCCTATAGCTTCATATATATAAAAATCATATTAAATTTGTGAATTTAGTATTAAGAGTAGAATTCTTATTATTGAAATTTATGAAACTATGACCAAGAAAAAAAAAAAAAAATCTGCGGAAAATTCTGTAGTTTATGATAGCCAAAAGATAAGTGTATTTTAATGTAAAGTGGGTCTTTGCTCCATGTTTTTGTTAACAAAAAAAATATATACTTTCGCATACTTAAAGGATAAAAAAAATGGAGTGAAGACCCACTCACTTGGAGAAATTGTGCTATAATATGAGAAAATGATCCTTTTTTTCTTCTTTGGTGTGTGTATGCTATTTCTTAGACAAATATTTTTAATCTTTGTGAGATTTTTGCAAATTGTGGAGATTTTACATAAAGTATACTTTTATGTTACATGAAATATCAAAGAAAATTTTGATAATTGAGATTAATTTTTTCACCTTTATGTTTGTCGCACTAAAGGCATTTCGCTCGCCTTGCTCGCCCATCTTCTTTAGAGGTGAAAAATACAATTATGATGACTTAATTTTTTCAATCGTCAACTTCCCTTACTAATGTAGCAATATACCCCTATCACCTGCATATGGGGTTTTATGTATCTCAGTTGATTCTATACGCAAGAGCATGCTCTACGTAGGAACAATTTCTAAAATGAGGCAAGCTATTGACAAACAAGTTGACGAAACAAGGATATCAACAGTCTCGTTTGAAGTAATCTTATCGCAAGTTTTTCGGTCGATACAATGACCTTGTCAGCACACACAACCTATCATTGAGTCAAATGCTGACTATCGTTTTTCATACTAATTGTTAGGCCATTATTTATATACTGAACTGTCTACAGATTTTTCCGGTTTTTGTTTCCCGATCATGACAAAGAGCACACGGCGGGTGTGACCGGTCGGCAGGAGATGGTCACTCCTCAATGGCATCTGACCCCACCTCTATATTTTGAGGTCTGTGTTTGCTGTGCTCCAAATTTGTATCGTTTCATTGGACTTTCGAGGTTGAATACTGTTCGTTATCTTCATATTTCATTCAAACACTTCTACTTTTCAATTCAACGTTATATCGTTTCATCAATTAACAATATTCATTTTCATTCCGAAGTTGATTCGATATATATCCCTTCGAACTTAAAATAAAAGATACCACAGAGTCTGACACGTCCGTTTCATATCTGGCTATTTTACTAGACAAAGACGTTAAGGGTAACCCTTAACGTCTGTTTCTAGTAAAATAGCCAAATATGAAACAGACGTGTCAGACTCTGTGGTAACAATCTATCATTTAAGGACATTGGCAAGGTTCCTGGTTATCGTATAGAATTTTTCAGTAACTCCTAAGTAGGTTTAATTGTACTAAACAGGTTATATTCTGGATTGTTTAACCTACCAAGCCAGCCGTCTATTTTAAATTTTGTCAAATCAGTGTTTTTTTTTGCAATTCTGAGTGGAATTGAAAATATTGATAAAAGGGATCTACATAATTTTTGACTAATATAATATTTCTCCAAAATCTAATTATTCCATATAGTTTTTATTATATACATTATTGTATCTTCAATTCCTATGACTTTTTGATATTTTGCCTGAAAATGTATATATAGATACAAGACAAGACATACCGGCACCGATCTTTATTTTTGAGTTACTTCCCTTAACAGCTATAATAACATATTATTCCTAATGGTCAAGAGAATCAGACTGGTTGATTATTCTATCTTGTAAATGACTGAATTGATTGAAACACATTGTCATAAAAATATTGGCATGGATCTATTTTAATTTTTTTTTCTCGTAGTTGCTAAATGCAGCTACCTTCATAAAACCTAGGAATTGATCCCAGTCGGTCTACCTTTCAGCATAACATAATGTCACATCTTTGCCTTTCCCAGCATACTGAGCATAAATACGGTAAATGACGACCTGTTGGCTCTTTGTCCCCTAAATACAATGCACAACAAAGCCAATACTACTTTTCTTTCTTGCTGTACAGAAGATTCTACCCGTTGAAGGAAGTACACGTGCTTTTGTTTACCTCTGTAACATACGCTTTATTGGTTTTCATTGCTTAGAGAATTCTACACGGTAGATCACTCTCAATTACTATTTCATAAGTGAAAAAACCCATGTATTAAACCTTTTTTTTCTCCGGAAATCCTTGACTTGCCAATGTCCTTAATTTGAATGCTGACTGACTTTTTTCATAAAAATTGTTAGGCCATCATTTTCACACTGAATTATCTACAGATAAAATGTAAGTGCTTATTGCAAATTGACCGAGTTCTCCTGGCTATTATTATGTGCAGAAGAAAAAAAAATTGTTCTTTCGTATTAAGATTCGACCGCCTGTTTTGAAAACGTCAATTTCGGGTATCAGTGTGATCTACATATTGTTTGTAAAAAAAAAAAGCATCTTGAATTTTCTACTGTTAATCACAAAAAATCTACTCTACTAATAATAAGAACTAATAAAAAGAACGGGGTTCGCACTTTGGTTTCAAAATAAAATTCGTAATATCGAGTTAACTCAATCTTATGAATATCAATGAGAAATAAGTCACCAGGGATCAATCTCATGAATAAACTGAGTATAAATTCTGCATATGACTTAAAATGTATCCGAAATATTAGAGCAATTTAAAACCTGTTATAACTCAAACATAAAATAGGCACGGATTTTTTGTTGTCACTAAAAAATATAGCTATTTCCTCATATATTTCCCCCAAAAGATCTAACATTCAAATAACATAAATGCATGCACTTTATATATATCTATATATATATATATATATATATATATTTAAATTTCCTCATGATATTGTTTTTGCAATTTTCCTGATATTATTCTTCTTATCAAATACCCATTAATTCGCTTTTTAAAGAAATATTATACAATAAATAGCGACTATATGCAGTTTAAAATTCTTACCCCCAAAGACTTCGATTTCGCTTAGGTCAGTAGAGGATGTAAAAGTTATCAGCAGTGCGTTCGTCATTGTTATTTCGTCGAGAAAAATGGTTGAGGATCGAGAGGAAAGAGAACCGTTATAACATACATTACCTACATTGTCCTCAATTATCATCCGTGTGTCCCTTTCGATATCTGTAAAAATCACCCACTTTAAATTCTAAATAAATATGTTTACAAATAAAATTGACAACAAAGTCCTTTATTTTTTTTCATACCATTTGAGTAAGTGAATATATTGATAGCTGACACCACAAAGTCTCCTGTAAATTTTATTGTAGCATCATCGATAAAATGGTGAGTTGTCAAATTTCCATCAAACACTGGATCGACGTTGAAATGATTCATTGCAAGATTAACTGCCATCAAAAGTGAAAATGTAATTTTTGGTCAGTCGTATTGTACATTTTAATCATTTTAAACATTGTTTTAAAAAATTTCCTAAATCGGTCAACTTCATTTTTAATTTAAGTGCCTGTATCTTGATTAATTTACCTACCATACTGGCAGCCCGGCCCCATCCATCCCCTCTCACATTGGTTACCTGTACCAATACAATCTCCCGTGGTCTCATTGAATTCATTATATAAACAGTGTTCCAGTGATGTGCATTCTGTATTATTGGCATGTATGTCTTTCATCCATTGGCAGTAAAATGCTTTTAGGTTAAAAAAAGGTATTCGCAATCAATGAAATAAAGAAAGGTATTTATGGACCCTATTTAATAATTTTTAGTTTTGGGTTCCAATTTGGTTTTGATGATCCTCTATCTCTAACGTGTTCTGGTGGATGCAATATCAAACCTTGCTGTACAAACATATAATGCTTGGTTTTGAAGTTCAGAGATCGCTATGGAACGCCAGAAAACTTAGTTTGACTACTGACTCAACCTTACAACAAGATTCTTGGTTCCACAAAAGAAATTGACATCAAACATTGATTCCAGTATTGAAACACAATGACAGTAGATATAGATGTTTGCCAGAAAAATAATTTATTAAACAAAGTACATAAAAAATCCATTGTGCCAGATTGCATATTTTGGGGAGAGGGTGGGTGTCCTGTCCACATGCACTTGTACTTAAGACAGTCATATGTACTCTCTTGTGGCTTTTCAAGGGCATTTCTAATGAACTTTCAAGGTATCTTTACATAATTTGGTGACAGAAGCAAAGGACATAGCGAATAGCAGAGCGTCTACATAAAATGAAACTTTCTTGAAATAATTTATGTTCAACTAAATACATATATAACGTAATTCAATATCACGTCTGCTACAGCATTAACGAACGCTTCGTTTGAGTAATGTAAAATAGAAATCGGTATTCTGCTACATATAAGGTTAATTAGGTCAAATAAAGTAACAAGCTTTGAAGAAAATGTTCCACTCACCTTGAAGAAAAGTTGGTAAAAACACTAAGTGCAAAAGCGCTAACAAATGAAAATAAATCATTGAATTAATTGATATGCTAAAAATTAATTTCAAATGAGAAAGAATATATACGGCTGAATTAACAGCTTCACTACTACAATTAAATTGTGATCAAAATATTGTAAATGTAGAACTTAAAACGTGTACATACAAGGAAATCATTAAGTTCAAGCACAATTATCGACAATGAATATTTTCAAATTAACGTTTGACCAAGGAAGGGTTATACTTATGATCTAAAATTTCAGTAAAGAATACACTTTCTTTATATGATATACTGTGTTTATTTTTTAAGATGCAGGCACAAGCACAGATTTCTGATCATAGAGAACTTCTTTAAAAAAACAATAACCTTAAAGAACATTGAAGAAACTTTGCTTAAATTACACATTTCTTATATTTAGATTGTTTGGGAAAAAAAAGACTTAGTTCCATGTGTAAAATTTAAAGTCATATATGGCGTATTTTTTTAATAAGTTCAGGTAACAAAATTAAAAAGATCTTTCTATTTGTTTTTTTTTTTTTTTTACTTTATATCAAGAAAGGACATTCCTGTAAATTACACAATTTAAATCAATCGCGTTTCAAAGATATTAGAATTTCAAAACAATAATCGATTTATTTACCGACTCCACATTTAAATAACAGACAAATTTAAAGTTAATTTAACTATATAAACGTGAGATTACTCAAGCTCAAAATCCGTGAAAATTTTGATTTATATTTACATACAATCTTGTATTATATTTTTCAAGCTCAGATACGCAATATATAATATTTAATACTATTTAATGAAGTACAAATTTGAAAGAACAAATTTCTCTGCATATTCAAATTGTTTGAAGCTTTGATATTATGATATTCATTTCTCAAATGTGCATTTAATAAGTTCACAAATATGAAGCAGATGTGGCAAACTCTGTGGTGTTTTATCTTAAGTTCACTGGGATATATTGAGTCGACAAATGAATGGAAATAACTATTTTAATTCATAAACAACGATATAGCTGAATGTCGAGGTTGAAGAACACAGCAAGTGTTTTCTTTTCTTCCAGTGTAGAGGTTTTTTTTTTTTTTAATAAATTCTGCTTCATAGGAATATATGTTTGTTTGTCTATTGTTTAACGTCCCTCTCGAGAATTTTTTCACTAATATGGAGATGTCACGACTTGCCGGTGGAGAGCTGCAAATTTTGACCTATACTCGGCACTCAGGGCCATTGAGCAGTGAGGGATATTTTTCGTTCCAGCACCTACTGCGACACGGGACCTCGGTTTACACGGTCTCATCCGAAGGACCGGTTTCCACGTCCCAGAGTGGGATCATAGGAATATAAAAAAGTCGACTAATAAAGGAGCACAACTAGTGCCTTTCGGTTTTCCAACAGTTTGTTGGGAAACCACTGGTGTCCGAAAACTACATAAATGTTTTCAATGACGTCCAGCGTACTTTTTATATCAACTTCAGACTACTTTTGTGTCGAATCAGAGTGATACGAAAATTTCCAAGTTCCATTTTCATTGAAGGAGCAGTTGTCTGTGATATCAAAAAGCCTAGTTTTTAATTTATGGTGAGGAATGATTATATAAAGTGTAGAAAAGTCGGACGTTTTAATGTTATATAATGGAAAATTGATGATTGTAAATTTTCTAAAGTTCTTCAGAGTTTTCGAGAATCATTTTCTACACTAACGCAGCCGGGATACAATTCTTATTGAACTCAGTTTAAAACATTTAAGGTAAAATTTACTTTGGAAAAAGAAGATTTGGCTCAAAACATGTCAACTTCTATGAAAAAAAATGAGGAAGACAATTCAGCGGGAATGGTACTCAATTCCAAAAACATTCTAACATGCTTTTGTGAACTTATTAAATGCACATTTGGGAAATAAATACACTGCTATTAAACAAAGTGTAACCAAAAGTATGATCAATTTTATGATAGTTTTCACATTTCTCCTTGATGTTTTCTTTTCTATATTTACTCCCCCCTCCTCCCTTTTGCCCGAAAAAAAAGCTTTAATGCCATTAGGCTTCCTATGAATGAAGTTTTTCACAGAATGTTTTTATTAAATGCACATTTGGGAAATAAATGCACTGCTACAGGGCAACTAACAACTAAATTGTATGATTTCAGCTTTCTTTATTTAAGTAGTAATATTCCGCTATCACCTGCATATGATGTTTAAGTCTCCCAACTTATTCCATATTAAGAGCATGTTTTGAGTACGGCCAATTTCTAAATCGAGACAGGCTATTGAATAAGTTTATGTTACAAGGATTTCAAAAACCTCGTTTAATGTCAGCATTTCAAAAAATCTATGGTTGTTATAATGACCTTCTTAACAAATACAACCTATCATTGGATAGGATCTTATTTTATCTAACGTGTTTCATACCAATTGTTAGGTCTTTGTTTTTATACTAAATTTGACTACGGGATGTTCCGTGTAACTGATCAAAACATAGGGCCCACGGTGGGAGTGACCGGTCAACAGGGGATGCTTACTCCTCCCAGACACCTGGTCCCACCTCTCGAATTTCAGTGGGTCCGTGTTTTATGTCCTGTTCACAGATTTGTATTGTTCGTAGATTTTTTTTTTTTATATCGATCACTGTTCGTTATCTTCACCTTTTTCACTGCATTTGAAAAATTCCCTTGTGCTCATTAGGAGATACTGAAAGATGTTAATGAGTGCTATTTGTTATTCCTAAGTATTTCCCAGAAAACGATTTGTATGAAAGGGAATTAATTAACAAATATCATCTATCAACTTTCTCTACGACACAATGATTTTTGCATAAAATTTGAAGAGGGCACACATTGACCGCATATCCCTATAAGATATATTCAATTCCGTCATACGAGGTGGGTTAAAGAGCCCAGCTGTGCTGGGCAACATCAATAATCACAAAAAAAACTATCTTGTATTCTGCAGTTGAAGGATCCAAGTTAGCTTCTTCAATTATTCCATTGAAAAATTTCAAGAGAACGGAGTAAAGTTTGTGCGAACGTGATGAAGACATAATTCTTTATTGACATAAGATAAAAGTGACCGGAAGGTGTCTAGGCTGTTTAGATTGATGGTTGGGCCAGCGTTGTGAAGAATCTATAGTCAGAGGTACATTTGAAAAAATAACTTTACTCCAAGCATTAATGACGCAGATATTTATTTCAAATACTTTTTTAAACAATTTTAATATGTCCATCATTTGTGTGGGGGGGGGGGGGATGAATTTCTTGGCTTGCTTTTAACAGCAGTACGATGTCCTAAACCTTATCTCAGCGAAATGTTAAACATAACAAACTTAAAAGAAGAATACCATTACGGAGAGGAGATACACTTCCGTTGTGAGTCTGGCTTCCGCCTTCGAGGAATCTCCCATGCTATGTGCAGTGACACCAACAGGTTTAATATTACAATACTTCCTACCTATGAAGGTATGGATGTGTGAAATCCATCTGTCATTTTGTTTTCAAGTTATTCCATTGTAATTTAACTGATCCACAAATAAATCTTAACACTATATGAATGTAAAATAGATGAATCCTTAATAATAAATGCTTATAGCCAAGATTATTGTAACTTCACCTAGTTAACCATAGGAGTTCAACACAAGTTATATTGTAAGTTTTAGAAGAAGGCTCAGTCACTCCTATACATTGTCCTGTGTCAATTGTTATGATTGCAGTATCAGTGGAAAGCTGCCTCGAATTAATACTCATTTTTTTGGCAATCTGTTTAAGGTACAATATATATATCTTGGGCATATAAACACAAAATATTTTTGAGTGTTTATTTTTACTTAAATAGATAATCTTCTTGAAACTATATGTGCCCAACCATATGTAACAAACATTATATTTCCACCATGTTGTATCGTAAAGGTTCATTCAAAATGACAAGAATTGCATTATTAACTCTCGTATTTCACGAAAAGATGCACATATTAAGTCGAGAGAGGAAAAGCTTGTACTAAAAGCTTTCATTTTTGGGGATGGGGGTGTGGGTGTGTTGGGGACATATTGGAAGATTGATAACTTCCTTAGAAAAAAATAGCATGAAACTTTTTTTTCAATATTTCCTGTTTAAAAAGTCATGAAGTAAGTACTGCAAATTTTCCTTAAATTTTTTATTTTTTAAATTTTTTTTATGGCTTCAGTTAATTTATTTTGTCCTCACTCTGCTGGTATTATAAATATATCAGATCAATAATCAATTTTTTAAAATATGCAATCTGAAATGAGTTTTCGACATAATTCAGATTTTGTTCTATTCGATGTCTTTCAATTATTTGAAAGAATACTTAAGGAATCACTGTCTAGTTAGTAGAGTATGCCAGGGCATCAACGATAGTTGGAAACGTGGGATAATTTGCATAACTAGACAGTGATTCCTTATATTTCCATTTCATTTTGTAATAAAAATGTAAATTTAGATTTTAAAAATGTAGACTACTAGATTTAAATTACACGAGGCTTCACATGTCAATTTCAATAGTCCCCGCCCACTGATGTCAAACACAAAGACAGCCGCATGAGAATTACATGCATATTAGGCCTCCTTAGAGTCAGACACAAAGACAGCCGCACGAGAATTACATGCATATTGGGCCTTCTTAGCTACTGACCTTTCGCTTGGAAAAATTTGCATTCCTTTAGAATGATCAAGAAATCAACTCTCCTAACTTTCAAAGAGTTATCACAGAGAAAACAAATAGAAATGGAAATATATGTGCTTTAACATAGATAATATTTACAAAATGATATTGAAAAAAGGTAGATGCTTAATTTTTAAGATAACTTAGTTAGAAATATATTTTTTTAATAATATTTTAGTAGAGAACTTAATCTCGTGAAATGACTCTTAGACGTCAAATCAGTGTGTTCGGTTAATCAACAAATCTAAGCACCTTAAAAATAAGAGCGATGTAATTTTATATCGCGAGTGGAGCTTCTCGCGAAATTACGCGATAATTAATTTCTCCCGTTTATTTAGGAATCTACAGTACTACGCAATCAGGCCAACTAGTAAAATATAAATTTTTGATATTGATATTACCTCATTGCAAGATTATTTTGTTCATTTAGAACAATTCAGATGTGGATTAAAAGCAAGGTCTTCTAAAATTCATTTTTACTAATGAGCCTTACAAACGGAGATTTTAAAGCTATGTTTGCTGGAACTATTACTTAATTCTATGCAGTTTTTGTAATTTTTCTCATTACTTCAAGTCTAAAGAAGACAGATGATTACATGATATGTAATGCTCCTTTAATAAAAACTCTGTATTTTTCACAAAGACTTAGTGTCAAAGTCTTTTCATTCATATCTTGTCGATCGGACAGTATATCTTTTGACAGAATTCATAACAAAAACAAAATTCTGTTGCCATTTGAAAGATTGTGAATCCCAGACCTTTTAATATATTTGCTCTCAGATTATCATTTTCTACTATATATTTACATCAAGAATAATAATGTGCCAAGCATATTCACATTTAAGAGTACTAGTATTTTTTGTTTTAAATGTTCAGTATCTAGGTATCGTTGAGTTTGTTTGCAATGAAAAAAGGGCCTGGACTTCCTAGTAGCAAACTTTGGGCTTGATTCCAAGAATTATTGATATAGTCTTTATAACCATACTAGATATCAGTACCCAGTTGCCCGATCCATTATTCTTCTAGTGCACAGAATGAGATAAGATGGTACATTACCCCCGAGCAACATCAAAATGACCTTTTTTGGAAGACCACTTGTGTAATTCTGACTTTTCATTCATTCAATCTTTACTTCT
Organism: Saccostrea echinata; assembly: GCF_033153115.1. Classification (NCBI taxonomy): domain Eukaryota; kingdom Metazoa; phylum Mollusca; class Bivalvia; order Ostreida; family Ostreidae; genus Saccostrea; species Saccostrea echinata. The sequence goes on along the minus strand of NW_026889771.1, from coordinate 892,388 downwards.
TGTCCCCCCTACAACAGAATTGAACTGTTCATTTTTTCGCCCATTTCGTCCTAATTGCAAGTAAGCGAATTCAAAATGAGCAAATTTGAAAAGTACAGTATAATCTATTTAACAAAGCTGTCTGTGAAAATTTAAAACGGAACAATAGAAAAAAGCCTTGTACACAGTAAGTAGAATTTAAGTTTGCTGGCCCGGATATCAATCTATATTCAAGATGGATATGGTTTTTTTTTTTTTTTTTTTTTTTTTTTTTTTTTTTTTTTTTTTAAATTTGGTACTGATGCATGAAAAAGAAAACATTTTCCCTAATTTATTCCTTCATTTGCTTACTTTTTTCTCCATGTTTGATATCATGTTCCTTAAGTGTAACGTACACTACAGAAAACAATATTCGGAGTTATTTTTCAATAGAGAGAGAATTATACACATGTATGATATTATGCAACACGAGACAAACTTTTTATCATATCTATGGTATAAAGCATTCAAGGAGAATTTATCAGTAAAATGTGCATGTTCGCCTCTGTTATCGAAACCGAGCATCATGGCAACGAACCTGAAGCTTAATAACCTGCTTATATGTAAAATAAATATGGTATTGTTCAGGTATGTAATGTAAAAGTAGTGCACTGTAAGTTTTCACATTTAACTAAATTTGATTTGTGCTTTAACCAATAAATTTGGATTTTTCTGAATACCGTTTCTAAATACCGTTTACCGTTTGTATTAAAAATAAGGCTTTTACACAAGATGTGAATAACAAATTATCCCCCCCCCCAAAAAAAAAAATCAGGAAATTGTGCTAGTAAATTTATGCATATTCGCGTCTTTTATCTTGATTGAAATAGAAACAGAGCACACGATAACACACATATAATATGTATGTATAACACTCGTCATAAATAAGATGTCAATAAATCAATATGGTTTCCTTCGACTTCAAAGATGCGTCGTAAAAGTAATGCATTCTTAGGTTTTATATTTTATTGAAGCTATTTAAAATTTGTGTATTAATAATTGAATTTCACTGGATTTTTCTGATAACAATATTTTCTGTTTCTAAAATATTAGGCCTTTGCAAAGATGTGGAAAGCAAGATTATGCAAGCTACAACAAAAAAGTAGGGACGTGACGTATATCTACTTCTGTTCCTACAGTAACTGCAAAATTTTGAACAAATTAAGGTTAGTTGGAAGTTTTTCTACCTGCTATAAGACTTTCACTAACTGTCAGTAGGAACAATAAGATATACTGGAATTGTTCCGTAAACAGTGGTAATATTTTAATTCCCGCGCTTGTGCATATTTCATCTAGTGTTTACATATTTCTGAATTTTCGCCTATAGACCTTCAAACTTCAAAAGGTCACTAGGGAAGATCGTAGCCCAGTTAATCTGCTTTTTTTTAATTTTCATCTCACATGACATGAACAAAAGCTTCTATTTTGTAAATGAAACAGCATTTTACATCCAATGAAGAAAGCGTTGACGTCTCAATTACATAATAAAAGTGCTAGTTCTTTTCCTACACAATTTATTTCTAACTAGATTATATTTGTCTTTATCTGTAAAGGATAAATGTCTATTGTACATGATTTTTTTCTCTCGAAACTTTGATCCTTGTTTCACCACACACACTTGAGCACCACTGAAGAGACATAATTTGTCGAAATGCGCATCTGGTGCATCAAAATTGGTACCGTATATGGTTTACACACCTGAGGTTGTGGTAAATAATATCTTTCTTTTACGACTCTTAATTCTTTGAAAAAGTATCAGACAGTCCGATCAAAAAATTTATTCAAAAAATTCAATAATTAGCAAAATAATGAGAAAGAAAGCTGTCACAAGTTGCATACTTTATTTTCATTATGTTTCACACAATAACATTTATATGATATAATCCACTCAAACTTCTTTAAGTGTTGACTTCTTACTTAGGATTTTTTTATGTGTTCCTTTTTCTCTTAAAAGTTTAGAGTAACCGAATGGATTCACAATATTTCCAAAATGTACAGATTTTCTTTTTGAAAATTGGACAAACTTATGTTTATGACTAAATTTTTTTTGAAAACCTTCCCACCAGGGGAATTTCTACAAGGAATAGATGTACCGTGGCCTATCCAATCCCTTCTTCATTTTATGGATAAAAAATATAGTAGGAAAATTGCTTTTAAAGATATCATTTTCTAGTTTACTCCCTCAATTTCACACGCTATTAAATCATCTTATTTTTTTTAAATCCTGGTTGAAAACTAAGACTTCAAAGGTATTATTTAGGTGCACGTATAATCAGGAATATGCAGAAATAAAACCCCATGTTGGTTTAATTTTTTCATTCAACAGACACGGCATAACTTTACTGAGTTTGTATCCGAAAATTTTGACGACTAATCAACTGATACTCAATATCTCGGGACTTTTCACTCTTACAAAGAAAAAATCCGAAATTTTAAAGATAAATTTTTGAAAATCATAAATTCATGAAAAAATTATAAGTTTGAAAAGAGATTCTAATGTAAAATAGTATTTCATATATATTTTATTATCTACAATTTAAAATAAAAATATAAAATAAAGAAACAATAGCCACGAGACATAACATTAAGTATTTTAACACTTCAAATCTTTATCAGTTCGAAAAAGACAAATTAGTCCAAATTACGACTGGAGAACGACCGGAGGTATGTATGTCTCAAGCACATCATGCGAATATACAACAATGATGATATAAACATTCTTCTTAAGCTGTAGGCTGTATTGGTGATATTTGCTCATACTGATTATCTGCTTCCCCTCTTATCTGTCTCTGGTTAGGAGACGTATACGTATCTGCAAAGTCTGAAATGGATGTGATTGTTAATTCTTTTTTCAGATAATTGTTTTTATTAATAATTCATATAAGAAAAGAAATATTTGGATTCACTCACTGCTGTAAACTGATTCCATTTCTCTCACTGGATCCATTTGCTGGTACTGATTATTACCAGTGAACCTTTGGTATTCCATGAAAGCGTATTGGGAATTTGAATAATTTAACTTCTTTTCTCTTCTTAGAAAAAGAACAAGAAAAAGTATACTTGAACACATGTTTTTGTCATTTTTCTCATGATCACATTGATTTTATAGCTTACCTCCTGTAAAGTACTAGTCCAATTACAAATAGTATAAAAGAAATGCAAATCCCTCCAACTGACGTTCCAAGTGTTATGAAGAGAATAGTGGAATAGTATTTCAAATCTGCATCTAAAAATAAATTAATTGGGAATTATTAGCGAAAGAAAAACATTGAAAACTGACCTTATGCTTTGCGTTAACATTGCAAGACTGAATTTTAAAATGAACATATGTTTGTTTGACTTTCCAGCTGTGTTTCTATTCGTCTGCCAGCATATCACAGATTGTCACCGAGTAAAACTGAGAAATTCTTAAATAGGGTAAATAGAGTCCACAGGGGGGGGGGGGGCTCTCACTTCCTTGTTTCATCATTATTAAATTTAAATCTACATATGTATGTAATAAAGTATAACTAGAGTGTTCCTAGGAACGCATGTGTCGCCTGCTTGTAGCCTTGTTAAAGATGTAAATAAATGTGTTCAGCTATTTATTTACTACTAGCATTATAGTTCATTCCAAAAAGAAAACAAACTATAAAAAAAGCGTTCCCTAATCCTCAAATGAATAGCTAAATTGAAATTATTGAAAATAATTATCATTTTATTATCGGTCGCAGAAGCGGCCGACCTATTTGTAGTTGTGTTAGAAAGTGCGCATGAGGAAATGAGGTGTTTTTTTTTCGTTCGGTAAATTAGTTCGTTGATGATAACATGTTTAAAAATCAGATTGAAATATTTTAAAAACTTGATTTAAATAAAGTATTAAATGTTGTTGTCATGTATTATTTTAATTTTTATTCTTCATCAGATAATTATTTAAAATGGGTTTACAACAGGTACTCCCCGGCTTGGGAGAGTGTAAGATATGAACACATATCCGGATAATAAGTATAGTAGTTTAAGTGATGAATAAAAAATGAAATGTTTGTAAAACTAGTAACAATAATTTTGTATATGCTACAGCTGCGAATGAAACACGGCTATTTTTTCTACACAATGCATTTTATTGTGTTGTCCATCATTGCGCCATGCTGCATAGTCTGCAGGAATCATTGGTTACATCACATGACAAGGATCAGGGTATCAGCACATGGTTCATCTGTAGAGGCCTACAATTTTTGTCATCATTTACATGTCGCTGATTTACTTATTGATGAATCAATTTGATGAACAAAAGCACTGAAAATCCTTTTTTTGGTTGCAATTTTTTTTTCTTTCTTTCTTTTTTATTGGGGGGGGGTGTTGTATTCTGAAATAAAAAATATTAACTCATACAGCTTTGAACATCTTGTGCTTTCCTTCGAAGTTACTTGTGAAAAAACTTTTTTAAAAATGCTACATAATGTTTGCGGCAGATTTTACTCTTTGCATCATTTTTACTTGTCAGTACATGATTTCAACAAAGAAATTCCCGTCTGTCTTTACTGCAATTGACAGTCTACACTATTCATTGTGGAATACCGATCCCGATGTATATTCATCTAAAACTTAATGTGATAACTGAATATCATAAAGTTTCAAAGAACAGTTTCATGAGTTCATAAACATGTATAAATGCTAATTACCAAAACCTTGCCTCTCAAAATTCAAAAGACATAAGTTTAATTAAACTGTCTGGGGTATTTTTTGCAAAGTAGGTCAAAGGTCAAGATCAAGTAGATTGTAACGCTGGTATATTTCATATTGTTTTTATGACAAACAGTGCACATGCTAGCATAGACCTGCCTCTTGAATGCCAATAATAGACTTTACATCGGCACTATGAACTATTTAGAAAAGAATCTTCACATTTGGAGCTGACAGTGGTGTAATAGGGATATTCCAATGTCAGGTACACCGATTAGATGATCAGAGGAAAATTCAGTTCTCATACATGTTTTTACTCTAATAAATAAACTGTGGTTTTTATTATTATCATTATGTTCTTGTGAAAAAAACGTATATTCGGAGGGGGGAGGCTATTATTAAAACTAATTATTTTTTATGCTATTAGCACAAGTTATTTTTTAGAACATAAAAAGTATTGGACATTGCTAAATTGGCAATTATATATATATATATATATATATATATATATATATATATATATATATATATAAGGATATATAAGGGATGTCAATCATAGTCGAATAATCAATGAAAGTATTCCAATATATTCGAATATTCGATAAAATAAATAAAATCTGTTTTATTTTGAATATGCATCATCCTGCTCTCATGAAAGGTTTAGCGTAGGTATTCTTATATAGCAAGTAAAATTGTATGAAGACTTTTGTAGTTGTACAATAAGGAATTCCGTTTGATATTTGTCAATGTTTGAAATAAACAATTGATTTGAATGTAGAAAAGTATAATTTTAACAAATGATACATGTTAATTTATAGTAGCTCCAACTTAGGAACCAGTTGTCCTACCAAAAGCAAGATAGTCGTATACTGTTTAGATTTCAATACGTGTAATTAATTACAATTATCAGCCTAATAAGAGATATGACTATAATCTTTGATACAATGTTCTTAGAAAATTAACAAATATTTCCATAGACAATTTTCCTAGGTAATTAATAAATTTCCCGATAATGAATATAAAATTCGGGATTATGTACAACCCGAGATAATCATTCATACTGAAATTAAGCCCTTTACAATATTCATTACAGACTAATTCTATCGGACATTCATTCAATGATCAATTAAATTTATTTTGATCAGTATACTCTTCACGTCTTTTAGACATTCTAAAAAGGTTTTAATTTTGTTGTCCTCGATTCTAGATCCGATCATATTTAACTAATAAAAACTATGAAAGCACATTTTGTATTATGCATAAAGCATCATTGTATAATTCTTTAACACCTTACTAAAACAACAATTTAGTAAATCTATAAGATAAGAAAGTAGTGAAAGAAATCAGGCGATCGAAATTGATCACCTATAAATTAAACAGGGATAATTCCAGCACTGTTCTAATCAATATTTATAAATCACAGTACTTTTATGAAATCTGAAAAACACCGAATATTCGACATTCGATATCAACTCATCGTATAAATGTGTATATATATATATATATATATATATATATATATATATATATATATATATATATATATATATATATATATATATATATATATATATATATATAAGAAATCACTGTCTAGTTTGTTGGGTATGCCAGGGCATCAACGATAGTTGGAAACGTGGAATAATTTGCATAAATTAACCCACATTTCCAACTATCGTTGATGTCCCTGGTATACCCAACAAACATAATTTGTATAGGATGTTAATTACACTTTAATTTATCTATCAACTACAAAGTTAACATGTACTACGGAAGAAGGTTATCTTTTGAAGTTGTCATTGATTGATTGTTTTTTCAAGTCTCTTACAAAATTTTAATATGAGACATCAGCTTTGTTACAAAACTTTGTTAAAAAATTCAGAAAGTACTGAAAAAATATACTTTTACAAACAGGAAGGACTGAAATGTCAAAGCTGTTGTCATCTCCACAAGAAGCACGAGTGGTCCCAAGGAGACGAAAGCCGATCTCACAAAAGACGTATATCTCTTCTCCATAAACATACGACTGTTTGTTATTGATTAAGTGTAATCTGTCACTTAACAAAGGCCTTGCACATTTTAAAGCTATAAGAGAAGCATTCAGCAATGATTGTTTATTAAACTATGAAAGTTACATTTTCAAGCATAGCCGTTTTCTATTCATATAAAGAGGCCATCAACTAAAATTTTATATTAATTCAAACACGCTATATATATATATAAAAAAAAAAAAAAAAAAAAATTTTACTCAAAAAGATTTATAAAACTAGCAACCTGATTAAAGAGTCACTGTATATATACACAGTAGAAAGTTTTATAAATCCTTACAGAAATATTTAATGATTTTATCTCACATTTCTATAGAATTAGGAAATTTTAGTTTAAAATGAAGCCACACCTATGAAATATGTTCAGGTACATGTAGAGTTTTCAATTGTCAACAGTAGAATACATTTATCTTCCGATATATAAATGGATTTTCTACAGGTTCTTTGAAAGAGAGACAAAAGAGAAATCTAGGATATTCTTTCTTGATATAACTTAATTGATGACGGCTCTCATTGCTATTAATAGTATTTTTCAAACAATTGTACTGTATATGTGTTTGCTGAATAATAAGGATTTAAATTGTTATGATAATTTTAAAGATGTAATTTGATGCCATTAATTTCAAATACCCTTACAGATTGGTAATTGTCCAGTAAACGACTGCTGACTACGACACACCAGCTGTTTTGACCCGTTATGGTCATATCCTTTTGCGCAGTGAAATTCTACTGTTTGGTTGTAAAAATACAAACCCTGGTCAGGATAAATGAACATATGCATTGGTACCGTGCTTGGTCTGCTGCACAGAATAGCTGTGTAAGAAACATTATATATATATATATATATATATATATATATATATATATATATATATATATATATATATATATATATATATATATATATATATCACTAAAAATGACCAACGACAAGAACAATCGACACAAACAATAGAAATTGTCAAATTTTCTGGCACTACTACTCTCTATATAGTGTTAACTTTACCGTTAATTCGCATTATCAATTCTGGAAAAACTCACACACATATTTATTACTTACATTTTTGTTTTTTTTTTTTATCTGATAAACAGTCCTAAAACATTTCCAAATGTATAATAAATCCAAATTCATATTGTAAGGTTTCCCTTCCAGATTACTTATTTTTGGTTTCTTTTTATCATGTATAGTTACGCTATTTCGAGAGAGTAAGACAGTGTACGATTTACTACTTGGTCCTAATTAATTAGCGATAATTAGTTCGTTCAATGATGTAAATCGCACTTCGCCAGAGTACACCCGAGAGACAGGACGTATTTCATAGCGGTCTGGATTTCTTTCTTTACCACTGGTTATAAACTTCAAATTAAACATGTAACATTGTAAATACATAGTATGTGGTAGTTTAGTAGTAGTGCTAGTTGTGTTTTGTTTTTCTGTTTCCTTTGTTTTCATGACTTCTTAACTTTTTTCTTTGTCCATACATACATACATACATACATACATATATATATATATATATATATATATATATATATATATATATATATATATATATATATATATATATATATATATATATATATATATATATATATCGATTTGGGTCAAATTTTCTCAAAATTAATTGTAAAAACATTTATCAAATACGGACTGATTTAATGTTTATTTAATGTTTATATGTGTCCTAACTTACGCTGATCACAATAAGGACCGGTTCATCCAGGAATACATCGAGAGCACATGAAATTCTCATTCAGACAAAGCTCTTCTGGATGACAGTTCTCCGGACAAAATCCAAAGCAATTGGCCGAGGCATTTCTGGTTGGAATGCATGCTGAACGTAAAGGATATTAAATCATTTGTGATTTTACAGAACGCACAATTCATTTGAAGTTTATCATTTAAAATAATTTTCGTTGATAATCTTTTTCTTCGTTTCACTGATACATTTAGGGAGATACAAAAATCTATCTTGGGCGACACAAAGGTTAGAAGCAATTCACCCCTCTAAAAGAAATGTTTTAGACCTCTGAACGCTCTTCCATCTGGTTAGGTCGCAATCATCATTATCGTCTTATGACAATAATCAATACAAACAGTGCATTGAAAAAAAAATAATTTAAGCAAGATACAAAACTTAGGTTGTCTATTATGTAAAATAGGGAGTGAAACTTGGTGTTCCTCGTCCCACTCCCTTATCTTACATTTTAGACCATCTTCGTCTTGTATAAAAAATCTTGAAAAATACGAAGTCTGGGTGTGTAACCTCCTGGTAAATACAAAGGTCGGGATGATCCAAACTATATTCGTGGTGTACTAGTATATTATGCGATCTTGATTGAGTGATTATTATGTACATATATCATAAACAAAGAGATTACCAAAAAAAAATTGAGAGGCATTCATAGACTCGCACGCCACCTAACTTTAGTTCGGTTAATGTCTGTTGGTTTCACATTGTCGATGGTTTTTATAGGGGAAAAAAGTCTGTTTTATTTCATTGTATGCTGTCTATTTTTACTTGATTCATTTGTATTTCCTGTAAGTATGTTTAAGCGTATTTTTCACCTTTCCGACACCTATAATTTATTATAGCCCGGAAATTATTATTAAATCCATGAATTTTTTAACCATGTCAAGGAAAACTTTTTAGATTTATTGATGTTGCTATATAATGCCGAATAAAACTCTGTAAAGCAACAAACATATCTCTTTCTTTCCAAAATTAAGGAAAGCATTATAATTCAGTAGTTATATACACATGTATATATACTCTGAATAAGCATAGTGAAGCAAGTGTAATCAAGATACAAAACTTAGGTGGTCTATTATATCAAATAGGGACTGAGACTTAATGTTTCGAACCTCGTCCGACTCCCGTACCTCATTTTCTATGAATGCCTCTCAATTTTTTTTGATAATCTCTTTGTCTATGATAAATATACATAATTATCACCCAACCGAGATCGCATAATATACTAGTATACCACGAATATTGTCTGGATCATCACGACGTTTGTATTTACCGGGAGGTTTCACAAAGAATGGCACAATTGAATTTATTTCAAAACAGTTGAAACTCCTATATTTCTCAGTTTAGTGATAAACTTACCAAATACGAAGACTTCACATAAAGTTAGTATTTTCTCTGGGCTTATGTGTTCCCCTTTAATTATGATCTGAGTAACTTGTTCCGATGGCATGTGAAAGGAGTCAATCAAAATTTCTTTTCTCCCAGAAGAGGATGCATTTGTGTCATTGTAGATAAGTTTTTCTTTTCCATCGCTTGTTTTACCGTACAAAGTGAACCCATCAATACGTCTCCCTACCAATTTACATTATAGATAGCTGATATCATAAGGTAGACAAAGTGCTCTGTTTGATTCAGAAGAAAACGCTAGATTAGAATCAAGTAGTCATTAAATAAAAAATAAATTATTAACATATGACAAACCAACCAAAAACATGTCAACACATATCATAATATACAAAACCAAACATACATATACACATTACATAACATACATGTAGATTACTAATTTTTTCTGGGAAAAAATGTCACCATCAAAATAAACCTTAAGTCTGTAAAAAACAATATATTAAAACTTACTGTTAATATCGTCACTGTTTATAATCAATATGGACATTACAGCATAAAAGCCTCCTAGATTCACCTTCCAGTAGGGGTTTGATTTGTAAGGTTCTGTATGGGTACAAGAAGACTTCGAGAAATCATAACCGCTATCCCAACCATTCACAGCCTTATCAGATGTAAGAGACATTCCTCCATGCTTGTATGTACTCGACTGGTTAGTTTCTTTCGAAAATGCAACATTCTTTCCTAAATGAGACAATTTAAGTGGACTGAATAGGTAACACAACATTACCTTAATATAAATCGATGAAATATTGCTATAAATCGCTCAAGTAATTCCAAATATTTGATAGTTCAATCCCCCTTCCCCTCCGCCCCCCCTCCCTCCTCACACACACTCTATGATGTTAACTGTTTTGAAATTATCCTAAATATTAGAGCAATTTGAAATCTGAAGCACGATCTTAATCACTTTTATAACTCAAATATAAAATAGGTCTAAATATATACCTATTTCCTCATTCATTTCCCAAAATGATTTAACATTCAAATAACATAAATACAGTCAGTCATAATATATATGATCAAATCTAAACGTCATTAGAGCCAGACTTTAAACTCTCTCCCTCTCCTCTCTTATACACATAAACACACACAAATTTTCAGAAATTCTTCAATTACTAAATGAGACAAAAATTAAAAGAAATTTGTACAACTTTGATTATATAATGCAGTCATTATATATATATATATATATATATATATATATATATATATATATATATATATATATATATATATATATATATATATATATATATATATATATATATATATATATATATATATATATATATATATATATATATATATATATATATATTTGGCGTTTAAACGCAATAATTTTTGCGTTTAAATGCAATAATCCTTCCTTTTAAGGATTCGTTTTGCATTCAAACATAATGATACTGTAGTTTCAAAATTAGACATCGATAAGCCAAAGCTTATGATTACTAGGATCCGATACTTTAAAGAACCATTTGGTTCTGTGTCTTTTTGCAAAATTTTCCAGTTTGTGAAAATTGTAGTAAAACAATGGCATCCTAACAACCAGAATGTCTTAAACGTATTAGAACCCAAAACTCTTAATGAAGCCTTTGATCAATTGCTTACGTATCACAATTAATTAAGTACGTTTCAGTGGTATTAATAAAAACTTGTCAATTTGTTTTCATTTGATTTTGATCTCAAAATGATTCCATCACTTATGTTCTTGTGTTTACTGTATGCAACCGTAGGAAAGGTTGTGAATATACATTTAAGTCTAAATTCTTCATCATGTTTTACGTAATTCCAACATTTCATTAGTCCTTGCCTGAACACATTTATACATGAGTTAAACTTTGTGACCGCAACGTGGGGGATAGTTTTTAAATTATTTTTTCTTCTTTAGTCTTTTATTTAGAAGATCCATGTTTCGTTCTTAGGTTGTCTGTTTTTACAACCCGACATTATTTTTCTCCTCTATAAATTCACTCCAGTGATTTATCCCTTCAGAGAGCGTTAGTTCGGAGGAATCTGATTCTATAAAGCTAGACATCACACAATTTCGTTATAAGTAAAAAAAGAGAAAGAAATATAATATGTCAGTTTATGTGGGTCCGTTGTATTCTGCAAGATTTGATACAAATGATTTCCTTAAATCACAAAGATTATTGCCTTTAAACGCAAAGATTATTGTGTTTAAACGCAAAGATTAGTGCGTTTAAATGCAAAGATTATTGCGTTTAATCACAAAATTATTTTGTTTAAACGCATAATTATTGCGTTTAATCGCAATATTATTGCGTTTAAACGCATAAAGAATTGAGTTTGAACGCAAAAATTATTGCGCTTAAACGCAAAAATATTATTGCGTTTAAATACAAAAAGTATTGCGTTTAATCGCAAAATGATTGCGTTTAAACGCAAAAGATTGCGTTTAATCGCAATCTTTTGTGATTAAACGCAAAGTGTTTCGCCTTTTAAACGCAATATACATTGCGATAAAACGCAATCCTTTTCGTTTAAACGCAATGATTATTGCGATTAAACGCAATGTTTTGAGTTTAAACGCAATAATAATTGCGTTTAAATGCAATAAAAAATATTTTTCTCAGAACTGGCCTCAACGGGCTTCCGTATCAAATAACCATTAATTCGTTTTTTTCTGATCATGACAAGGAGCACACGGCGGGTGTGACTGGTTGGCAGGGGATGCTCACTCCTCCATGGCACCTGATCCCACCTCTAAATTTTGAGGTCCGTGTTTACTTTGCTCCAAATTCGTATCTTTTCATGGGACTTTCGAGATTGAATTCTGTTCATTATATTTATATTTCATTATTAAAGAAATCTTATTTTGTATAAAACAGATATTTCAAAATTCTTACCCCCAAAGACTTCTATTTCGCTGATGTCAGTAGAGGATGTAAAATTGATCAACAGTGAGTTCGTCATTGTGAGTTCGTCAAGAAAAACGGTTGAGGACCAAGAAGGAAGAGAGCCATTATAACATACTTTGCCTACGTGGTCTTCAATTGTCGATATCTGTAAAAAATCTTCTTTCATTTTTATATAAATATGTTTACAAATAAAACGGATAACAAAGCCCGCATTATTTTTTTTATACCAGTTGAATGAGTGAATATGTTGATAGCAGACACCACAAAGACTCCTGTAAGATTAACTGTAGCACCATCGATAAAATGGTGAGTAGTCAAATTTCCATCAAACACTGGATCGGCTTTGAGATGATTCATTGCAAGATTAACTGCCATCAAAAGTGAAAATGTAATTTTTGGTCAGTCGTATTGTACATATAAATTATTTGAAACATTGCTTAAAAATTCCTAGATCGATCAACTTCATTTTAAAATTAATTGCCTGTATCTAAATTAATTTTCTTACCATACTGGCAGCCCTGCCCCATCCATCCCCTCTCACACTGGTTACCTGTACCAATACACTCTCCTGTGGTCCTATTGAATGTATTATATACACAGTGTTCCAGTGATGTGCATTCTGTACTGTTGGCATTTATTTCTTTCAGCCATGGGCAGTAAAGCGCTTTTAGGTTAAAAAAAGGGTACACGCAATTAATGAAATAAATAAAGGTGTTTATGGACCTTATTTAATGATCTTTAGTTTCGGGTTCCAATTTGAATTTGATGATTTTCTAGTTAAAACGTGTTCTGGCGTTCAAAATGAATGGATGCAATATCATACCTTACTGTACAAACATATTATGTCAGGTTTTGAAGCTCAGAGATCGCTATGGAATGCCAAAACACTTAGTTTGATTACTGACTATACCTTACAGCAAGATTCTTGGTTCCACGAAAGAAATAGACATCAAACATCGGTTCCAGTATTGGAACACAATGACACTCAGTACAAGTACTGTAGATCAACAAATTTTCGCGACACCTTATTTTCGCGAGAAAGGTATTGGGTATTTCTAAGCAAGACAAAAAATTTCATTAATTTTGTGTATTGGTGTATATAATCTATACTAATGAAAATTTACGCGAGAATAAAATTTTGGCTTGCAGACCGTCTCGCGTAACTACACGAAAAAAAAGTTCTCGCGAATAAAAAGTGATTTACAGTATATGTGAACAGGGTCCCCTTCCGATATATATATCCTGGCCCTAGGATTTTTTTTTTTTTATAAAAGTGTTAAGTTTTGTAAATTATTCTTCTAGCTCACATTTTTAATGTGATCTGTAGGAAAAACCCAAAACAATAAAGTAAAATAAACATTTTATTAAAGCGATGTGTACAATTGTAAAATAAATTTAAACTTTATTCTACGTTAATTTGTCTTCATTTCATTCATACCGAACACATTGTAGATGTGTGCCAGGAAAATAATTCAGAAATCAAACCACATAAAAAACCATTGTGCCAGATTGCATATATTGGGGTGGGAGTGGGTCTCTTGTCCACATGCACTTGTACTTAAGACAGTCAAACGTACTCTCTTGGGGCTTTTCAAGGGCATTTCAAATGAATATTCAAGGTATCTTAACACAATTTGGTGACAGAAGCAAAGGATATTGCGAATAGCAGAACGTCTACATAAAATGATACTTTCTGGAAATAATAAAAGTTCAATTTAATACATATATAACTTAATTCAATATCACGTCTGCTACAGTATTTACGAAGGCTTTGTTTGAGTTATGTAAAACAGAATTCGGTATTCTACCATTCAGGTCATTTTCAAATAAAGTAACAAGCTTTTAAGAAGATGTTCCACTCACCTTGAAGAAAAGTTGGTAAAAACACTAAGTGCATAAGTGCTAACAAATAAAAATAAATCATTGAATTAACTGATATGCTAAAAATTAATTTCAAATGAGAAAGAATTTTTTCAAGTGAATTAGCAGCTTTAACTACAATTAAATTGTGATTAAAAAATTGTAAATGTAGAACTTAAAACGTGTACATACAAGGAAATCATTAAGTTCAAGCACAATTATCGACAATGAATATTTTCAAATTTACATGTTTGACCACGAAAGGGTTATACACAGGGTCTAAACTTTCAGTAAAGAATACACTTTTTTTATGATATACTGTGTGTATTTTATTTAAGATGTAAAGGCACAAGCACAAATTTCTAATCATAGATAACTTTAAAAAAATAAATAAATAAATAAAAAAATAAATAAATAAAATAAATAAATAAAAAACCTTTAAGAACATTAAAGAAACTTTATCCTTAATTTATGTGTTTCTTATATTTAGGTTGTTTCAGTCTAATCTACTTTGGGAAAAACTTAGTTCCATATGTAATATTTAATGAAGTACAAAATTGAAAGACCAAATTTTTCTGCATATTCAAGTTGTTTGAAGCTTTGATATTATGTTCTAAGATATAAAATCTCTTTATGTATAATATGAAAGAAATTCAACCACACATTTTTTCTTGCCCAGAGAGTTTGATATAAAGCCCATCAGACCTCAGTAAAAAGATTGCAATAGGGTAAGAGTATATATATATATATATATATATATATATATATATATATATATATATATATATATATATATATATATATATATATATATATATATATAGCTGAATGTCGAGTTGGAACCGACGCAAGTGTTTTTTTTCCTAATGTAGAGATTTTTGACTAAATTCTGCTTCATAGGAATATAAAAAAGTCAACTAATTAAGGAGAACAATTAGTGCCTATCGGTATTCCAACGGTTTGTTGGGAGAATTTGTCTCCGAAAACTACATTATTGCTTTCAAAGTCCGAATGCTTTGAAGTCCAGCATACTTTTTGTATCAACTTCAGAGTACTTTTGTGTAGAATCAGAATGATTTTTTTAACAAAGTTATTTTGTTGATGATCAATCACAAGATACTAAAATTTCCGAGTTCCATTTTTATTGAAGAAAGAGCTGTCTTTGATAACTAAAAAGCCTAGTTTTTAATTTATGATGAGGAATGGTTGTATAAAGTGTAGAAAAGTCGTACGTTTAATGTTATTGACTTCAGCAAAAATTGGTGATTCTAAATTATCTAAAAGTTCTTCAAAGTTTTTGAGAATCATTTTCTACACTAACGCAGACGGGAAACAATTCATTTTGAAACTTGTGAATAGAAGACAAGAAATGTGAAAACACATACAATCAGTTATTTTTATTCATAGAAAGCATTGAACATGATATATTCCCTTAGTATGGAGGCTTTCTTCTTAGTAATTAATGCTGCAGTGTTTACATAATAATTGAAAGCACAAACCTAATTGATGTTGAACATGACTTTCAGCCGAGTAATATAAGAAAAAAAATAAGTCCATCGATTTTCCCAGCCTTAGTACGGGGAATAGGAACTTCATAAAAAAAAAAAAACACCACATATATATGTACTATAGATCATGCATTGTATAAGAGCTGTCAATATAAAAAAATGCAACTCACCAATGATGTTAATATAAATTCAAATGGTAAAATATGGTTTATTTTCCCGTGTTAATTCCCTTCGAGGGTTTATTTCTGTGTAATGATGCTGTTCCAGAACAGTTTCAGTTGTCTTTTCTTAAGTGGATGCTTTTGTAGAGTATTTTTTCCTGCCGAGTCGCGAATATTAAAATATTACGGGCATTAAGCTGTTTTATTCTTGTTACTGAGATGTGTTTATTGGTTAATCTTTACAAAAACGAAAACATGATTCAAAACAAGATTTTAAAAAGAAAATGAGGAGAATATTTTTTAAATTAAAGGATATACAGAAATACCTTAAACAGATTGCCAAAATGAAAATGAGTGCTAATTCGAGACAGCTTCCAACTGTTATGCAATCGTAACAATTGACACAGGACAATGTACATGTATAGGAGTGACTGGGCCTTTTTCTAACACTTAAAATATAACTATGGTTAACTAGGTGAAGTTATAATAATCTTGGCTATAAGCTTTATTATTAAGGATTCGACTATTTTACATTCATATAGTGTTAAGATTTATTTGTGGATCAATTAAATTACAATGGAATAACTTGAAGAAAAAAAATGACAGATGGATTTCACACATCCATACCTTCACAGATGGGAAGTATTGTAATATTAAACCTGTTGGTGTCACTGCACATAGCATGGGAGATTCCGCGAAGGCGGAAGCCGGACGCACAACGGAAGTGTATCTCCTCTCCGTAATGGTATTCTTCTTTTAAGTTTGTTATGTTTAACATTTCGCTGAGGATAAGGTTTGGGACATCTTACTGCTGTTAAAAGCAAGTCAACAAATTCATCCCCCCAAAGATGGACATATCAAAGTTGTTTAAGAAAGAATTTTAAATAAATATCTGCGTCATTCATTCTTAGAGTAAAGTTATTTTTTTCAAATGTACCTCGGAGTTTTATAGATTCGTCACAACGCTGGCCCAACCATCCATCTACGCAGCCTAGACAACTTCCGGTCACTATATTACAATTCCCTTCATGACAGTTGACTGGACATGGTATGTTGCAGTTTTTTCCGTATACACCAGAGTTCCTACAACTTAGTTAAACAAAAGTGAAGATTTTAATTATACGAAAGTTTACCTTGGCTTGCTTATTATGTAGAATATGGAAATCCGTACTTTATTTGTATATTTCTTTATTGACTCTGTGCATTTGAATTAAAAATATAAAGAAAGATAAAATTACAAAAATACAATTATTTACCATATACTTGTACTTCACAAAGATCTGCTATTGCTACTCTTGGCCTGGATCCTGGGGGAACAATTAATCCGTCGCCTCTCTCGTTGTAATAAGTGAGGTATCGTCCATGTTGGATACACACGTGTTCTGAAAGAAGTGAAGGTAGTGAGTCGTTGTTCTTGTAACAAAGAAATCCTTCTTTTGGTCCAGTTGTGTTAGAAATATACAGCGAGAAACCGGTATGGCAAACTTGCCGTAATGTAACTTTGTGAATAGATTTAAACACAATTCATTAAAACACAAAATTGTGAAGGAGACTGATTGAAAGAAATCATTTATGAAGATTATTTACTACAGAGCAAATGAAAAAATTATAATACACATTTTTTTTTCAAAACAGGTGATATTCATTGCTTGCATATTTACAAAAACACATAAGTTTAGCTGCATAGAGATATACACACCATAGTCATCACTATCATTGCGATAGAAAATGGTTATGCTATATATGCTTCGAACACTCTGTAGATCCACTCTCCACCAAACAATGTCTTTAATATCTGTTCTTGCACAACTGTTACCAACACATCTTTGGTCCGTGTTCCCGTCTACTGCCTCAGCAGCAGATGTATTTCTGTTGGCACTATGAAAGGTAGAACTTTGTTCTATCTGTTTGTATAGTGCAATGTTTTCTGTTAAAAAAAGAAGACTGTTAATATGAAAAAAATTTCGCTGTCTTCTCATTTTTTTTAACTGTATGGAATTATATATGAAATCATATATATATATATATATATATATATATATATATATATATATATATATATATATATATATATATATATATATATATATATATGAAATATGTTGACGGTGCAACCGTTAGGGCGAGCGCAGATACCTTTCAGTTTTAATTTAGATCGGGCTCGTCAAACAGCACGTGACATTTCCTACGTCTAGACTCTGACGTCATATGACGTCGTATGTATGTTGCATTACCAAAACGAAATCTGAATAGTGCTAATTTTAATCAAGAACGTTTGATCTACTATTTATCTGCTTTATATCCATTATATCAAGGTGATTTTATTTTTTGTCGAATTTTTGTTGCTACCGCGAGAATGTTGTTTGCGGCGAGATGCAATTCGCTAAGCATTATGGGACCACAGGTAACTGCGGAAAAAAATTCATTTGGATCAATGTGTAAAGCCCGAATTTTCTCTTCGCCCAGGCGTTGCTTTAAGAGCTCGCAGTGACGAGCGGCGCTTCGCCGCTCGCTGCGCTCGCTATTATAAGGAAACACGAAAACGTTTACTAAACGTTTTCGTGTTTCTTTCCGTAAAATTTATCTATAATTTACCGAGCCCTGAGTAAGTGTATATGGTGATCTATCTGTGTGGTGTTAATAAACACGTAATTCGTGGTTCATGATGCAACTCTTGTGATAAATAATTTTTTAATGATATTTTTTTAAATCTAAGAAAGTAACTAATGGTTGGTTTTGATTGATCTCTTTAGCAGTCATTTAGGAAGAAACTTTATTTGATAAAAATAAAATAAGGTAGAATATATTTTCACATTCTTTTATTAATTGAAATATTTTACAGCAATACTGACAGCAAAATAAATTATTATTATTTATTTTCTAAAGTTATTTGAAAGACAAGCACAATCTTTACGATTAAAAAGTCATTACAAAACTGTAGATATTACTATCACTGCATATGCTCTTTATGTCCCCCAGTTGATTCAATATGCAAGGGCATTTTCTACGTACAGTCAGTTTCAAAGCCGAGGCAAGCTACTGATAATTCTATGCTGCAAAGTATGTTGTAAATTATTTTCACATTAAGAACATTTAAAATTTTTTTTGATCGTTTAAAAACCTTGTTTTCTCTTAAAACCCGTAGTAAGGTCGAATATTGGCTGTTCAAGACAAAGTTCTTGCTGCAGTCGACAGGGGATGCTTACACCCTTTTCAATCTGTAGTGTTTTCAGAGTCCATGTTAGCCCTAGCAACTCTCAATTCCTTTTGTTTAATAGTATATTTAAACTTGATCACTTTTCGTTTTTTTCATAATATTGTATATTTGCGTTTTAGAAAAATTGAGTTGATTTTAAACAAACAAACAAGCTATAATAACAATTCAGATCTCGTGAAAAACGGAGAAAACTAAATTAATAAAGTGTAGTTTGGAGAATGTATGTAGAAATAAAGAACAAAGAAGATTAAATTAAAACTAAAATGAAAAAGATGAAGATAACGGACAGTGATCGATCTTTTAAAAAATCTACCAAATATACAAATCTGTGAACAGGGCATAAAACATGGACCCCCCCCCCCCCCCCCCCGGATATCCCAGAAGTGGAATCAGGTGCCTACGAGGAATAAGCATTCCCTGTTGACTGGTCACACCAGCCGTAAGCCCTATCTATTCATCAGGTAGATGGAACATACCCTGGTCAAATTAAGTATAAAAACAAAAACCTAACAATTGATATGCACGTCAGCCAAATTAACCTAATGATAGGTTACGTTATGTTAATGAAAGGTTATATTTGCTAACAAGTTCGTTATAATGATCATAGAATTTATGAAATGCTGACTTTAAACGTCGTTGTTGAAATTCCTGTAAAATCAATTCATCTGTCAGTAGCCTGTCTCAGTTTAAAAATTAATCGTACTCAGAGCATGTTTTTGAGTATCGAAAAAGTTGGGAGTGGTTAACACCATATGTAGGTGATAGCGAATTATTACTACATAAATAAGGAAAGGTGACGATGGAAAGGCTGACGTCCTCTCGTTTTTTCATACAATTTTGTTGTTAGTTAGTCCTTATCTCTATAGTCAGTAAAACATACAAATATGAAACAGGTATGACAGACTCTGCGGTGTCTTTTATTTCAAGTTCACTGGGATATATCGAAGGGACAGATGAATAGAAGTAACTTTGGTTATTGACAAAATGTCGTCGATATATCTGAATGTTGAGTTAAAGGCCACAGCAAATTTTTTCTTCTCTTGTAGAAGTTTTTAAATAAATTCTGCTTTATAGGAATAATAAAGGAACACAATTAGTGTCAATCGGATTTTCCAACATTTTATTGGAAGACATGGTCTCCGAAGACTACATTAATGTTGTCAATGACGAACTCCATCAACTTCAGAGTACTTGTGTATAGAATCAGAGTGATTTTTAACGAAGTAATTTTGTTGATGACCAATTACAAGATACGAAATTTTCCGACTTTCACTTATATTGAAAAAAGCAGTTGTGTATGTTGTTTTTAACTCATTGTGAGGAATGGTTGTAAAAATGTAGAAAATTCGTTAGTTTGATATTGACTTTTGAAAAGTTTGGTGATATTAGATTTTCTAAAAGTTGTTTTTGTAGTTTTTGAGAATCCACATCTATTTACTTCACTTTTAGAATATGCTGTAGCACAGTACGTCTGAAGTTTCTCCTTTACAGTAGTTCATATTTTTGTAAGGAGTAAAGATAGGGGCTTGATAGAGCATTTTCTAGACCGACCCAGCAAGTATCTTTGTTTGTAAGGACTTTTATGAAGTTTAAGAATTAAGTATAGGAAGGGTAGAACGAACTCACCTTCGTTGACAGGAATGTTAAAAGTAATAAACACTGAAATTTGATTTTGAAGAATTTTATCCTTTGAAAGCGAACTGTTGGTGTAAGTTGGATATCCAGACGTAGAATTAAAACAAAGTTTTTATTTAATACAGTTATGATAATGAATCTTACAAATAAAGACGATATTGTTACAAGCCTTCTCTGCGTCTGCTGTAACCATATCAAATTGTTCATGTCTTTCTTATTCTTTCATTACCTTAGTAAAACGAAAGGATAGATGGTTCTCATGTTGCCTTTTTAACTTTTTAATAGGATTCCTTAAAATATATCTAAAACACTTAATCCATTCTGACAAAGTGTTCAGGTCCTTTCCTTCATGTTTGACTCAACGCCTGGCATAATCTTCAACAGAATTTATAGATATATAGTTTTGTTGCAAATTGAAAGATCGGGGTTCCCTGTATTTTGATCCGTTTAAGATAATTGCTTTTAGGTTTTCATTTTCCAGCTATATTATCATCACCGGTAATGAATGACGAAGAGCAATACTACTTAAGAGGATTTTGTTTTAGATGTTCGATAACTAGGCACTGCAAGGTTTGTTTATAACTGAAAAGTTTGAAGAAACAGTTTGGAAATATCTGTAGGAAATGCAAGGTGTAAAACAATTCTACAGAATAGTGTGTTTCCTGCAAGTTACGCCTATCCCGGCTATCCGTCAGAACCGTCAGGTTTCTAGAATCAAAAATGGAATGTTCAACTCTCAAGGTCAGGGTTTATTATTTAAACAACTATAATGCCAATTACTGTTAAATGCACAATTTCTTCTTTATATTTTCTTCAATCAATAAACTTTTACTGAACAGAAATACAACTATTGGCATTGTCGTAGATAATATTTGGAACTTGCATACACATTGTTAAATCATCCTCTTAGCATCATATTCTTACCCTTGCCCATCTACCTACTATTTTCCATTATTCATCCCTCTTTCCCAGCGAAGTGATTTTCTGCAAAATAAACCATATTTAACTTTTTTCTGACAAATTATAGACCATACGATTACTCCTACAAGTAAAAGTCTCGGTTAGTGTCCCTATATACGTTCCTAAGAAGGTATAGCAGTCCTTAAATTACAGAGAAGCGGTGGCATGTTGTTTTGTGGAACGATAAACATTGTCTTTAGTTGGTTCAAGCCTTACTAATACTCGGGTTTCTAGGATTGTAAGGGCAATGTTCAGCTGATCGATATTGTTTCTAGTGAACATTGCAGGAAGGAAGTAGAAACACAAACATCACACAACTCAGACATCCAAAGACATCAAGCTATTATACAAGAGAACAGAACATTAATGAAAATTCTTTCTTTCAGTGGGTATCATCGTTCCTGTTCACCATCAGAGTCCTTCTCATCAAAGGTAACTCATAACCTAAATGTTGATTAGAATGGTAGTGTCTCAAAAAAGCTGCTGTTCACGCTTCACTAGCCGACACTCACTAGCCGAAGTGAATGTGTACTTTGTGTTTGTCATAATCGTTTTGGTGATAGTATTTCTTTGTTTTACTCCAAAACAAATAAAACCTATTTAGTAGTAAAGAGTGGAAATAGACGTTTTTATTAATTTCGCCGATTCGTAATCTTGCTGTATGGGTGTTTAGAGCGTTTTTGTTTGTTAAAAAAGATGAGTTCATGTACTTTACCTCATATATTGTCACCTTCTACATACATGTAGTACACAAGTCATTTTTATCATCAACCTCATTTTGGTTTAAAATAAAAAGTAACGATTTACTTTTCCTTATTTAATGGGTAGCTTTCGAATAAAGTAACAAAGATTAAGATATATTTGTCTTCTTTAATTTGATTCTGTTCACAAGCTAGTTAACGCTCGCTATTCATCAGTACTGGGTTCTGCGCAGTAAAAGTAGGAAGCCCTCTATAAATCAATGGGTACTGCACACTTTATCTGACATTCATTTCACGATCTGTGTTTTCATCTTCAACTCTCTCTTTTCCATAGTTCAAACTTAGTAAGAAATTATGCGTAATACCAATACTATATATAAAGCACAGGTACAAAATTTATAAGATCGTGCCCCTCTCATCTGATCTTAGTGTTAACTAGGATGTGAGCACCTTTAATCTGAAAGAGAAGTCAAGTATGATTGAAAATAAATATTTCTTAATTATTTAGTTTATTTAACAAACATATAAAAACATTTTTTTTAATTCGACAAAATCTTTATATCTTAAGGTCTTTATAAATCTTAATATGCTTTGTATTGATTCTTTGCCCAAATCTATTCATTTCATTTGAAGAAATTAATTTCGTTTTGGAACCCTTTATTCATATAAGATTATGTTTTCAAAAACCGGGAAAAAATAAAATGACATCATAAATTACCGGTTATTGACATGTATACTGGTTCACTGTCTTGTGTTGGTTCTCTCGGTTGTTGCTGGTGAATAATGCCGGTATACTGGTGATCTTCCTTCAAGGCAGTGTTCGATTTATTGTAATTAGATTCTTTAGAACAGTGCTTTCTTCATAAAAAAAAAATATAAATCGAATGATCAATATTTATTTTTTAAATCAATGAAATCATAAAGTTGATATTCTTGATTATTGTTGTTTTTTTTTTTAGATGGTTAGAAATGTGCTTTCTGATAATTAAGGAGGCTGGGGGGTCAATAAATTAACCATCAAATATAACTTAATTTTTTAGATATGATATATTAAGCTGTCAACTATCATTTGGTAAAGAAAAATTTCATACATTTTAGTATTAAAATTTGATCATTTTTGTATATCTTTATATGGAGCTTTTCTTCTAAAGGAGATCAATATAGTCTGAAAATGGCCACAACCCCCCAGCCCTCTTAAATTGTATTCAAATTTGTGACTAAGAATTATAAGATAAGAAAATGCTTTGCATAAAGACCTTAAAACGACAATCAACCCAAATACGATAAGCATCAAAGCGATGCAACCTCCTACAGAAGCTCCAATCGTGATACTGGATGCAGTAAAATGGTCCAAAATTAAAGCATCTTCAACATACGAAAAAAATGAAACAATTATTTGGTTTATCAAAGTACACTAGATCAATCTCTTCAATTGAATCAAAATTCATTTTAACTGATAATATATGCATTAAAATCATACCCTCACATATGGGTAACATTGTGATATTGAACCTGTTGAAATTGCCACATACGGCACTGGCGATCCCATGGAGTTGGAGGCCGAACTCACAACGGAAGCTTATCTCCTCTTCATAATGGTATGTCTCCTTGTAAATTGTTATATTTAAATTTTTGCTGAGATATGGTTTGGGGCATCTTATTACTAAAAATACCAAAAACATTCATTTCAAGGTGTCTAAGGAGAAAAATCAACTATGCGCTTAAAGACTTTATTCAGTTGAAGTATATTGGTAAAACTTTAAAACAGCTTGAATTGATTGTATTACATACATGTATGTATATTTATTCAAACAACCTTCACAAATAATTTCATCTATATTTTGTTGTAATTTTCCATCTGGGCCACATGTTACTTCTGACAAATTTCTTTTTTTGTATCCTTTGTTGCATTCAAACTGTACTCTATCCTTGTATTCAAAGACGTCCCCTCTCAAATTATTGTAAGCTTTATGAAGTTGAGTTGTTGCATGAAGAATGGTCGGTAGAATACAATTATGTGCTAAAAATAAAGATTTAATTACTTACAATATGTATTTTTTAAGTGAGAGACTTTTCAGATGCAATAAAATTGGTGTTTAGTTTCTTCTTACTTAATGGTTATCTAACAACCAAGCTTTATGATAAACGTGATGACTTTAACTTTTCAATCGTCATGCAACTTCCCTTACTTATGCAGCAATATACCTTCATCACCTGCATACTATGTTTATATCTCTCAGCTGATTCGATACGCAAGAGCATGCTCTACGTATGTACAATTTCCAAAACGAGGTAAATTATTGACAAACAAGTTGTTGAAACAAGAATATCAGCAGTCTCGTTTAAAGTCATCATTTCGTAAGTTCTATATATGGTCGATACAATGACCTTGTCAGCAAATACAATTTATCATTGAGTCAAATGCTGACTGACGTTTTACATAATAATTGTTATGCCATTATTTACACACTGAATTGTCGACGGATTTTTCCGTTATTTCCCGATCATGACAAGGAGCACACGGCTGGTGTGACCGGTCGGCAGGGGATGCTCACTCCTCCATGGCACCTGATCCAACCTCTGATGTTTTGGAGGTCCGTCTTTGCTCTGCTCCTATTTTGTATTGTTTAATGGACTTTTGAACTTGAATACGGTTCGTTATCTCCATATATTTCATTCTTTATCTTATTTTCCCCCGTATTTTTACTTTTCCCTCAAAATCTCAAAATTATTTCAGTCAAACAACATCCCACATTCTATGATATTAGGATTCAACCTGTACGGTAGAAGGAGAATCTTTTAAAGGGTTTGTTATAAGATTGTGTTGATTTATGAGACTTCTCTAAACAGATTAATCAATCAAAATCAAAGGAAAACCTTACAAATGAACAAACATCTTTATTCCACGAAGTAATTTGTACAATCATTATTTCAAAAATATTAGGAAAATATTAATATTCCTGTTTTGGAATCTGGAAACAAACTGTTCCTGCATGCTGGACAAAACACGGAGAAGTAGTGCGTGGAAGATTCACGTTTGTGTGTCCACTATATTGTTGATTGTCTGCTTTGGGTAGCATATAAACCTTGTTAAGCACTGACTTCGTGAAAATTTGTAGCCTGTGATAGTATATCACATTATAATACTTACTTGTTAAATACTGAAATCCTATTGGCTAAGACTCATTAAACGATGTATTATGTTACACTCCGAATTAGCAATGCACACACTTCGCAATAGGTACATTTACACATAAAACAACGATTATGTTACATCCGTCTTATTTATGCGCTTACAATTCGCCATAGACGGACACAGTGGTGATTGTAAGCTGATAAAGACACTGATGAATATTGGTGTGCATCGTGGTTGGTGATATATCCCCACTAAACGAGTCGTTGAGCCCAGAGGTTTTTTAAACAGAGGTTTTGTTGACCATTTTTAATAAATAAAAATGTTAACACAAAAGATTTTATCCTTGTTTGGAAACCGCTGCCTGTGGTCAACGGATATCTACTATAAAAGTTGTTTTCATTCCACTCCACAAGTTCCTTAATTTTCATGTGCGGATCTACCTCCACCTGCAATTTTCAGATTTTTCAAATTTGATCCCCCCCCCCCTTGAAAACACAGATCTCTATTTTCAGTTTGGACAACTAGCTGGTTCCGTCATTCGTGGCTGTCTTGATTATTTGGCCTGTCTTGGCGTTGTCGTCGACGGCCTCTGTGGTTAATATGCAATTGAATGTAGAATGTCTGTCACGATTCAATGTTCTTAACCCCAACACTCGAGGTAAAACCCCTTGCTTTACTTTTGTTTGGAAAACTGTCTTAAGGCCTTCAACAGTAAACGTCAAATGACACCATCCTTAAATACCGACCACTTTATTGTCAGTCCTTTGTGTGCACATCTATATTATTTTGAATCTTCCTGTACATTGATGCTGGCTAGCCTCCCTTTTTTCCCTAAGAGCTTCTCCATTCGTTCTACCATCTTGGACAGATTCTAATATGAATCCATCGTCAATATAATGTTACGTACATCGCATCGGGCTGGTGGTTGGTGATACGTCGTCTATCCTCTAGGCGTTGCACTCAGGGTCTCGTTAACTTAATAACTTGGGTCTAAGATGATCACTTTAATAAATAAAAATGTTTTGCAAATCATGATTAGTTATCCACTACCTGTAGTCAACGGGTATCTCGTGGCACTCCACCGACAACAGTGGTATGCCACATATCTCATAAACCATGTGATTGACTGCCTTATTCTGTGCTTATGTCTTGGCTTGCGTACTCCCTTCGGACATTCAGTAGGAATTGATATCCTGGACAAATCTTGTCAAACTCCACTAACGTCAACTACTCTCAAAAATATGCACCATTTGTATAATGTTTAAAGTAAATACTTATATACTTATAATGTTTGCGGTGTGTTTCGATTACATAAGGCAATATTCATCGGACATTTCGGAATTTAGTGCCAGCAACGGCAGTAAATGTCTAAAATGTTAATTAGCATCGTGCTTAAAAAAAAGGAATGCTCCAAGAATTTAAATAATATTAAAATTCATTTTAAACTATTAAAAATCGAAACTCTAACCGTTACAATTAAACATCCTCCCAGGAATGACCCATCCATTTTCTTCACAAGTTGCATTATTTGCTCCCAGAAGGAAATAACCTTCTTCACAACTGATGGACGCAGTTTCATTAATATGAAAAACTTCCTTTGATGGTGTTAACATCATGTAGGATTGTAAAATCGATCCCGAGTGACACGTCTTCTCTGTAAGTAAAGGAGTATACAGTTTCGCGCACTTTTTAAACTCACATGGTTTTTCGCACAAATGAACTTCATATTGTTACAATGCAATATTGTGTAACAAAACAACAAGATATATTTAAAAGTGTTTGTTTATCTTATTATTATCTCACATGTACCCTTGACATGAGAAATGTAATACATCTCAGGGTTATGTCGTCGTACTGAAGTTCGGTAATGTTAATTTTTATTACGAGAAAAATGTGACCTTAATTTGTACAAAAAAAAAAAAAAAAACAACGTGAGCTTAAAAAGTGCGCAGTTGTGTATAATCATAACAATGATTATTATTTGCCATTTGAAATAGATGTATGCAACATGTATTCAAAAATTAGTCTTCATTAGATAACAAGAAAATAGTTACTTTTCTCTATTTATGAGGCTTAACCTATATTTATATTTTGTGTTGATGAACTAATCTTACTCTTCAAAAACGTGTTTTAGTTTCAAGATTTTATCTTTTTCTCAAAATAAACTGAAAGATAAAGCTATGTTGCCCAAAAGCAAGAGAATTAGGATGATCAGGGAAAAATAAAATTGTTGGTTTACTACTGATACAAATCATAAAGTAGATCTCTTTTCTTGCCTGTACTTGTCAGTGCTAGTACACTCCTATATGTAGCAACACCATGCAGACTAAACAAAACAAAAGCTTTTGAGCACTTAAAACCCATTTCATTCCCTCTCACAATCGTCTCTCTTTGGAGAACATTTAATGTACAAAAATATTTTTGTCTCATTTTCATTTACCTATTACTTACAAGTCTCTTATACATTAGTATAAAAGTACTTTTTGTATTATACATTATTTTTTTGTAGGACTCTTTTATTCCAATGCCTTTCGACTATATTATTTACAGTGATCAATTATCAGAGGTGAATAGCAAAAGGGACATATTCTCTCAGAAGAACAAATTTTACTAAAAGATAAAAAGAACCCAGTCCAGCACCAGAACACTTGACCAAGTCATTCAGAATCACAAATCTGATGAAACTACCCTTGCTCATTACAACTATGTGTATCCTAGATGCCCAAGAGCAAACTAGAGAGTTTAAAAGCATTAACACATTTTCACTATATAATCAATATAGTTTCTCTTTCACACCAAACCCCTGACCCAGGAGTCATGAATTTTACAGTTCTGGATAGACACCCTTGTTCATCATAACTATGCACTATGTTGTCTGTTAAATACCCATGAGCAGAGAAGATTTTCAAAGAATAATGCATTTTAAAAAATTAACAGAGCTCCGCCCTAAAACCAGAGTACCTGACTCAAGGGCTGTGAAATTCACAATTTTGAAAGACGCACCCTTGCTCATCATAACAAGTGCCTAGTATGTTTGCTTAATTAATGTATTTTCACTCTATAATCAATACAGCTTTTCTGATCGAAGAGTGTCCTGCCTCAGTCTGTATGTCGTCATTAATCTTTTCCATATGTTCGACTTCTCCAGAACCCCTGGGCCAATTTCATCTAATTTTCCATAAAGCATCAGTCTGAGTAAAGGAAATTTAAATTTATAAAATTGAAACACTTTTTAAAAGGGAGATAGATAAGAAATAGTAAAAAATTTGGTAGGGCCAATATAAAAATCTAACTAATGAGCTAATAACTAATGAGCCAGAAAAATAAGAAACATACAAGAAAGCTTCCTTACATAGTGTAGCTTCATGTTTGTTTAAATCATGTGTGAGGCCGTAATAGAGGGTCAAAATTTAGGTAAAATTATACTGAAAAACGTTTTAAAATTTTCTTCTCAAGAACAACAGTGGCATATAAAGTGATATTTATATCCAAACATCTTCAGGGAGTGCAGATTCAAGTTTGTTCAAATCATGACCCAGATATGATTAGTCATATTACACGCAATATGCAAGCATTTCCGGGAAGTGCAGATATAATTCTTTTTTCTCAAATCATTGTTTTGTTTATGTGTGCAATGAAAATGAAGAAAACCAAGAGTATCAAGACCAAGTTAAATCATATTGAAATGCAAGTATACAATTATTCCAAAATTGTGTGGATTCAAGTTTTTAGATCTACTAGAGCTTATGCGATAACAAGGTATCCGTCGTCCGTCTAGCTGTTAATCCACCTGTGTTTATATGCAAAATTTTTTTTTAAATGCTACCCCTCCTACATGAAATTTTGGTTCTGATTTCAATACTTCTTGGTACACAACCAGACTACACTAAGATACATTATTCTTTTATTCGTTTTTAATTTCGATGAACAGTGTTGCCATGGTTACTAAATATAGAAATTTACACGCTAACGATTCCCGCCTACATTTTACACTTATTTAATTAAACAAAAATGGCAATTGGGCCATATTCTTTTAAATGCAAATAAGAGTGCATTAGCAATTGATTAATAGTTTGCTCTAAATTACAACTCGTTTCATAAGGGGGGGGGGGAGTAGAAAAATGTTATTTTAAAATCTTATCATGGATATAAATAAATGACCCTTAAATCTTTCCGTATGTTCAACTTATGTAAAATGAAACATAAATAATTGATAAAGTACAAATATCTCACCAAGAACAAATAAGAGTGAAACGATTTTTTTCCTATCCCAAGTCATTTTTAAGAACTTAGTTCGATTTGAAATTATATTTTACAAGCAGCTCTTAAAGAAAAAAGTCATATTTTGTATATTACCTTCACAAAATGTTTGATTTATATTCTGTTCAAATATTCCATCTAATCCACATGTGACGTGTGTCAAATTTCTAATTCTGTAACCCTTGTCGCATTCGAAGGCAACTCTTTCATGGTATTCTAAAGTCTTTCCATCCCAATAACCTGCTTTCTGAATATGTGGGATGGCATGGGGAATATTAGGAAGCTTACAAGTAAATGAAGCTGAAAATAAATACAAGAGTTCTATATAAAAGCATAAATACAGATTACTTGGTTGATATGAACAAGAAGTTCCATAGGTAATTTTTCCCAGAAATGCAGCGAACCAGTCAAGCATGGATAACAACTTTCGATCACTTTTAATAGTAACATTCAGACAGGGAATTCACTTACAGAAGGAGATCATTATAAAAATTCTGAAAAACTTAATTTGTCTGAGGGATAAAAAATTCCAGGAAAAAATATAGGTAATCAAAGATTAGAGAGTTCACCTCGACGAATGTTAACTGTAAGTAAGACAAATCTCATACAATTTTTTTTCTTGTTAGTGTACATCCCAAGATCAATATCCATGCAAGATTGGTTTAAGTAGGCTGATAGTTGAGAATGGACCAGGACCAAAAACTTTAACCTGTTAACTCATCTGGAAAATATAGGCCAGATCCAGCATCTGAAGCAAATCTGGTAGTATCAATCCTTAGATGCATTATCTCCATAAGTTTGGTATAAGTAAGCAAATCTGGTAGTATCAATCCTTAGATGCATTATCTCCATACGTTTGGTATAAGTAAGCAAATCTGGTAGTATCAATCCTTAGATGCATTATCTCCATAAGTTTGGTATAAGTAAGCAAATCTGGTAGTATCAATCCTTAGATGCATTATCTCCATAAGTTTGGTATAAGTAAGCAAATCTGGTAGTATCAATCCTTAGATGCATTATCTCCATAAGTTTGGTATAAGTAAGCAAATCTGGTAGTATCAATCCCTAGATGCATTATCTCCATAAGTTTGGTATAAGTAAGCAAATCTGGTAGTATCAATCCTTAGATGCATTATCTCCATAAGTTTGGTATAAGTAAGCAAATCTGGTAGTATCAATCCTTAGATGCATTATCTCCATAAGTTTGGTATAAGTAAGCAAATCTGGTAGTATCAATCCTTAGATGCATTATCTCCATAAGTTTGGTATAAGTAAGCAAATCTGGTAGTATCAATCCTTAGATGCATTATCTCCATAAGTTTGGTATAAGTAAGCAAATCTGGTAGTATCAATCCCTAGATGCATTATCTCCATAAGTTTGGTATAAGTAAGCAAATCTGGTAGTATCAATCCTTAGATGCATTATCTCCATAAGTTTGGTATAAGTAAGCAAATCTGGTAGTATCAATCCCTAGATGCATTATCTCCATAAGTTTGGTATAAGTAAACTTATACGAGGGTTGATCCAAAATGAATGTCACAAATGCTATAAAGTTTTTAATAATCAAATGTTATCAACAAAACCTGAAATACTAACACCTCTATCTATTTTGATTTTTTTTCTTAAAATTTCAGTTGATTATATAAAGTTCTTTGCAAAATATCAAGATAAACACAACAGCAAGAATGTAACCGACGTAGTTATGACTTTTCGACACTCACTTTTAGTTCATCTGTATATCTTTTCAACCTCTCACGTGCTTCCTTTTTATAATCTTTAATGCCATTTTCTTTAAACCGCCTTGTTTAGAGTTGTAGTATTAAAAGTTGTTTGAATTTTATCTAAATGTTATTTCTATATTCATTTCGTTTTGCGTAATTCAGATTCAAAACGAGTCGAAAAGAAACGTCATAACGACGTCGGTAAATTCTTGCCTTGCAGTGGTAGACAAGACCCAACATTCTGTTTATTCAAATATTTTATACAGTGATGCATATATCTGAATGAATTTTAAGTGCAAAAGTCAAATTGGTTAGATGTATTAGTAAATAAAGTTTTGCTGAAAACTTCCGATTATTAACGATTTTATAGCAGTTGTGACAACTCTCGTAGTTACTTGGGAATAGACCTGCTCGAAAAAATTATGCCTCTTCATTCATCCGGAAAATGTATTCAGTCCAGCATCCGAAGCAAGTCTGTTAGTGTTCATCTCTAGATGTATCATCCATGCTAGTTAGATTCAGATAATGGGTAATATTCACTCATCTGGAAAATTTAAGTCAGATCCACCATCTGAAGCAGGTCTGGTAGTGTCCATCCCTAGATGCATCATCCCTTTAAGTTTGATATAAGTAAGGCTTATAGTTATTTGGGAATGGACCTGCTTCAAAAACGTATACCTGTTCACTCATCCACAAAATTAAGGTCAGATCCAGCATCCGAATAAAATCTCGTAGCGTCTATCCCTAAATGTATCATCCATACAAGTTTGGTCAAGGTAGTGCTTATAGCTACTTTGGAATAAAATTGCTCCTAAAACTTTGACCTGGTCACTCATCCGGCTAATGTAGGTCAGATCCAGTATTCGAAGCACTTTTGTTAGTGTCTATTCCTTTGGTCCACGTAGGGCTTATAAGTACTAGGGAATGGACTTGCTCCTAAAACTTTAACCTGGATGTCGACGTCAATTAATGCCGGGGATACAGCATAAGATCATTTTGACTTTGTCGAGGTGAGGTAAATATCATGACTATAAATTGAACTCATGAGGAAGTAAAGTTTAAAGTGTAAGTATGAAAAGAAAGAAATGAAACAATGCGTTACATATGAAACGCGAAAGTTTACTGATATATAAACTTTTTATAAGCAATAACAATTTCAACAGTGAGAAATTCAGCAATTCGAAACAAAATATGCATATAATACTCACCATCACAAAAAAACAACATTCCTCCAAAGATCCAGCCCCGTTCTCCACAGACAGGATCCCCGCCGCGAAATCTATACCCTGTTTTACAACTGATTGACGGAGATTCGTGAAGAAAATAAAGACCTTTTGATGGTGTGACTATCATATGATCATCATAATCTTTACCTCTGAATTCGTACTGGTAACAAACTACTCCTGTTTTTAAACAAATGTTTATTAGTACATAAATTATATGTATTTAATTATGGGAACTATATTTTAAAACTAAGAGCTATGAGCTTTGACAGTAACCAGTTCCATTCTTTATTAATCTGGAGCGTTAAAGTTCATTAGTGCAATAAAAACAAACAAATATACATGTACAAGTAGGTTAACAGGAGAATGTAACAGACAATGAATAATATTTTCTAGTTTTCATACTAAAGTAAATAGATTTACCAATGTTGAACATTTCTTTTACATTTTCAGTATTAAACAGTCGCAAAATTTAAGAACTGAAACGTTTTTCCAGTAAGACGATTTGATTATTTTTTGGCAATGGTTTTCATAAGCATAAGCATAAATAACTAAGTTAGATTGAAATAAAATCTTCAGCACAATTTAAGCATACAAGGGAAGTCTATGTTGTCTCTCCATGTTATTACATGGACAAAACCTATCTGTTTGTAATTGACGTGACGGCCGTTTTAGACTTCCTAAACAATTTTTGAAAAAAACAACTTTAGTTAGTATGAGCTTCCCTCCGTAAAATTGTAAATTGCGAGAAGAATATTGGGGGGGGGGGGGGGGGGGAAGGGGCATTTACTTGAACTATCTATACGAAATATTATGTACTCTCCTACTTAATCTAAAATAATTTGCTTGACAAATTGAAGATCTAAAGCTTCAAATTGTTGTTTTTCTCAAAATTCAGACATACCATATTGCATAGAATATTTTTTTACATTGATTTTTTTTTCCAATCAACCCAGAACAGTTTGAAAAAAATACCATGTCATCTGCGTACATAAAAAAAAAGATTCAATGTGTATGGTGGCATATTTATGCCATCCAAATAAATTTTGTCAACATAAGATATCGCGTCAAGTCAAGATAACTATCAGGTCAAGTCAAGATAACTTGCTGGTTTTGTCGAGATACACCAACTTCTATCTCGTCTAGTCAAGATAAGCTATCACATTTTTTTTGCAATAGCTATCTCGATATGACGAGATTATTTATCTTGTATCCTGACTAAAATTGTTGCGTTGACAAGTACTGCCTCTTCGTAATTGCTGTCACGATAACTGTATATATGTATGTATGTATTTATAAATATGACGTGTTACGGGTGTTTTAGTCGATTTCCAGTGAAACTGTGCCGATCTCTTTTATTGATTCATCACTGCTATTGAATCAATTTATTTTTTTTTTGTATTTGTCTATTGGAGGAATAAAATTTTTAAGAGTTAAAGATTTTTGAATATAAACCGTTTCATAAACTTTCCCCGTTAAATATGAAACAAAACAACCTATTTATTTGATTTGTTGTTTCCATTTTTAGTCTTTTCTAAGTTACTGGAATGGCATAAGTATAACAATTAATACAAAGAGTCAATCATTTATTAAAAACTACCGATTATAATATTATAGCCAAGTATTGATCTCTGTTAAAAACAAAAATCGCTTATTTAATTGAATAGGGAATTTATTGAATTAATAATTGCAAATATTACATGTAATTTTAAAAGCTCATTGCTGTGGTTAACACGTACTTTTATTTTATTTTACTGAAACTAAAGACACGGTTTGAACACACAATTCCTTTGAAATTATGCGTGCAATACGTATTAGAGTAACATTTTGATAGAAGATATCCACCTATTTCATTGGAAAATGACCGAGGCACCAGTAACACGTTATCTATTTATATACTAGTATATGTACATGTACATATACAGTTATCGAAGAGGCAGTACTTGTCAACACATTAATCTTAGTCATGATACATGATAAATTATCTCGATCTGTCGACATACCTATCACAAAAAAATGTGATAACTTATCTTAACTAGACGACATAGAAGTTGGTGTGTCTCGACAAAACCAGCAAGTTGTCTTGATCTGACGAGATTGCTATCTTGACTTGATGCGATATCTTACGTTGACAAAAAATTATGTGGATGGCATAAATATGCCACCATAAATGTGAAATTTCCAGATGTACACATTCAGAATTTAAAAAAAAAATCATTTTCAATCATTTACATTCTTAAAAGTTGCTCAAAAAGGATGAAAGTATCTCACCTTCCATTAAACCAAGTATAATGCAAAAACATTGCTCAATACACCTTCCATAGTAACACATGCTTTAACATTCTTGTATAATCCTTTCAACATTCATAAAAGTTTGTTTTCCTTTTGTTCCAAATTTGAACAGTTTCAAAGCTAACATCTATCAACAAAATAGAACGCATTTTCAAAATAAATAAACAGCATAAAGTCTGTTGTTCTGTGTAAATGAATTGAACCGATGTTGTAATTAAAAAATAATATTTGGCATCACTTACACTGTAGCCCCACATTTTGATTTAAAACTAAATTAACTGTGCATCAGCAGCAAGAATATTACTATCTAAACATGGAATTAGTCTATTTCAAGCCTCATTGTGAGACTTATTCAAATTTCTAGTTTAGTAAAATTAAAAGGTTCATAGCTTATTCTCATAATCGATACAGTTTGCTTGCTAGATTTCCAGAATCGGGATTTTTAAAAGTATAATGAATTTCAACGATATGACCAACTTAGTCCCACCCTTGGGTCTGAGTCCTGGACCTTTCAGTTAGGAAAGGGGACTAGCTGCTCATTAAAACTATGCAAACATTTGCCTTCTCTATGGCCAACATTAAAGAGAAGGATTTTCAAAATATAACATACTTAGCGATGCCATGCTGTTTGGACCCTGAACCCCAGTGAACAAGAATATTCATATTTTAGGTAGATAACTTACTGGTCATTATAATCATGCAAACAGTGTGTTAAGTGTCCAAGCCCCAGGATCATAAAACTAGTGTGTTCCAAGGAACGCATGTGATGCCTGCTTTGTAGCTTCATTAAAGGTGTAAATAAATCTAAGAGTGGTCAGCTTTTATTTACTATAAGCATGATAGACTGATAGTTCATGTATTTGCCTGCAAAGAATAAAATTGCATCCACGGTTAGTATAAGACTGCGATAGAATCTGACAATCAAAGAAAATATGGTTCCATAACCCTCAAATGAATACTTAAATTGAAATTATTAGAAATAACTATTTGTCATTTTATTGATACGTGTTTCCAACAATCCTCCTGAAGATATTTCAGTCTGTCATTACTGCAATTATCAGTCTACACAAGCCATTGTTGAATACCGATCCCGATGTATTTTCATGTCCAGGTATTTAAATATCAGTTTGTGTGGTAACTGAATATCAGACAGTTTCAAAGTACTTTTTCATGAGCTTAACCTGTTTCAAATAATCATTCAAAACTGATTTCAGTCTGTCCTTACTGCAATTCTCAGTCTACATGATCCATTACTGAATACCGATCCCAGTGTATTTTCATAGTATTTAACTATACGTTTGTGTGGTAACTGAATATCATACGGTTTCAAAGTACACTATCATGAGCTCAAAAATATGTATAAATGCTAATTATCTAAACCTTGCCTCTCAAAATTCAAAATTCATAAGTTCAATCAAACTGTCTGAGATTTCTTTTTGCAAAGTAGGTCAAAGGTCAAGGTCAAGTGGATTGTAATGCTGTTATTTTTCATATTGTCTTATGACAAACAGTGCACATGCTAAATAGCATAGACTTACCTCTTAAATGTAAAAAATTTGCTGTATATCGGCACTATGAACTATTTTTAAAAGTAGATTAATGGTCACGAGGTCGGTAACTACGGTAATTTACAAAAGCCATAGTGCCAAGCAATATATGTACAAAATATCAAATCCATACCTCTTACAGTTCTTGAGATATAGGGTATGACAGACGGACAGACAGACAGACAGACGCCGGGTAAAGTGATCCCTTAGTGCCGCTCTGCTCTGCAGGCGACACAAAAAGACTGAAATCCGGATAGGGCCACGTAGTTCACTATCGCACAATCGAGCATCGAGTTAAGGGTCGATGGCGCAATAATGTGATGGTACGATGACGAAGAAGTGATGGCACGATGACGGTGACGCGACAAGGCGATGACGATTGTGCGATAACGCAATGGAGAGATAATGAACACAGCATCATCGTCATCGTACCATCACGCCATTGTCATCGCTTCATCGTGCCATAGTATCATCGACATCGCACTGTCGCGCTTTCTCACCATCGTCTTCGCATCTATCGATCCAAGCATCGATTGTGCAATGATGTGATAGTGCACTACATGGCCCTTTCCGGATTTCATACTCAATCCTTGATCAAGGGGGCATGAATTTCACAATTGATTCATTCATATTAAAGAATTGAAGGAAATAACGTACTTTTACATGGAGGTAGGTTTGAAGTATTCCACGTACCACCCTCTCCACAACGTAAGTGATGTACGGGTACCCGGTCGCGTGGTACAATGTATCCTTCCTCACAAGAAATATTTATTTGTTCTCCTTCTGTGTAAAATTCCTTTTTAGTGTTGAATAATAAGTGTGAGCTGTTCAGAGAAGTTATATTGCATCTAGCTGCTGAAAAGTTAAACGAAGCTTCTCAGTAGTCTGAAAGTACTTTTTTTCTATTTTACATGTACATTCGACAAACTTTCACTACCGTGTTCTCATCATGTTTCTTACATCCTTCCATTACCAAACAAATTACACAAATTTTTACTTTGAACAAAAGTATAAAAAAAATATTTATTTAAAATATCTCTTTCAATACATGACCGTTCTAAAGGTATTCCCTGATACGACTTCCAGAAAATTATTTTGAAGTGAAATATGGAGATAACGAACAAAGTCTATTTAAGGAAGCTCATTACACCCACAGTTTATTTTAAAATTCATTACAGCATCACTTATTATGAAGATTTCAACTATCAAATATCAGTATTGATAGGGGAAATATTTGTTTTAGTGATTTTTAACCTTTTTCTGATTTTAGTTCAATGTTTTATTTCAAGTTTCTTATTGATAGATTTGCAGAAATCACGGTGTCAAGTGATGAATAACATCTTCAGATAAGTAAACAAAATGACAACTCTTCATAATGTTCTGTATTATTTTTATTAGAAAAAATGATTTTCTCCAAAAAAAGAATTAATGTGATTTTATTCCTAATCTGTGCATGAATAATTTGGAAAATAAGTCATAAATAGACAAGGAATGTATGTTAGTGAATAACAAGTGACAAATTGAATGAAAATGTTTTAAGGAAATAAAAATTCCAATTGAAAAAAAAAACAAACAAACAAAAAAAACTGGGATAAAAAATCCACTTGCAAGTGTTATCTTTCCTAATTCCTCAAGACTCAAAACACTAAGGAACAATTGAACATCTCATGAATTCAGAATAAGACTAAAATTTCTAGAATAAATATATATTTTAAAAGAAATAAAGACAAGTGAATAAATCAACAGGAGTGCAGTACTGTAATAGCGAAAGTCAACAGTGGTCAATAATTTATTTCAACAAAGTTGTAGATTTCAACTCAAATTTCCTCTATACTTACATGTTGTCAATTGCAGAGCTTGCTGCTTTCGCTATGACATTTAACATTACCTGTGTAGCGAAGATTGGACTGTCATTCTCTTTAGTCTCTACTTAAAAATAACCCTTCTCCCTTTATGATTCATAATGAATCCGTTACTTTGTTTTCATTTTTTACAACATCGCATGTTTAGTCTTTTTTTTAAAGCGTTTTAAAGATTTAAATCATCAATAAAGCGAACCTTGTAAAATTCGTCCCCAGGAGAAAACGGACAAAACAATGGATGTTTATTTTTCTCTGTGATACGTCATCAAATAGTGGTGTAAATAGCCTCCTTAAACAATACAAACCAGGAACAGAGCAAACTCGGACCTCCAAAAGCATCAGAAGTGGGATAAGATGCGATGGGGAGTGAGCATCCCCTGCCTACCGGTCACACCCGCTGTGTGCTCCTTGTCATGATCGAGAAAAACGGAAAAATCCGTAGACAATTAGTATGAAAAACGTCAGTCAGCATTTAACTTAATAAGAGGTTGTATTTGCTGACAAGATCATTGTATCGACCATAAAACTTGCGAAATGATGACTTATTTGAGGCTGTTGATATCCCTGTTTCATCAAATTGTTTGTCAATAGTTTGCCTCGTTTTAGAAATTGTTCATACGTAGAGCATGCTCTTGCGTATCGAATCAACTGGGAGACAAAAACCCCATATGCAGGTGATAAGGGTTTATTGCTACATAAGCAAGGGAAGTTGATGATTGAAAAATTGAAGTCATCACTTTTATTGCTTTGTTGTTAGGTTATCATTTAAGTCTTTTTCAAGTAAAATATCCAAATATAAAATAGATGTGCCAGACTCTGTGGTATCTTTTATTTCAAGCCCACTGGGATATATTGAGTCGACATTTGAATGGAAGTAACAAATGTTAATTGATAATACATCGTCGATATATCTAAATGTCGAGTTGAAGGCCACATCAAATGTTTTAATTTCTTCTTCTCATGTAGAAGAGTTTGAGTAAATTCTACTTTATATGAATACAAAAATAGGTCTGCTTATAAGGGGGTGCAATTGGTAACTATGGGAAATCCAACAGATTGTTGGAAGACTTAATCTCCAAAAACTACATACATGTAGATATTGTCAATCAGGAACTCAAGCATCTTTTTATATCAACTTCATAGTACTTGTGTGTACAATTAGAATGTTTTTTAACAAAATAATTTTGCAAATTATCAATGACAAGGTAAGTATATTTAAGAATTCCATTTTTATTGAAAAAGCAGCTGTCTATGATGTCAAAAAGGAGTGCTGCGCATAATGTGACTAATAATATTAAACGAATCAAATTACTGTTAACATATATGCCTATACAATGAAAGCTAATTACCGGTACTTGCGACGTAAACATAGTTAATAATGAGGACCTCAAATCACATATTTTAAAAGGGCCAAAATTTAAGAAACCTCGATCTTTGAACTAACGTCATAATTTCATTAATATTATGAATTCGGTGGAAGATTACCCAAGACGAAAGGCTAATTATGAAAAAAGAAGACATTGACACTATATCAGATTGGATTAAAAGTATCAGATGGATGTTGAAATCTCCCATTAAGCGGCTGAGGGGCAATATGAAACCATCTATCCTTCTGAAGTGAAAAAAGAATTAGATAGATTACACGATCAATATCTCCTGATACTAGCTGACAAAGCGGATAACAACATTGTCTTTGTTTGAAAATTCATTATTTTAATTGTATTTTAGAGGAATTTGATTAAATTCAGCAATTGTTAATCCAATTTTTACTCATAGTTTCTTTTTAAGGAGGAAATTCTTCAAATGTAAATCAAATAGGGTACCAATTTTGATGCATCAGATGCGCATTTCCACAAATTATGTCTCTGCAGTGATACTCATGCCGAAACGTTGGAAATCCGAAACATTTAAATTAAAAAAAAAGCATTAAAAAGCTGAAAAAGGGGTGCCAAAGACTGGAGCCAGATATTTAATTTATTTAATCAGTATTTTATTATGTAAAGTCAGTTTACATAATTGGATTGGACATCAGGCATGACCTATATAAGTCCTCTCCAAAAAGGTCAGGGTTACAAATGTTAAGAATTGACAATGTTTTACAATCATGATGAAATAATTCATACTAATTTACATTAATTTCTTTTGTTAACTAGAAATGGCAAAAAGGGAGAGATAAATTGATAAATACACAAGAGTTATTACTTAATATGTATACACACTATACAATATAATGAAAAAATAAAAGAGTGCAAACAAACAAATAAAGTGCAAAAGACAAATATGCAAGGAAAAAAAGCGAAGAAAATAATATGAATAATAATAAATTAATCTGGAAAAAGCAAAATTAAATTAAAAAAAAAAAAAGAAAAAAGAAAAGAATGAAAGTGCAAAAGACAAATATCCAAGAAAAAAAAATACAATATATGTACATTGAAATGCTGAGATTTGAAATAAGTATAAATATAAAAAATATTAGGAAAAATTGGAGCCAGATATGTCGAAGGATCAGAGCTATGCATAAAGGAAAATCAAATGTCAGTTTTAATATTTCTAATATAATATATTTGAATTACTATACCTATACTGGATTCGTAAACTATATAAAAATCCTTACAAACAAAGATACATAGCGGGTTCTAATAAATGTTCTATCAAGCATCTTTCTTTACTCTTCACTACAATATTAACAGCAGTGAAAGAGAAATTTCAGGAGTAGTGCACTACAATATATTCGAGAAGTGGTGAAAATCAAATGTGGATACTTAAAAAATCCAAGGAACTTTACGAAAATGTGAAATCAATTTATTTTTACCAAAATCAATAACATCAAAGCGTATGACTTTTCCACACTTTATACAACCATTCTTCACGATGAATTAAAGTTCAGGCCTTTTGATACCATAGACAGCTGGGTTTTTTTTTCAATAAAAATAGAACTCGTAATTTTATTTACCTTGTCATTGGTCATCTGCAAAATTATTATGTTTAAAAACATTCTGATTGTACACTCAAGTACTGCGAGGTTGATATAAAGATGCTTGAGTTTTCTGATTGACAATATCTATGTAGTTTTTGGAGATCCAGTCTTCAAACAATCTGTCGGAATTTCAATGGGTACAAATTGCGCCCCGTTATTAGCAGACCTATTTTTGTATTCATGTGAAGCTGAATTGACATTTAAAGAAGTTTCTTGCTGTGGCTTTCAATTCAACATATAGATACAATGCATATCGACGACGTTTTATCAATGAACAATAACCATTTTCATTTCTATGATATTGATTCTATATACTAGCATCCCTTTAAACTCGAAATAAAAGATACCACACAGTCTGACAAATCTGTTCATATTTTGATATTTTACTAGAAAAAGACTTTCATGGTAACCTAACAAGAAAACTTTATGATAAACGTGATGACTTCAACTTTTCTATCGTCAACTTCCCTTATTTATGTAGCAATATTACATTTACATTATCCCCTGCATATCGACTTTATGTCTCCTTTTTGATTCGATACGCAAGAGCATTAATTAATCTTCATATTTGACGAACAACTTCTAAAACAAGACAAGCTATTGACAAATAAGTTGATGAAACAAGAATACCAACAGTCTCATTTAAAGTCAACATTTCGCAAATTCTGTGGTCGATACAATGACCTTGTCAGTAAATACAATCTACCAATAAGGCAAATGTTGACTGACGTTTTTCATACATATTTTTAGGGCATTATTTTCACTGCATTGTCTACGGATTTTTCCTTCATGACAGGGAGCACATAGCGCGCATGACAGGTCGACAGGGGATGCTTACTCCTCCATTGCACCTGATCCCACCTCTGATGTTTTAAGAGGACCTTGTTTGCTCTGCTCCAACAATGGACTTTTGAGCATGATTACTGTTCGCTATCTTGATATTTGATTCTTCAACAATTATTAAAGATGAGAATTTTTAATTGTATGAAACATCTGTTATTCTAAAGACTGATTATGCTGAAATATATTTGTTTGTCTTTTTTTCCAGACCTTCTTTGTTTGAATAATCACACTAGTACTGGTATCTATGAAGTGAAATTTTGATAATCATTCATTTTTATCAGGACCTTTGTTAGTAACATTTTTCATCATAAAAGTTTAAAATTCTACTTTTTGAATTGCCGAGAACCTTTGTAGATATTACCTAATAAGTGTTATTCAATTATTCGAGATTTTTTTTTATTACGTATACTCGGTGATTTTGGAAAATGTACACTTACCATGAACAATTTCATAGCTGGCCATAGTTAAAAGAACGCACATAACAGTTTTCATTGTCATAGACTGGCATGCAAACACACATTAAAATGGAGGTTTTTATACTTCCTGTTGCAAATATCAAACACGTCATCAGGTGGATGCACTTCTTCCTTCTTATTTCGAAAGTTTGGGTTGCTAGGAGAATTAGATTTTGTACTTTCAACTTTTAACGAGAAGGTAGCATCTATGCACCCTTTCTTTCTACGGAATAAACTATAAACTATTAAATTTCGATATCAAATTAACTTATTGTATTTATTACAGTATGTAATCATTGTTTTATTTACCACAAATTACAAAATTGCTGATAAGCAGGTAATAATCTATTAGAATCAAATCCCATTCTCCACTAAGCGTAAATTATTTTGAAAATTATTTAAATACGTAGAAGTTTACGAATAGTTTGATTCTACGTATAGCATTTCACTTTTCAAGCAAAAAAGTCCTTTCAGGTCTTTTTCGTCAGGCAGATGTTTAGATAGCAAATGAGATGAAATGGGAAAATGATTGATTTAATGTTATTGTTTAACGCCGAGTCGGCAATATTTCGGCGGTTAATAGGGGAAACTGAATAAACACAGTATTTTCTAATTAAGATAATAAGCAAACGAATGTTTCTCTGTATTACGATAATTCTCATATTAAGGAAAAAGTGATCCTTTCTTTCATAAAATGGAATTTCCTCTAAGACGTGATGAAGATAAAAATAAAACACGAGAAAATTTAGCATACAATACCTAATTAGAGACAAATAGTCGTTGAAGATAAAAAAAATGGATATCAAGGAAGAAAATGATTCATCATGCAGTTCTAGAGTTAAGCTACCTCTCGTAGCAGAGGGTTGGTTCTCCTTAAATTGTGACAGACCTTAATGATTAAAAAATTCTAAGTTTGCGCAATGTTTATCATTAATTGTACTGCTAAAATCACTGCAGATAGACAATAATCATTACAAATGAATATGTTATT
The DNA here is from genome assembly GCF_033153115.1 of Saccostrea echinata. NCBI lineage: Eukaryota > Metazoa > Mollusca > Bivalvia > Ostreida > Ostreidae > Saccostrea > Saccostrea echinata. Next base: position 848,270 of record NW_026889771.1, on the reverse strand, counting down.
GTAATCAAACATTAACATGTTTCTTCATCATCCTTGCATGTGAAATAATTGAAAGTGCATTTCTGTTAGCTTCCAGGAGAAATGTTGATTAAATAAAAGTGTGTCAAGGAAAGTTATAGGAATGTAAAATTTATTCAATTTCACAAAATGAAATATTGAATAATATTTGAAGGTTCATGATAGCATTTCAACGAATTAAGTGAATGGCTAACGTTAGCATAGAAATTTTTAAAAGACGTAAATTACATGGTTAATACTAATTCATTAATGCATACAAAAAAAGTTAAAACAATTTCAGGTCACTGTTTCATACGCTGTTCACTTGTGTAGCCTGTAACTGATAAACACGATATTTGACTTTTAAGGTTTTAATTCTACCCCGTGGCGAGCCCCGCCAGGTAACGCTTACCTGCATAAACAGTAGACAAACATAAATTTTATAAGGTATACATAACGGAAGTCATATTCACCTGATTGGTAAGCTTTTATATATCATGAATAACTATCACAGATCAAAATATCCCTACAACTTGGAAGGGATTATCTTTTTATAAATCATGTAAAGGGAGATTAAAGCTGTATCCCTAGCTACATTGTAATTGTTGGCAGTATAATTGAGGATATAAACATGTCAACTGCGTAAATAACTTTTGTTCATATTTCTATTAATGTTGCAACCTTTTTCATATCAAGATTGGTACTTTATACAATGATAAATTAATAAATCACAGGTTAAAAACATGCATAATTTAATTCTATGTCAATGTGTTATATATATGTTTTTAATTCTGACGGGTTTTATACTAAATGCATTAGTAATACAAGGTATTATGTTTCCGTAAGTGACTCATTAAACTTGCTTGTAACATGTGTCAAAATTTTTATGTGACATTTGTAACAAAGCATTATGTTTTGCAGAAAAGTTCCTAGATCAGTACGTTGATCAATACTAAAAAGTGACAGGTACCGAGATACCTTAGTTTATGCTACGGAGGCGAAGAACTGTCATAATTACTTTAGGAATTTTGTGTTCTGTCGCCGTTTTCTTGTTGATAAATCTGTACTGGCAAGACAGAGGAGACGAAAAGGTCACGAGGTCAGTGAAAACCGAAAGACGTACAATAAGAGATTACATAGATAGCTCGATTCATGACTCCTTTTATGTTCATCAGTTTGATCGAAAGTCTCTGAAGCTGACAAAAACAGCCATCGACTACAATTCTGAAAATAATGCCGTAAACATTTTTCAGTACCAAAAGCTGAAGAGTGCACCATGTGTTCCTTTCCAGACCTGGAGAGGGATGATAAAAATATGCACCCACAACCCGAAGCAAGACACAATGATATCGGCCTTTGTTCATGAATTTGCTACCTGGGAGCAGGATTTTCTTAATGCTACTGGGGATATTTTGACAAAGAACCCACATATAACGTTCGTAGATCTGGGATGTAACATTGGAGTGTATACACTATTTGCAGCTAAACTGGGAATATCGGTCGTATCAGTGGACATTTTCTACAAAAATCTTGCACTTTTATCCGAATCCTTAGAAATTAATTCACTGAAAGAAAATGTCACATTGGTACATAACGCCATTTCGGATCAACGTCAAAATGTTACGATTGAGGTCGTAGAAAACAATATCGGAGGATCGTATGTGAAACCCTTGAAAAACGACAAAATGTCACGGCAGATTATCATCGGGTCAATTTTCATGGATGATTTAATTCCACTGATTAAAACCAAAGATGTTTTTGTGAAAATGGACATAGAGGGAACGGAACTTAAAGCGCTAAAAGCGGCAAAGAATTTTCTTCAAGCTGTGAATGTTAAAGGTATTTTAATGGAATGGGTTTTGCATAAGAATAACCCAAGCGCAAAGGAAATCATAGAGATTATGACTGACAACTGGTTGATGCCTTACTGGGATCACCAACAGTTAGTTCCCTTGAAAATCGGCGCTTATACCTATTGGCCTGATAATGTATTCTGGATAAAACGATGATCTATAATCTGTAATCCATGTAAACGGTGCCAAAGTATATTATATATTTATGAAATAGATAATTTTTATATAGGAATTTCTCATATGTTTTAATGTTTGATTATTTTATAAAAAGAGAAATAGTAGAGAAAAGTAATTTTACTGAAAAAAGCAGCAATATTTTTTTAAGAAAGAAAACACTGTCAGATTAAAATCAAAGTTACTGAGAGTACTGATAGACGTTGGCGTGAATTTATCGAAGTATATGAATAAAATGTTACGATAATCTGTTAAGTGATATGAAAATTATGAAAGTTTATTGCAATTTTTCACATTATTTTATTTCATAAATAAACACATTTTAGTAGCGTCGTTATAATGAGGATATTTGATTTTCAAAAAAAAAAAAAAAAAAAAAAAAAAAAAAATACGAACTTAAGAATATAATACCAGTAGATATTAAGTATAATACAATGTACGAGGGTGATCAAAAAGTTCGCGAACTAATTGAATAATTTCCATAAAAGAAATAAAATTAGGTTTCAGTGTTTATTATTTTTTAAAGTAGACCTCTCCGACTTAAAAGCACATCTGCCACCTTTCTGCCCATGCGCGAATCACGTGATCCAGGCGGTCACGTGACATGCTCCATAGTGTTCTGTTCACATAAGTTAAAAGATTTTTCAGAGTCTTGTATTTCTTACCACGCAAATTATTTTTATAACGAGAAAGGTCCATTTGTCATAAATGGACAAATATCGGCAATAGGATGGGTGGATAAGGATATCTTTTCCTACAATGAGCATGGTGACCATCGCAACCCGACTCCTTTGCCTTGGTGCGTCGTTTATCCATTTGCCTTGGTGCGTCGTTTATCCATTGTGGATACTAAAGTATGGGTGCCTTCTTTTTATCATATCTGATATGTTTAAAGTCTAAAGTAAACGATATTTTAGGGATTTCATAATTATATTATTGTTAAGATATTCAACTACTTTTCTAAGTATAACTTGCAATTGGCGATCTTTTATAACAAATTCCTCAACTTAGAACACCTCTCTTCCCCAACTTACTTTTGCTGGGCACCAGAACAAACTTCATTTTAAACCGTCTCCCTTCCTTCACTTAATTAATTTCATTGCACAATACTTCGCGCAGCATATTAAAATAAAGCGTATTTGCTATTTTAAAGCAACTATTTTTACATAATTTATAAAAATTAACAAATTTAGGAAATATCAGGTTAAAAATCTAATTACGTTTTTAAATAACTGACTTTTTTAAACGATCTATCAAATGATGGGTAGAAAAGAAGTCGTAATAGTGTGTTTTTGACGTTTTGAATAATCAAAGTTCTTTCAGCGGGGTCATAAATTATGTCATAAAATAAAAAGCGTTAGATAGATGCTCTTGAAATTGTAAACATAGGAAATTGAGAATCTCACAAACAATTTTTTTTATTTTTAATGCAAATCTGTGGTATCTGTCATGTTTTGTTGTATACTCCATAAAACAGGAAAATATCATGAATTTTGACATTTTGAGATGCCCCTTCTGAAAACCAGACGGTATAATTTTGAGTTTCTTGCATAAAATGTACAATGTAGTATTACCCATCAAAAAATACAATTTGAGCAAAAAGTCTATAATAGCATTGGTATAATTTGCTCCGAAGTGCGAAAAAATGGTATTTTCCTATTTAATCCTATAGTAAATATACCTGTACTTTGAGATGGTCCTTAAAAATAACCAGACGGTAGATTTTCACTAAACTTGGCATGTATACTAAAGTCGATGTAAGGTACATATGGTATAAATTTAAAGAGTTTCTCTATTATAGCTTTCACACAAGAAAACCCCAGTCGGCTCCCTTAAACAATCAATCCATTAATGATTGAACTTCTGGCAAGTATTTTGTCTTCATAAACCTTGTGCAAATTATTATATGCTACTGCAAAGGAATTCCCAAGGTATATGTTAAACTTTAAAGCCGTTCGTTGCTCGATTGCGACTGAGTCAACCATTTTTGTCACGTCATCTAAATATTGACGCCATTTTTACATTGTGACGTCACAAACGGAGTAAATATAACGTAACATCTGCTATTTATAGAACATGTTTATGACTATATATTTGCCAAATTTCATTTCGATCTGAATTGTGGTTTTGTAAATATAGAGATAGTTTGCGAACTTTTTGATCACCCCTTGTATGTTCCTTAATTATGGTACTATCAAAAATAAAGGCAAGGATATGCATGCACTTGTGCTGAATTTTGATTTGGCTATTACCTTAATGACTGCAACTCTTTAATTTTTCAATTAAATTCTGTTCTCTTTAATACAAAGGTGTATATAAAATGACATACTATATATGGGAAGATATATTGGAAAAAAATATGGAAAACGTTTTTATGTACATGTGCTGAAATCTGATTAGCTAACGGCTATACCGGCGTTATTTCCCGATGAAATACATTTTGGAAAATTAATTACAAATACAAAATACATGGGTATTACCTATTTAATGAAGCTTTGAAAAAATAGGGCACTATAAGGGAGGGGTGGGGGCTTGGGGAACCTTTGTTACGATTCCGTTACAATTTTAAGACTTATTCATGCTGACATGCAGGATATTTTTGTTATCATGCAAGTTACTTGAATATAAATATTATTTGTCATGGCCAGGCTCTTTAAAAAAAGGAATTAAAAGACATTCTCCTACATATTCCTGATAAAAACTTTTATATATGACAATGATTTGGAGAAACTTGAATCTACACTACCTCATAAAGCTCTTACACAGTATCATTTTTTTCTGATTCATTTAGGACGCTCACCCAATTTTTGCCATTTACAATGAGGCACATTGAAGTAGTAAAAAATTCTGTTTGAATGAAACTTTTTGAGCTTTGTTTTGAACGTTGGTTTTTACATAATTACACGACCACTAAGTTTGGATAAGGCGGAGAGAGAGAAACTTCGATTGGCTTAATTTTTCTCACATGCTTTTTTCTAGTATTCCAGTAGAACAAGTAGAAATGCAATACCAAATCAGATTGGCAGTCTACATAAACACCTGACTTAATACGTGTTCGACCTATATACGTATTGTGATATCCCCAATAGACATGGCAAACACATACAAGTAATTTTGACTTTTTTGCTGCAATACATGAGTTTTACAGAAGTAGAAAGTCTTTTACTCTTTCTCCCAACTTCACAAAATATCAATTGCAGAAAAACTTGATTGCTAGATTCAGAGAGTGGGGTGTCTTAAACCATAAAAGAAATAAAAGCAATAAAAAAAAATCCGCCAGAATTAAAACTATTCTTCACAATGAAGAATCGATTCTTCATGGGAATTGGAAACATTTGATTGGCTGAATAAGGGTTATGTTCTAATGTAATTTTTTAAGATGCTTCATTGGTATGCGTGCATGTAGGACAGGTACTAGTATTCCATAAATACAATAGCCAATCATATTGACAGTCTAATTACACACCAGAGGCCTGTTCAACAGAGCGAACGTTCGCGAGCGCTCGCCAAAATTCCTTATCTTTCCAACAGAAATGTTCGCGAGCGCTCGCGAACGTTCGCTCTGCTGAACAGGCCTCATGTAAACGCGTGTTTGATCGATCTATCGATACAAATTCTACGATAACTTAAAACGTGACAATTTAATATACATACTTGTAATTATGTACATATTCATTGTTAAATGTATACCTGAGATTCCCGCTCGGACCTCTCTCTCCCAACTTCATTAATTATATCCCCTTTTCAGTTAATTCAAAAGAAATGAGCGTGTCATTATGTTAGAATTGATTCTCAATTAAAAAAAAAAAAGACCGTTCCATTCAAACCAAAAAAAAAAAAAAAAAAAAAAAAAAAAATTACCACTTTAATACGCATGATTGTTTGTTTGCTTTACGCCTCTTCGAAAATTTTTCACTCATGTTGAGAAACTACCACTAGCCAGTGGAGGGCTGCAAATTTGTCCTGTTCTCGACACTTACGGCCTTTGAGCTGTGAGGGATCTTTTTCGTATCAGCGTCTACTACAAAACGGGACCTCAGTTTATACGGTTTCACCCGAATTCGAAGACCGGACTCCGCGTCACACGTTGGATTCGAACCCTCAACATAAGAATCAACTCCTTACTTCGCAACTCTGGAGCAAACGCTCTGTCCTCTGCAACGCACATTATTGTACATTTATTTGTAAAATAAAAATGTTAATATATATTAAAAGTGCTCTCTAACAGGATTGAAATACACAAGACATTCCATGTCAATTTCCATAGTCCCCACCCACTGACGTCAGTTTCGATGACAGCTAAAAATGGACATCCATATTAGTCACTTGACATTTCACTTAGCAAAATTAACATTCAGTAAATATCAAGAAATTATTACGCTCAACTTTCAGAGTTATCGCAGAAAAAGCAGGTGAAAAAGTAAATATTTTAATGTCACTCTTTGGAAAAGACGGTGGTCCTTCATTTGATCAAATAAATATTCCACATTACTCAAGGATGCTTTGTGAAGTTACTTTGAAATTGGTCCAGTGGTTCTGGAGAAGAAGTTGACGATGTTTTAAAATGTTGACGGACCAATTGTGACGATGGACGACAACATCTGATCAGAAATCCTTACCCGAACCTTCAACTTAGGTAAACTTAAACTAAAATAAAGTAAGATTTCTTCTAAACTTAACCAACTCAATATAAAGACACCAAAAGTCATGTTCTAAAAACACAAACAACGCTGATAATAACATGACCAAATTGCATGCAATAAAGAATGAGGACAGCGTACATTGTCATTACAATTTTATTCCTTAATATCGTACACTTAAAGATGAGGAAAATGTCACCTGTAGTAAATAAACTATATTTTTTAAATAACGAGACAAACCCAAATTTTTCTGAACAATTATATTTTATGCTGATTGAATAAAAATAAGTATGTTTTTACATGACATCAAACACAACAAGAAAAAGGCAAATTGCTACTACTATACGAGTGCAGAATAAACAACAAAATCACATAGGGAAAATTTCATCATTTTTTCTTTGGTTTTTTATTTTTTCGTTTTGGTTTGCTTCGTTTCATTTTGATGTTTTGTTTCCAATTTATCTTCCCTTTTTCGTTTTTCTTTAATAACTCCTTAATTACTTTTTTGGCTATTATTAATTCCAGTTAAGTGTGCCGTTTTGCATTACGTCACAACCTATGATGACAGCTGCACTCAAGGTAAATAGCAGACGCATCCTAACCGCAAGCTTTATGACTGGAAGTTTCTCCTTATCTCTGATTGGTTGCCACAGACTATTTCCGTGTCAATGTTGATGAAATGAGTTGACCAATCACACATCGGGGCGTGAATTGTTTACGCTGGGTGCATCTGTCGAAAAAGATCGTGACGTAATGCAAAACGGCACACTTAACTGGAATTAATAATATTTATTCCAGATTTCAAATCAGTTTAATATTTTACTCTAACGGGTTTTCACAGAATCCTTACATATAAAATTCAGAAATCGAAAACTTTCTAAGATTCTTTTAGACGCAAGCGTGGTGTTTGAGATAATCAGTGCAAACTGATTTAATTTAAACTAAAAACATAATAAAGGATACAATGAAACAAATTAACATGGAAAATTAAGATGTCAAAGGGAATGTAACATTCAATATTGGAATTTGATAAACAATTAAGGTTTTGGTTACTTCAACTGGGGGAGTTGATAAACGCTATATATGTGCTTCAAATAAACCTTCAAAAAAAGGTAGCTAGATAAATATTAAATATATTTTGATAAGGAATTAAGCGAAAATATGAATCAGCAAATTACACCAGCTTTACATTAATTATGTGCATGAACGTAACAATACTATCACAATTAAAAATTCCAAAAAATACTTAGATCAACCATCCAATCTATTTATTTGATTTGCTGAAGAAACAGAATGCGATATTGTTTGGATAGAATACGTACACATATTTTCCCTTACTTTTCTTATGTATGAATCTAGAAACGATTTATTCCAGAAGCACAACAGAATCATGCACTGAAGGCGACATTCCGTGAACAAAATACAGTACAAGACTGGATTGATCAAAGAAGTCAAAAATGTCACTCTGGCAAAAATCTTCTTACAGGCAAGTAACACAGGTGTAGGACTGATCGACACTGTATGTATAATTTGTATAATAGTGTACGGAGCCGTAAAGCATACAAAACATCCAGTGTATAGAGAAACCTTTCGAATGCACTTAGTGTTGATTTTGCCGACAGTAGCAGTTACTGCAAAATGAATAACGTAACAGTACTCTAATAAATTTATCAAAATGAGGATTGAAAATGATATAGATGTCCACTGAAATGAACTGCGATCGTTCAGATCTTGTCGATGACAACTGTTTTCTGGGATTGGCGTTATTACGCCGAAGGACCAAGAAGCCAAGCAGACTATAAGCACATTCCTCCGAGTCACTATTTTTGAATACTTGAATGGAAAGCGCAAGGAAAGAAAACGATCTGTATTCATAAATGTTATGATTAAGGTTGATACTTGATACAGTGATAGTAAGGAGTACCTCTTCGTTATACAAAAGTTTTCGAATATTTTCACCACGTCAGGGGTACAAAGACTAATCCCTATAAGTGCGTCAGAAATGGCCATATTGATGGCAGGAACACGTACACTGAACATCATGTTTCTACTACGATAGAGTACCAAGGCTGCAAAGGCGTTCAACACAGCAATTGGAAATCCTAAGAAAACTTGCAAGAAGTTTGCTATTGGATTTCCTCCATTTGTTGCAGGAACATTAATGCTTGTAATATTTTCCATTGTGAACTTCAAAAAATAAAAAATGCTCAGTGTCTTTGTATGTTTCGTTGTTTCTGTCGAAGTTCATGAGGAACATTGCTTTAAATATGTACCTGTTTTATTGATCCATTTATTGATGACATTAATTAATGTCATGCAGTTAAATTGAGCTTTCTTTTTTCTTTAATTTCCTTTCTCAAAAGAAATCTTATCTTTTAATCTGCTATTTTTTTAATATTGACGTATGAATTTCTTATGTAGGAAATTTATTCAGAACTTAAACACCATGAAATTGAGTACATGTATAATATCTGCTTATCATGTAGGATAATCATCATCAATAAGTACATGTATAATAATCATAAACTAGCTGTGTTTCTTGGTTAGTGTCATTATTCGAAAGATCATTGAAAGAAGATAGTTTTCATTGGTCATCAGTGGTAGACAAGATATTGAATGCGCTGGTTTGATTGAAAAAAAAGAAAGCTTTATGTAAAGAGCACGGCCTTAGGAACGGCGGGGTGGGGGCACAAGGAGAGGGGGGTGTCCCCAAGTTGTTTTGCCGATATATAGTATACTATAGAATTAGTATTTTATTCCACCATATTTCAAGTTGAAATCCACACCTTGTATTTCTTACAAATATACATTGACTATTGCTTCCAAACTTCTTGATTGCAAGGAAACTCTACAGGGCCTAGATATCGAATATCTGAAACATTATCCTCCGACGCGTTTATGTTCTTCTTCACCTTACAACTATAGTCCTGCTGGAATCGTCATTACTGGTGACCTAAATGTAGTTAATAATTAAGATTTTAAATCGCTTAATTTAAAAGGGTTAAAATTCAGGGAAACATGTTGACATCCATCATCGGATACCCACGGGTGATCTCGTCTTTTACTCATCACCCGGTAATGAGTACAAGAGGAGATCACCCGTGGGTATCCGACGATGGTTAAAATATCGCATTAATCACGATTATACAGAAAAAAATAAAAAAAAAAAAAATTGGTACAAGGATATTCATTGCCTCGGTAGTTTTAATATCCTCACCATCCCAGTCTCCGTGTAAATCAAAAACAACTCCATTTACATGTAAGTCCATGCTAACCTGAATGGTTTGGAGGTCCAGTTTGAAACGGCGCGTGTTCGATATTGTGTGTTTGTGTTCGATATGTATTTATATATAGAATGAGAGGTCACCTCAGGCATGACACTATTATGACACTATCATTGGAGGAGTTTGTTTTTGAATCATTGATTTGATTGGCTGGGGTTCTGTTCTAAGTCAGTAAGATCATATTAAGAGAAATCTTCGTCATGAAGAATGGACTCCGCTCCCCTCCGCCCATTTTTAATGACGAAGATTTCTCTGCATATGATCTTACTATTACAAAGAACTAACATGTCCATGAACAATAAAAAATTCCTATTTAAGACTTTATCATGAAATTAGCTTAACGTCAGATTGGGTCGTGCGGCATGTATTGTACCAAGTATTTACATCAAAAACGTTCGTGAAATACCGGTATTGTGTATTGTTTTAATTTTTATACAATTACCAAATCAAGATCAACGTTAAAATGTTAACAATTGACAATGTTGTCATCATGATGAAAACTTTAGCATGTGCCCACGAGCTTTATGGACAACCCTCGTATAACGTGTTATTCTTCGCCATTTCGAAGGGTCATTTTCCCTGGAAGATTGAAATATACCTCCTTTTTGTGTTGTATTCTCTTGAAAGTTAAAGAAATGCACTATAAATATTTTTTTTATAGTTATGTTCTTCGACAATAAGTTATAAACGCTCAATATTCTTTTCGTAATGTTCAAAATTGACATTAATGACGTCATAGTGCTTAAATCTGGCTAAATGCACTGAAATATATTGCAATTTCAGAGGTAATAGCGAGTAATTATAAATGTTAGATAAAAATATCTATACAGAAATAAAGTGTGTATCCTTATTACTTTTCTATTATATCATTTTTGATTTTTAATAAAGGGCCGTTTTTGTTCACTAGCGTGTCTTGCTCTTTATATTGATTTGCATGAGTCAAGTTTTTGAACTCCACCCTCCTTCTAGGACCATTAAAATTTAAAGAAAACCAAACCTAAAGCCTAAAGATAAACAATTAGCATCATCGGCATTAGGATATGAAGATAACAAATGATTCAAATTAATAGAACTAATTGGCGAATGACCCAATTCCCATAAGCTAGCACAATTATGTGACAGGATTGAATTTTGATCCTCCCAGTGTCGCGTCACTGGGTGCAATATGGCGGAGGTAGCCCTGGCACGAGTCATTGTCGCAACTCGCCGATTTCTTGGACCTGCGACTGAATACGGAAGCTTTGTCTTAGAATTTCTCGCTGCAGGAGCATTTTCGTCTTTATCTACTCTAGACTTGCAGGATGACAACTGATTGATACTACTGAAAATAAGCACGTCTGCTCTTTACTTACGGCGAAATGGAAAGGAATAATCTAGACGACATGCGCAAAAGAAAGGAAGACGAAGTAAGCATACTGAGCTCGATCTAATTCAAATTACATGCACAACTTTCGATATGCATGACCTGCACTAAATATTTGAAGAATTGAACAGTAGTCTTACTTTTTTGTAAGTTATATATTGTTCGAAAAGAAAAAAAAACAAAAGAACAAAAAAAGAAATTTGTTTACAAATGTTGACAGGAACTAAAAAGTAGAATAGGTATAGTTAACTAAACAACAAACACTAACAGAAAAATAGTGAATATCGCGGTTCAGATTTATGGATACTGTAATAAAAATTCTTCTCATACGGCACTGGTTAAATAGAGACAATAATCTTGATTGTTATAAAAATATGTCAGTTTTGATGTCATGTATGAATCTCCTTCTCAACAATAAATTAATCCGAAATGTAAATGTACTTTTTAAAGTACAAATAAACAGTAAGCATTTTATATTCATGCAACTAAACTAAACTAAATCTAATACCGGTATGAGAGTTGAAAACAAATAAGTAATATTTACAAACATGTATGGAATGTAGTTACATTTCTGTTGAATTTAAGTTACATAATGAGTCAAAATCATGTGTTTCTTTTAACATATCTGTGTCATAAAGCGAAAGATTATAAAAATTATAAGTATAACGAAGATATGAAACTAAACTGCACTGCAAAGCAAGAAAAGACTGCAAAATATAAGTGCCGGGAAAACAAAGGTTAAATCTGTTTAATTTCGTTGTTATCGTAAATGTCAAGGTCACGCCACTTTTATTTTTAGCGTAAACAACATTCAATAAGACAATTGGAGCATGCGAAGGTGAGAAATATGTTCTAATAATCTTTTTTGAAGAGTGTATCAAAATTCTTGGTCTACCGACATTTATTTTTTGGTACTTGAGACCACGGTAACTTTACCAACTTTTCTGCGCACGCATACAGTGAGGAGGAAGAAGTAAAGCAATGTTTTCGTGTTGGACCATACAAAAAATTTTTTTTCTCCATTAAAATAGACTTTTTAGGTTCCGAAATCTGTGATTTTCTGAAACCTAACACTTTCAGGAATTGAACAAAATTTGCACGGGTCATGCAAAAATTCTGTGTTTGTCAATTTTCCCGTTTGTGCGTCACGGTGTCGCTTTGAAGAAGACGGGCGAACAAAGTAAGTGAAATGCCTATGGTGCAGCAAATATGATTAATTGATTGTATGTTGTTTAACGTCCCATTCGAGATTTTTTCACTCATGTAGAGAGGTCACCATATACCGGTGAAGGGCTTCAAATTTTGACCTTTACTCGGCACTCAGTGCCATTGAGCAGTGAGGGATCTTTATCGTGCCACACGCCTGCCGTGACACGGGGCCTCGGTTTTAATGTCTCATCCGAAGGACCCGCAACTTTCACTTCAAAGTGCCGAGCGCATGGCGAAGGAACAGTTGCTACCTATTTTTTATCGACTTAGGTCTGTCGCGGCCGCGATTCGAACTCACGACCTATCGATCACGGAGCGGGCGCTCTACCCACTGAACTACCGTGAACGTCGCCAAATATGAAGGTGAAACATTAAATCTTAATTATAACAAAATTTTCTTTGATATTTCATGTGTAAAATCTCCACTATTTACAAAAACCTCACAAAGATTGAAATTACATATATTTGTCTATAAAATAGCATACGCAGACTTTAGAGGGCAAAAGAATCATTTTCTCGTATTATGACACAATTTTTCCATATGAGTGGGTCTTCGCTCCATTTTTTCTGAAAGTTTATCCTCAAAGTTTGCGTAAAAATATTAGGTTAATAAATCATGCAGCAAGACCAACTACAACTTAAAAATTTTCTGACACGACATTCGTATCTTTCCGAGAAATACTTGAAGTCCATTTAGTCAACGGTCATATCACAAATATAATTTAAAGGCCACTGAAAAAATACTGCTTTCTGAATTACTGTCTTCCAGCCACTATTTCTCATATGCACTGACCCAGAGGTCAAAAGTTTGGAATATAGCTACTCATTGCGCAGTAGGAAGTTTTGTTAACACATATTGGAGTAGATTGACCTAAATTAAGCCCACTGATTCCGCAAGAAAACTGCATATTGTAGAGTTTTTTTTTTCTTTCTTAGACTTTTTAAAAAGTAAAATTCATTCGATGCATGACAGAATTTTCAAAGACAAATGAAATATTTAGGTTACTTAGGCCAGCATTTTTTTTTTTCATTTTTAGGTTTACGAACACGTAAGAGAAGGAAATAAAAAAAAATAAATGTTTGTATAAATTATCGACTTTTGTACATTCATTTTTGCTTCCTTTTTGATACTCTCCTAACACGCTCCTTGCCACTGGTCACACAATGGTTACAAGTAGGAAGGTAGAACCTTAAATTGTTTATTTCAGCGTCTGCCAGTTGGGGCCAGGCAGTGATATAAATTTTGAGATGTTGGTCAAAATACAAATTTTTAAAATATCAATTTTTAAAAACTCTTTTAATATACATATCTCTTCATTTTTTTTTTTAAATGCGTGTTACATGAATGTGTAGAAATTGTTTTTTAAAATATACTCGAGACCCTTAAGTAAATATTCCCATCACAGGGAGTATTGGGGAAGGGGTCAAAATTTCTTCAATTAAGTATAAAATAATTTTTCTGGCTGCCACATTCAAAAACGATACTATATGCCTGTATATACTTGTTTTCTTTAATAATTGAAATATTTCATTTCTTTAGGCTATTGTTTATTTCACCTTCAAATGGACTTCACATCATCCATAGTTTTATTCAATACATCTGATGCATAAGCGATCCTTTTCTAAAGAATGTTGCTTAGATTGTAGGCTGTAACATAGACCAAACAATGTCTCTGGCTATAGCTACCATGTCTTTTATACTCTGGGAGAAAATGTTACTTTTGAATACGGATACATAATTATCTCACCAACATGCCATTGTGCAACAAAGTCGTCAGCATTTTATTTTTCCTCTGAACGGGTGAACGTTTTGAATGGCACTCCTATCGATAAATTTTACACTAAACCAAGTTATGATGATGCTATGGACTATGCAGGTCTACCTTTATTTACCCGCCATGTGGAAGTACGAGTTTGTAAATTTGAAATCTTGATCCCTACTCAAATTCGACATCGGGAAAGAAAAAAACCCTCTTTTTCTCAATTTTTTTTCATGAAAATTAAAAAACTCGAGCAGCGGGTTTGTAAACCTAAAAATAAAAAAAATGCTGGCCTTACATCCGACCTAATATTTATAACCTCAATATCAACATCCGTTAGTAGTTCTTGTGTCCGACAGATAATTGGCATGATTAGGAAATTCTAAATTTCTTACCAGAACTTATTTGTCATCTTAGTTTTACGGATACATGTAGGTATTAAATAATACTCTTTGTGAAACACGATATTAATCACTGAAGTCGTTATATAAAAAGTGTAATATCAAAGACAAAAACAAATAAAACAGAACGATTATATTCTTTTTCATCCACACTTTCATACAGTATGCTAGTTTAATACTATACAAAACACAAGGTGTCCAATCTTTTTTTTCGAGACCAAAAATATAGATCACCAATGGTTGAATCCACACTTTTCAAAAGTTATGTCCCTTGGCCGCCATTTTTGGAGAAAAACCCATAGAATCCTCACAGTAGCCCTTATAGTTTTCTGGATTGTTACTTTTGCATTTGACAGGAAAAAATCTGTGCATCTTGAAATATTGATTGCCACAGGGTGGGGCTACCCTTATATTGAAAGAAAAAAAATTAAACACAGTGGATTTATCAGAGCACGCCCAAATGTTTGGTGGCATAAAGAGGAGAAACATCATTATTTTCTTTCCCTTTTGACCTTTTTATTGACACCGCAAAGGGACTAACTTTTGCAAAGTGTGGATTGGACCATTCAAATCCTTTTATTTTTATTTACTATCCACAGCTAGCCACACACACACACCCTCCTGTGCACCCCCCCCCCCACACACACATAAAAAAACCTTGCATGCAACGAATAGCGGAAACCCGCTTCTTCGAAGTCATATCTACTTTCTTACTTCTCTAAATTAATTGCGAAATTTGATACTGACCTTAAAACTACACGCTTCTCTGCACTTCCGCTTTGGCGCCTGCGATATGTCATGTACGAGTGAACTTTTTTCCAAATATAATTTTTTGCTGTTATTTAGTACATGTGAAAATGTTCGTAAAAAGACTGTCCTTAAATCTTTTCATCAGCATGCTCAATTTTTTAGTTTAATTTCAATGTTTTGCCTTGTTGAGAAAGTTGGACTTTTTTGCTAGTCAGAAATTTTTCAGGGTAGTTGTCATCCTCACAACGTCAGGAGTCCTGAGTCAACACGTTGCCGTTGGACACCTGACAAATTTCATTCGATATCTTGCGGGATTATTGCAGCGACGTCTTTCGGGAAAATTACAAACTTGATTGTTTTTCTTATCTCTCAACCAAACACATGAATCCTTTCGGTGATAAACAATGCGTAAAACGTGCATTCTAAGTGATAACAGAGGCCTGTTCAACAGAGCGAACGTCCGCGAGTGCTCGCCAAAATTCCTTATCCCTCCGACAGAAATGTTCGCAGACGTTCGCTCTGTTGAACAGGCCTCTGATCTACTTCAATTTGATTAGTGCTTCTCAATGCGAGAAGCAAGCCCGAAGATATCGAATGAAATTTGTCAGGGGTCCAACGGCAACAGGACCCCCGACGTTGTAAGGATGAGTAGTTGTCTTAATTCTTTTGTCTGCCCCCTTCAGAAAAGATGCTACGTGCCTAAGGACTGTTCTAAAAGTGCTCATGACTGTGGTTTTTAGGTGAAGGGAAATGTGCCACATTTGTCACGTTCATAAAGTGACTTCATCAATTATTTTTTTAAAATTACTGGTGTTATGGAAGTGCAATGTTTTAATTACTTCCCTGTTAAAACTTCAAACATATTTTTTTTGTATTAATAAACTAACTCATATATGCATGCAACAGTCATAATATATACAATGTGACTAGAGGGTATTTTTTAAATTTATGAAATAGGTGTACAATGACATTATCCATGCTAAAAATAATCAGTCACAGTTAGGAATCGGAGGGGGCTGGGTTGGGTTGGGAGGAGGTGGCCCTTTAAAATTTTGCCTACTAGTATATTTATCATACAATAAAAACAAAGCTAATTAACAGCTGTGTCTCCTTAACAATAATGTCTGATACTGTTCAGAGAACAGAAGAGCTTATGCGATAGAAAGGTGTCCGTCGTCCGTCCGTCTTTCAGCCCTTCTGTCTGTCTGTAAACATTTTGTTCAAAATGCTACTCCTCTTAAAGTTGCATAATGAGTCAAAACCATGTGTTTCTTATAAGAAAATTGTATCACAAAACAAAAGATTTCTGTGAAATATGAATATAACGAAGATTTGACAACTCAACTGCAAAAAACTGAAAAACTGAAAAAACTGCAAAATATAAGTGCCGGAAAAACAAATGTTGTATCTATCGCTTTGTTTTTATCGTCAATGTCAACAATGTCAAGGTCACGCGTCCTTTATTTTTAGCGTGAAACTTGTAAACAACATTGGATTGGGGCAAGCAGAAGTAAGGAATAAGTTATGATAATCTTTTTTGAAGATTGTATCAAAATTCTCAGTCATCCGACATTTATATCTATGGAATTGAAACCTTTGTAAATTCTTCAACTTTTCAGCGCATGCGTACAATAAAGAGGAAAAAGTGAAGCAATATTTTTGTGATGGGTTATACAAAGATTTTTTTACTTTTATTTTTCTCCATTGAATTAGATTTTTTAGGTTCTGAAACCTGTAATTTTCTGAAACCTAATATCTTCAAGAACTGAACAAAATTTGCGTGTGTCATGCAAAAATTCTACTGTTGTCAATTTTCCCGTTTGTCCGTCACAGTAGTCACTCTAATATTACTTGGCATGCAAGTAGAATACACGAAGATACATAATTCTCTGCACCGGTTTCTGATTTTCGTGAACGGTGTTACCATGGTTACTAAAAATGGACAATTTTGTGAAAATCTTTCAAAAAACGCTGCTCCTCCTACAGTTTTGGTCTGATTTCAGTATAACTTGGCACACAAGTAGATACACTGAGAAACATAATTCTGGGTTTTAATTTTGATGAACAGTGTTGCCATGGTAACTTAAAGTAGAAGTTTCTGTGAAATGCTACTTCTACAGTTTTAGTCAAATTTCAGTATAGCTCGGCACACTTGTAGACTATATCAACATGTATAATTCTATGCATCAGTTTTTGATTTTGGAGAGCGTTGTTGCCATGGTTACTAAAAATAGAAATTTCTGAGAAATACTTTCAAAACGCTACATGTACTCCTTTTAATTTTAGTCGGATTTCAGTTTTACTTGACACATGGGGAGATTTCAATCTCAGATGAATTATTCTGTGTATTGGTTCTTGATTTCAAATAATGGTTTTGCCATGGTTACTAAAGATAGAAATTTCTGAGATATACTTTCAAACTGCTACTTCTCCTACAGTTTTGGTCTGATTTCAATATTACTTTCCACACAAGTAGACTACACTGTGGTGCATAATTCTGTATATCGGTTTTTGATTTGTCATTGTTACTAAAAATAGAAATTTGTGAAATTCTTTCAGAAGGCTATTCCTCCAACAGTTTTAGACTGATTGCAATAAATCTTACCACAAAAAAGACTTAACTAAGAACCGTTATTCTATTTATTGCTGTTGCATTGTTTCAAGCAGAAGTGCTACTTTTCTCTTCCTTTGTTTTAAGTACAAACCAGTAGAGCTACAATCTCATCAGAGACTTCTTGTTTTTAAAATTTATTTTTTAAATGTTTTATTTTTGTTCGGCTATTCAAGGAATTTCTATCCCCTCCTCCCACCAAATAAAATTACGGGCCCGAGTTATACTAATACCTCGCTTACAGGTACAGGGTATTTCGTTTCGCTTTACAATCAAAATTAATGTTTGTAACAACCTCAAAATATGTACAAAACATCATTTGCCGTCTCAGTCGTTGCTAGCTTCTTTTGATTTACAAGTAGGTAAGTTTTCACTGTTGACAAACGTTGGCAAATACAATGCAAACGTTTATAATACTTCAAAGTTTTCCATTTTTCAAGTTATCAACATATACATGTAATACACGTAAATGTTATTTTCTCAGATACATTTACTGCGTTTGATAGTAATGTGAAAATGATAATTATAAGTCTCTTTGTCAGGGATGAGATATCAAAGGAAGATAACACACAGTCAAACACTCATCAGCAATATAACTGGTGACTTCTCGAGCTCATAACAGCAATGACGGGAGGATAAAATTACATCCTTGTTAGTGATATAAAGGAAACTCTATGCATTACGAGAACGTGCCTAATTGTAAACAATCTCTGTTTACATCTGTGTTTGCTGCTATAATTACGTCAGATCTAACTCTTTTTAATATAACCTCTCCTGTGACACTGCGTCAGTCACCCATATAAATAAGGACAAGCATCAGCACAATACCATAACAAAGACACGATGGCAGAGAGAACATCGATACTCTTTTGGCTGGTGGTGTACCTCATATCTTCATTTATTTTGGTAATAGTGGAATTATTCCATAAACTACACGCCGCAAGTAAGTGTCTGACATAAGCTTCTAATTTTTTTTTTCTATTATTAAAATTTCAAAATTGAAATTTGTCTAGAAACTTTTTTTTTATTTCGACGAAAATTAAGTGAAAAAAAAATGTTTTTGTATTTGTTTTGAATATCAATAAAATTATTTTGATGAATTTACTTATAAAAAATACACGTAATCTCCAAAGTTCTTCGTCTATAAAATCTTTGGAAAAATCATTACTAAAAAATGCTTTACAAGAAAAACTTTATCAATTGACAACGACTGCGAAACCTTATATATTTGTCTTATCTATACCTCGATGCATATTTTTGTTTTTCAGTCTTTCGCCAGCGTGAAGAAGAGAAGGAGCTTGATACTGTATCAGAGTACATGGAACTATATGCCTCCTGAGAATGACCTCTGTATGTCCTTGACATGTCCTTCAGATTTCGGGTCTAACAGTGTTGGTCCCTTAATGGCAATGTCTATTGCTGAACTCATTCATGAGGGCTGTAAATCTACTATACTTCAAGAACATTTTGCGGTCAATCTGTGAGATAACATCAGCGAAGAAAAAGTGTTTGCTTGTTAAAAAAACATACATGTAAATGTATCTTAGGGTTGTGAACGTTAACATTGATGAATAAAATGCTGTTTAAACTCTCGATTTTTACCTTTTACTACATGAAATGACCCTTTCCCAACACCTTGTTTTACATATTTTATGTATAGCAGTGCATTGCATTGTTCAGTTGACAATTTCCGAAACAAGGAGACAAAAAGGACCTTTTACCTTCCTATTTCTTTGAGCATAATTCGATAAAGAAAAATAATAGTTAAATACTTTTTATGTTTTTTCTTCTTACCCAAAATATGGTTGTTGAAAATGCAAGATTAAAAACAATGTTTGCCTAAAACATTCTGGAAAACTGGTCTTACAAAAGGTGACTCATCATGGAGGACGGCTCGTACATGTAAGTTTTATCTACAGTGAAAAACTGTCTAATCCGACACCTGTGAAATCCGTTTCACTGTGAATCCCGACCTTTAATTAAAATTCCCATTGTACTGTTTTCAATGTTCTTTACTCTGTTATCGGACACCTTGTCTATTCCGATAAAAAATTTGTCTCTCATTGCATGTCAGATTAGACATTTTTCACTTTAATAGTGCAACGACTTGCGGATTTTTAAGGAAAAAAATACTAGTATAATAAATATTCTTGGGATCTGTACTGCCATGTATGCTGGCATATTTCTGCCACCACTTGTCAGATGCTTATGCCGACTTGTCAGATGTTTATGTTGTCTTGTCAGATATTTATGTCAACTTGTCAGATAGTTATGTCGACTTGTCAGATAAAAAACATCACGACCAGGAACTCGATATCTTGTTATTACAGTATGTTAAATCCCTAAATGACATCTACTTGTCATCATAATATCTGACAAGTCGACATAATTTTCAGTCCAGTAAATATGTTTTCCTGAAAAGTCGACATAATTATCTGACAAGTCCACCAAATTTTCTGACAAGTCGGCTTGTCAGATGTTATGTCGACTTGGCAGATAATGATGTTGACTAGTAGAACATTATGTCGACCAGTCAGAAAATTATGTTGACTTGTCAGGTCAGATTAGAATCAACATTGCACGATAAAAATACAGGGCTCAGGTAATAATATGAATAAATGGATAGTTCCAGTAAAATTGTTATACTAAATATTTTTAAAAGTTACATGTGTGTACGCTATTGGAACTACATCATCAAAGATTTACACTAAAAGCAAGGACATCATTTAGTTGTCAAATCTGATCTGAAAGCGGGAGGATTACATTGTACATTCCCAGATGTACTCGTACATAATACATGTAAATATGCATCAGTTGTTTACGGAAATCGGATATCTTGGCGATACAGTTGTGCAAATAAATAAACTGACAGCACACGTATGATGCATCTAAAAACATAATCGTCTTACTTGTTTACGAGATTATAGATATGTGTCAGTAGTACTGAAAAGATAAACGCTACGATGAATATTAAAATATGGCAAGAAATGAGTTGTCAAAATGTTTTGTAATTTAAGTAAGTGCAAGTAAGAAGATATTATGATAGTGCGTGGGTGTTTTCGATATAAGATATCATGTTGACACTTATCACACTCTCTTGAAGATTGCCAAAAATAAATTGTTACACCCTAACAACACATAAATTACAAAAGTATAAATAAAAGTATCAGATTGCATGGATGGACTGAACTTAAATGAAGTAAGATGTTATAAATATCTACAGGAAAACAGTTCAGAGTTGCATAACAGCTCAGATTGCCTGGCTACAGATCTTTATCTGCCTTCATTTTATTTTACCAATATCTATAAAATGTAAAAAGGTAATTTTCCCCCGAAATAAATCATTCTTTAAGCAAAAATTACAATAAAAGTAGTTTAACTTTTATCATTAAAGCGTATCGTTAATTAGTCAAAACTGAAATGACTTTTTATTATAAGGAACTTGACTCATTTTATTGTATGAGATACATCTACATGTATAACTAAATGTATTTATTCTTGCGGCAACTTTCTGTTTAAAAAATAAAATCGCCAATGCATCTATAAACAACACTTGCAATTATCCATATTTAATATTCTCAAATTTTGCAATGAATTAAGAATTGAGAAAACTTGACATTAAGTCCCCCTTTACTCAGAAAAGGGATATTTTCTTGAACGTCAGCTATCATTTATGAATGTTAAAGACCCTTTTAAAACTACTATTGGTATGTATTAACTTTTTGTAAGCTTGCTGTTGTAGAGATTCACTGTAGGATGATATATTTGAGACGGTTATAACCTAAAGTCATGTATTTAATTCAGAAACAGAGCAAGACAAACTCAGTAAAATTGTACATGTATATACATGTACATTGTATACTTATTGTTGGATTTTAACTTGGGGAAAAATACAATTGGCGTGAATTGCCAATCATAAACTTTTTTGTGTAATCATGTGACATTATTTATTTTTGATATCCAAATGTTTCCGTTTAGGTGACTTATCTTGGCCTTACTGCTGACCAGTAAGTGACTCCTTAATATGCATGTTTTAATCTCTGCACCGTGTACTGTATAACACTATATTTTCGCGACACTTTAATTTGGCGATATTTTCTGGTATTTATAAGCAAAACAACACTGAAACAAAATCTGAAGTTAAATCTAAAGTACATTTTTGTTTTCTTGCAGCACTTCCTGTCCGAACCGGAAGTGAATTTGTGATTCGGTCAATTTTCGACTTGTTTTTTAAGTATTTTTTAAAGATATTGTTATGCATAATGTAATAGTCTTATGCGTGTTGTGAGAGTGTGTTTAATTCATTATATTTTCTAGGTTTTTTGTTCTATGAAGCACTCCATAAATTAAAATGGTGCCAATTGCAGTGTTGGATTTTTTCTTGGAGAGAACTTGTATAGGCCAAGCCTGATGTCCAATCCAATTATGTAAACAGGCTTTAGATAATAAAATACTGATTAAATCAAATTAGTTCTGGATTTATTCCGTGACACATTATATACGACAAACTGAGTTAAAAAGCATTTTATAGAAAATATGACAGTTTATTTAAATCTTAAAACATTTAAGGGCAAAACACACATCCTAAAACATCGATTCCAACATCTGCACAACAATAATATTCTCAGCGATGACTTTTCTTTAATGATATGACCTTTCGCCTTCTTAAATTATGTTTACTTGCTCATCAAATTGAAGTTATGATGACAACTGGATGTTCTGAGAAATATCAAATATTATAATTACTGAAAGCTCGCTAACCCATAATACTCAACACTTTCATTGTCAGTAATGGCATGCTTAATTATGACTGTTTTTTAGAATTCTTTTTTAAATATATATTCGTTTTAACTTTCACTTTCAATTATTTTATATTAATTTAAGCTTCCTTCATTTTCAATAATTATAATGCACTCGGAGCGCCTCGGGTGGCTCGTACAGTTTGTATGGAGCGTAGCGGAATCAGCCGAGGATTGCCGATTGATTACAATGTGCATGCTCATGTTAAATAACATGGCTATATGCACGCACACAAAGTTCAACTTCAATACATCCGTTTAATATTCTGTATTATTAACTTGCACCTGAAATTTCAGTTGTAATTATGAAAGATATCTGAGCAGTAATTCACCTTTAAGCTTGAATATGAGTTGGATTTGGCCTATTATAATGCAGCAGAAATATGTGCCTTTTGGTGATTCTGTTCTTTTTCAATCTTACCCCGAGCTTTTGTACACAAAAAAGTTGTATCCCCTATAAGCTGTCTTAGGGGATAAAATACTTGCAAAAAGCAGGGTAAATGAATATACCACAACAGGTATATTATAATTTCAAAAGAATGAATACTTGTACTTACACGTGATAATGTTTATAACTATTGTTATTTAATCAGACAACTTTAATCTTTATCAAACTCTGATAAATTATCTCCGTACAGTATCACATGTGATGTACGGATGAAGACCTACTATAATGACGGTTTGTTGGTTTTGTTTACAATGTTCTACTTTAGTGTTATAGATAAATTTTTCTTTATAAAAATATCACGTAGCTTGACTAATACATCTTTTTTGTAGGTAAAATTCTCATATTTGCTTCTATTGCCTATACTGACGCTCACATTGGTTTCTTTCTGTGACGCGGATGCATTAACTACAGGTACGGAATAAGTACACACGGCTACCTCAGCACAGAAATTACATTTATCTTACTTTAAATTTAACATCATTGTTTATACAGGAGATCCAAAAAGAATAAAATAGCTTATTTTGAGCACGATGATCCAAATAATTATGAACCTAAGAAAAAAAGAGATAGTAAATTATGCATTGCAAGAGACAGATAAAGGGTAAACAAAATACTTAATTACTAAGTAAATATTACGTAAAGCACTTGAAAGAACTTAATGTCAAAAAAGGAAATCTTGAAATCTGTAGAGGGAGTAAAATCTTCACGATTACTGACGCCAACGCTTTCCTGAACGACATTTCAAATTAAGGAAAAAAAAAAGAACGTTGTGTTCTAGACTTTTTTAATGATTGTCACTGGATTCTGTTTTAAGCCGTTCTTGCTTTTGATTTAGCTGCTTGCCTTTTGTAGCATCACCTCAGCCCGAACTTCCTCAGATTCCCTCCCTTTTCCAGACTCGAATTGAGTTAAATATAGTGGACAAAAATACCACGGTGGATATTGTTGAGTACTTTGATTATGAGGGTAACCGCGTGAGAATTGATACACTTAAGAATGCTGTTCAAGGAAGTATAATCTACAGTTTTGATACCGATGAGATTTTCTACGTCACCAGTAAGTCGACGTCGTCAAATATTGTTCACTCGAGCTCTATCCTTTTTTTTAAATCATGCTTAATATATATATACATCTAAAACACAAAACAAATAAGTGACCAAACAGACAAAAAGAAACAAAATAACAAAAAAAATTAATAATACATATGCAGTGCACTCACACAGAAATAAAGGAGATTGAATATTTTTACCAGTTCTTTATAACAATAACCCCATATTTAATAATTTTATTGGATTCATTTAGTTCTTTTAAAATACAATATGCACATGTTTGGTACAATTGTTGTTTCAGATGGATTCTGTAGTGTTGGAAATATTAGTACATCAATGGCAATATCTCTTTTCGGTGAAATGAGAGAGGATGGAAGGTTGCATGTTTTAGACAGCAATTATGCATTGAAGTTTGGCAGTAAATACAATGAGGTATAGTGTGTTGATACTTCAAGTTTTTCTGTCCATGTTTGGGGTATCATAATGAACATTTTGCTTGAAATGGACAAAATAACCCTGTTTCAATTTCAGACATACCTCGGCCAGGAATCGATACGGGGAATCATAGTAAATCACTGGAGGTCTATTTTCCATTGGTCTGGAGCAAAAGTAAATTATACAATCGATTACTACTTCTCAGGTATGAAAACTGTGTTGAGAATCTAAATACATTTATTACAATAGCTTTGTTTTTCTTTCTTTTGTGTTTATAACAACCTAGTATAAATCTAAACTGATTTTTCGTGAGTATATCGACCTTCAAATACATAAGACTGTCTGCTTGTAGCGGAAAGCATTTGGAATACATCATCCAGCTTTGTCAGTGTGCCTGTCCGTGCTGAGGTTCAGGGTCCCGGAAGAACAAGCCCGATTCATCACGTGTATGACTTCTACAGCTTTAACCCGTCACTTCCGGATGATATCACAACTGTTTTTGAGGTACCTTTAACCCTCATAGTAAAAAAAAAAAATCAGGGAGGGAAATTAATTAGAATAGTGTGATGATTGCTTCTTGAATTTTTACCTTACAGACACCTGTTGGAGTAATTTGTCCAGGAAGAAAAAGTACGCGGGGACTGCCTCAGATACCCTCCCAGTTCTACTATAGAATGGAAGTTATTAATGAAATACTTAATTTGGTGACCACGGTTGATGTAAGTTTCAATCTACAGAGTCTCAATTCCTTACGCCCATAATAAATACTTCTATCATGATAACCAGTTCACTATATTATTCATATCATAAGGCGATCAACAGTATAGCAAGGCAATATCACCTGTTTTTAGATAATTATTAGAATAATTGATGTGATAACACGTTAGTCTGTCCGTATACACCATTTCTTCTTGGATTCTGTTTTGGCGAGAAGGTTTGGTACGACGAAGACTACAAGTTGGTGAGGACCGACTATAAACCATTGTCATCTGGCCCACCAACTTATAACACTAACCCTCTGACGGAGGTGCACGACTTCAATGGAGGTTTGACGTAATTTCAACATTGTAAAAATGAAAACAAAGATCGTATTCCTTTAACATAGCCAACCTGTTGTAAACTTTTCATATTTCTTGATATTTTTATTGTAATTTAATATAAATATTTAAAGTCTTTTTATGTTCCAGTGGAAATCTTATATAAATCGCATGAAATGAAAATATTTCGTGTTTGTCAGGTGTGCGGTACGTCAGGGATAACTTCTATGGGAACTGTACTGTACTGCCTCTGTCAAGTAAAGCCTTTGGGGCAGCTGAAACTATGTCAGCCACAATAACCAACGGGTCGTTTGTGTTACACATGAAAAATCCTCTACAGCTATTTGATTTAGATTCAAATTTTACTTACGTCGGAAAGGTAAGACGGCATTAGGAGTAAGAGAATAAACAGTAGAATCAGGATCTTAAAGCTTTATTCATAACATCCAATGCAAAGAAAACCAAACACAAGAAATTTTTATAAAGATGACTTCAGCCTGTAGAGTACTTTGTTGTTTTAATGATCGTTTATACTATATCTATCTTCCTTTTAGCGTTTGTGTCGTAAAATGACATGCGATGTGTTCTCAGCAAGAAGACCCTACTTTGTACAGGGGTTTGGAACTTCAAATGCTACTATTGAATTCTACTTTCTTACAGTAAATAATTTTCCCATTAAAATTAGATAAATTGCATAACAAGTCAATCTATTTGTAATCTTAAGTGTCAACAACGTTGAACTGGAAACAAATTTGAGTATATCAATTTTTCTAACGTTAAAAATGGTCAAAGAAATGATACGTCTTATTTTATAAGGATGATTACACCAATTACCCAAATGATGGGAGTGCGGCTACCCGTGACGTTCCTGTAAAAATAACGATAGACATAGAAGACGTAAGTTAAAAAAAATGACGAATTTGATATTAATATAAAGTATTTTAGTAATTACCAAGATTTAATAATGAATTCTTAATTAGGAGGACTTTCATCAAGTTATGAACATCATGGACTTTGATGGCAATCACCCAGACCTCTCGAACTTCGACGTTTCCTCTTGCTATTCACAAACCGCCAAAGTACACTTCAAAATAAGATTTCCTGGTATGTATTGTAAATTTTGTATCCTTCATCTTCTTTAAGTTTGTAAATGACGTATATAAAAATATATTTAATTCACATGTCACATATTCTCCAATCCAATGAATGGTTGATTTTTATTTTAAAAAGTTCTTGTTCTAGAACCGACCCCTACAGATTATAATATAATAATATGATACAACAGACTTTCTAAAACATGAAGAACCCAGGAAAATCACAAATATCACTCTAGGCAACAAATACTACACATTTCTTCAAATATATCGATCTAGTACGTACTCTACATGCAAATATAGTAAGGATGGAATATTGAAAAATAAAAAAAATGCATCGAGTTAGGGCACGTACGTGTAACTTTGTAGAAGTTACTTACAATAGATAGGTATGCAATAAACATTCACGGTACATAATGATGATATAGGCGCATTACAACCCGCTTTGGCGAAGTCCTTCATATACGGGGCAAGACAAAAACTGGGTGAAACTATGCAAGTGTCGCCACTGCGTATCCAGGACGTCCGTGTGGAGTATGACACAGCAGACGTTTATCTCCTGGCAACCCTCCTTGACAGAACGTCTGCTGCAGGTTAGATGATATCAATGCTCAATATTTTAAGATACAATTATCCCTTTGTATGCCTATTATTTCAAACATTTCATGTAAATAACCATGGGTAAAAAAAATATAATTCTGGGTGGCGATGTGCAAAACTTATTTATAAGAATAATTTGTACCTTTTCAGCACAGTTTACGTACACGAAAGGTCAAAGGTCGAAATTTACGGATGACTTTATGTTCAAAAACATCATTGATCCAGTGATGTGTGCCAAACTGTGTGTGGAGTTTGATAACTTTACCTGCAACAGTTTTGACTTTTGTCCTGGAGATATACAGGGTTCATGTCGACTCAGCAGACGACACATCTCAGAGGGCTCCATTCATCTTGTTAATGGAAGTGGATGTGATCACTTTTCTAGTACGAGAGAAATTGGAAAATAATTCAAGTCTTAAAGATAAACTTACACAAAACAACTTATGGATTAAATCTAAAAAAAAAAATGGAATGGAAGATAAAATATATACAAGTGGCTAATCATTTCAGTCATTTTTTTTTTCTGTAGGAACTGTAAATGGCCCTGTTGTCGTGGAGAAAACGCTATATGATGCCTATGCTTCCCTGAGAAAGGCGATTTTAGCTCAAAAATACATGGTCCAAGTCATCATAGACTCAGTCCCAGTAAAGATTCATATATTTGCAATCTAAATTTATCGAGAAATATCGCTATTTCTTTATTATCATTTCTTAAATCAAATCAATAATGAAAAATTACAGTACCACACTGGATTATTTTAAACTAGGTGCCCGTAGGTTCTAGCGACCTCTTATTTTTCACCTCAAAATTGAAATAACAGTAATCTACAGTATGCGATTCAGCAACTTAAACCAAGGGTTCAGATATCTACTTCTGTGTTTTATGATGGCTACAGTGCTAGCTCACCTATCTTTTCAAAAGATTAGCTTGTTGAAATATTCAATACCAATGAACCTCAAATTAAAAATACTTTTTTCAGCTGAAGACCTATGTTGGTGTCGATCTCACTATCACATATGGTAAGTAATACCTATATGCTACATGTAAGTAATATATGTATTCTCCTTGGATATAAGAATTCGGGTTAACATAAAGAAAATGTCTACAGTGCGAGGAAGCATATTTATTGTAAATTTGGTTATTGTCTAGGTTGGATCCAACCAACAACAGTCCCTGTTATCAAAACCTTTTTTTCCTACAACCAAGAGATTGTCATACCACAATATGGACAAGTTTTTGTTTCAAAGGTAGCGTAACTGCATTAGTGCAATTCATGAAGATGAAAAGAATGAATTCCGTTCTCTAATTTTGACCATTGAACTTCTGTTTTTTGCAAATTTTGAAGGTTTGGTACAGCCAAGACTATAAACTAGTTAGATACGACTTCCATAATTCAAAACCCACAAACCCTTATTACTCTACTAATCCAATGACTGTTATACACGACTTTAACACAGGTAAGTTTTATTTCATGAATCATTTTGAACTTATTGAGAAAATCTGAAATCGATCAACTCCCCTGCATTATTTTTAGTGTTCTTTTATGAACTTAGGAATTCAGTATGCATTGGACAGGTTTTACGAGAATTGTACGATGTCTGCCATACAACCAGGGGCATTCGATAGTACGTTGGATTTTGCCGAATTAATCACCGATGGTTCGTATGTGGTGAAACTTAAGAGTCCAATGGACATTTTTCATCTGACGCCGCAAATGCGTTTCATTGGCCAGGTATGAACCTGTCTGGAAAAATAGACAATTTTATGCATATCTAATTTCATTGTTACCTCTATTTTTCCTCATTCTTCCTCTGACTTTTCGTTAAGCCGTTGACATTTTCCTCTATAATATTTGTCTTATGAATAAATTGAGGAATATATATATAACTTCATATTTTCTGTGAAGACCTATAATGACATTTTTCAATATATTACCCAGTAATTGACTAAAATTGAAGCTTTAAATATCTTTTTTTTCCAGAGAACCGTCAGAGATTTCTTGACTAACGTGTATGAAGCTATCCTTCAGAATTTTACAATGCCTGGTCTTGTTGGGAAGTACACGGCTATTGTCGAATACTACTTTATTGTGGTAGGTTTTCAGACTATCTTAGACTTCTTAATATAGTTCATGTAAATAAAGAGATGAATTCATTTTTCTTAAATTTATATTTAACAGAATGGATGGGCTGAAAGTGCCAGTAGTGATGCAGGTGTAACTGAGCAATACTTGGTTAAAACTGACCTGATTATTGTAGAGGTATGTAGCACACAATATTAATTATCATGGGGTATTCGCTGTACCAAAGTAATATCTCAACCTTTTAGTTTATTGATTACCTTATGATTTTGAATTACAGAAAGCATTGGTAATCACAACAAATTATTTTGATTTTGAGTACTTCGAACCCGATTTATCGCTGTTCGACATCAAGAAATGCTTTTCGTCGCAAGATCAACACCATTTTCAAATCACATTTCCAGGTAGGAAGAGAAAATAAAGTACTACGTACCAAATTTAAAACTTCCAAAAAATGATGTTGCTTTTTTTTTTTTTACACAAAATAATAAAATTTGAATAATGTTTGAATATTTTTTTTTCTTAAAGGGCAGTACCATCCTTATTTGGACATCTATGAGAAAGTATTTCAATTAGAAGCTCTAGAAATGATGTCTCGAACATCAGGTGCTTCAATATTACGCTTCCAAGAAATTTCTCTCAACTATGACCCTTACCATATCTACGTCTCCGCGACAATCCTAGGAAGGCCACCTTTTTTAAGTGAGTATTACGATTACTGAAAATTATGACTATTGAAAATGTGAATGAGTATCTATATCAATTTGGATTTTTTCCTTTATCAGCGGAATTTACAAAATTACCAATAACCACAAAAACTCTTGGAACCAATGCTGTGTTTGCAAATCTGAAATCTGCCGATGAATGTGCCAATGCGTGTTTGTCAATCAATCGGTTTCAGTGCAATAGTTTTGATTTCTGTCCAGACATTGGCAAGTGCTACCTAAGTAATCACCATGTCTCAACTGGGAATCAACCGTCAGCCAAAACAACATGTCAGCATTACTCCAGTGAGTGATTCTTTACCATGAATCTTCTAAGACCTCATTTTGATGAACTTTTTCTATATCAATATCAGTGTCATAACTTCTAACTTCTCGTTACATTCAGATGTTCCATTTATACTGATAATACTTTTTTATATTGACAAGAAACTGTAAACGCCTCTGTTGCCCCTGCGCCTACATTGCTAGTGGCTTATAGCAATCTGAAAAACGCAGTTTACGTGGGTCAATTAAGCGTTACACTTAAAACCAGCAATTACACAGTAAGTCACTGAATAACCATATCATTGGACATACATGCATTACTTTATTTTTAAAAAGAGATGGAAAGTTTTCTTGTGTATCTTCAGAAACGTATAAATAACTTTGAACTTGACTACTTTTTTCAGAAAATATACACTGCATCTACCATTAAAGACACTATACCAAGCTCAAGTGACGTTATTCAGGGAGGTAGGAATTAACTTATCTGTCTTTAAATGTAAACATTTTTGCAGCAATAAAATCCCCTCTACAAACTCAATACTCACTTTTACTTTGGTAGGACAGACAATGAAGCATTTCACGGTGTACAAACAGAACTCAATAATGGTGAGGAGTGAATACACAGTTCGAGGTGTTGCGGTTGACGACTGTGCCACGGAGTGTCTAATGGAGGAACTGTTTGATTGTCAGTCATTTATGTACTGTTCGGGACAGAGTTTGTGCCTCCTCAGCTCAGTACACCCAGATCTTAACCAGTCCCTCGTTCAGTCTCACAAGTTCTGTGACCTCTATACAAGTAGGGACATACAGAGGATATGTAAAACAACATTTAATAATAAATCTTTATTTTGTATTTTCATATATGTCAGAAGGACCTTGGTTTACTGCCACGGTTAGTTTACATTTCTGGCAATTAACAAATGATACTCTCTCTTACAATGTGTCTTACTTTCTTGGAAGGACAATATTTGGATCACTATAATGCAAAACCTGGGACAACTTTTCCAACAAATGCTGATGATGTCATAATGGCGGTTCCTACTCCAAACCTTTGTGCCAAACAGTGCACTGTTACAGACAGCTGCAAATCATTTGATTACTGCGCTAATTCAAAAACATGTCGATTAAAAAATACACATGAACTGGACGCTCCTACGGCTGTGTTTCAGAAAACTCCAAGTTGTAATCACTATTCACGTGAGTAGTTCGATTTCTTTGTGAATATATACCACAATATCTATAGAACATTTTGACATTTTTACAATTGTTACATCATCTTAAATAACAGGGATATATCTCTAATTGCAAAAAAGGGTACATTTTTCGTATCTCAACACGTTTGCTTCGTGATCGAGAGACCCAGGTTCGATTCTCTTTTGCCGCGCCGCGCCAAACCTAATATATAAACAAAGGTAGTGACTGTTTCTTCGCCAAGCACCCGGCATTAGAAGCAAAAATCACGGGTCTTTCGGATGCGACCAATGTCCCGTGTCACGGAAGGCGTTGGCATGATAATGATCCCTCAGTGCTTAATGGCACTGAATGCCGAGTATAGGTCTAAATTTGTAGTCCTTCATCGGTATATGGTAACGTCTCTATACGAGTGAAAAAATTCTCGAATGGGGTGGCTGACAACATGCAATCAATCAATCGTTACTTAACAGAAATATATCCTAGAAACCTAATTTTGCAAATATTGAAATTAGTACAAAGTGATTATGTATCTGAAGGATTGAGATTATTTTATTTTACAATTAAAATAAATATATTGGTGATTTTTTTTTATAAATAAGGTAAATACATCGATGACTTTAAATTTGTGGAGGGAAAGCAGATGAACTTTGGGAAAGTTTTGGAATTCGATGGAGTATCTGTTGACCAATGTGCAAAACTTTGTATAGAAGAGGAGAGTGTTAACTGCCGTACTTTTGCGTATTGTGGTAATTTTACTAAATGTGAACTAATGACTTCAACGCCAAAGCAGATTGGACCCGGATACGTCACTTCTAGTGGATTCTGTAATCTGTACATTAGTGAGTTGATGTTTTTAATTTTTTTTGCAATTATTATACTTCACGTAACTGCATACAACACCACTTTCTATTTCATTTTATAGTACTCTCACATGAGGTAATCGAGACAGTTATATAAATTTGTCAGAAGGAGAGTCGTATTCTCTCATAAGCAGAGGTTTATTTTTTTTTTTATCGATGACTGAATCAATTAACTTTGTTTCCTTTATAGGAGTATACAATCCTTCAACAACTGCACCCAGCAATACTTCTTCATCATCAACTGTTGTCAGTAAAATCTCTCCACAAAAGTCGGATTCAAATTTAGGTAAATCATAAAATATTTCTAGACGTAAGACACAAGATCAAGACTACAGAGATGGAAAGTATAAAATTCCTTTCTGGTCTATAACTTTGTAATGTAGCAATGTTAGAAGTTCATTGACACAAAGTTAGGTAGTCAGAAGATGTGACATGAACCTAATTAAAGATCAGCTGGGAAATCAATGCAAAAGGAGTTGAAGGCCAAAATTTGTGTTGAAAAGAACCTGTAAGAAAAGTAGCTTATGTTCAAAGGATTTGTCTTTTCTTGTCTGAAGGTTAAAAAAAAACCCACAAGGTCAAAATAAGTCAATTTGAGCAGATAACAGGTGCGCTAAGTTCTGGTGTATTTCACAAAGACCTCTTGTTCTGACTGAAACAATTTTTCTGATATTCCAAGGCAGTCATTAAGCCGACTTCATTTATTTACAGCTCTACTCCTGGGAACAGCTTTTGGTGTATTCATATTTGGCCTCGTTTTAGGAGGTGGGATGGTTTACTTCTTCCGCAAGTACAAAAGGAAAGATGATGAGATTACAATGGACATCATAGGGAACGAATCTTATTAAATCTTTAAATCTCTTTTTTTTTCTTCAAAAATATTGAAAAACTTTAGTTATACACGCAGATATGCCAGTATCTATTTCATGTTTGAAATATTGGATCCCTTGAAAGCTTCTCAGATGAAACAATGTCAAATTTTGTGGCACAAGCTTCTATTAAATTGTACTGTTTGTGGAATATATGCTGTACAGTAATTCCCCTTTACTCTTCAAGAGCGAAGATATAAGCAATAGAAACATACAATCACATTTTGACTTGTCATCAACTTATCATCATGTATACCTTCTAAAACATATTAAGTTTTCAATTTAATATTTCATTTAAAATTTTAATTTTAATTTAGTCTCGACATAATGTTTATTGGTCATGAATCAACGAATGACTAGTCATTTCTACAAATACTTTATAAATCATGTATATACAAGCCTACGAAAATGTTTTACGATTGCTATTTTTTTTCTGCATTTAAAACTCCTGAACTTCCTGTGTATACTGTTTGTGTATCAGGATTAGCGCTCCGTACGACCATCATTTCCTTTGGGTAACGTGCATATTAAACTAGGAACCTCCTCTCACCCGAAAAAACCGAACGTTTAAAAATCTCGGCTACATGTGAACATTGCACATTAAAGTGGTTGACGATACATGAAGTTTTATTAAGTTAATATTTGAGTTTTATTAAGTATAAAGTCTCATATTGTAAATTTTGAATACAAAATTTTCAACAATTTTGCATTTACTGCCACTTAATTCAGAATTTACATGACAAAAGGATTGAAGCATATGAACCCACACAAAAAGCACAATTTTGTACTTCAGGAATGGTTTTCATATCATTGCACATTGTCTTTGAACTTATATGCACATGCCCATTGCATGTAGATAGTTTATCTAAATTTCTTAGAAAAAATCGTCTTAACGATCGTACGAATAGAACTCAAGTTTCAGGGCATATCGATATCTTTTTAACCTTTGAAGATTTGTCTGGAAAGTCTGATAAACCAAGTTAGTATTCTTTAGGCCTTCAAACAATTTATAAAGTTAATTGTTATACATGAATTAAAAATTATATTTCAGTAGTTGTTTTCGTTATTCATTTTACATAATTATGCTATCATGATACGTTTCACTCTCAGAGTCCATTCTCTTCTCGTGAAAACAACTTTCAAATTCAGTGGATGGAACAACCATATTTTAGTGACAAATAATTCAAAGAGTACAAATCTTTATTTTTGTTTGCTATCTCAAAGTTTTTCCCTACGAATTTAGTTTGAGACCTCTTTGTTTTCCTTGACCATGTTATCCATTTTTAACATGGATTCGTATATTCCATCTCCATTTGCTGCGCATGTTGCTTGGATGAACCATTCTCTGGATGTAATCTTATGCAAACTCATCAAATTGGAAATTTCTGTTGTTTTCATTGCACCTAATAGATAAAATGTAAAAAAAAAAAAAAATCAAAGAAAACAAAACTTAAGTGCTTTTACAAATAGTAAAAAGAAATTGAGTGTATCTTGTTCTTTATTGAATTTCGTCAGTATACGTACCAGGTACATCTTGTTTGTTAGCCATTACGATAACAGGTACCCCTCTCATCTCATCAATATCAAGAATGTCAAACAGTTCCTTCTGAGATTCAGCGATTCTCTCTCTATCACTACTGTCTACGACATATATCAATCCTGACCAAAGAAAAAAGAGTAAAAAAGGCAAGGATTTTGACCAAAAAAAAAACACCTCCAAGTATTCCATTGAAAGAAAGTGTGTATTTAGACAAAGAATAGAAAAGTCAAACAGGTTTCCCAGTATGGAAGACCTAGACGATAACAAATAATGTGGTGATGAAAAATTGAGTGATTGTGGAATAGGAAATTGTTTTACATGTAGTTTATTGCGCTTCAATTTGTGGTGAAAAAAGGAGAAGAAGAATGTATTGATTACCTTCAGTATTCTGGCAATAGTGCCTCCACAGTGGTCTAACTTTGACATGCCCTCCAACTTCCACCACATTAAATGTAATTCCTTTTATAGGTTTCAGAGTTTCTTCATTATGTCCAATAGTTGGAATTGTTGTTAAACATATGTTTTTGAATTTGATTTTATACAAAATTGTCGACTTACCTATGCAAAAAAAATTGTAACATGATATAAAGAAGGCCATAAAAGAAGATATAATTTATTCGGACAAAATGGCGCACCTTGCATAATAGTGATGCAACATGTCACTTTTTCATTTAGAAATTGAATAAAGTAATACTAACGTTACTTGTTATATTGTAAGGCAACCTTTTAAGCTTATTATATTCAATATACGACTCGGAATTGATCGGAAATGGCGTGGTGGCGTTTTGTTGACATTATTTCCTGGCTAGTATTATGTCATTATGACGTTGTAAGCTGCACTTCGTTAAACCTAGTGTAAAACAATAATAGGATTTTACTTGCTAGCTAGAATGGTAATTATATTTATGTTTAAATCCATCATAACACAGGAACGCCCATACATGTATAAACTCATCTGCAGGTGGAAATAGTGTCGACTTCTTGCAATGTGATCACCCTAAAATCACAGTCTGGTACATGTAACATTGCTTAATGGTCTATCGCGCTTCCTCCAACCCTTAATTGATTCTTTTCCCCATATGTAAGCACGGGAATCTCATCCAACTACTATCTTAGACTCATATGTGAAAACTTCTTTCATAAATGGTGATTATCCACTGTCAGTCTTCGCTTTTCTCGGGAGCAAGACGATTCAAACAGTTCACTTGTAATCTGTAAACTTCAATCTGATTGAAGTCAGATCCTTGATCCACGAGCATTGATCTCTTGTATAACTGTCTGTTTGAATGAATCAAGGAGTCTGATTTTTAATTCAAATTGAAACATTTATATATATTTTTTGTAATAAACGTAAAAAGGAATAACTAGTTTTCGGATTTGCTGCTTTTTTAACGAACACCTCTAACTTAATATAGTCCCTGTGTTACGTTTATCAAGGTATTATTATTTTACACAGGCTGCTTTCAATTTTTAATTTCAGAGCGAATTTTTCAAATCATTGTCATATTCCCTTTGTTACCCACTATAAATCACTTGTCTTGTAAATTAAATGCTAAAAATAGTTTACCAAATCCCTGTCCTATTTTTACCGTGTCTCAATGTAAACACGCCGCCATTTTGTCCGATATAAAAACGTATTGCATCATACTGTATTTTTGTAGTATATAACATAGGTATTGGTATTGAATTCGTGTCTAACGCATTAAATTTTAAATGCATTTATTAAAATACTCACCAGCTTCATCTAATCCCAGTAAAAGAATTTTAGTCGGGGTCTCTGTTTTACAGAACTCACAAATAGATTTAAATTTCGAGAGAAAACGACCCATTTCTTTGTAAATGGATTTTCACTAGCTAAAACTCGCTATTCTTCACATTATCGTTCTATTAATTATCAGGGCACCCGAGTCCCGTATATTTAATATGCTCAATGAATGACAAGTAATTTTCGATTCATGAAATATCTATTCCATTTAAACGGTATAATTTTATTTCCAGCATGTCACTACGGACGTCGGGGTAGTACTCGGTTATAAATGTAAACACACTCCGCGGATTTCCGATCGATAAATCGATAAAATGGCGAGCGTCATATATATATATATATATATATATATATATATATATATATATATATATATATATATATATATATATATATATATATATATGGAATAAATATATTATTCTAATATTAAATGGATTGTTCAATGACTCAAAGTTAAATAAATTGGCATTTATTTGTTATTACTCAACATTTTCAATTCAAAACTGTTTAAGGAAAAGCTGTATTATTAAAATCTTCAAATATTGCTGATTAATATGAAGACTAGAATATACATACCATATAAAGAGGTTACAGATTCTAGTATTTGTTTAAGATTTTCCTGGTGTACTTTATATTTTCAGGCATTTTACAAACAAATCTTTTTTAAGTATAAATATTATATAAATAATGAATTTTATGTATATTTTATTAATACATGTAATCTATAAAAATGTATGAATAATGTATTTTACTTTGAATTATATTTAAAACATGAATATACCAAAATTAAACATGTATACGTCACATAAAAAAACATAAATGCGTTAAAATACATGATTTTTGTTTATTCAACTCCACATACAGTTATGGCACGAGTAGTCTTCAAGCAATTATCCACACGTGTATCAGTGTTCTTTTTTGTGCCTTCAAAGGGGGGGGGGGGCACAGCTACGCTAAAAGAATGCACTCAACGTGTACAAAAAGATTTCAGGATAGATAGTTGTTGCAATACATATATAATAATACAAAACAAATCTGCAATCTCGGAGATCTTTTTTTTTTCATTCATATCTCAAAATAACGAGGTATCATATATGTAATTCACTGTACAATAATCCTGCATAGATACACATGATTGACATGGTTTAACAACTGTTGGAGAGAATATTCTAAGGCACATCAGTTTTGAATCTCAAAGGCTCGTTCTCTTTGTGCAGTGTGCCGATAATACAAGCCTGAATATCCTGTCAAAGTTCAGTGGGATCCGGCTTTGTTTTCTTTAACCATGTTTGCCATTTCTCTCATAGACTCATAGACCCCCTCTCCTGTTTTGCCACATGCTGCCTGAATGTACCATTTTCTGGATGTCAAACTATGCAAGTTCATCATATCAGCTACCTCTGATGATTTCAAAGCATCTATAAGAAAACAATTTTTTGAAGAACTTGTCAAAAAATGAATGACGAAGGAGTTAAATAATCGAAAAATCAACGATTAATTTTTATATTCATTGTCTCCAGGTTTGAAGCTTTTAACATAAATTGAGTTTACATGTAGGTGTATATTGTTTTTATCCTGATTCAACGGATGTTATGCTGAAATGTTTCGTTTGACAGTTACATCATAATTATATACGTACTAGGTAAGTCTTGTTTGTTGGCCATCACAACTACAGGGACACCTCTCATTTCATCGTTGTTCAGTATGGCAAACAACTCCTCCCTAGCTTCAGCCATTCTCTCTCTGTCGCTACTATCAACAATGTATACCAATCCTGTCAGACATTCAAACAAAAGGTAGAAGTAATGCAGATACCTGACCAAATTATGTGATTGTAAAAAATATTTTCTTCATTCATATTATGATCAGAAAATAATCTGCTAAATTAGTACACTGAACAGATAGAACCTTCAGTATTTTGAAAATAGTATTTCCACAGAGGTCTAATTTTATCCTGTCCACCAATATCCCACACGGTGAAGGAGATTCCTTTCACTGGTTCCACTGTTTCCACATTAAATCCAATCGTTGGTATAGTATTCACAACTTCATTAAGTTTAATTTTTTATAAAATTGTAGTTTTTCCTGCAAAGTACACATAAATGCATATATTAGCTGGGTTTCTATTCACTATTCAATAAAAGGGTCGAAATTTATTATTTATTTCACCATCATTTCATTAAGCGTAACCATATTTATTTAATTGTGTGAAAAATTTTCACCCTCTACTGCATTTTAGAGAATCGCGCAAATTTAAATTAATTCTTTCATATTTTATAATCATAATAATAAGGTTAAATTAAAGTCTCTTATTGTTCTGATTTTGATAATTGCTTCCTTATTTTTGCATTTTATATACATAATATGAATCTACATTCACAACGTAATTTTTTTTTAAAATTTCAATAAAGAGAAAAGCTAATGAGGGAAAAGGGAAACCGAAAAAACCGAAGAAAATTTATGAAACACAAAGATAAACATTAGCTGAAACAGGAGATTTTCACTTTTGATTGCTCTTGTGAAAATTTAAAGGAAAAATCCTCTGAGATTTGTGAAATAAATTCCATATCAAACTTTGTATAAAACTTTAATTCGAATATCTTCCATTTAGTTATTTATTTTTTAAAAGAAATCATAAATTGATGGGGACAAATTAAATAACTTAACTCACCAGCAGCATCTAATCCTAGCATAAGAATTCTAGCCGGTGTCTCCTCACAGAAAGATTCAAAGACTGAATATAACCTCGAGAGAAAAAGACCCATTTCTTAAATATGAGTTTCTAAGTTCGAGCGTAATATGTTTCCTATAATATTTCAACCATTATTAAAAACCTTTGGTCTTTATGTACGCTTTAAGTGACAAGTTATTTTCAACACGTTAAATTTAAATGCTGTTCTACTTCCAACGTGTACATTTCTGACGAAGCACTTCGTTATATACAAATACGAACACGGTGCCTGGATTTTCGATAATACATTGGCAAAAGTCATGAGTAATTGGTTTACGGAATATTTTTCCCGCATTGATTGATTATCGAATTAGTTTTAATGTAATAGTTATTTTTTGTTTTGTTTGTTAATTGTTTAACGTCCCTCTCGAGAATTTTTCACTCATATGGAGACACCACCACTTGCCGGTGGAGAGCTGCAAATTCTGACCTATACTCGGCACCTAGGGCCATTGAGCGGTGAGGGATCTTTTTCGTGCCAGCACCTACTGCAACGCGGGACCTCGGTTTATACGGTCTCATCCGAAGGACCGGTTTCCACGTCCCACAGTGTGATAGTCAAAAATAACATATATTTTCCACAGGTCTTTAGCTGAAAGAAAAGGAAATGGCAAATTTTCATAATCTAATATCAGAATTTGAGGAGAGAGAGCCTTTAAAATCTCCTTTAATATGATATTAAATGTAAAATGCCCATTCCGCTAAATATATCATTGAAAAGTAAGCATGATAAAACAACCCATACTATGTTAAATTAATTATTAAATAGATGCTTTCAAGTTATATAATTATTATAATAATATTGTAATATCAAATATTTTGTTTATCTTATTAAAAAGTCTTTTCAATCACAATTCATTATGTAATACACGTCAGAAATTGATTTGTTTTAACTAGACATGTCATTATATATCTCATCATAGTATATATAGATAGATAGATAGATAGCACTACCAACGACACGAACAATAGAAATTGTCAAATTTTCGAGACGCCCTGTCCCTTCCTCAGGACAAAGAAAAAAGTTAAGAAGTCATAAAAACAAAGAAAATAGAAATAAGTTTTGTTTTTATGACTGCTTAACTTTTTTCTTCGTCCTGAGGAAGGGACAGGGCGTCCCGAAAATTTGACAATTTCTATTGTTCGTGTCGTTGGTCATTTTTAGTGCTTTATATAAATTTCCATCCTTGACCTTGTATCTATTTAGTAGATCCGACACTTAGGATATACAGTGTTGTTGGTATTTGCAGTGATTTATATATATATATATATATATATATATATATATATATATATATATATATATATATATATATATATATATATATATATATATATATTTTGTTTGTCTTCATATTGTTCAGAAAAGAGGTTTTATTTAATATGAATGAAATAGAATAGAGTCTTTATAACTTTTGGATGTTTTGGGTTTTTTTACGTTCAAGTAAAAGTTCATTGTCACGTCATTTTCTACGTCAAGTCCTTCCTAAAAGCTAATATGAATCAAGCTTAAAATCTGAGTTTTAACAACTGTCTTCAAATGAGTACGTCTATTCATTTTGAGAAATGTTTGCCTTCTATAAACAATACACGTTTATTTTTGTTTTCTTGCTGTCAAATTAAGTTTCTGTGGGAAATACAATTCAACGGAGAAACTGCAAATCCGTGAGTCCGGATCAGAGACTGCTTATACCTTTACAAGAAATTATTTTGTAAAATTTATGTAAGTGTGTTGCTTTAAAGCATGGGTTCTGGATAAAAGACATAACCTTGAAATTTGCATATCTCGATGAGATTCCTTCATAAAATTTTCTTGTTACAAAATATTGATCACACATTGTGCCTCAAATGATCTAGAAAATCTCCT
The DNA here is from genome assembly GCF_033153115.1 of Saccostrea echinata. Lineage (NCBI taxonomy): Eukaryota > Metazoa > Mollusca > Bivalvia > Ostreida > Ostreidae > Saccostrea > Saccostrea echinata. The sequence goes on along the minus strand of NW_026889771.1, from coordinate 806,867 downwards.
AGAATCTCCTTTGAACTTTATCTTCAGTTAGAAATTGTCATCATTACAGAATAATATTCAGGAAGCAGAGAATAGTTCTCGAGAATAATAAACAAACATGCTTTACAAACAAATTTCATCTTACATTATGGTAGAATTCCAAGAAAATAATGGATTTTAAATATCTGTGGAAGAATTTACTGATACATGTATAGGTGTACAAGGAAGGGAATTTATTTACAATTAAAATTTTGATGTTTAAGCATCTCGAATCCATTCTTTTATACATATAAGGCACGTTTCACTTGAAATGGTATTTGAATTTTAAAAACAGCATATCCATAAATATTACATACATGTATATGCCCTACTTTTAAGAGGGGGGATATTAAAATTAAGACAAAATCTATTTGCTTGCAGTCTTAGTTATATATACAAGATATATGTTCTGTTGCACCCTGTTATTGTTTAAATTTAAAACTTTCAAACATACTTTTGCTCTATTACAAGAAATGTATATTCACTGTGATCAAGGTACAAATATACATGTGAATATTCATTTCTGCACCACAACTTTCGGAAGAAAAAAAACTTCCCTTACATTTGTAGGGAAAAAGTAAACAAAAGTCAGGTTGACAAACATAAATATTTATTGATATGTAGAGTAATATTGTGCACATAAAACAACAAACAAGATTCAAATCACACTAGCATCCAATGATTAAATGTATTTTGCAGCATAAATTAATGATTCAAAATGCAGCATGAATTTGAAATGCTACGAACATTGTTTATTGATAAGACATCATCGCCAAACCATGATGCACTCTACTGGCGACGTGTACAGCATCATACTAGGTCCTGATTACACTCTCAGTCATGGTTTCAGCTCGTAGCATACGCACGGGTAGCTTTCATAGGAAGACACTGTGGTGGCTCTCATAGAGATATTATTTAGGATTTATTTCAGTGATTTTTTGTAGTCTTTGACCATAGTTGATAATTCTTGCATGGCCTCATAAATTCCCTCGCCTGTTGTTGCACATGCGGATTGAATGAACCATTTTCGTGACGTCAGTTTGTGTAAGCACAACATTTCTGCTACCTCAGAGGTACTACGAGCATCTATAATGGAATGACATTACTTATATTATAATTTGTATTTAAAAAATTATTAAAATGTAGTTATTTATACATGAAGCAGATTGAATAACGATATGTTTCAGAGATCAAATGAAAATAAAATCCAAAATTTTAAAAAGGATAAAAAATAATTAGAATCTTATTGTATCTGCCTATCTACAAGATTTTTTTATAACAATATTCTGAATATTCTAATTATATTCTATTATAACAGTATAAATATATTATTCTAATTAGGTGCATTGATTCATACATACTTGGAAGATCTTGCTTGTTAGCAATTATCACCACTGGAACTCCCCTCATTTCGTCATATTGTAGAATTCCAAACAATTCTTCACGTGACTCGACAATTCTTTCTCTGTCGTTGCTGTCCACCACATACACTAAGCCTGAAATTACCAACAGAGGATATAGATTACACACGTATATTTTTCAAACAAATATCTCTTGACATTTAAATTTTCATTGTTGATCATGATTTCAACAGTTCTTTATTCATTTTAAACTTTGAACACTTACTGGCGAATTAATAAACATTAGATTACAATGTTTTTTTAACAGAATGTTTAGATTAATGACAAGGCGAATGTTTAAATTGCTTTGATAATAACGGGTATATATAAGTAAACCGTAGACCTACCCTCTGTGTTTTGGTAGTAGTGTTTCCATAGTGGTCTGATCCTATCCTGACCCCCGACGTCCCACACCGTAAAGGACACACCCTTTACGGGGGACACGGTCTCCACGTTAAATCCGATGGTGGGAATGGTACAAACGTTCTCATTTAATTTAATTTTGTACAAAATCGTTGTTTTTCCTGCGATTAAAAATAATTTCCAACAATGAAATCAAGGTTGAAAAAGATATTGAAAATCATATTTATGAATTAATAAAATAATAATATTAAATAATGATACTAATTGAATTTTAAAAAAGTAATGTTTATTACTTCAATTGCTTCATAAAAGAGAAATAAATAGATCAATTTGATAAAAAAAAAAAAAATATGTAGTTAATTTTACAAGCAATTTGTTCATCTACATTATCTCTACAAATGTAATAATATGAAACATTTTTATCGCAACAGTTAAACAGATCATACCTGCAGCATCTAAACCAAGCATTACAATTCTAGCTGGTGATCCAGAAGAAAAAGACTCGAACAGAGTCGTTAATTTTGATAAAAATAAACCCATTCTTTATCTTTCTTAAATTTCCTCGATCGAGTTGAGAGACAGGTCTCAGATTGTTTTATTCTAAATTCATTCATCACTGCAGCAGTATATATACTAGATCAATGACATGTTAAAATTTACACGATCCATTTAAATGCTGGCTTGTCCAGCGTGGAAGGTATGACGAAACACCTTGTTGTTAATGTAAACACAGAAACCGAGGCATTCCGAATTGAATGATCCGAGTACTATATTTATATGTAACGTATATATCAGGAAAGAAAACGTCAAGTAGACCTATTGTTATCATATATCATAATAGAATTAACTAATAAGAAATGTTAGCAAGGTTTATTATCATAATTATATAATGTTGGGTTGACTCATTAAAGATCAATACTTATGTAAACTGCAGCGAAGGACTGATATGAATATACATGTCAACACTTTGTACGGATTTCCTATCATTATTTAGAATGTTGTGCGTCAGAGGTATTATTCAACGTCTAGATTATTTATAATCATATATTCAGAATGGATATTTGCATTGAATTATTTTGTTTCATCATGTTTTAATTTGAAAAGGATTTATACAAAAAAAATTAGAGTGCACTAAGTGTAATTTTTATCTTATATAGCAAAGGGATAATGATATATCAATAAAATTAATACATGCAAATAAAATGTCACAATTCTATTTTAAATAGGAAGTTTAATTGAAAACGAAAATACTGCCGGTTTATTATTAATATTGACATGTACGTATAAAATGTAGCATTTTGTATTTTTATATTTTATAGACTTTAATAATAGCATCTATTTGTGTATACAAAATAGATGCCTTTATTTTACGAGAAAAGTATATTTGCAGGGACCTATATACTAGTATATAGGTCCCTTGTACGTTGGCTTTTAAGAGTCGGGCTTGGATGACACAGCAAGTGTTGTCTATATAAAGGGTCGGGTTTGTTCTTCACACACCTTTCTGCTGAACCTTTCAAAGGTAAAGACGCATATCAAATGCTTGCAAAGAATACATCTAATTTTTGCTTTGTAATTTTAAAAAATAGTATATTTTTCCATTTATGAATTGTTTTTCAACCATTTTAAAGCTTTTATTACTGTTGATGTTTATTAAATAAGGCGGATGATGTTGGATTCAAATTTTTACGAAGCAGACGACGCACACGCGGTTATGCCAAAAAATAATTAATTTACCTTTGTATTGTTATTAAATGATCAAATATTGGTTATCAACATTAATTATTGTCTTTTTGATTCATACTGCGTCGAAATCGGAAAATGCAAACCCAGAATAGGGGAACAACAATATGGAAACTCGGTCGGACCTTTTTGTGGACACAGTGAGGATGGGCCCCAATATAAGTCAAAGAAAAGAATCGCAAATAGTCTGTGAACCAGTTGGAAAACCAGACATTGAATATATGTATCATCACAATCCAATACATCAGGTACATCCACCACCTTTGAAATACATAAATCAGTTGAATGTGTACATGTATCATGATTAATCTTTGCCATTGTAGAATGAGACCAAAATATAAGCAATAGATTGCTTATACAGTGTATAGATATTGCTTCTAAACAAATCATTGCTTAAAGTGTTACCTTTCAAGCTTATGGTGTAGAATTTATTTCTGTTTTTTTCTAAAGAAAAGGGGGGGGGGGGGGGCTTACCAAAAAAAAAAAAAACTATTAAGTTTCAAACAAAAGTACCAGAAAGTCAAGTTGAAAACAAAATATATTTAGATATAACTAACCAGTTAATCCTACAAAATTATGTCACAATAAAATAATCTTTCAAAAATACATTCAAATCATATTATAATTTTACCATAGAATTCTCTCTAAATAAGGACAAAAGACTTGCAGTTGCCTGGAATTGTTCAAAACTAAGGTCAAAATAATTCAATAGATTTTGCGTAGATGCCATTGTTAGGTGCACATTGTACAGCAGCCTTAACTTTGCCATATGTCCGGTTATATTAGTAGAATGTTCTGGACCTATTATATATTTATATTAGCTGGTGTCTATTTGTGAGAGGATTAAATTTAGTTTTTGTATAAATTCAGGTACTAAGTAATATAACCGATACAATGTTCTGTGTCATTGTAAAAGTAGAACTTGGTGAATATTTCAAATCCAACTATTAGGCACTACTTACAACAGGGCTCAGACTAAACAATCTTTAGTATATGATGTGTTTAAATAAAAGGGAGAATGAAACCACCTATCTTGCCCAGAGAAGAGTATTGTTATATTTATTTAAATGCTCCAGGGCTTTCCTGGATTTCAGTGCATTGTATTCATGAAATTTTAGACTAATGTTGTGAAAATTTAGGATGCTCTGATATATAGGTAAGTCATAAGATCAGTTGCATATCAGTAGTTATTACAGATTTACACAGCTTCCAACTCAATATATATGACTTGAAACAGGGGGATCTTAATTGTGTGGGGTCTGGGAGCAGTAAACCTCTAGAAAGGGCCTTTCTCAAATCTCGTATCTTTAGGTACTCTCGTTGAGGATTCGTTTTGCTAGCTATTAAATTGGAAAAAATGATCTTGTAATACAAAAAGTGGGGGGGGGGGGATTTATCATTGTTTAACCACATAATTTATCAATCTCATTGAATAAGTTTGAATGAAAAGGAAAATGCAAAATATTTTTAGATAAACATCCATTTTCTATTACTGGAATTAGGATATCTTTGTTATGATCCTGTAGAGTGCAAATGAAATGTTGGAAATTGCAACATCTTGTACAAGAATGTTTTTGTGATCACTTATTTATGAATACATGTATACCTTAATGACCAATTATTAAATCAAAAAAGTCAATACAGTCAAACCTCATTGTCTTGAACTTATGGGACAAGAAATAACTTTCAATTGAGATATCGGATATTTGAGATGTCAAGGGTAAAATGCTCGAGGAGTAGGTGTCAATCTGGAGTAACCATGTAATTTAAGATTTCAGTCTTCCAAATACCAGTTAAAATTACAATTACTTCTGTAAAGCAATTAAAACTTATAGAACATTCATCCGATTGTATGTTGCAAAATGAATATATGGATTTATTTTAATTATATTTAGTTGTCTTTAGACATCAGAAGTGACCCAAAGAAAGACTTTGTCAAGTACATGTACCTTAAATTCTTAATAATGTAGCAATTATTTCTCATAAGTCCTAGAAGGATGCTTAAATTTTGTAATTTTATAGAGATAATGCTGATTAATTGACTTCGGGCATTGGGCTTACATTTTAAGGTGTTTGGATCTGAAAACTCCTTGCAAGTTGCTTATATTTTGTAATTTTGTACATGTATATAATGCTGATTCTAAGACTTCAGGGTGTGCATTTGGTTTACATTTTTAATGAGTTTGGTTTTGTTTTTAATCAGAACACCAGAAAAATATAATTTCCTTTTTTGGATCAAGTCCATATTGATAGCAGTACTAGTTATATTCAGGCTCATTGCATATGAAAATATATCTCCAATTGGTGTCATTAATAATCAAACATCTATACCTAAAAGAATTTTATACTTTGCTATGCATTTTGTACTACACTGGAACAATATGGTCAGGTAGAGCTGTATAGAGTTCTGATGCGCATACATGTGTCACAGGCATTAATAATGTTTATTGAAAGACTCTTTATCAGAGGTAAAGGAATTAGCACATAAATAAAGATTAGGTGAGTATACTAGTATGACAAGCATCTGTAATAAAATTGTAGCCAAAAAATCACAGGTTCAAATTGGCACCGTCAAAGTGCCAGATATCTTCATTGCAGCTAAACTGGTTATTGGTAAGTATAAATTTGAATTAACTTGTTACATGTATCAGGTAATGTATCTTTTTCTAGGAATATCATCAAGACCAGCATATGTTTTCAAAATATCATTATAATTGACAGTTCTACAACCATTGGTAACCATCACTAAGTAGTGTGATCTATTCTTATAATTGTGTAATCCACATTTGTGTTGGGAATCTCCCAAGAAACTACATATTTGGGTATCAATAGGAATATAGTAAGATTCAACCTTGAAACTGGAGGTTTTGAAATGTAATTAAGGATTTCAAATAGCTCTGCTTAAATTTGCTAATTAGAGAGTGAATGTGTCACCTTCGGTGACATGAAACTTGGTTCATCAAATAGCAGCATATGCATTGGCTTTCCTAGCAATTTTCATGGATTGAGAATTATGCTATATGTAATGATAATGAATGAAACTCCCCCTATTTGGTTATAAATCTCCAGATATTTGTTTTGATGAATTACAACCTATATATAAAACTTGCCTTGGCTAATGGACAATTCAAAACAAAATTAACAAGCAATGGTAAACTTCATGTAAATGCATTGCAAGGTGGCATATACATTTGTGAGGCAGGATAGTAGGGAAGTTTCTTTTTACAAGACCAAAGCTTTATTAGGCATTTAGGGAATAGGTAAGATACATGACATTATATATATATATATGTATGATATCATATCACAATATCAAGTCTCGTTTAAAGTCATCATTTCGTAAGTTCTATGGTCGATACAATGACCTTGTCAGCAAATAAAATCTATCACTAAGTCAAATGCTGACTGATGTTTTTCATACTTCCTGGTATTTGTTAGACCATTTATATTATTTACACACTGAATTATCGACAGATTTTCCTGTTATTTCCCTGTCATGATAAGGACACAGCAGGTGTGACCGGTCGGCAGAGGATGCTCACTCCTCCATGGCACCTGATCCCACCTCTATGTTTCAGAGGTTTCAGAGATGTTTGCTCTGCTCCACATATTTCATTGGCAAGTTTTGATTACTTAATGTGTTATAGCACCTTTCTTAATAGAGGGAAATTCAAAATTAATTCCAAGTCTGCTGAAGGATGAACACATCCATACATAAAGATGTGTGCAAGTACCCATTGGGGAAGGGGGTCTTGGGCAGTATTGGTCGTGGAACAGTTGACTTGTTTTGCTTCCCCCAATGTGTGGGGTGACTACAATCTGTGCCAGCTTGCAGCCATGTGGCGTCTGCGCACACCAAGTCAACTGATAACTGAATATTTGTGTGAAACTTGTACTGAACTGTCACCTTGTTGATATGCTAATGCTAGTGTAAACTAAGCTAATAAGCTTACTCTTGGTGACAGTGATATATACTTTAGAGCTGTAATATATAGTACAAGTTTGAAATATGAAAAAGTTTGATATTTGAAGTTTGAGATGTTTGATCTATGAAGTTTGAGATATTTGATATATATTATGTACAAGATTTCATATGTGAAGTTGATATGATTGATATTTGAAGTTTGAGATATGACTTTGATTTTGAACAGTTTGTATGTTGATTTTGAACAGTTTGTATGTGTGCTGACCCTCCGCGGTAAACCCGGGACGGTTGGAATTTGAAACACACATGGTGTTTGAATTTGGTGGGATTGCCCAGTTGAAATGGCATCCCACAATGTTTGTATTTTCTTGTGCCACGGCCAATACTCGCCACAATAAATAAGTATAAATTCTATACTGAGTTTTGTGTCATTTTCTCTGTATAAATAATATTATTATAATCACATCAAAATATTTACAAAATTGACTGCTTTCAAGATCTTTATTTTCAGGGAAGGTCTGAATTCCTATTCGTTTCGGAAACTATCGCTGCGTCTTAAATATCAACATTTTCTCTTTGCCTGTCTCTTTTTCCAAAATTATAGAAAATTCTATGTTGATTCCAGATAACGTTAAATTCAAATGTATATATGGTAAGCAGATAGGTTGGAACAATAATATAGAGATCAATATGTTTATTTCTGATGTGTACACTATGTGAAAAATACGATGATTAAAATAAACTAGTAAAAATGTAAAAACAATTCATCAAATATGCATTAATAACTATCATTAATACCCCCCCCCCCAAAAAAAAAAAATCTGGATTTTCGGGGAATTGAATCAGAGACCCCGAACACAAAACAGTTCAACGTACACCACTAGCTATGCACACTACTACAAAATACCGTGTCTTCTGTGTATATTTAGCCCCATGTTTGAGTCTTTTGGAAAATAGGATAACTGAAGTATGTAATCAATTTTTGGTATAAAGACCAAGTTAAACCAAAATGTATTTATTATAACAGTATACTGTAATCAAAAACATAATCCATTCAAGAATTCTCCGGTTTAAGTTGGTTCGAATCTATATACATGTATTTTCAATGCTCACTCAATAGTTGTCAATAATATTCCATGCAAAATATGTAAATTTTATTGATCTTGTTTTAGATAATTAGGTCTTTCCACCTTTCTGTGGAAAGAACTATTGAAATTGTTCTGTTTATTATTATTATTATTATTATTTTTCTTCCGCTGATTTTTTGTTTCAAGGTTTATCGAAAAGATTTTTTGTTCATCGTAAAAGTCATAAAAAGTTATGAACAAATTTGACCCAACGCATATAACCTATGACCCCTTTCACAGTTATTGCCCCTTTCGCTAGAAACCTTGTTATCGCTACTCCTCCGAAACCGTAAACCGTAGAGGTAGGAAACCTTCACCAATGTCTTCAACTAACTGAGTACTCTCTCCAATCTATTCACTGAGAAAGTATTCGTCGACCCCATTACTGAGTTATTGCCCCTGAAAGTTTTTGAAGTTTACAAATAATATTTTTTTTTCAAAATGATAAGTCGTAGAGACATGAAACCAATTGGATAAGATTTTTTGACCTCAGACCTTGAAATCTATGTCAAGGTCAAAGGTCAAGGTCATTCAAAATATGAGAAATTAAGCTCTTTTTATATCTCTTTCGTCTTTCAATGTATACTAAGTATCTTTGTATCATTAATATGTCCTCTTAAAACTATTTCAAATATTTCATACTTGTCCCCTAACATTTACCCCTTTGAGAGTTATTGCCCCTTTAACTGAAAACTTTGTTATCGCTACTCCTCCGAAACCATTAATCACAGAGACACAAAACCTTCACTAATGTCTTCAGGGTCTTTAGACACAACTTCAATCTATTCAGTGCGAAAGTATCCGATGACCCTTTATATGAGTTATCGCCCTTTAACGTCTTTTCGCTTACTATTAAACCTTATAACTTTAAAACTAAAAGTCATAGAAGCATGGGGTCAAGTGCAATGTGACCCTTGACCGTTGACCTTGAATATTTGTTCAAGGTCAAAGGTCAAGGTCATTTCAAAATTTTTAAAATTTTCATTTTTTCTATCTTTCAAGCCATTTATGGATTCTTTTTGTATAAAAATTAACTCCAGAGAGTAAAAAAAAAAAAAAAAAAAAAAATTTAAAGAAGGTGGAAAGACCTCTAATTGTTCGAGAACAATTAGTCTACTAGTTATGACTATTTTTTTCTGGGTACTGGTATAATTTGTATTTATTTATATCTAGATTAACTAAAAATAAAATAGTGAAATATTTTGGATGCTTGTAAATGCGCTATATTGTAGACTAGGTCGTATACTAACAAGATATGTCATTATTATTTTCATCATAAAAAATAAATACATGTTATTTATTACCACTGCAAATGTCTATGTTAGTAGTGACGTTTGCGATAGTCTGCATTATGTTATTTTCGTTTATGGTAATATGTTACAAAATCGAGACTTTTAATACATATTTTTTAATTTGAAAGTGTCTTTATAAATTTTGAATGTTTCTTGGGCTTCACTTTCAAATAAAAAGCATTGCCTTGTCATTTTTAACGTCCAGTACTTGTTAAAGAGGTTCGTTCCTGAATTTGTGAGCAGATTTCTGTCTTGACCTCTATTTAAAAAAAATTCTGCATAATGTTTTAGTTCTTACAATAAATTTGCATTCTACAATGCCGATTAAACTATATTCAATTGAAATCTTCTGTTTAAATTCCATACCAAAAACATTTAGTGAGGAACTATATTTTGTGGCGGAAGGTTTTTAAGAAGAAAATGATCTTTTTTTTTTTCTTTCGAAGTATTCACAGTATTGTTAAGTTTGGATTTCTATTTTTCCATGCAGCCTGCTTACAGATTTATTTTGTGCAGTGAAATGTTTAATGGTGGTCCTATATTATATGTTAAATTAACTTTCATGAATTCTAATATCATATTTGACAAATAGAGGCAAATGTATTGTGGAAGTCCAGAAAAAAAGCCCAGTTTAAGCTTGAAATTAACACTATTTTAGTAATACCTAAAAATCAAACGTCACAGACCCCCACCTTTTTTATTTTCTGAATATATAAGATAATTGTAACCATTCTGATTAAATTCAGTAAACTTTAGTAATGTTACTTTCTAATGATTTTATAGCTTGTTAAATTTTTAATGCCAGAAAATGATGTTTTTAAGTGCAGAAAGGTCAAATAAATGACTATACGATGTAATTTGAAATTTTTTTGTCGCCACAAATTTTAATGGGACTATTCAAGATAAAATAAGACTGTGTCTGTTCCCATAATTTATTTGGATAAAATATCTCAGAAGAAAAACTTAGAGAAATTGATTTACGTGTTAGACGTACAGTGCAAGAAGGTCATATTTATTGCTCCGTAGCGTCTAAAGAAGCGCACTGACACCCATTTTTGTTTTGATTTTTAATAAAGCCATGTGTGTAGATTCTAAACATATAGTTTAAAAAAATTCTCAATACTTTTGATAACAGGATCCAACCACCTTAATAAGTTACAAGAATCTAGCTGAAAAAGTAAATTTGTAGTCTAAGTTTTTACAATTGTTTTTACAAATTGTTTTTGAGATATAGATATAGGATATACAACATTTGAGAAATGTTCAACTTTTATGAACAGTAGTTTTTTTTTAATTCCTGTTAAATTAAGTTTCTCTTGGGAATATAATCAACGGAGAGATATGCTGCTCTGTGAATCCTGATCACAAACCGCTTAACCCTTCAAAAATATATTCTGTACAACTTAAGAAAGTGCGTTCGGATAACTGATTAAACCGTAAAATTTGCAGATCTTTTCTTCATAAAATCTTCATCTAAAAATTAATTTCTTACACACTTTTGCCTTATGTGGTCTAGTAAATTTGCTCGAATCTCCTTTAAACCTTATCTTCAGTTAGAAATTGTTATAATTACACAGACAATTCTATATTACGGAGAAGAGGATAGTTCTCGAGAATAACTTAAAAAAGAGGCTTAATAAACAAAAAATTATTTCTCCTTTCATTATGATTTTTAAAATGTGTTTATTTAGAATTGTAGAATACCAATGGATTTAAATTTCTTTACAAGAATTTACAGATGTAATGTATATGTGCAGGAAGGATTTATAAGACATTGATATTCTTTGTGATTAAGACATAGATATGCAGGTGAATATTCATTTCTGCATCATAATATCTGGAAAACTTCCTTTGCGTTTAAAGAGGAAAAAGGAAAAGTTTAATTTCAAGGGCATTATGTTTAATCATATGAAGAGTCACATTATACACATAAAAGAACAAATATAAAAACATGAGTCAAATCTTAATAGCATCCAAATGATTTAATGTATATGTAATTTACAGCATCGATTAAGGTTTCCAAAATGTAGCATGAATTTCAAAGCTACGAACATTGTTTATTGATAAGACATCATATGGAAACCATGATGCACTCTACTGGCGACGTGTACAGTATCACGCGTGTAGATTACACTCTCGGTCACAGTATCAGCTGATAGCATACACACGGGTAGCTTTCATAGGAAGACATTTTGATGGCTCTGATAGAGATATTGATGACCGGGATTTATTTGAGTGCTTTCTTGTAGTCTTTGACCATAGTTGATAATTCTTGCATGGCCTCATAGATTCCCTCGCCCGTTGTTGCACATGCGGACTGGATGAACCATTTTCGTGACGTTATTTTGTGCAAACACATCATTTCTGCCACCTGAGAGGTATTTAGAGCGTCTACAATGGAATTAAGTTAAACGACATTGTAATAAGTATTAAAAACAAACAAATAAATAATTTAAATATAGTTATTAACACATGAAGTTGATTGAATAACGATATATTTCAAAGATCAATTGAAAATTAAATCCAAAATTTTAAAAACGATTAAAAATTTAAAATTTGGTTGTATTTTCCTTTAAACAGGATTTTTTTTTTTTTTTTTTACAATATTCTGAATATTCTAACTAGGTGAATTGATTCATACATACTTGGAAGATCTTGCTTGTTAGCAATTATCATCACTGGAACTCCCCTCATTTCGTCATATTGTAGAATTCCAAACAGTTCTTCACGTGACTCTGCAATTCTTTCTCTGTCGTTGCTGTCCACCACATACACTAAGCCTTAAATAAAATATCCACAGAGGATATAAACTTCACGTGTATATATTTTTGAAAATCTGTCTCTTACAATGTAGCATTAAAATGTTCAGTGTTCCTCGGATTTCTTCCTGTTAAACTTTGAAACACTTATTAACAAAATAATAAATAATATATATATTATTTCTAATTTGAAACGTTACAACAATATAATGAAAGGAAAATGTTTAATTGTTTGATATAGATTAGCAATCTGTAGACCTACCCTCTGTGTTTTGGAAGTAGTATTTCCACAGTGGTCTGATCTTGTCCTGACCCCCGATGTCCCATACCGTAAAGGACACGCCCTTTACTGGGGACACAGTCTCCACATTAAATCCGATGGTAGGAATGGTGCATACGTTCTCATTTAGTTTAATCTTGTACAAAATCGTTGTTTTTCCTGCAATAAGAAATCATCTCCAATTTAATCAAGGAAGAAAAAGTTGAATTCACGTTTTAAAAATAACTGTCTTCAAAAAAAGAGAAACAAATAGATCAAAATGATACAATTACAGCAATGCATTTAATTTAATTGTATTTATTTATACAAACAATTTGTTCAGCAACATATTAAGCTGTATAAATGTAATAATTTATAATATTTTAGTACAAAAGTTAAACAAATCATACCTGCAGCATCTAAACCAAGCATTACAATTCTAGCTGGTGATCCAGAAGAAAAAGACTCGAACAGAGTCGTTAATTTTGATAAAAATAGACCCATTCTTTTGTTTTTAATTTCTTAGGTCGAGTTAATAGAAGAATCTCAGATTGTTTTATTCTAAATTCATACATCACTGCAGCAGTATATATACTAGATCAATGACATGTTAAAATTTACACGATCCATTTAAATGCTGGCTTGTCCAGCGTGGAAGTTATGATGAAACAACCTTGTTGTTATTTTATATAAACACTGGAACCGAGGCATTCCGAATTGAATATTTATATGTAATGTATATATCAGGAAAGAAAATGCAAAGTAGACCAGCTGATATTATGTATTATAATACATTAACTAATGAGAAATCCTAGCACGCTTAAGGTTACATGATTATAAAGCCTTGGGTTTATTCATTAAAGATCAACACCTATGTAAACTACTACGAAGGACTGATATGGATATACATGTAAACACTTTGTACGGATTTCCTATCATTATATACAATGGTGTGCGTCAGAGGAATTATTATACTCTATATGGGTAAAATATGGATTATTTATAATTATATATGCAAAGTGGATATTTGCATTGAGTTGTTCTTATGCAACATGTTTTACTTTGAAACAGTGTGATTAATTAAAAAATATCATTATATATATATGTAGCACATTTTACAACAACTCTTAAACTAACATAACTGCCCTAAGTGAAGAAATATTAATATAGAAAGCACAAAGAAATTCACTTTTATAAGGATACCCACCTCCGCCCCAGCCAGGGGTTGAACTCTCGACCTACGGAATCTGTCTCCTAGCAGTACAGGAACAGCGCGCTAGACCGCTCGGCTATCTAGGCAAGTCAAAAAACTTTCGATGCCGATGGAATTCTCGCGGCGCTGCCCTACACTACACGGTCGTTGAGAATGGAAGTGAGATACAGTTATTTGGACATTAGTTTTATTAGAGGATTGTTACGAATACACATTGTAAGGAAATTTATTTTTATTTATAAAGCACATTTTACAACAACTCTTAAACTAACATAACTGCCCTAAGTGAAGAAATATTAATATAGAAAGCACAAAGAAATTCACTTTTATAAGGATACCCACTTCCGCCCCAGCCAGGGGTTGAACTCTCGACCTACGGAATCTGTCTCCTAGCAGTGCAGGAACAGCGCGCTAGACCGCTCGGCCATCTAGGCAAGTCAAAAAACTTGCGGTCTAGCGCGCTGTTCCTGTACTGCTAGGAGACAGATTCCGTAGGTCGAGAGTTCAACCCCTGGCTGGGGCGGAAGTTGGTATCCTTATACAACTATTCTCCACGATAAATTAAACGTGATGACTTTAACTTTTCAATTGTCAACTTCCCTTACTTGTGCAGCAATATACCCTTATCACCTGCAAACGGGGTTTATATCTCTCAGTTAATTCGATAAGCAAGAGCATGCTCTACGTATAAATAATTTCAAAACGAGGTAAATTATTGACAAATAAGTTGATGAAACAAGAATATCAGTAGTCTCGTTTAAAGTGATTATTTCGTACGTTTTATGGTCGATACAATGACCTTGTCAGCAAATACAATTTATCATTAAGTCAAATGCTGACCGACTTTTTTCATACTAATTGTTAGGCCATTATTTACACACTGATTTGTCGACGGATTTTCCCGTTATTTCCCGATCATAACAAGGAGCACACGTCGGGTGTGACCGGTCGGCAGGGGATGCTCACTCCTCAATGGCACCTGATCCCACTTCTGATGTCTTAGAGGTCCGTGTTTGCTCTACTCCTATTTTGTAATGTTTAATGGACTTTTGAGCTCGAATACTATTCGTTATCTCCACATGTTTCATTATTGTGATTTTAATGTAAGTAAGAAGAGTTCAATAATGTTAATTTATAACATCAAGATTCTTTTTGCACATAAAGGATACAATTTGTGTTTTATTCTTTTGTTTTCTTTGCTTTGTATTGTGTTTTATAGGGTCACTGTCTGTAAACAGCTGTTGCAGAGAACTACTGAAAAAACATTAATACGGCTTTATACGTTTATGTCCTTTTACTGTTGAAGTGTGTACCAAAAAACGACAATTTTTTTTTGTAAAAAAAAAACTATACTTGTGGGCTTTCAGAATTAAAATTTATGAAATACGTGGGTTGTTCGGAAAGTTCGTGGACTATGCCAATCTTCGTTATACTATCTTCGAGAAATTTAAAATGAGCACATTATCACATGCAAAACTATTCATTTTGTTTAAGTGTGAAGTTTCATTCTATGTGATTTAATAGAATTCATGTTATTTAATTTTAAAATCAACACGTTTTGTAACCACGGCGCAAACTCAACAACACTGTAACGTCAAAAACATACCGACACGAGGTTCTCAAAAATACTACATTGTATCCCTATAGATTTCACACAGTATTGCCCAATACCAGTGCACTCATTAAAAACGTTCCTCTATCAATTGAAATCTATTTTGCTAAAAATTGTTCCAGTAGCATCATTTTGTTTGTCAATGTTATATTTTTTTCACTGCATAAGTGTGCTTTCACAAGATCAGCATCTGTGAAGCGCCAAACTCTTAGAATGGCGTTACTATCTTTTCAATGTTTTTGATAAGATTTCTACAGATAATCCGTTTTCTCACAGATCACCATTGTCTAAGCAGAGTAGTCTATCCTTCAAATACCGCTTGTACCATGTGCACATACATGCAAGACTCGCTTTTGACAAATTCCCTACTTCCTCCGGCATTTTCAGAGTTTTTTTCTGGAGTTTTCCAGAGTACAACACAAAATTATATGGTTAACTGCTGCTCCGTGACTTTCTACTACGTCATCTTTTTTGCCTTTTTCAATGAGGACTACCTATCTTCTGAAACTGATTTTTTTTCAACGATGCAAAATATAAAGTCATAATTTGGAATCACAAATGATGAAACAATTCTTAATTTGAACATGTAGAATTTTCTCTTTTTTGTGTCATTTCACAGAAGATATGACTGTAGACATTATTTAGTGTGTTAATTGTAATTTACAAAATTTTGACCTGCTCCGTGATCCGATTCTCGCATTTTTAAAGTCTAAATAACTTTGAAATAAACCACTATATTTAAAAAAAAAATTTAATACACATCATTTAAATTTACTGTTGAAATATTTCTTCCAAATTTGGATATTATATGACGTTAAGTAAAAAGGTTATGACGGTAGTCCACGAACTTTCCGAACAACCCTCGTACTCGTGGAAAGGTTGTAAATTTGCAATAATCTGTGTAACCTCATATATTTCCAGGATTCGTGTTCAGATAAAGCTCTCTTCGCAAGTATTTCTCCAAAGTACTTATATTCCCATGCTTATAAAATTTGTAATAATTAATACCCATAGGATGCATATTATCAACTCTTTAGATTCTGTATGTGAATCTACATATTCTGATCCTTTGTTATTTGACTGTAAGTCCTACAATTACATGGACGTTGCATCATGAATGGGATGCTTTGGATGTTTTATGTTACATTTGCTGAGTGAGCTGAGCGTCCTAAGAGTACTTGCATTTCCAAGACATTCAACTTGATTGTTGAACAAACTTGCATGGAAAACACCTTAAGGAATGCATAAAGTAAATGATGCTTCGTATGTTGCTATTTCCAAATAATGCTCCATTAGATACAGCGTACATACAAATATTCAAACATAAAGATACTCGACATTTCAAAGCCTTTTTGAAACTTTTCTTTAATACTTCTGTCATTCTGTGTATAAAATATTTCGTCTGTCTCTTTTGAAACCTTGAAAACCTTGGATTAGGGTCGGATTATGAATAAGAGGAACATCTGAAATTTTTTTAATAAAGTTTTCTTATTTCTAACTCAAACTGGCGTTTTCTTTGTAAAATTTATGAATCTTGAATTTTATAAAAGAGCACTGATTTACCCCTCATTGTTTGAATAAAATGTTTATTTTACAAATAAAATTTCTTTTGATGTGTGACACGATGATTGTACTATCGAGATATATGTAGACCGGTAAATATTCATTTCTGCATCACACTGTCCAATAAAGATCAGTTTTTCTTACTAACAGTTGTGTTTAAAGGAAAAAGCATCAGAATTTATCTGAAAGACTTTGATACAAATAACAATAAAAGAAAAAGTATAAAGACGGAGAACACACACGAATCAAATATCTGCTAACATGAAAAGATTCAATTTCTTACAACAAAGATTGACACATATATAGAATTGCACCATGCATTTTAAATGGTTTCAACATTGGTTCTAACGCATCATCAGCAAGTCATGCTAACGTTACAGGTCCCAGATGACACTCTCAGTCACGGTTTCAGCTGATAGCATACACACGGGTAGCTTTCAAAAAGACACATGTAGTGTTGACTCTAATTGAAAAATGTGTAATGATCAGGATTTATCTTGGCTTTTCTTGAAGTCTTGGACCATTGTTGATAATTCTCTCATAGACTCATAGATTCCCTCGCCAGTTGTCGCACATGCGGATTGAATGTACCATTTTCGTGACGTCAGCTTGTGCAAACACATCATTTCTGCCACTTCAGAGGGACTAAGAGCGTCTACAATATAAATAAAATTTATAATTATTTCGTTCCGCATAGCTACAGAGGCAAAGAAAATAGCTCTAAAAAAGGATCAGGTGAGCTAAAGAGGCAAAGAAAATAGAGTTTAAAAGGATCAGGGGAAGACGACTATGTTAGCCTTATGTTTATGTCAATTATTAAGAAAGTATAGGTAAATAATTCAGCAATTATTGAAAACGTCAAGATCGGATTTATATGATCATCAATTCAAGGTTTGTCATTTAGAGAGCATTGTGCATTTCCTGGTGCATTTTATTTTACTTTCTTCACATACTTTTGTTATTGTGGCTAAATTTAAGTTTATTTTGATCAATCTACTGAAAATATTTGATATTTTCTCATGTATATAATGTTTTTATTAGCCTATATTGTCAAAAAAAGCATCCGATCGCCCTAGTTGCATTAGATCTTCATTCAATGACCAAAGACTCCATTTTAGCTCACCTGAGCTGAAGGCTCAAGTGAGCTTTTCTGATCAAAGAGTGTCCGGTGTCCGTCTGTCGTCTGATGTCCATAGTCTGTAAACTTTTCACATTTTCGACTTCTTCTCAAGAACCACTTAGCCAATTTCAAACAAACTTGCCATAAAGCATCCTTGGGTGAAGAGGATTAAAGTTTGTTCACAGGAAGTGCCGCATCCTCTTTCAAGGAAAGATAATTAAGAATTCGTAAAAATTTGGTGGCATCATTTAAAAATCTTCTCTAGAACCACTGGGCAAGAAAAGATGAAACTTAGGTGAAAGCTCCATTACATACCCTAGATTCAAGTTTGTTCATAACTCCCGGGGGTAGGGCAGGGCCACAAGATGGGGTCGAATTTTTACACAGGAATATATAGGAAATGTCTTTAAAAATCATTTTCTCGAGATCAGCAAAGCCATGATTACTCATGATAGAAGTATCCTCAGGTAGTGTATACTAAAGTTTGTTCCAATCATGACCCCTGGGGGTATGGCAGGGCCACAAAAGGGGGTCAACGTTTACCATAGGAATATTTAGGAAATATCTTTAAAAATCTTCTTCTCAAGAACAGCTAAGCCATTATTAGTCATTTTAAAGGGGCCTGGACACAGATTTGAAGCTAATATTTTCTCAATTTTTCTGTATGATATGACTTATATTTTGCTGTAGGATTTCACACGGAAATTAAATAAAAGCGTGTTCAGAAACCTCTTTTATCTGGAAATCATTGAAACTACGAATTTCGGGATACGTTTGGTTGTTGACACACTCTTGCACTTTCAGAAAGTAAACTTTATCCTTAATACTAAGAAAAGTAGAAATTTTGTTGTGTATTAATGAAAAATATAAAACTATAATCCAGAAGATTCAGAGTAGAGGTGTGAGAAAGCAAAATCAACTCACCAGTGTTGTCAGTCCGTGCTCATTGATGTGTGCAGAGTTTAACAAATTTAACACACCCGGTGAAACGTAAACATTAACAAAAACAGAGCTCGTGCCATGTTTACAAAAACAGGTATTTGACGTGATGTAAAGAAGAATTTCATTTCCATTGCATTCTAAGAATAACCATGTAATTTCAATTCATTTAATTGGTTTTATTATTTGAAGAGGCATAGAAATTTAAAATGCAAACAATGCAACTGTGTCAAGGTCCCTTTAATACAGAAGTATCCTCATGTAGTGTAGATTCAAGTTTTTTTTTCAAATCATGACCCATGGGGGTAGGGCGGGGCCAAAACAGTGGATCAAAGTTTTACATAGGAATATATAGGTGTAATGGTTAGGGGCATTTGAGTAAAACGCATTGAAGACTTCATATAGTGGAATAACCTGACAACCCTTGGAATGGACGAGCCAAACCAAATGGTGTATCTATACTTATAAATTAATAAATTTTGCAAATAAACTCCGAAACGGGTACACCAGAGTTTTTACTTACCCCTCTAACAATAAACTAGATACAAGATGATGTCCGTAAACTATATTTAGATTTCATTCGCATAGTAAGTATCGTACATTAAATCAAAAGTCTACTTTCAATTTCTATAAACAGCCATGAAATAGCAAAAACGTGAGAACGGTGGCGTTTCCGGTTGGCGGATCTAAGTTACTGGCAATTTTTAATGACACTGACAACAAGCAATCGTTTATTTATTTCATAAAACGTCATCACTGAATTATTCAATCAAAACTTAATTTAAATGATATAAAAGAAATAATTTGTGATAACCGATTATAAAGGGAAACGTGCAAATTATTTTCGTCATTCACTGATCTTAATATTGACGGAAGCTTCTAGAACATCATATAGCATCGAGCCCGATGTTAAAAAGAAAAACGAGGCGATTACTACTGCATAACTAAAAAAAGCTTTTGTGTGAATAGTCATTGAAATAATGGTAAATCATTGATAACACTATTAGTTGTGAATATATTTATATATCGAAAGACTATTATTATACATGTATGTAGTAGGTTTTCCTAATAAATTTATCGGTAAAATTTGTATATATAGGCTATATTCCTTACTGAGGGCATCATGGCAACGAACCCGAAGTACAATCTGTACTTCGTAATAAACTTGCTTACATGAAAAGAAAAAAAATTAATGAATAAGATATTGTTCAAATACAACTAAAGATGTAAAATTTTGTGCTTTAATCAATACATTCCAGTTTTTTTTTTCTGAATACAGTCTTTTGTATCAAATACTCGGCCTATTCATAGGGCGTTAAAAGCTCATTTTTACACAGGTACTTGGGTCTTGGTTTATAAATATGTATGTACCTTATTGATATGTAAAAAAGGAAAAGTAATTAAAGTACATTTTTAACGTATCAATAAGGTACAAACATGTTTATAAGCCAAGACCCAAGTACCTGTTAATCCCCCCCCCCCCCCAAAAAAAAAAAAAATCAATCAGTAAAATGTGCATACTGGCTGCTTTTATCCTTGACGGAAATGAAATAAGAGCATCTGAAGTTCAATGTCCATAACACAGGTTTCACAATAAACGTCAATTAATAAAATTGTTATTTTTCAAGTTTTTAAAAAAGGGGGGGTGGTGGAGACGTACATCTACTTCATGCGGGATTTTGAACAAAATATGTTTTCCTGCTATAAGTCTGTAGGCTGTCAGTAGAAACTATAATATATTTTCAGTCGGTAGTGGTATAAATTCAATTCCCCGCGCTTGCGCGGGATTTCATCTAGTAAGACAAAACTTTGGGAAAGTCAGGCATTCAGAAGTAGCTGATGAATTTGGATGTTGAATCAGCAATAAAGAAGCTAAGGTATTCCATCTCTAATAGCAACAGATTCAATGAAATTGAATATATAACAGATATGTATGTGTTGAATACTCACTATATTTAGACATAATTCCCATTTATTACAATAAGCATGTAAGAGTGAGATGTGTCCTAATTTATGACCTTGAATTTTGTTAAGAGTTATCTCCCTCTGTTCTGATTAAGGAGGGATTCTTCTCTTAAGAACACTTATTTCTTATATTTAAAAATCAATATAATTTTCAGAGAATCAAGAACCCAATATCACTAAGTGATGGTATTAGTTAGATTAAATTTGACCGTTTTATATTAGAGGCAAGGTCAGGTCAAGGTCAGTACCTTTTCCCTGGACATTAAGAATAAAAAAATACTGTTGCAAATCATGCGATGCCTACTTCTATTTCAATAAATAAAATATTTTTCTTTTTGCATAAAGAGATATTACCATATAGGATCTATTAGATGATATTACCAAATTGACATAAATAATTTAACTAAAATGGATATTGGCTAATCCGAATTTTCTCTATTTTTCTTAAAATTTAAAGATATTTTAGTTGTTTTTATATGCTTCCTATATTTAAATTTTTCTTATTTTCACATATGGAAAAGTTGTCACATAAAGATTCAAAATAATATAAAAACAAAATGTTTTTACCGTTTACTAAGAGAGAAAAAACACTTTTTACGGATTTTTGGCTCAAATCTGAACTTAGATTGGAAGCTTTTAAAAGCTAACAAATTGTACTTTGTTTGGAAAATCATATTTATTTGATATATTTTAAAACTTTAGTCCCTTATTATTAATTTAACTTACATTTAAAAATTTTCTCCAAGTCTTCAATTGTGTAAAAATTATAACTAAATTCATTGTTCTTTAATTATTTTGAGAGGCAGAAAAGAAGATATTTTCATACGCCGTCATTCCGTCAAAAGTATAGTCCCTGCTAGATTTCAAACTCAGTTTACCATTTCTAATTAAAGTTGTACAATTGTGATGAGGAAAGAAAAATATCATCTTTTAAATCTCTTACATCTAAATATTTAAAACATATAAGCAAATATACTTTTAATATTTCATCTAGTCAGAAACCAGACAAGAATCCCTCCTTAATGAAAAAAAATCAATTTAAAAAAAAACTTATCTGGTAAAAATAAAATCGTTTTCAATTGTCATTCTATTTCTGATGTTTTAATGCATCTTTCCACCAGAGTATTTATTGATATTCTTATTATTTGATTTTTATTTTTAAAAAAATGCTTGTCCCCACAGACTTCAATGTAATCTTTGTTAATTAATTACTGCTTAGTTAATTACATTTTTGAAACTTTCTCTTGGTAAATCCTTTCTACTGTAAAATACTTTAAATTAATATCAGAGTATTATGTACGTGATGGACATTTAAGGGTTGAGGATTGAAAACAAGGGTAAGAGCAAAACAAAAGTATAAAAGTTCTTAAAAAACCACGTCAAGTACCGGTATCCTAGGGAATTGATGTTTAGTTCTGGGTGTAGTTAATCTGAAGAAGATTGAGACATCCGGTTCTTATCTATCAATGAGAACTTAGGGGAGAAACATGGTGCAAGTAGTACCCTACCCTGTCCCCGTCTCTAGATAAGAGAAAATTTAAGTATTGTGTGATATACCCTCAGACAGAGGTGTCTTAATAATCATTCCAATCATTAACTCAGACATAGTTAAAGGAAAACCTATATATCTCTTGTAAGAACCTGATCAAACATGTTACATAGGAAATATCTTCAAAATCTTTTCAAGAACAACTAAGCCATTATTAGTCATATTTATACAGGAGCAACCTTAGGTATTGTGGAATCGTTTGTTCAAATCATGACCCCCAGGGGTTTGGGGGCACAACAGAGGGTCAAAGTTTTGCATAAGAATATATAGGAATCATCTTGAAAAAATCTTGTGCTCAAGAACAGCAAAGCCATAATTAGTCCTATTATTATGGAAGCATCCTCAGGTAGTGTAGATTCAAATTTGTTTAAATTTAGGATTGGTAGGGTGGGGGTACAATGAGAGATCAGATTTTTACGTAAGAAAACATGGGGGAAAATCTTTAAAATTCTTCTGTTTAAGAACAGCAAAGCCATGATTAATAATATTGATACGTAAGCATCCTGAAGTAGTGTAAATTACCCCCCTCCCCCGTTCAATACTGAACTGAACTATGTGGTCCATGGGCCTCTTGTTCAATTTTGGATCCTAATTAACTGACTAAATGAAAATGCAACTTTGTTGATATGGTAGATGTTGATCGATAACAAATAAACAGAAAAAAATTATACAAACATGAATTCATTTTTATTTAAAGAAAGTAAATATAATAGACTTCCTTCTCCGTATTAATTCTGTCATGATTAACTGTATTTGACCTCTTGATTTTCTTTTTAATTTAACATGATTCTGTTCCTGTTAAACATTTGCAAACAAAGACAGCTGTAAACATACCTAAAAAGTGCTTTTATTAATTACTTTTGGGAAAGTAATAACTATAGATATTATTGTTGAAAACAAGGCTTGAAATAATTGATGGCCCGCCGGTCTTGGGGCAGTATAATTTGGATTTGGGTTAGTGCTGTGTAGAGGACATGTGTTCCTTGTACCAGTGATTATTTTATGCATTTCAAGATTCATTTACAATCGGGCTAGTTAAACGAGGCAGGTTCGTTTGTCCAAATTCTATTTGGCTACAATTTTCCTTGTTTTGTTAGGTTGTACTATGAAATAATGACATGAATGATGCAAGGTAAATTTAATAAATGGATATTTGAAAGTAAAATCGATTTAAATGCAGGAAATAATACTCTCATTTTGATTCAAAAGGTACTGAAAAGGTAAAAAATATATATACTTGGAAGATCTTGCTTATTAGCAATTATCACCACTGGGACTCCCCTCATTTCCTCACATTGTAGGATTCCAAATAGTTCTTCGCGTGCCTCGGCAATTCTTTCTCTATCGTTGCTGTCCACAACATACACTAAGCCTAAATTTAACAAAAGGATATTTATTTGCTACAAATGTATATCAATGAAATGTCTTTCTTGGCTTATAAATTGTACATGTTTGTCTGCCGGTATACAAGCAATTTTAAAGGATTAACCAATTTAAGATTATAAATGTATTAGTCCTCCGTAGAACGTTAAGGGATCAAATAGGATAATAAAATGCGGTTCCTCACCTTCTGTTGCTTGGTAGTAGTATCTCCACAGTTGTCGGAACCTGTCCTGTCCCGCGATGTCCCACACCGTAAAGGACACGCCCTTTATTGGGGACACGGTCTCCACATTAAATCCGATGGTAGGAATGGTGCATACATTCTCATTTAGTTTAATCTTGTACAAAATCGTTGTTTTCCCTACAAATGAAAATGGCCTCTACTTAAATCAAGGGGGGGGGGGGGTCAGCAATTTAACATCCAAGAAGATATTATTGTAAAAGTATTCAATAATTAATCAATTAGTGTATAAAATAGAAATTCTCAAACAAAATATTTAAAACATCAGTTTAATTAGATTTAAAAAAAAATTGAATAAATGCTTTAAAATGTTATAATTTAAAAAAGTGGTTTTAAAATTTTTAAAGAAAAGAAAACAGATTATACCTGCAGCATCTAAACCAAGCATAAGAATTTTGGCTGGTGATCCAGAAGAAAACAGAGCCGTTAATTTTGATAAAAGTGGACCCATACTTTTTTATTTCCCTATGTCGAATAATAGACGATCTCAGATTATTATTCTCTAAATCCATACATCCTTGTAGCCATACATAAATATATACCAGGTCTATCACATGGTATAATTTACATAAATTATTTAAACGCTGGCTTGTCCAGCGTGGAAGGTATGACAAAATAACTTTTTGTTCACTAACATACAGGAAGTAATGTTCTGAATGAACACATCTATATTTTATTATCTTGAGGTATATCAGGAAGGAGAAATTCAGATACTTTAAAATGATTTTTCGAATCAATATTTCACGTTTTTGTTTATAGGGTTTCAATCGATTTTTGGTTCTTATGAAAATTTTATTATCAAAGCTGGGGCTAAAATCTACATACTCACATTTGTGAGAAATAACTATGTCCTCTGCAAGACTTATCTGCAATGAGAAACTCTTAATCAGATTTCTAATTTTTGGCTTTTCTCAAGCCCTACATAATCAGGAATTTGTTCTTAGAATTGTATCGACTAACATTTTTGTCCAAATATAAATTTTCTCTTGAAAAACAATTTTATAATTTTCCCCTTTAATTTATTCAACCAAAAATCTTTTGGGTTTTCGATATAAGGCTGATGGCTAAAATTTATATTCTCTTGAACGTTGATATCCTCTTATTCCCTTATCTAACTTTCAAAATGAGAGTTTGTCTAAGTTTGTTTAAGAATTGTTTTATGAATTATTGAGAGTAATTGTCGATTTCCAATCTTTTAATTTGATACTAGTAAGTTCCAGAACTTTTGTAACTAGGGATATTTTTCAATTTTTTTTCTCTCAATAATTTGTCTTTTGGATTGTATTGGTTTTGTTCTAAAATGTTAAGGGATCATAACCACATAGAGTGATGGGATAATAACTGAAATTAGTAATAGGGCCTTGATTTTTGGTAGTTTGTGTTGAGAATAAGGTTTGGCTGCTAATTGTTCATTATTATTTTCTTGATACTGAACAAATGTTTTCTAAGATTGAAATTCATGACATCGAATTGGGCTGATGGATATAAGGTAGGATATCTGTAGATGTCTATGAATTGCTCTAAGGCTATAACTTTTGCACACTTTCTCAGTTTTCTTTTACATGTTTATTTGAGTTCGGCCAATCTTTTTAAAGACCTTTATTGCCTATTTAATATGTCTACTTAAGTTTTGTAATTCATTTTTTGAACTCCAATAAGAAAACCTCTTGCACTATTTGCTAAACTGCTGACAAAGTAAGTTTTACCAAAATCATGATGTTATTTATTCAAAAAATAGTGCCCCAACATTTTTCTCTCCAAATGCTGTAAGATCCAGAACATATACTAGTATATATATATATATAGATATAGATATAGATATATAAATTTTTTTGTACTATCAAGCAGTCTAATAGTTTATGTACTGTCACACGTTTTTAACTTTGATTTCAGAAAGTTTCATTTGTACATTTTGTCCATTTAATCAAATTCAAATAATATTTCCATCCTCAATATTTCCCCTGATCGAAAAAAGCTTTTCACCTTTCTCACACCAGAGTACACCCGATAGACCGGACGCAATTCATAGCTCTGCGGATTTATAAACTTCAAATTAAACATGTAACACTGTAAATATTAAGTGTTTGGTAGTTTAGTAGTAGTGCTAGTTGTTTTTGTTTCTCTGTTTCCTTTGTTTTTATGACTTCTTAACTTTTTTCTTTGTCCTGAGTAAGGGACAGGTTGTCCCGAAAATTTGACAATTTATATATATATATATATATATATATATATATATATATATATATATATATATATATATATATATATATATATATATATATATATATATATATATATATATATATATACTGTATGTGTACCGCTAATTCATGAATACCGCCAACAACTCCATACATGTACCCAGTGATTGTGCTAAATTTTGAATACGCCTATTTATGTACACGTACAGTATATAGGGTTTAAATATTGTTTTACCCTATCTATTAAATCGAGATTTTGCTTGCTTGCATTCAGTAAGTTACAATAAGGTGTCTAGTTGCATAGCTACGGGTAACATGAAAATTAAAATGAAGGGGAAAACAGATTTATAAACAATACTTAACTTTAACAATACAAAACTTTGGTAATCAAGCAAGACAGTATTTATTTAACATTCTGACATAAATTATGAAGGAAATTAACAACTTCAAATAATTTACCAAACTAGTCCAATTGATATTGGCATAAATAATCAAAATGAACTGAATATTTCACATTAAAAGTATAAATCTATGACACCCATCTTAAATATATTTTTTGTTCATCATTATAAGCTTCACATTGATTGGTACACTTGAATCAAGAACATATTTTATTTGTTATATTCATTTAACTTGTTTTACTCTCTCCCTTTTATATTCTTTGATCATCGTTGCTAATTCTTGCATAGCATCGAAGATTCCTTCCCCTGTTGTTGCGCATGCGGATCGAATAGACCATTTTCGGGGCGTCAGTATGTGTAAGCACATCATATCTGCTATCTCAGAAGTACCTAAAGGATCTACATTGAAAATATCTTCAATTGTTTAAAATTCTACGGGTAAGTGAATTGATTTATATTTTCTTGTAATACCTGCAATTATCTGATTCCAATTTTCATAAGTCTTTTCATAATACCAAAAAGATATAAAAAGTTTAAGATCTAAATACTTGAGAGATCTTGTTTGTTAGCAATAATCATCACAGGGACTCCCGTCATCTCCTCGTTTTGTAGGACATTAAAGAGTTCCTCTCGAGACTCTGTGATTCTATCACGATATCCACTATCCACCACGTAAACCAATCCTAAAACAGATACATGTGTATTGAATCGCGACAACAAGGAGATCCATTGATCGCCTATATTGGTTGTCAAAATTAGATTTATTATAGTTCATTTTTGTTTTCCCAAGTGTCCTTTTGTACACGCATTAAAAATTCTAATCTTTATGAGTTAATATAAATCTAAATCAGTCTTAGAAACTTATACCCTCTGTTTTGGTAGTAGTACTTCCAGAGTGATCTCATTCTGTCTCGACCACCTAGGTCCCACACGGTAAAGGACACACCCTTTACTGGGGACACGGTCCCCACGTCAAATCCCATGGTAGGAATGGTTGTTTGGTTGTCTCTGAGATTAAGTCTGTAAAATATTGCTGGTTTTCCTACAAGCAAATAAATGAATAAATCTATCTACTCATTTCTACTCAAGAGTAGTAGTAGGGGCACATTAAAATGTATTCATATGCAAATATTGCTAGGATTTGTTAAGTCAAGTCTTTCTTCAAATTATGGACTCAGGGGTTTTTACTAGGGATGGCAATTTGTAATCGGTTAACCGGTTACTCGGTCGGAACGATGGTAATCGGTTAGAAAATCTGTAAAAAATAAAATATAAAGAAAATGTGTATTTTGATACGATTAACCGATTAATCGGTCGGAACGTCTTTTGGTTAACCGATTAGTAATTCTGTATTCGATTGCCATCCCTAATTTTTACCCAATAAATGTATGTAGGGGCAAAAAAAAAAATTCCAAGGAACAGTAGGCCTTTTACTCATATTTGAAATTTGGATATCCCCCATGAAGCGTAGATTCGAGTTCTGTGTTATGTCATAACACCTTGTTGCTAGGGTGGAGTCACAATAAGAGGCCCAAAAATTTCAGGAATATAATGAGGTTCTAATATTTATCTTCTTCAAAGGGCCAAGCTGTGATTCAAATGAGCATTGTGGGCCATAGGCCTCTATTTTAAATCGATCCTTAAATTTACATTTGTCGCCCACGTTGCGCAGTTGTTAGAGCGTTTGCTCTAGAGTATAAGGAGTCGATCCTTACTTCGCAGGTTCGAATCCCATTGCGGGACGTGGAGATCGGTCCTTCGGATTAGACCTTATAAACCGAGGTCCCATGTCGCAGTAAGGTGCTGGCACTAAAAAGATCACTCATTGCTCAATGGCCCTTTGTGCCGAACATAGGTTTAAATTCGCAGCCCTCTATCGGTTTGTTTTGGCGTCTCCATATAAGTGAAAAATTCTCGAGAGGGATGTTAAGCAACAACAAAAACATAAAATTACATTTATCAAAAACATTTTCTTAAGCACAGAACAAAACTTTTAAGAAAATCATTAATTATTTTTAAATTTTGTTAAAAGTGCAGCATCTAAGCCAAGTATAAGAATTTTGGCAGGTGATCTAAAGGAAAAAGACTCCAATAGAATCGTTAATTTAGATAAAAGTAAACCCATGGACCATAGTAATTAGATTGTTGGTTTAAATCTTACCTTTATTTAGTTATTGCATTGATTGGAGTCCTTATATAAAATACATGTACCAGGAACATTTTACACTGAAGTGCTGGTTTGATGAACTTTTTATTTCCAGCGTGTAAAGTATGACAAAACACCAGCTTCTGAATGAAAACACCGATCAAGGTGGTTCGTATAAATGTCTCAATAACATAATCCCTAGTTAACCATACCGGAAGGAAGATATATATGAAGATTATTTATTTTCAGCGAAATTTATTTGTCAAATTTTAACTGTTTATATACATTGTATATATTTTAAATCTCCTCGCACTTTCATGGATTCGAAGTATAAAACTGCATTTATTTCCACTTATATATTTAAATGTGATTAATGATCACAAAAAAATGTGAAGGTTGCGACCTTTTTAAGATGTCAGACAAGTGAGTGAAGTATAATTATTTGCCAAATAAATAAATAAATCACATATTTTAGATAAACAGCATACTTAAGATAGAGTAAAATCTGGTTAAAGTGACAAAATTTTGATACTGGATATTACAAGTTACTGTAACTTGAGATATCTGGAAAACCGTTTTACAATGATGAGGCATAATCAGGAAATTCGTCTATTTGGTTTTGTTTGTCAAAGAACGATAGCTCTCATAGGAATTCGATAAAATACTTCCCTATTTTGAGCATTTGCGTGCAGAAAAAGTATTTTCTTAAAAAAATTTTTGAGAAGAAATTATATTGAAAACGAAATTTCAAAGCGCATCCAAGTCAAGAAGCCCATAAACGACCATTTGACGACGGCAGCTGCTGTATCTAAGCCGCGTCCTAGCCTGAGGTCTTTCAGTGACACAAGTAAGTTTGCCATCAACAATCCAATACATGTACTAAATAAAAGGACTCGCGATGTTGAGGCTATTTTACAATTTTAGTACCAGAGCTAAACCCATCAGTGATTTAATAAAAACCACAAAAAAACAAATAAACAAAACAAAAGAAAAAAAAAAAAAAACGCAATATGGGTAATTTTGGTTTGGATCGATAGGTATTGAACAGAACTACCCGGTTCCAGTCATAAAATAACAACTTAATAAATTTTGTACAAAATATAGAATTTTACAGCGCAAATAAAAGGTATCTTAAGCGTGTAACACGTTACATTTTAAGCTCCTATTTAAAGTACAAAGAGATAGCGTACCAATCAAGCTGTAACACTATGAAAAGTGTTACGTCAATTTTTCCGTAGCATCCTAAAAAATAACGTCAAACATCACCAACATCACGCGTAACGTCTAGTAAGCTATAGTTAATAATTGTTTTTCATATAGAAAAAAAACTCAACTTAATTACAACTATTTCTGATTTATTACTCTCAGTTATCAAATGATTATTAACCTCATTTAATCAATGAATACCATAAAAAGTTCCATTCATTCGATTCCTGTCTGTTGTATTGATGTTCATTTTTATATAGCCTACCAGAAACTTCTTGTTCGGATTCTGTGAAAAGGCTAGGGTATATTTTAAATATCAACCATCTAACAAATTTATTTCCACTGTGGGACGTGGAGACCGGCCCTTCGGATGAGACCGTATAAACCGAGGACCCTTGTCTCAGCAGATGTTGGCACGAAAAAGATCCCTCACTGCTCAATGGCCCTGAGTGCCGAGTATAAGTCAAAATTTGCAACTCTCCACCGGCAAGCGGTGGCGTCTCCATATGAGTGAAAAATTCTCGAGAGGGACGTTAAACAATAAACAAACAAACAAAAACAAATTTATTTACCTCGTATATTTGTAATAAAAACGCTATTTGAAGACCCAATTTTTTTACCGTACGGTTACCTGAGAAGAGGGAGTGGTCTTATTAGTACAGATGTTATTTACCTGGAGTGCCCTAATACTCAAGATGCCAAAAATTCATATACACATTGCATTATACAGGAAGTCTTTATGGTGATCATGGCCAACATTACACACGTTTCTTGTCTAATTCTGAGTGAAACAGTGATGAAACCAAATAATGCTTTTGCACGAACTTGATAATCTCAACATTTTCATCGAAAATTTTGATAAAAAAAATATCATGAATAAAGAAATATCCTTTTACTAAAAATTATATTAAAAAAACTAGATTGTAAGCTACAAAGCAATCATATCAATGATTTTTTAATTGTCAGTAAAAAATAATTACAAGGTATATTGTACGTGTAAATATTGAAAAAAAGTTCCATTTCTCTTCAGTACATTAACAATCTAGAAATTATTGATTTCCCTGACCGACACTGGTGCCCATGATGTTCATTTACGAATAAGGAATTTAGAGGAAATTCGAACTATGATTATGACATTTCTTCCACTACGTGGTGAAGAATTATTGCCAATTTTTGTAATCTAAATTTCTTCAATAAAATAAATACCATCCGAAGATAGTGCAATTTAAAAATAATCCCCAATTTATTGTACACGAAATACAATATTTACGTAACGTGTACCATTTGTGAGTTTTTTTTAAACATCTGCTTTTACAGATTAAACCTGTGATAATTTAAAAGGAATCTTCATAATTTTCAAACTTATTTCATGCCATCAGTGTCTAATTATCTTCTGTCAATTATTTTATTCCATTTTGTGTTGATTCATTTTATTGGGGGGGGGGGGGGGTGTCGCTATATTGTTACTGAATTGAGTTTCTGTGGACCCAAGCGACAAATCAAGCGGGGCACAGAAAAGAGGTTGTCGCGTAGTCAGGTAATTGTTATCGAAACATCCAATATCAGAACATCAGGTAGCACCGGTAGCTGGCCTGTCAATCAGATCAGTAGCTATTGTTTTATTTATGATTGACAGGCGGTATATTATTGATCTTGAACCAGGTAGATTTTGGGGGCGTTAACACAAAATTGGGTGTTTAAGGTAAACGGTATATAATAGAGGGATGTTTTCTAACCGTATGAACTATATAAATAAAATGAACGAACAGACTCCTTCTCTTTGAGAGATACCGCTCCAGATTATAAACATTTCTCTCTATACTTAAACATTTAAAGGTAATCTTTCTAAGTTTAAGAGATATCACTTTAGGTCAAAAGAAGTATCTATAAGAAATAAGATACATTGCACATCTTTCTAATTTAAAGAGATATTTATTTCTTTTTTGAAATGTGAAGATAACTAACAATGATCATTATTAGAAGTCCATTGAAATAAAACCATATTAAGAACAGAGCCAACGCAACGTCTGAAAATAGGTGTATGGTGGGATCAAGTAATAAATTAAAGGGGAGTAAGCATCCCCTTTCGACCAGTCACAACCGTTGTGTGCCCCTTCTCTTCATCGAGTAAAAGGAAAAATCCGTAGACAATTCAATGTGAAAATGAAATACGTTAATCAATATTTGACCTGACGAAAGACTATTTACAAACAAAGATATTGTATCGATCATAGAATTGAAAAAATCATTAATGATCACATTAAATAAATCGTGGCTTGTGGTTAAAATATGTATTTTCTGCTTTAAAACACACAATTCATGAATATTGAAGAGATAGTCATGTGATTAGAAGGAAAACATTGGAAGACGTATGAACGTAAAGAGCACAAACTGAGATATGTAATTTTTTATAACTAACAAGAGACTAGCTTTAGTGGTACTCCAGTAACGCACTCTGAACAAAGAACATTTCATAGTGATGTTCATCTTAATGTAACCTAACAGAGAGCATCAGATTTTTTGCAATATCAGTAATTTACTAAACTAATTACCCACGAATATCTACTATACACAAAAGGTAATTTAAAGTACAATATATTTGTTATGATATAAATTGCTTGTTATATATTGAATAACTGTATTAAGAAATCTGATGCAAAATAAGAACTTGTTAGTAAAACAAACCTTTTGAGAATCAAGGTGACTCAAAATGATTAGTTGAAACGCTTTATATGAAATATGGGGATAACGAACAGTTATCAAACTTAAAAGTCCACTGAAACAATACAAATCGGGAATAGAGCAAACACGGATCTCTGAAAAAACATCAGAGGTGGGATCAGGTGCCATGGAGGAGTAAGCATTCCCTGTCGACCAGTCACACTTGCCGTGTGAACATTGTCATGATCGGGCAAACGAAAAAATCCATAGGCAATTCAGTGTTTAAATAATAGCCTAAACTGTAGTATGAAAAAAGTCAGCCGACCTAATGATAGATTGTATTTGCTGACAAGGTCATTGTTTCGACCATAGAATTTGCGAAATGATGACTTTAAACGAGACTGTTGATATCCTTGTTTCATCAACGTGTTTGTCAATAGCTTGCCTCCTTTTAGAAATTGATCATAAATGGAGCATGCTCTTGCGTATTGAATCAACTGGGAGATCTAAACCTCATATGCAGGTGATAGGGGTATATTGCTACATAAGTAAGGGAAATTACATTAGTAAAGTTAAAGTCATCACGTTTATCATAAAGTTTTGTGTTAGGTTACCATTTACGTATTTTTCTAGTAAAATATCCAAATATGAATCAGATTTGTCAGACTCTGTGGTATCTTCTATTCAAGTCCACTTAATCGTGAAACAATGTCAAATTTAACTATTTTTGAAGCTTTGACTGAGTTTAAATAAATTAGTGCCTCAAGAAATACAAAGCTCAGTCAGACAGGTTTGATTGTGTAGAAAATGTGACTCAGATAAATCTATTATTCGTTAAAACGCACTCAAATGTTTAAGATTACATAAGGAAGTTATTTGTTTTTTGTTTTTTTATAAAGGACAAATACACATTAGCGAACAATACTGATATCAGATATTTACACACATATAATTTAATGAATATTTTTTAAAAACACAATTTACAATACTTCCAAACGTAAAATTGGGGAAAAACAAATACACAAAGAGGACTGTTATCGTTATGTTTCGCTGTAGTGGTTGACATTAATTTGTAGTTGCAGAATAATTGTTACATGTAGATGCAAACAAGATTGATCTGAGCAATTTCCAGCTCAACAAGAGAGAGAGTGTCTGACACAGCCGCTCATATTATTCAGTTTAAGTATCTCATCTAAAACACATTTCATTCTTATGCTTTTTTTACACTCATATGGTATGCATGGAACATGACTGTTGTTGCGCATGTATTATTTTCCCGGCCTGTTACATTGGCGGAATTTGGAGCGTGTATTGAAATTTAATAATTATAATCAATATGATAGAGATATCATATATGAATTAAAGCTGAAAATTGATCCATGATATGTTCTGTTGGTGCCGTATACAATTTTATGGATTCTAGATGATACTTTCAATTATGGTTTCAGCAGCTGATAATGGGTAGCTCTCTACAGAGGATAATGCGGTGTTTTCATTGAGACATGTGATATCAGGGGAATCAAGATTTATCAGAGTTCTCTTTCTTAAAGTCTTTGACCATAGTTGATAATTCCTTCATGGACTCATAGATTCCCTCTCCTGTTATTGCACATGCTGCTTGAATGAACCATTTTCGTGTGGTCAACCTGTGCAAGCGCATCATTTCTGCCATCTCCGAGGTACTTACAGCATCTTAAAGTAGTTTTAAGATTACAGTGTACTTTATTAGTTCTAATGAGTATAAATAGCTTTAAGCGTAACATATACATTTGCTAGTTTTCGATGGTAAAATGCAATTTCTATCATACTTTAAAAAAAACTGATCAAAAGTTTGAAACAGAAATTTAATTAAAACGAAAAATAAAATTTCTGATGGAGATTTGATTCCTTTTTAATTTGTTTATAAATTAATACATACTTGGAAGATCTTTTTTGTTAGCAATGATCACCACTGGGACTCCCTTCATTTCGTCATCTTGTAAAATTCCAAACAGTTCTTTACTTGATTCTGCTATCTTTTCTTTGTCGTTGCTATCCACCACATACACTAAGCCTTGAATTATCAACAGGAGATATCAATAAACTAAATTCATGACATTTCTCGGCATATAAATCCTGCTTATCGGTCAGTATTCCAAAAGGTTATTTTAACCTTTCAAACTTATAAAATTAACAGTGTTAGGTTTCAATTTGTAGGAAGTGTACGACACATATATGTAATTTTTTTGTATTAATACAGAGAATGTCCTTATACCTACCCTCTGATCCTTGGTAGTAGTGTCTCCACAGTGACCGCAGCCTGTCCTGACCCCCAACATCAAACACAGTAAAGGTCACGCCCTTTACAGGGGACAGGGTCTCCACATTAAATCCTATAGTTGGTATATCACTTATCTTCTCATTCAGTTTAAGCTTATATAAAATCGTCGTTTTCCCTACAAATAAAAATTATCATCTCCGATTTTAGCAGGAAATAAACAGAAAAATTTACATTTAACAGGTAAATTTAGAAAAAAAATGTAAAAACTAATGGATGAATTTAAAAAATATATATTAATTTCGTAATTTAGTAAATATAGATGCGCAACAATTCACATTTTACAAAATCTTTCAACAATTCATCATACCTGCATTATCTAAACCAAGCATAATGATTCTAGCACGTGATCCAGAAGAAAAAGACTCGAATAGATTCGTCAATTTCGATACAAATAAACCCATGTTATTTTAATTTCCTGTCAAATTAGTAGAAAAATATCAAAATTTATATATCCCTCTTGGTGCATATATTCGATTAAACATTTACATGATCCATTGTCCAGCATGAAAGATATGGCGAAAGACCTTGTGATTATGGACACAAGAACCGAGGTATTCCGAATACACCCTTTTAATATATTTTAAATATATCAGGAAGAAAAACTCTACATGAATTGATTTTTAAGTTACCTTTCTTCCTGAAACATTATACTAAAAGGGAAAAAGAAACGCATACGGGTGTATATCAATTTTTCAGAGGTTGAATTCTAATTATGCAAATATACCACCTGTATCATAGAGTTTGTTCATGACAAGGGTATCTTTAGAGATAAAACACAGATGAAGTCAATCGTTCATCAATTTTCAGAAATTAATTTCTTTGTATTTTTTCACGAAAAGTATACTTTATTCGAACACACTTGGTGCTGGCAAAAGCAAAGGGTCGCTGTATTTCAACTGAACATAAGTTTTTGCAGTTTAAATTTCAAAACTTAACCCGCATAGACATATCATATTTTGGACATTATGCTTGAATATGATTGATGAAATGCCTATCACACAATCAATGACATCAATTACTGTCTGCAAAGTGGTAGGTCATGGATGACTTCACCCTGGGAAGATAGACCAATCTGACTCTCTCATTTGCGTGATAGGGGTAGGACAGTTGTAACTTCTGCAACTATTTCCAAAGAAGTTAAATTAAATGAGAGAACCATTAAAAACAGTCTCCGAGAATTCGATATAAGAGCCAGTAGACCATGAGACTACCATTGAATGATGTAAGACGGAGGGCGCAATTTGATTGGTTGCAGCGTCATGCAACTCTTGCTACAGTATGCAACAATGAAGAAGGGTTCTCTTCATGACGAATCTAGATTCACTCTACGTCGTCTCCCTTCTCCAGCTGGGCCTTATGGTTAACAGCACGTCGAGTGACAAGATAATGCTTGGTCGCATTTCGATCTTGTCTGTCGTAAAATTCCGCATGCATAGAATGTGGATCCATATGAATGACCACCAAACAAACCAGATCAATCGCCAATAGAGCATCTCTCGGATGAGGTTGATATGTGTATTAGCCATCACCCACAAGTCCCCCAGAATCTTCAGCAGCTGACTGCAATTTCATACCTGTCATTAGTCATCTGCAAACTTATTTTGTTTAAAAAAAAATCTGATTCTACACGCTGGTAATCCGAGGTTGAAATTAAAAAGATTTTTGAGTTTTCATTGACAAATCTATGTAATATTTGGAGACAAGGTCTCCAAAATCTATTGGATTTACCATTGGAGCTAATTGTGTCCCATTATAAGTATTTATAACTAACTATTTTTGTATTCTTATGAAGCAGAATTTATTCAAAATCTTCTACATGAAAAGGAGTTTATTGCTGTGGCTTTCATATGGAAATTGGGATATAGCGACAATATATTTTATGAATTAGCAATATTCATTTTCATTCCTACGTTGATTCGATATAAAGAACTCAGGAAAAAAGACACCACAGAGTCTGACACAACAGTTTCGTATTAATTTGGATGTATTATTAGAGAAAGACAATAATGGAAAATAACATCTAAACTTTATAATAAATGAGATTACTTCAACTTTTATATCGTGGCGTCAACTTCCCTAATTTATGTAGCAATAAACTATTATCAACTGCATTTGGGATTTATGTATTCCAACTGATTCGAGCATTTTCTACGTACGGGCAATTATTTCTAAAACGAGGCAGGCTACTGAGAATTAAGTTGTTACAAGGATACCAACAATCTCATTTAAAGTGAACATCTCGCATATTCTATGACTAATTCAATGACCTTGTTCACAAATACAGTCTTTCGTTAGGTCGAATATATTGACTAACATCTTTCAATTTTTCACACTATATTGTCTACGGATTTGTTTTCGTTTGACCGATGATGACAAGGGTCACACAGTGGGTTTGACCGGTCTACTGGAGATGCTCACTCTTCCATGGCACCTGATCCCGCCTCTGTTTTCAGTGTTCTCTAGATCTTTGTATTATTTATTTGGACATTTGACTATGATTACTAGTAATGTTTGTTCATGTATCTTCATATAAATAATTTCATTAATGATGCGGTACAATATTTAATAAGAATTGCAGGCAAGCAGATTTGGGGGAATGTTGTTGAAATTAATGGAAATTTCAATTAAATTATTGGCCTAGGACCTTCATTTTTCTAATGAAAAAGTCGTAAAATTTTAGCTTTTTTACTGTACCACTACCATACAGCTGTACATTTTAACAACTTATCATCCTATTGAAGATCATAATTTACATGGGTGGGTGTTAATAGAAAAATCATGATCCTTTCTCATTGTAAAATCCTTAACTGAAGCACAACAATGTCACACCATCAATTAATTTTATTTTAAGACCATAAAAACTGAGGCCCCGTGTCACGGCAGGCGTTGGCACCATAAAGATCCCCCACTGCTCAATGGCCCTGAGTGTCGAGTAAAGGTCTAAATTTGAAGCCCTTCACCGGTATTTGGTGACGTCTCTATATCAGTGAAAAATTCTCGAATGGGACGTAAAACAATATATAATCAATCAGTCATAACAACTTCTGTATAATCTTCAACTATTAGCATTTTCCCCCATTAAAATCCATCTTAATAATCAACGTTATCATATACATGTAATGAATGATCTCATTTTTCTCTGATGCATTTACATGAAATCAGTTTATTGTCTATTTGTCTTGCTTTGAAACAAATACAAATAAGAAATCTTCAGCCTAAACAAATTTAGACATAATTTAGGAACATTGATTGAATGTACTTTTAAAAGAAAAAGGAAGTCTGAAATATCTCAAATTTAATCTACAGCAGTATTATAATTATTATCATTAATCTCTGCCCGATTTGATTTTTTCTCGTCCATTAATAAATTTGCAGCTGATCGTACTTTCAGTTATGTGTAGAAAATAATTTCAAATTCTACTCAAAGGTACTATTATTATTCTCTCAACAGTTTAATATTGGTACTTTTATAAAATATTTTTTACAAACACAAAACATATAAATAATAAATATTATTTTTTGATGACTACAATTTACATTTCTTCCAATGGTATGCATGTTAAATGGGAAAAGAGAAGCAAAGTACATTTCAACCATTGTTTTTGTATAAATCGTACTGGCGAAGTGCAACAACGTTTTAGTACATGTATGAGCAATTTCTGGTCCAAAGAATGAACCACAACGCTCAATGCATGTTGATCAGTCTGTGTCCAATGTTAAAACATTTATTTTCATCCTTCTGTCTTCGTACATACATGTTACACTCACACGGCTTGCTTAGAACACTTCAGTGGATGCTTTTGATGGCACATTTATAAATTGAACGTGTTTTGATCATTTCAGTCCTTTCTTATATTCTTTGACCATTGTTGATAATTCTTGCATAGAATCGTAAATCCCTTCTCCAGTCGTTGCGCATGCGGATTGGATGAACCATTTTCTTGATGTCAGTTTATGTAAGCACATTCTTTCGGCCACCTCAGCGGTACTTAGAACGTCTACATTGAAAGATGAATGTACAAATGTTAGAAATGTTATCAATAAAGTAGAAAACTAATAGAATAATAATAAAGTATACAAAATGAATGAATACATTTTTAAACAAGGGGTTGAACTATTAAAACAAATGATTTATATAGATCTATATAAACAATGAAATGGCTTTCGATGCTTTTTACTGCGGGGCGTAATGATCATTGCAGAAAAAAATTCTCTGCAAGGTCGCAAACGTGAAACAAAGAAAGCATTTTATTGATTAAGTAATCTTATATTTTTTTTACATACAATGACAAATAATAGATATATACATGTATGAAGTTTATAAAGTTTAAGATAAGACGTACTTGGAAGATCTTGTTTGTTAGCGATAACCATAACTGGAACTCCTCTCATTTCGTCTGTTTGAAGGATTCTAAAAAGTTCTTCTCGAGACTCGTTCATTCTTTCTCTATCATTACTATCCACCACATATACCAAACCTAAAACAGATAACTGAAGATTAAATTATGAAATAGTAAAATCCATTCGCCCAAACCGTGTCCAAAGTTTGTACTTTTTCTTGAATGATATCATAACACAAATAAAACAAGAGGCCCATGGGCCACATCGCTCACCTGAGTAACTTTGGCCATGCTGTTCATTACCAGACTCCCCCCTTGTAATACCTATTGTGGCCCCACCCTCCCCCAGGGGCCATGATTTGAACAATTTAGAATCTACACTACCCCAGGATGCTTCCACATAAGTTTCAGTTTTTCTGGTCCAGTGGTTCTTGAGAAGATTTTTAAAGATTTTTCCTATATATTTCAATGTAAAACTTGGGATTCCCCCTATTGTGGCCCCGCCCTATCCCCTGGGTCATGATTTGAATAATTTAGAGTGTACACTACTTGAGGATGCTTCCACATAAGTTTCAGCTTTTCTGGCCCAGTGGTTCTTGAGAAGAAGATTTTTAAAGATTTTTCCTATATATTTCAATGTAAGACTTGTATTTCCTATTGTGGCCCCGCCCTACCCCCGGGGGTCATGATTTGAACAATTTAGAATCTACACTACCCCAGGATGCTTCCACATAAGTTTCAGCTTTTCTGGCCCAGTGGTTCTTGAGAAGAAGATTTTTAAAGATTTTTCCTATATATTTCAATGTAAAACTTGTATTTCCTATTGTGGCCCCGCCCTACCCCCGGGGGTCATGATTTAAACAATTTAGAATCTACACTACCCCAGGATGCTTCCACATAAGTTTCAGCTTTTCTGGCCCAGTGGTTCTTGAGAAGAAGATTTTTAAAGATTTTTCCTATATATTTCTATGTAAAACATTGATTCCCTATTGTGGCCCCGCCCTACCCCCGGGGGTCATGATTTGAACAATTTAGAATCTACACTACCCCAGGATGCTTCCATATAAGTTTCAGCTTTACTGGCCCTGTGGTTCTTGAGAAGAAGATTTTTTAATGACCCCACCCTATTTTTGTCTTCTCTTGATTATCTCCCCTTGTGAGGGGACTTGGCCCTTCATTTTAACAATTTAAATTCCCCTTCACCCAAGGATGCTTTGTACCAAGTTTGGTCAAAATTGGCCCAGTGGTTCTTGAGAAGAAGTCAAAAATGTGAAAAGTTTACAGACGGACGGACAGACAGACAGACAGACGGACAGACGGACAGACGGACGGACGGACGACGGACAAAATGTGATCAGAAAAGCTCACTTGAGCCTTCGGCTCAGGTGAGCTAAAAAAAAAACACTAATCTAAAATAAGCGCGCATCTAGGGTACTAACTATAAAGTTTCTTAGAAGCTTACCCTCTGTTCCTTGGTAGTAGTAGTTCCACAGTGATCTAATTTTGCCCTGACCCCCGACGTCCCACACCGTAAAGGACACACCCTTTACTGGGGACACGGTCTCCACGTTAAATCCTATGGTGGGAATGGTACATACATTCTCATTGAGCTTGATCTTGTACAAAATCGTTGTTTTTCCTACAAAAAAATGCCTTTACTTAAATTTTACTATTTATTTTTATTTTTTATTTATGTATTTTTTTTACTATTTCAATTCAAAATTAAATAGATGAAACTTTCTTCATTTGTAAGGAAAGAAAGAATTAATTTATCCGAATTTGTAATTTATATTAATTTTAATTCATCAAAAATTTTGAAAGAAAAAAAATATTATTTTATTTTAAAATTTTGTTATCTTACCTGCAGAATCTAAACCAAGCATAAGAATTTTGGCTTGTGATCCAGAGGAAAAAGACTCGAACAAAGTCGTTAATTTAGATAAAAGCAAACCCATGGCCCCCAATATTTCCCTTCTGTTTAAGATGTGTCGAGTTAGCTTCAGTTTTATTTAGTTTGTGCGCTTAGATTGGTCTTTTTATATATACTAGAGAAGGAACACGTTATATTTAAATGCTGGTTTGATAAACGATTTATGTCCAGCGTGTAAGGTATGACGAAACACCCTGGTTGTGAATGAAAACACAGACCGAGGTATTCCGAATAAGTCATTAAGTTAAATGTTCCGAACGGATAAATGCTACATCGGGTATTTTTTTCCAAGTACCTTAAATTGTAGGAGTAGAGGCCACAAAAATGTTTGAGATTAGACTAATCTCAAACATTTTCAAATAGAAGCAACAAAAGGATATTTTAAGCTCTATAAAACCGTTGTTAAGTTAGTTATAGGTTTGTTAAAGCAGAGACGTATAATATACGTCTAATACGTCTCTGGTTAAAACAATGATGTATATACTGGTTATTTAAGAAGGGTAAAAGTAAGGGTTATTTGTATCATGTAAATTTTGAATTTACTAGGTGGAAATAAATACAAAAAAACATGCTATTTGTAGCCTGAACAGGATAATATATAATTTTTTTTACAAATGTAAAAACTTTAAACATATCAAGAAGGGATATTATAATTATATACAGGGGACATCTCATTAGGGTTTTAGTGAGTAGAAAATTTTCAAATATAATTTAGAATTCGTATTCAAAAATCATTTTTTGTGGCTTTAATAAACCCATTTTCTACTAAATATGCTTAACTGTCAACTTCAACGAAGAAAAAATATCAATTAATAAGTCGTTTCATAAAATAAATGAATCAAAAGTGTTGAAGATGACTTTACTGAAAACATAATTTTAGAAATATGAAACTTTTCCGTGAACTTTGAAAATTGAGAAACACATTGTCTCAGAGCGGGGGATTGTCCTCGCCTTGTACGCCCTCTTTCTTTGACTACGGAGTAATCCTACTATACCTGATCAATACATAGGGCTCACGGCGGGTTTGACAGATCGACAGGAGATGCTTCCTCCTCCTCGGCACATGATCCCACCTCTTGTGTTCAGGGGTCCGTTGTTTTTCCCTGTCCACGATTCGTTTTGTTTACTAGATTTATGAACATTCCATTAGACTTGTGCTTACAAGATGTCCACACCAACTGTGGTTTTCTAGGTTTTATGTTTTCTAGTGCAAGAAATTTAAATGCCCTTATTTTTATTTTTCTTCTACGAATTATTGGTGTCAATACGATGCTACCACTTGTCTAGCTTCAGATTTAAGCTTTGATTTGTTCTTGATGTAGTAGTTTATCATTTCTAAAACTGACGGCAGGCCATATTTGATCAGAATCTTATTCAATATGATACATGTAAATCCGGCCCTGGGATCATGACACATCTTAGGCTTTAGTCAAAATCTTAATGTACTAAAATGTCGTAGACCAAAATTAAAATATTTTCAATGTTGCTTTAAAAGTGTTGTTATCTGCAAATTTAGTGATTAATTCAATAATTAATAAACATTTTACAGGCGATTGAAAATTTGACTTAAATCCGTTTCATGATCCTGGGGCCAGCTTTTACTTTTATTTTTCATTGTAAATTGTCTGATAGTGATCTGACGTTCTGTGGAATCTGGGTTGGCTACTATTCCATGGAACGTTGATATATATCATTTATATCTATCATTCTTTCTATTTGTACCTTTAAGAAAGCTC
The DNA here is from genome assembly GCF_033153115.1 of Saccostrea echinata. Lineage (NCBI taxonomy): Eukaryota > Metazoa > Mollusca > Bivalvia > Ostreida > Ostreidae > Saccostrea > Saccostrea echinata. The sequence goes on along the minus strand of NW_026889771.1, from coordinate 763,455 downwards.
ATGCCAATCCAAATAATAATATATGGGGGGGGGGGGGGGATTTACTTGTCCCATATTTTCATATGTAAAAACTACATGATTATTATTCCTTCAATACATGATCTTCAGTAATATGGATACACTTCATGTGACTGTTGTAAAATGGGCAATTATGAAACTATTTGCTATCTGCAGGAAGAGAAATATATATCAATTGTGATGCAAACGTGTCTGAATAGAAATGGAATATTCAGAAATCAATCGAGAGAAAAAGAGAGGACACTAAAATATGATAAGCATACATGTACATGATGAACCTACCGAATTTAAACGTTTTAGATGTGGATACCTAAAAATTCCAAGGAACTTTTGGAACATTTGAAATCACAAAATTTTACTAAAATCAACAACATAAAAACTTAGACTTTTCAACTTTATATACAATTTTTTCCCACGATAAATTCAAGTCCAGACTTTCTGACATCGTTGACAGCTGCTTTTTCAATAAAAATGGAAGTCGTAAATTTACATACCTTGTCATTGGTCATTTGCAAAATTACTTTGTTAAAAAACAATCTGATTGTATGCACAAGTACTCTGAGGTTGACATTAAAAAGATGCTCGAGTTTCTGATTGACAATATCTATGTGGTTTTTGGAGACCAGGTCTTCCAACAATCTGTTGGAATTTTCATGGGTACCAATTGCGCCCCGTTATAAGCAGGCCTATTTTGTATTCATATGAAGCAGAATTTGTTCAAAATCTTTTAAGTGAAAAGAAGAAAACACTTGCTGTGGCCTTCAACTCGACATTTAGATATATCGACGACGTTTTGTCAATTAACAATGGTTATTTCCATTCTTAGGTCTTATATCCCGGTGAGCTTGAGATAAAAGATACCACAGAGTCTGACACATCTGTATCATATTTGGAGATTTTACTAGAAAAAGACGTTAATGGTAATCTAACAACAAAGCTTTATGATAAACGTGATGACTTTAACTTTTCAATCGTCAACTTCACTTACTTATGCAGCAATATACCCTTATCACCTGCATAGGGAGTTTCTATCTCTCAGCTGATTCGATACGCCAGAGCATGCTCTACGTATGAACAATTTCTAAAACGAGGTATTGATAAACAAGTTGATGAAACGAATTACAGTCATCATTTCGTAAGTTCTATGGTCGATACAATGACCTTTTCAGTAAATACAATCTTTCATCAAGTCAAATGCTGCATGACTGAATTTTTTCATACTAATTGTTAGGCCATTATTTACACACTGAATTGTCGACGGATTTTTCCGTTATTTCCCGATCATGACAAGGAGCACGGCGGGTGTGACCGGTTGGCAGGGGATGCTTACTCCTCCATGGCACCTGATCCCATCTCTGATGTCTTAGAGGTCCGTGTTTACTCTGCTCCTATTTTGTAATGTTTAATGGACTTTTGAACTCTAATACTCTTCCTTATCTCCACATATTTCCTTCATTGGTTTGTTGTGTTTCTTCTGTGATCATGAGTTAGCACTCAGAATGTATGATTAGTAAAAACACAAGACACAAAATAAATTCTTGTTTTTCATTATTATTCTCATAACACAATGATGCAAGCCTTTTATTCCGTACAGTTTTTTGATATCACCATATTGCAAACAATACATAAAGGCTCTCACTGTTAGCAACAAGGGTAGATGTACATAACAAATCAAAGGGACGCAATCTCAGAAAAGACAATGGTAAAGGACAGACTACGACACACAGTCTGAGGTCAGAACATTTTAAAAGCAACTACAATGAAATCAAGATATCTGTAAGGTTGTCGATCCTAAATGTCAGGTGGCTTGATAAATCATGCCATTGTACTACTACGTTCAATTCTGATGCATGTAGGCATATGATTATAGCTACAAAGTTTCAGAGAAAGAAACATGCTTACTGTTTCACTATTAATAACAATAAATGTCGCAAAAAATACACTTAAAATCTTAATACAACTTTCTTGAGAAATGGGATTATGAGATTTAATTTTTTTTACCAAATTTCAATGAGTTCTGTAAAAAGTGACAAGGAATGTAAGGAGAGGACATACTGTAAATACACATAAACAAAGAGAAGATATTACAGAAACAAATTCTTAAATTTTATTAAAAAAAAAAAAAAAAAAAAAAAAAAAAAAAAAAAAAACAGAAAGACATCAATCACAAATCTCAGTATTTTTATCAAACATTCCTCAAACATTCAGATTCATCCATCTTATTGCTTTTGCTCAGCATTCAATTCTTTAATAGGTACAAAATGTCAGCAGTAAACACTAACGCTCTCGGCAAAATGTGAACAAGTCACACATGTATATGGGGATTATTTGTTCTGCCAAATTAGTTCCAAGTACACATCCTGATTCCTTATCTAATTTTCTATGGCTGTATTTACACAGTTACTGCTTAATTTTGCATAATAAGGGATTATTGCTTTCTAAATAATTCCATTTCACATTTTCAAGTTAAAGTTACCTTTTCTTGTTTAATAGTAAAATTTATAAGTCCAGATTACTGCACTATCTTGCTTGTATGAACTTGTTAATTCATGAAATAACCTCAATGACAGGCCATAAAAAATTAATCTAAAGTTTCCCATGCACTGCCGCATTAGGTCAAACATTGCCTCATTGATCAATTTTATTCATGTATTGAGAAGGGGAATAACTCATTTTCTACAAAGAAAATTGAGTTATTTCTCTTGTGCATCTATGCTTGGCCCACTTAGAAAAAGCTAATTGAATATACAGTATTTCTTGTTATAACAATATTTTATCAATTAGCTTATAGTAGACTTTTGTATAACACTGTCGAAGTTCATTGAATATCAACTAATACAAGAATAAAAAAGTTTAGATTTAGTAGACAAGAAAAAGAAAGGTAACTCTTGCTTTTAAAAAATCACAGACAAAAAATTAAAATAAAAACTTGCTACATTTAATTTTGAAATTTTTTGGTCTAAGAAACTAAAGATTTCTGTGGCCTGGATTATGTAGGTTTGAAAATGTATAGAACCCTATTTTATACAGGAATTTTTTTTTTATATTTCTCTCATGATAACACTAACAATAGCACTAACAACATTCTGTTTTTCATAATAATGGAAATATTGGAGAAAGATGTTAAACACTCAAAAAAAAAGTACTTCATCTACAGTTTTCATGTCAGAGCACCTACAATGAATTACCTATACACCATTCCAATACAGTCAGTAAAAAAATGGAATGGAAGCCTCCACAAGAAAAAGTTTGGACTTAGATCTAATGTCCCTCTGATAAAAGAGATAATTTACAAAGAAATAAATCCAAAAATATCCGAAAATGTGTTTCATCAGGTGTAACTTATTTAGCTGTTTACTTGATTAACTGTAATATTCTTACACAGTTATTACACCTTTTGGTAAGAAGTTTAAATGTTTCAAACATTGACTTGTATTTATTTAATTGCTAGAAGATTTGAGAGTTATTTATAGTTTTCTAACTTAAAACATTTGCACACAATTTATTTTCTTTACACAAATTAAAATATTTCTATTTCTTTACAAGAACTAAAAAACTTGCATAATTTATTATGTACTACAGGTATGCAGAGCTGTTTATTAGTAGTGTTACTTTTCTTAACAAGATTAAAGAAAGATAACTCTTGCTGAAGAACACATTTTTTTTTTTACAAGCATACATTCCGACTTAGAAAGCAACGCTTCATTGTGTTTTCTGATATGAATTTTTAAAATATGTATGACACTAAATATTATTTTTAAATATTTTTAATTTTATGCTGTGATAATAAATTAGAGCTCTTTCTATTTAATGTGTAAAATTTTCTTCATAACATGGTTAAACATAAATTTAACTTTGGAAAAAGTAAGTCTTGCTTCATACCTCAACCTTATTCCATTTGAATCTAATGCTTTTGTGTTGATGAAAATCAATGTTGGTAATTGTTAATTTTTTGTTTGAAATTAAAACAGAGGGACATTAGGCCTTAATTAAGCTAGAGCATGCAATATACTGCTTGACAAACTTGAATGTTGCCTGAACTCAACATCATACAGTCAAGTTATTATTTCAACAAACTTCCAATTCATTTTATATGTTAGATAATTGTGTATCTGAACAAAGATGTAATAATTACTTGTCTGTAGGGTTCATAGTTCAATACTATCGCACAAGGTTAACAATCACCTGATGTGGATCCAACAGGAGATATTTTACAGTATAGATGCATCAGTACATTCTCAATGTCATTCAATACAAGTGCTCAAACTCTCTCTCTCTCTCTCTCTCTCTCTCTCTCTCATATTTCAACAATTTCACTGTACATTAACAAATCTGAAATTCAAATTGAAGTAAATACATCTGAACACAATTATGTATTCTATACATCGATGTACTCAATGAAGGATGGAAAACTGGTCAAGTTAGCATGAAACATGTAAATGAGTGATTCTGACCCAATTGGGACCTGAGCATCATATTTCACTGCCCTAAATTACATGTATGTATGGATGAATGATATAGCTGCTTGATCAATCATTATTGATAGAAACTGGCAAAAATGGGTTATTGCCATAGTCTCTGACTGGCATACTTCTGGCAGCTGGCATCATGAGAGTCTATTTTTCTCCGTGTTACACTCCAAATACTGAAGTTCGTACACAAGGAACACAACTAATTCCATATGGCCAGTTTGTCACATTTTCACTTTGTTTTTTAACATCTCCTTTAATCTTCTCTTTGAGAGGTCATACCTGGTAAATTAATAGAGTTTTATTCCAACAGCATTGACAACGGTTTGTTTAAAAATATAGCATTTGCTCAAAACTTTTCTGCTTGAGATAATACGGTAATTTGTTACATGTAAATTAGCAATTTTATGCCCTGTTCACATGAATGCACAAAGTAAAATAATGTGAATTAAATTAATGCAAATTACATTGCATTCACACAACGGTAAGTGCGAAGTAAACTAATGTGCATTAAAAATTTGTTTCTTTTTTTTTTTTCTACAGGAAGGCTATTCATTTAGGCTATTACGATGTCATTTGCAAATCACTACACCTTATGCAGAGCACAGTATCCATTTGACCTAATTTCATAGTGTCTGCAAACATTTTTGGGGATAAGCATTTTTTTTTTCACTCAAAAATAGCTTAAGTATACCTACATGTACATACATGTATCTAACCACCAACACGTGGCATGTGACTTAATTTTGCCATTACACATGTGTCAGAATTTAATTCAAACTAGATATCATTGAGATGGTGGCCATCTCAAAGGGCCCCGCTTTCAGTAACAAACATGAAAAAGTAAAGTAGCTGAAAGGGTTTATTTTGATGAGGAACACTTGTGTACTATTAAGGGATGTGTTGTTTGAGTCTAACGGGCTTCTATGTCAACCTTGTTATAATAAAAAATGGCATGAAAATCACGAGTGCTCCATACCCTCTATCAAAAAGCGGCACAAAAATCACAAATGTTGCATATCCTCTATGAAAACTGTTGCATATATATCAAAATATGGAAGGAAAATCACAAATAATCTGTACCCTAAGTCAATTGGTAAAGTTTGAGGCTGACTGGACTTAAGAGAAAGAAACCATGCACTGAACAAAGATTTTGAACAGAGAGGCTATTTTTTACCTTGACCCTTGACCTAGAAACTTCGTTCAAGGTCACTGCACATCCATTGACCAGTTGCACTCTGTGAGTGAAGTATGAGTCACATTGGACCAAGAGGAGAGAAGATATGCTCTGGACAAGGATTTTTCATATAATTCTGCTATGACCTTGACCTTAGACCTAGAAACTGGGTTCAAGGTCACTGCACACCCTTTACCCAAAGACACTCTGTGGGTGAAGTATGAGCCAGATTGGGCCAAGAAGAGAGAAGATATGCTCCGGACAAGAGATCTCGGACGGACAGACTGATCACTATAGGGCGCCTGCAGAGCGGAGCCCTAATTAGCTTCCCTCAACGTTCACAAGGAGCTAATTCAGAGTAAATTAATTTGAATTAAACTTATTAACATTTAATTTTCCATGTGAATGCTGGACAGATTTAATTTGCAGTAAGTTACATTTAATTCGAATCAAAATCTCCATGTAAACAGGGCATTAGATTTGCCTATTCAGGATACTGGGTTGAATATAAAATGAGCAAATACTCCTCATATAAAGTGTATCAGTGGATTTTAAGAATTCTTTTCCAAAATCAAGTTAACAAGTTAATTTTGGCAAGGCCATGCACATCTCAACTATTAAGGTAATTCATTTTTTTTGGGGGGGGGGGGGGGGGCTACTGTTCTTCTTATTTCTGTCAAAGTATTTCATTGCCTGCAGTACATGTATAAAATGTTTTATATGATGAAAAATTTGCAATAATTCTAATGTTACTTATTCCATACTGACAGCCAAATCAACTCACTACTAGGAATAGGTAATATGACTGTATAATTTCAATAATTGAGAAGTGATAGAAATCATACCTGGCTCGTATCGTTCTTATTTCCCTGTCCTCATCATCCTTGAATTTCTGCAGTATCCCGCGTAACACAGGCTCTGGTATTGCAATCAACTGCTCAACCTGTGGAATGTACAGTATATTTCAAAAACAGACTCAAAAATGACAAAATAATTTACATCATGTCTATATCTAAATTAAACCACCCTCAAAAATTTGCAGAATGAAATTATTGCTAAATTTAAATCTTAAAACCTTCATTTATAAAGCTGTAGTTGCCTCCCTTTACATAAAACTTTAAACTTGCCTCGTGTGGTAAACTCTGTTCCACCTTGACTGGTTCTTGTTCTATCACACCCTCCTCCTCCTCTTCCTCCTCGACAACAGGCTGGGTCACTAGCGAGTTCTTCCTGACGGTCAGTATACGGTCCTTCAGGTAAATCTTGACCCCGGAGGTCTCATCTGGACCCCTAGCTATCCTCTCCAGCAGAGGGTGATCTGTTTCCTTTAACAATGTCTCACCTGGGAAGAGAACATCAATTTATTTTACACCATTCTAATGCAGGAAACTTTGTGAAAGTAATTTAATGTCCTATACTGATAATCAGATGGCAAAATTAGTCCTACTTTCTTATTCACTTTCAAATTAAAATGTGTGTTTGTGCTCTGCTAAGAAAAAGACCATATGTTGCCTTCAACGATAACACACTACAAAAAATTTGAACAATTAACAGCTACAATGATTCATAGGTCATCCTGCCTTCAGAGAAACTCTTTATACTGCTGTTAGAGTAATGTACCCCCATCAGACATATCCTGTTTTGAGTGTGTGTGTCTTTTCAATTTGTCTTATCAACTGTCATCAGTGACGCAGGACTTCCTTTTTTCTGTTGATATTTTTATTTGATAAAATTGTGTTTTAAATTTTTTCTTCAACTATGCATTTCCCTTTATCAACCCAGATTAATTTACAAATCTGATTTATGTATGTACTATTGGGATTGAAGATCTATAATCTGCTTTACAAACCTTCAGTCTCTGATACGAGATATAGTGAGTATTCATCAGGCTGGTTCTCTATCTGCCAATAACCAAATTTTTAAAATTATTACCGTACATATATCTCTCAAATAATAATGATAATCAAGAGTATCTTCCATAAGATTTTTTAACTATAAACTTTACATTACAAGTAGAAAAGACATATATTTGCATAAAACAGTAAGTATAGCAGCTGACCTTGAATTTTTCCAGCAGTGTTTTGATGGCACCATACGTTGTACATTGACTATCTACTGTAACACTAGTACAGCTGCCCAGTACGGGGGTGAAGACTCTTGTCTGCGACATAAACACAATACAATAGTATGATAATAGTTAACTTATCATCAAAGTTTAAAACATCATTAAATACAACACATTGCTTCACTGACTAAAAGTGGTAATCACAGTCAAACTACAGCTATCACAACTGTAGGAACTTATCACTCCATTTCTACATGTAAAACAAGGCATATGTGTTACATGCATACACCTGTATACCTTGAGATATCTAAAATTCCTAAATGGAGTTCCTTAATCAAAGAAAGTAAAAAGTAAAATCTCAATAGATCATTGAACTATACATATTGTATGGACCATCCCTACATGCCATATGAGCACACATGTAACTAGGAAGAGATATACCGGTAAATGATATCTTAATCTTGTGTATGCTAAGGCAAATATAGAGAATGATAGATATGGTGATTACAGTGTATCCTCTTTCCCAATAAAGCACTTTGTTTTGTTTTGAACAATACAAGCACTATTAAGTACATAAATGCAAATTTTAAACTATATGTACACCCTACAGTTGTTCTACAAAAAACTAAGAAAAGATTGTTGTTAAGTTTTATAAGGATCAAATGATGATAAGACAGTATTACATATCATGACACTTACATCAAAGTTATAAATGTGTCCATTTATGGAAGCCCTTTTCCATTTATCGGGTCGGGCATCTCCTCGGTAGGCCACAGTGTTGAATTTTTTGATGTTTTTCCTACGCATTACTACACCATCTGGTGGGGAGAATATGACACTGTCATCCACGCCTCTACTTGTTGCTCTGGGAGATGATGGTTCAGGGGATCTTGACCTCTGAAAACGAAAAAAAAAAATCTGTATCAGTCTATAATGCTTGAATATAAATTCAAACCTGCATGACAGTAATACAATCTACAAACTGGTTTATACAATAATGAAATAAATGTATCCATTCAGTTGCTAGGTTATGAAGTACTTTTATTTTCAATTTAGACAGGATGCTTAATCCTAGCTTTGTGCTAAAGCCTTGCACACTATAAGAAAGGGGGCAAAATATTCTGCAATTTTTTTGCATCAATATTTATGCAATTGTACCCTCACTTCAATCTGATCTCTCGGTAGGAAGTAAGATTTAATGACCTGCCATTTTAATTGTTAAATTGACTGTAATTAAGGTAGCTACATGCATATTGTACATTTGGAGTATGTCAGTATGATGCAATCAAATACATCTAATGGGACTCATCTACATTTATAGAGTTAGATCACAAATAATCTGAAATATTTCAAATTGTATAACTTCAGGAACTATACAACTACAGTGTAGATTAAAAGCTCTTGGCATCTAAAAAATATTGCAATTAGCCTATCATTACTATAACATATCAAAACAGGACATACATGACAGAAAAGGAAGAAAAGGACTCGACTGACCTTAAAAACATTTGTAAATTAATGTTACTCAAAAATTTCACTGCATTTCATTTCATTTTCAAGGAATTTATCCATGAGGTATATACATGTAGTATATTGTACTTTAATATGTTGTAGTCATTAAATGCTGTTTTTAACATGTTAAACTCTATAGAGTAATGCACTTCCTTATCACAATGACAACAAAACAGTCGTTATATTAAATAAAGTTTACATTGAAATGATAATCTCTCTTTAAACAGGAACAAGTGATACTCTACACAATATTTCACTGGACTCATTGAATTCTTTAAGTGTGCAATTGTCCTTATATTTAGCATATTCAATATTTAGTGTATTTGTAGGTCATTGACTTCTTAGCAGTCACAGCACAGTCTGGTGTTTACAATCATCCCATCTAAGTGAAGTCATGCATATATATTAGCAGCAATCAAAAAGAAGACAACAACAGAGAATGATTTCTACTAAAATAGGTACACATGTAAATATACAGAATTCATTAGGTACTGGGCTGTCCAATATTTAAGTTTAACCATATTTTTAAATTTATTATCAATATCTCCAGGAGATAAGTGGACTCTGACTCCCTGTTTTAAAGCTTTATCTCCTTTTCCCCAGAGATCTTATTTTAAGCAAACATTTCTCACAGACTGTGACAAACAAAATCAATAACATGACCTTACTCAAAACACCCTAAAAACCATGATCAAAGTCACGTTAAACTGCAATAAACCATCTTAAAATGACATTTCTGTGCACACTCATTAAAAACAGTTATAGTTTCATTCAGAAGTAAATTAGGGTAAAATTTGACCTTTTTATTTTGTTTCTTCACCTTTCAGATTCTTCTCTAGAGTATCTTTAAATCCTTCAATTCTTAAATTTCTTATTATTATTCCAAGAACATGTGAAGCATGTCAATTCCATTGTGGGAACCACTGTCAATCTTGCCGTAGAATGCAAGATTGACCGTGGGTTTCTGAAGATGGTTCAATTATAATTTACCTACCTTTAGACTTGGACTTGACTCTGGAACTCGGTCTCCAGGAACAAAACTGTGTCGCCATGACGTCGGAGATGGGACTGAAGGTACGTTGTCAAACTCCTGTAACTTGATTGGTTTCACAACCCCCCAGTATATACGAAGTGGTCCTTCTATCACCAATTTATCTGTCCTCTGAATGATGAAAAGAATACAAAATAACACAAAATATTTGAAACACAGAAAGTAACCAAAAAAAACAGCTACATGTAATCTAATGCTGTATACTTGTGTATACGTTAAGTAGTTACACAAGGTACCCCAATAGAGTCCAAGTCCTATTCTGCTTTCTTTTATATATGACCTTGACCTAGCATATCTTTAACCTTGACATTAAACTTGAAGAAAAATATCTACCTGTTCTGCTTAAAATTAAAGTTATGGATATATGGCTAACTTTGTGGATAAAAAATGGGCCCCAAAAAAACAAAACCTCCCATTCTCAAATTTGTGGTAATGAATTAATCACCATTTATACTAACTATAAGTATTAAATGTAATTATAATTGCCATAACAGTAATAACTTAATTAGCCTTGGTTATCTAAGTCCACACTTCTTATTCCTCTCACATCACACTGATCACATGTTTTATATGTAAACATACACTGCTGTAAACAAGTTCCATGGAAAATTATTAATATCCATTAGACCTTCTCTGAATGTTTATTAAAGATAAACCTCTTGTTTAGACTACGCTTCTGTGTATAGTTAACTTTGCCATCTCTATGCACTCTCTGACCAGAGAGTTTAGATTCATCTTCAGTATCCGTATCATGTATCTGATAATTCTCGTTAGCAGACACCACAGGGACATGTTGACCACCAGAAAAAGTCAAAACACTTATTCCTCTCAAAGAAAAATGGCTCCAAGAAAGTTAGGAGATAGGACAGTTCAGAAATCTCTGAGGCTACTGCAGTGTACAGGCAATGGTTACATGCAACAGTAAACAAATACTGCCCCTTTGATTGGTATGCTCATTTCTGATAATTAACAACACATTGTTGAAATTGCTTTTGTTCATCATTAGTGATTCCTGGCATATTTCATGTATTCCATATGTCACAACATTGGAGATGTTTGGTAGGTAAACATTCGATGATAAATCACTATTTCTATGTAAATTTTGATGGAATTGTTATTTTGGTGTATGATAAATTGTATGGAAATGAGTACTTGTGTCCCAGTAGAGCTGTATGGATGACAGTATATAATCACAGATATTTTACAGAACGGAGAATCTAATTTAGTAATTGGTTTTTGGATGCCTCACTTTGGAAAATAATAAAGCTTTGTCGTGCAATAATTTGTCACAGAAATATATAAAATCTAATGTTTTGTCCCCAGTTTGCTTTCCCATATCACCAGTAATAAAATTTAAATGTTAGAAACGAATGTTAGTGCCAGTATATAATGATATGAATAGGTCTCACTCTGGTACTGTTACATGACATGAGCATGTTAATTTATTCAACTCAAAACGATAAATCCATACACACCTCCTTGATGGTTAGGGGTTGTCTTTTCTTGCCTTCATAGTAAGTATTGAATTCATTTATCTTCTTTATTAGCTCTCGTCTACAATGGAAATAAAATCTTTAAGCACAGAAATACTAGGGGGTTCTGATAAGATTCAACAAACTCTACAAATGTAATGAATAAAACATATACAAATCACCTGTTTCTTTATACTGCTGCACATTTCAATAAAAAATCATGCCAAACAAACCATTCACAAGAAAACCTGTTATTATTATACACCGGTAAACTAAACAACTCGGTGTTAGTTTTCTAGAGACTTGTCTATTCAACATACAAACCATGGTCTTAAGCATGTATCAACTAGAATCGGAGTAAAAATCAATGTCGAAAAAATGTTGGAATTCAGACACAAGAGCAAAACAACTGACATATTTATGCAAATCTTGTGAATTCAAAAATGCAAAACAAAAACACAAAGGTAAAAAAAATTCAAAATTGTAATCCCAAACATTGTTCGTATACTTACTCAGCCAAGTCAACCAAGGTTTCCTGTTCGTAATCAATTATTGTCTCCATTTTGTCCCTCGAAAACAATCAAAGAAGACCTCGATCACCATCAACACATACATACATGTATATATTATAGGTCATTTAGGAGACAAAATGTAACACAGCTAAAAAAAAAAAAAAGGGTTGGCTGCTAGACAGACATGTGGAGATAAATCCATAAGGACACTGTGAACTGATAGCTTGCCATTCAGAGGGAGCATCGTAATAGTTCCTCCACTGTGTATAGTTCAGGTCAAGGTAATATCAGTATTTGATAGGAAGGGAAATAAAATTTACATCTCTCCCACCTAATCATCACCTTCAATCACAGCCCTATATCTTATAATACTAGGTTCTTGTGACGTACTGTACCACACAGGTGTAAGATGTTATGAATGCATGACTGGAGATTCCTTAACAGTCTAAAGGCTATCAAATGCTTAATTTGATCATTATTGATATAGGGCTGATTGAATATTAATAGTGTTCTGGTAAATACTGCTCTATTTGGGACCACAATAGGAAGAGTTATATGGGTCAGTATTTAAATACCTTCCAGCAATGACCCCCTGAACTATTTTCAATTTACTGTTTTGTATTCTACCTGCATTTCTTGCCCTGTATTATAATTTGATAACAGAAGTCCCTATAAACTCCCTATACACTCAGTTATCTATATTACACCTTACAAAACTCCCACAGTAACATACAAAGTAAACAGAAAGAAAAATTTGATCAACATTATCGTATAAACATGACAACTGACATGCACTCCTTAATCACTGATAATACAAAATAATCTTTGTTGCTGTTAGTGACCTTTTTACTATATCTAATTTACCCTATGGGGCCAACTGCAAATTAATTTAACTCCAATCCATGGATTAATAATACCTGTCTGTCTGTATATATCTGTTTAGCATTCGGATGTAACTCTGTTATGAAGTATATTCTTCAAATTTTGTACACAGGCAAATCAGAATGTCTGGTTTTACATATATACATATTTAATACCACTAGGGTTGACCTTGGCCTATGCTACTGACCTTAACATTATCAAATGAAAAAAAAAATCATCATCTTCCCATGCCAAATATGAGAAGCATGCAACGTCAGCTCAATTATAGAAAGGTGTTTACTCTGTGTAACTATATGTACCCACAAGCAAAAGCTTTCACTTGGTGCTTAAATAACTTAATATGTAATCATTTAATTTCTAGATCACTAAAAAATTTACTGTAAACAGAGAAGGTTTTTTCCTCCCAATTTAATGTGCATGCAAGAAGTCTCCTTTTGTCTGTACATGTATATAAAGTTGCAAATAAATTGAGATTTTTTGTTTTCTGACTATCACTGCATGAATTCACAATCTATATAATCTATGCTGGTTCCAAAAAGAGATGCGTACGGATCAGTTTCACACACTACATCAGGTGAGTCTCTAAATTTTGCTGATTATTATAAACATAAAATAAACTAAGTATACCATGGATGTTTGTTTTGCCACCAACTAGAATGACCCTTTTTCATTGGATAACAGACGCCATGTGCCTGCATGCCATTTATTTTAAAACAGATAAAATATAGACGGCTACATGGTGGATAAAATGATGTTAAGTCATCCTTATTTACAAAACATGTAAAGAAAAAAAAATTGTGCTAGCATTATATGTTTAAATTATTACCTACTTCACTTGCTGATGCTGCAATTAAATGTATAGAGAAGGACCCCTTTTCAGTGACCTAATCCGTAAACAACAAGATGAAGAGTGAAAGAGATTTGCAAAGACAATAAAATCTTTTAAGTGTAATCGATACATTTAGTTTGTTGAATGTTACTTGTCCTAGTCAAAACAAAACCTTTATTTGGTTTGTATATTAATAATTTAAGTCTTCCCAGAGTTTGATCAACTGATATATTTCTGTAGACAGCCACTTACTACTAACCTAATAATTAAAAATATATATAATATGACTATACTACATAATTGACTATAAATATCCATGAGATATAATTTCTAATTGAGCAACTTCAATCTGGGTCTACGACTCTATATGAAGCAATAGTTACAGTCAGTCTGTAATGACATTTCTAAGATAAACGTCTTTGAACTGTGGGGATCACATTCAATCTGACTACACCTCATTTTTCCATTCCCTAATCATCCTCCTATACATTGACCCCCCCCCCCCCAACCAGTTGCCATCACTGACCAACCAAAGTCCATGAAAGGGTCTATTTAAAATGTCAGATCCAAAGGACAATCGGCGACAATTTTATCTGTTTAAATCAAGATACAGGCCTAAATGTAATCAATATTAACTGCAACATAAGAAAAGGTCTACAGGGTCACGTATACGACACTGCTCGGTGTGCATATATCACCTGACTACCTTTTATCAGGTAAATGGAGCTGTTATTAAAGCACAACGATATACGAATACGAAAGTGATAATGGGTACAAATTACCCGGGTACAATTTACCTGTTCATCTCTATCTCTTTCGCGTCGAACCTTCCACAAGCATCATCAAAAACAACATGTAAAACGATAATACATCTGGCGGAAGCTGGGCTTGAAGGAGATTTCCGGGTAAAGGGGAATAACTCGCGAAACACAACACGGAGGCGGATGTTGGATTTCCTTATCATGCTAATCGAACAAATTACAAAGCGGGAAATAAAATGCAGATAACACCTTTCCATACATACATTTGGATATTTTAAATCTTTACCCCCTCCCTTTCCAAAGAACGAAAAATCTTTGTTGTTTCATCAAGGACCTACATGTATAAATTTACCCCCCCCCCCCCGTTTCATGTAAGAATCGGATAAAGAAGAAAAAGGCAGATTGTTTACAAGAGTTCCATTTCATTAAAACAACAAAAAAAGTATGAAGCTGTCAGTTTAAAAGTATTACATATGTACAAGCTCAGTCAGGCAGTCTATAAACAGTGCTAGGTGAATTTAACATGTTCAAGGCCGACAAAACAGTTTAATTAATTCCAATATTTAAAGCAGTAATATTGCTATTGACTTGCATGTGTTCATACTTCAGTAAGTACATCAGTTCTGAACACACCAACTAGGGATAAAACTACTCACTCTCTCGGAGTGTAATCTGACATGTTCTTCTGTGGACTTTTCTTTGGGGAACCATTAAAAGTCCTAGAGAAAAAGTCGAACTCCATGATTTGATTTGGGCCTGCTTTGGCTTCCGTCACGTCGTGAGAATTGCGTTTCTGTTTAGGACTCACAATGTGCTGTGGACTACCGTTACTGTGTATCATTTTTCCACTTTCGAACACTTCTTTCAAATCAAAATCATATTCTCCGTTATAAAGTGTACCGTCACCGATTCTCTTAAAATTTGCGGGTGACACCACATTGGAACCATATCCCATCATTTGGGGTCCAAATAGCTTGGCATAACACGGCTTGTGACAATATGGCAGTCCTTTCCCCTGAAATGAAAAAAAAATCTTGAAATATTTTTATCAAACTAGGCTTAAGGATTTCTTGTATGTCTCGATTTTTTATAAAGAGACGAATTGAAAAAAAAATCATATTTTAATGCATTTTAGTCTACGGATGTCATATTACTGTCAAATGGTTGTTATTCGAATGTTCAATAAGAGTGTCCCAATATATTTGAATACTCAATAAAATATATAAGTTCAGATTAATTTCAAATATGCGTCGTCCTACCTTCATAACATTTTTTATTTTAATTTTGGTATATGAACGTAGAATTGGATATTATTTTTTGTGTGTAATGAACAGTGAGGAACTATACATTTGTCAATACATGAATTTGAAATGAATATAATGATTTTTAGTGGGGCACATCCCTTATCTTACGAAGTCCATAATAAGTCAAAATGATGAACTTATCGTATTACCAAGGACAAGGGTGTTGTGAACAATGCAGATTTCAAATTCAAATATTTAACAATCCCAATAAGTTATATAATTATAATTTTAATGAAATGTTTTGATAAATAAACAAAACCTTCATTTAAACAATTTTAGTAACTATATCTCGACAACGATTTTAAAAATAAATAGGAATACGTCCAACCATTTACAAAAACCAGGATTCCCACCCACAATTTTGTACTGATAAGCTATTTACAAGTGGGAACGGACATACGATTTTTATTTCGAATTCCAGTTAATCTTTATGATTATGAACATGAAAAAATTGGATCTCTATAAATCCTGACAGAAGACGCACACTCCGTTAACTGTGTTGAACATCTTCAATGAAAGAATTTCGGCTTTCCGATTTTCCTGTCTGAATATTATATCGCTCACTTCTTTTATTTAATTATCATTGTTATAAGCCTAAAACATGCATGGATCCAAACAACGATTCAATCAATGACAAGAGAATGGCGTGTTTTTCAGCTGATCACACAATCCAATAATGATTGATAGAACTGCAGTCTGTGAGTAATCCTTTAAGTGTGTCAAAAACACATTAAAATGGCCTATCGTTCTCTTGAGAGACTTTGTTCTGCTCGATCGATTGATTAACAAGAAAAATTTGAAGAAGATTTATTTGAACAAAGTGAGAGGGGACTAGGAAGTAATTCCAAGAACAGATTTTTTTCTCTGCAATTTATTGCCAAGATCAATGTTGTTGTTACTTTGAGCATTTAAAAAAAACCTAAGGAATACTTTTTTTAGACTAATAAACAAAGGAACACAGAGAAACAAAAACAACTAGCACTACTACTACTAAACTACCTAACACTAAATATTTACAGTGTTACATGTTTAATTTGAAGTTTTAAAGAACTTGAATAATGATATCACAAGAAGACTTCAATTGGAACGTGCAGGTTTTTAAGATCTGTAAAAATTCCCCGCCATTTCCTGTCTGAAAACAGGTCTGAGGTCAAGATAACAATCTGGATTTTAAGTTGTACTTAATTTGCATATACACATTTATTGTATTTTCTACTAAGATACCCTATGTCTTTGAATGAATTTTCTCAATTTAAATAACAAAATAATATTTTTTTTGAATGCCTCTATATACTTGAAAATAGTTTTAATGTGAATGTTTAATATATCCTTTTTTTAAGCATTTGTTGTAATCTTTTCCACTCCTTCTGTACATTATCATTTTACAATATTCTGTCATATATAATAAGATTTATATATGATCTGATAATTATCTGAAAGTATCAACTATTCTTAACAAATACTTGTTTTAACTTTATAAAGAAGGGGTGCTTATATTATTCCTGATCATGATTCTGCAATTCACATGGTTTTCAATAGGGGAGCGGATCCAGAATAAAAATGTGGTTTGCATTAATGTAGATTTTTCCTATTTCTCGATTTCGTGAAGTACACCTTTTCGACCGTTTTTAAAGAATGAATAAGTATTTTTTCTTTAATTAGTAGATTTATTGGTCTATTTGATTTCCAGTTTATCGGGTATCTTTTTTTTTACCTCCGCATGTTGGCCCGGAGATAGGATTTTTCCACACTCTTCACATTTCAAACAGTTAGGATGCCAGTTCTTTCCCAGCGAAGTCTTTCTTTCGGCTAAAATAGACAAAATAACAAAACGTGGTTTACAACATAAATATAATTATGTACTTTTTAAAGTCAATTGTACCAGAGGCTCTGCTCATCTTTTGACTCCTCAAGATTGTTGGAACTTGCAAAAACTAGGTATTTTTTGAATTAATTTTTAGAAATATGCGTATCATAATAATATACATCTAGTACATATGTATTTAATTAAAAAAGAACAAGTCGAGACTTTCCCATTTGTGGACTGCCACGGAATGCACTAAGTTTGCCACAAGAAAGGCTTGTCAATGAATTTTTAGGATTGTTATATTTTTTTTAAAGTTTACTTCATATGTCAAAATTTGAAATTGGTCAACTAATCTAGCTTTCTCGTCCACATATTCACATGCCCTTGGATAAATGATGCAGGGAACTTAAAATGAAAACATAAACAAACAATGCTGTTCACCAAAAACATCGTATGAATGAAAAATCTGGCTAATATAAAGATACTATAGCCAGGGAAGTATTTACATTATAAACTTTTATAAATATACTGTGTTGATTTTGTTAGATAAACGTGTTTAAATGAGAAAAGTCACCTATTATATGCTAAATTTGCCGACGCCCTTTCGAGTAAAATGCTACAGTGGGCCAAGTGTCTACCTGAATGAGATTAAAGAAAACCTTCAAATAAGGTCAAGTCGCGAATTTTATTACCAGTACATTAGATTGCAGGTGTACGATGTTCCTATTTTATATTGACCATGAATTTGTTCCAAAGTTCATTCTCATTTGTCCTAATAAAATATATGTACTTTTTATGGTAAAACTGAAAGAAGCAAGGACTTTCTTAACTTTATTACACTACAAAAGGCATTAGCCACGGAGATTAATGAATGACCTCTCTGTACGTCTAGCTTTCATTTGTCACGCTCCTAAAAACAAATGTTTTACTGATGTTCTCTGTCACAGTTGGGGCTGTACCAAGACTCCACTGTTTAAGGACATATTGTTACAAGTTTATTACTCCGTGTTCAGCTCTTGTTCAAATACAAAGTAAAAATAGACCCCACATTTATAGAACAGAACTCTATTGATTTTCAATCAAGACTTCATGACAACCCCTTAAATATTTTATAAACCTGTTGCAGGTTTTCCTCGTTCTATTTTCTTCCTTTTTCATAAAATTCATTTGGGTAATATTTCAAAGATAATACAAGCTGACACGAGCTATAATATGTTGGGAAATAATCGTTATTTATACACTGTCATATCAAAACATTTGACAAACATCATTGAAAACACACTTTTTCAGTTCCGAATAAATTTCATATACAGTATTTCAAATTTACATTAAGATTATAGGAAACATAATTCATTACATTGGTGTTTTAGATCACTTCTAGTGTACAGCCGAGTGTACCTACCAAAATAGACAGTTTTTCCGCACTTGGGACATTTATCCATGACAAACGTTAGTTCCAGAGACTATCAACTATTGATTCTTGATTCATCTCCCTATCTGCATAGAGCCTAAAAATCCCGATATAAACACAGAAAATTGGTTTACAATTAAACTTCTGTGAACTGTGTTACAGGAATCAGTGGCATTGAGAAATCACAGAGCATGTCGATAAGACATCGACCATTGAAACCGAACAAAGTGGGTATTCAAATCAACACCAGGTGTAAACATTTCAAGTATATATTCAAGTTTAAAGTCCACATTTGGTAGGATTTGAAAAACTAGAGCTGATCCTCGTTGAAAACAATGTTTTATCCACTAGGAATGTTTCACTATTGAACTGTTCTCCGAGTTGTCAAGCTTGCAATCCTCGCAAACTTCACGCTCTCTTGAGCCCAAATCTCATACCATGTAAAGGTATTTCGAGGTCAACGAATGCTCATTTAATTTATAACAGTATGGTATTGGCACAACATCCCATGAAATGCGATATATTCTGAGGTGTCCGATGTCTGCGACATATAAATAAGGCTGAACTAGTGTTAGCATGAGCAATCACGGCTGACTTGGTAATGAGGTGATATCACAGTTGTGTTTTATTCATGGGTTTCATTTCTGAATCGATATCAAGATTAACACAACTTCTAGACCTTGCAGTGCATCACTTTTCATCATTATGAAACTGATATAATTCGTGAATTGGTTTTTCCGCTTTGCCCGACATACTTGAATGACAGTAGGGTGAAAATGACAATCCAATATATACTTTTTATTGATTATTTTTTTTATTTAAAAAATGCGGAAAATATGGAGATATGTTGACCCCGCCCCTTTCACGTGTTCATTTGATCACGAAGCTCACAGTTCATCACAAAACCATTTAAATACTCCGATGTTCGTGATTTTCTTAAAAATTGTATAACAGCTCAACTTATCGAAGCCGGTACATTCAATAATACTGCTATTAACACTCTTTCCCCCAATTTTTCCAAAATAAATCAACCAATTCATCTTTTTTTTTTTGAATGGCAAGTGTTTGAAATTTTGTTTGATATGAAAGAGTGACACCGGAACACGGCGATGAGACAGTCAGGTTTCCGGTGAGACAGTTGTAAAATAAAGCAGTTGTCAACAAAATGCTCGTTAACTTGATTGAGTTTCGTTTAAATACTAACAAATATATATGACTGCTAAATTTTTAGAGGAACAGTAGTATAGATAAGACTTTTCATATTGATAACAAAATTTGGCCAGGTCCTTAAGTGTATAATAGGCAACTGTTCAGAATTTAAAAAAATCGGACAGAGCATTCTTAATCTCGCAAGGTCGATAGGACTTGAGTCATCTGTCATTTTCCCAGAATACTGTGGAATCATCATTGTTCGTGGGGAACCAATGTTCGTAGATTTCGCGAGTACACAGCATGTTTCTATGTCATTTCTGTGATGTTTTGATTACGCACACACATGTGCACTTTTTCTTCATTGTCAAAGTGTTAATAATTTTTTATAAAGATATTTAACAAATAAGATGTTTGCAATCTTACCTATTGAAATATTATACAAGTATATCAATTCATTGCAAAGTGAAGACCAAGTGCTCATTTATTAATAGAAGATTAACCCATACTCCTATAGTGAGCATAGATTTTTTCAAAGCTGAAAATGAGAACCAGTTTATTTTGAAATGTTTATTTATTATGTAAATAGGATGTTGCATATCAAAAAAAACTATTGGTATAGTTCAAATATGCATAAGCTTCTATACAACTGTTGTCAACAAAAAGTGTCAATGAATATACAGGGAAATTCCTATAGAAAGCAGAAGCACTTAATGCATATTTATTTCCTTTTCTTTGTGCATTGTACTTAAATTGTGTGTTCAACGTGGCATATAGATCCGATGGGTCGGGTGTTTGATTAATTTCTGAAGTATCTAATGTCTAATGAATAAGAATTTAATCATGCCGCTGTAAACAAATTACTTACTACATGTAACTCATGTTAAAACATTATTGTGAAGCAAACCTATTGGTTTTTGTCCATTTTTAAAATAGCTTTCTGTTGGACAAACTCCTGAAACAATCTATTAAGTTACCTGTAACTGTCCATTCTTTTTTAAAAATGAAATATTTCCAGATTTCCAGAGTTGATTTGATTTCGAATACCAGTACATAAGTATTTATTTGGGAAAAGATCCATTTCAGGTGGGAATTTAGCTGAAATCATTATTATCCGGTACTACTTTCCATCATTATTATCCGGTACTACTTTCCATCATTATTATCCGGTACTACTTTCCATCATTATTATCCGGTACTACTTTCCTTTTCCAGGTCCAATATCATTCAAAAATCCATATATATTTCGTGCATCTTTGGATTTATTGAATTTTCATTGTGTCAAAAATAATTATATTCTCCATCGGAGGAAGAAATGTTAATTTTGAAATAATTTTGAAGTCTCACCTAATATTCCCCCAAACGCTGTAACTGTTCCATCTTCAGACATAGACCTTTTGGTAGCACAATAGCTTTTCATAAAAATTCCGCACGCCCTGTTAATTTACCTAACTGTCCATTCTGTAAACAATGAACTCGTCATTGCCTATATAATCCATTTTGAATACAATATGAGCAGTTTTGTACAATTTTTGAGTTGATTCTCAGAACAAATAAAATCACTTTTAAGTTGAAGGAGGGCCTCCGAAGGAACTAATCTCGGGCCTGCGGCTTCGGCGGTCGATCAGTTCTTTCGCTTATAGAATGCATGGTTGTATCCTTCCTCAAGATTTTTTTGTTGTTGATAGTATATGTATAAATATTAATATGTTAAACCAAGTGTATATTTACCTTGTATTAGTTATTTGAGTAGTTTCTAAACTTGGGCAAGTTTTTATATAAAGCCACTGAAAACAATGTGTATTTGTTCAGAGTATACATCAACATGTACATGTACTACATATTTAAGTATTATCAGCCATGTGCATTTCGGTATATTGTGTCTATTTTGTATATTACAGACAATGTAAATGTAACAATTAAGTGCAATGTTTTATGTATACTTTAATCTGTAACTGTATAACAATAAAGAATAAATAAACTAGACCTTCAGTCTAAGCTTCTTGTTTTGAAAAAAAAAATCAAAAGAGATAAACTTGCAATTTTTTTTTTTCAGATTAACTATCTTAAAATTTTTGCTCGTGCTAAATCTACAGCCCGTGTTTAATTCACGAATCACAAATTAACTGTTATATTTTTTTTCATGTACTCAACGCAATCGTAAATAATGATTACGTCGTCTGAATATTTGTCAACCAGTTTTGAAATTTAACAAATGAAGTAAAGGATGAATTAATAAGATGAATTGGTCCTCAGAATAGAAAAAAACCTTTTCTACTTAAAATTCATCCTATTTCATGCTCACATAAGTATCGGTAAAATCAATGAATTCGGTTTGTTCAAACCTTTACAGAAAAGAGCCTTAGTTGTACATCAAATCATCTTTTAATTACCGACAATTTAATTGCTTTCACTTAAGAGGTTTCTCTTCAATCTTTTTATTGCTTTTGACATTCAAACAAAAAGCCTTTTAAATAAATAATTTAAGGAAGCACCTCTGCAAATGGATTGAGAAGAGAGACCATGCACTCGCATCATTGCCTCTTTTCAAATTGTGTTTTGATTTTAAATTTGCTATAGATCACTCGATTTCAGTATTTGAAAAAAAAATATTGAAAGGCCTTTTGTTTGGTTTGAATATTAGGCCAAAAATGCCAGATACTAAAGACTTGAATTTCAGGAGTTTTTTGTTGTTATTTATGAACTACTGGGACTCCTAAAGGGCAATAATATTAAATTATTTTTTCTTATATTTCTCTATTGTCATAAAGTATATAATGATTACTTTTATCAAAGAAAAAGAAATATGTACATTGTAGTTTTTTTTTTAATTATACCTTTTTAAACAGGTAAAATTTGCAAAGATGAATTTGATTAACCCCATAAAAATATCGAACCCAATAATATCCACTGACGTAGGTAAAATTTGCTTGTCAACGGAATCTTGATATGGTAGAAATATACATTGAAATTATCTCTGTAATATTTTGAACATTGCATGGATAATTCAGTTATATGTTTATTTTAAAGAAATAGTAATTGATTCCATATCTCTAAACTTGGAATTCTAGAAGGAAAGTTAAATATTAAATATAGAAGTGTAAATAGATGTCTAAAGTGGTCATGAAGCCAAAGAAAGGAGTCAAAAGTGAATCTGGAGAAAAGAAAGAAGGAAAAAAGAAGAAATCATACGAGGAGGAAGCGGAGGAAATGAGAAGGAAAACAGACGAACTGTTAGAAAAAGAAAGAAATGGATTCTTGGAACAAATTGCAGAATTAATCAAAGAGCTGGAACGCCTTAGAAAAGAAAACGAAAGACTTCGCAAGCAACAGGAAGAAAAAATGGGGGTAACTGCGGAGGTTGTTGATAAAATGAGGCGGGATTTAGATCATTCCAAAACGACAAACGGATTTTTATTGAGGGATGTGGAAGACCGGAAGTCACAAATAGCCCGGATGGAGTCACAACTATTTGAAATGACAATGAAAGTTGAAGGAATGAGCAAAAAAGTTTCAGAAGTCAGTAAGTCAAATACTGAATACAAGCATGAAATAGAAGAACTAGTTAAAGAGAAATCTCGTGCCGAGCGACTCTGGGACGAGAATCGGAAATTGCGGAGATTTTTAGCCGCTAACCATATTGATTCAAGAACCGGTAAGCCATTACTGGAAATGTATAGGGACAAGAGAATTTCTCAGAACAAGAAGGTAGTGCGTATAAAAGACACCATAAAGTCTAGAAGCATGCAATTAGCAAACAGACGGTTGTTGAGACCAAGCAAAAGTCTAGATGACTTACGAAAATTAGAGGAATATTACGAAACGAAATCAACAAAGAGTGAGAAATCCAATGGTACAGAACCAGCAGCGTACATCGGTCATTATATGGACATTATGAAGAAAAGAAGGACACTACAACAGAAAAAGCTTTAACAGTAAAATACTTCTTGTAATTTATCCTTATTTATCGTTTTTAAGTAACTATACAATTGTGAATAATCCGCAAGCTACTAATTGTTTTTTGTGATGATTTTTCTTCTTTTATCTAAGATTGAACATTTTGTGAAAATGAATACAATTTCATTATTATAACCACACTTCGATGATTTGTTAAAATGCTTACGTATTACATACGCTACTTTCCAATACCAAACGAATATGACAAGCCCTTTTAGTATTTACATAGTATACGGAAAATAAGATATTTCCTTAAATTACAGAGGTACATGTATCTCTTATTTTAAGAGATATCTCTTTTAAAAATTGAGAAATGTCTCTTTCACTTAGATATCTCTTTCACTTAAAGTGATATATCGTTCTCTTTGAGAGATATCTCTTTTGCTAAGAGAGATAACTTTTTACGCTAAAGTGATATCTCTTTCATTTAGAGAGATATCTCTTTACGTTAAAGAGATATCTTTCCAAGTTATAGAGATATCTCTTTGAGTATGAGATATTTCTATAATTTTAGCTTAGTAGATATCTTTGGAAGTAAAAGAGATCTCTAGATTAAAGAGATATCTCTCTAATTTACAGATACATCACTCTATAGGTTAAACGTAAAAACAGTTATCTATTAATAATTTCATCGTCTTATTTCCATCGTCAACTTCCCTTATTTATGCAGCAATATTCCACTGTCACCTGCGTATGGTGTTTATGTTTCTGAGCTTATTCAATACTTAAGAACATGCTCTAAATACGACCAATTTTAAAACCGAGACAGGCTACTGACAAATAAGTTAATGTTACAAGGATTTCAACAACCTAGTTTAAAGTCAGCATTTCTTAAATTCAACGGTTGTTATAATGACCTTGTTAGCAAACACAACTTGTCTTTGGGAGGTTTTTGACTGATATATTTCAAGCCCATTGTAAGGCTTTGTTTTTATACTAAACTTGACTACGAATTATTCCGCCTATCTGATCAATACACGGCGCTTATGGTGGATGTGACAAGTCATAAGGGGATGCTTACTCCTCCTACGCACCTTATCCCACCTCTGGATTTTCCAGGGGTCCATGGTTTATTCCCTGTTCACAAATTTATATTGTTGGTAGATTTTTTTTAGATAAATCACTCTTCGTTATTTTCACCTTTTTTTCATTTAAAGATACATGTATATCATTTTTTCCCCTCGAATATACAGTAAAAGGGCTTGCAAGAAATGAAATATTTAATAAACATTTTTCAAATCTGTCATTATCACACATAACGATTTGATTGACTTTTACATATTAAAGAATGATTCAAATTCTATTTTGAATGTAATCCATTACTAAGAGCAGTACAGAAAATGTACACAGAAGATATGGTATTCAAGCTCAAAGTCCATTTAAAGAAAACAAATCGGGAGCAGAGCAAACACAGACCTTCGAAAACATCAGAGGTGGGATCAGGTGCCATGGAGGAGTGAGCATCCCCTGCCCACCGGTCACACCCACCGTGTGCTCCTTGTCATGATAAGGAAAAAAACAAAAAAAAACCGTAGACAATTCAGTGTGTAAATAATAGCCTAACAATTAGTATGAAAAACGTCGGACAGCATTTGACTCAATGATAGATTGTATTTGCTGACAAGGTCATTGTATGTACCATAAAATTTGCGAAATGATGACTTCAAACGAGACTGTTGACATCCTTGTTTTATCAACTTGTTTGTAAATAGCTTGCCTCGTTTTAGAAATTGTTCATACGTAGAGCATGCTCTTGTGTATCGAATCAACCGGGAGACAAAACCTCATATGGAGGTGATAAGGGTATATTGCTACATAAGTAAGGAAAGTTGGCAATCGAAAAATTGAAGTGTTCACGTTTATCATAAATCTTTGTTGTTTGGGTACCATTAAAGTTTTTTTTCTAAAGATATATCCAAATATGAAACAGATGTGTCAGACTCTGTGGTATCTTTTATTTCAAGCTCACTGGGATATATCGTGTCGACATATGAATGGAAGTAGTTATTGTCATTTGATAAAACGCCGCCGCTATATCTAAATGTTGAAGGCCAGAGCAAGTGTTTTCTTCTTCTCATGTAGACGTTTCTCAATAAATTCTGCTTCATATGAATTGAAAAAGATGTACATGTAAGTCAAATGTCTTGCCATTCTTCATTATAAACGGTCAGCATCGGTGTAACGATTCTCTACAAATAAAAACAAGGTAATGAATTTTAAAGCTTACCTCAGATTTACCTCACCAGAGTTTGTACAAAGTCGACTAATGCAGTAAACTTTGACCTCAGTCAGGATTTGATCAGAACAATTCTGAGATATGAATATTGTCATATTTAGCTTTAAAATTGTAAATGATAATGAATTAATGTTTCTTTTTTAAATTTTGAATATTCAATTTAAGTTTTATGAAATTATACTCAGTAACTTGCAAAACTTCTACATGAAATGACTTGTAATGCTTTCCTTTCTGATACAGTTGTATTTCCTTTTCAATTTAAAATATAAGAGAAGTATTTGCTCTTCACTTGTTAAAGTCTGTTCTTTAGCTATACGTTTAGAATTGCTTTATTAAGAAATAAAGGAGAAATAAAAAAATCACTGGCACAGAATTATCTAAGAATTATCCAAATACATTGTAAAACTCTTAATTTCTTTTTTTCTCCAAAAGTACAAATTTTACTGCATTGAGTTTTCTGAACAGTTTATAACTGTTCCATCCTATACAAACTAAACATTTTTCATTTTAAAATTAGTAGCCATTTTATTTTTATTTGTTGCAATGTCAAGTAGTGGATCCTAACAAGCTAGTGTACTTGATAAAGGAAAACTTAACTTTGACGTTCATTAGAATATTCAAGAAAAGTCGTAAGAAAAATGAATACCTCACTTTGTTGCTATCATATTGGCAAAAATTTTTTTAGCAATACAAACAAATTAAGGACCTTCTTTACTTTAATGAAAACATTTTTGGACACTGAGAAAATTATATAAAGATGTGAATACGGAGTCTTCTCTATTTCATTTTCAACATAGGATACTAGCCATTTACCCTCAGGAAAAAAATGTTTCAAGACAAGAAGGTATTGATGAAATCCATGTTATATGATGAAAATTATTTTTGTCTAATAAATGCTAGAAGTGTTTGTTTTAATAACAAATCGAGTAATATACTTTAAATCTCCCTGTTTATAGTTGTAGATAATGATGTTAATGCAGCAGCCATATCACTTACATCTGACTTAGATAAAATTAATAAAAAGGTCTTCAACATGGGCTGTGGATTTTAATCATAACAAAATCTTTAATATAATTTTTTCAAGAAGTTCAAATGACCATCCCCCAGTCCGTTTTCGTTTTAATGGTAATATTATTAGTGAATCTAGAACACACTGTCATCTTGGGCTTCTCTTCCAAAATGATGCCAAATGGTCATCTCATCTATAAATTATTTATATGAAAAAGCTTGTTCTCGGCTAAATCTTTTAAGAATGTTGAGACATTTACTAGATAGGAGTGTCTTAATAAAAATCTATTTTGCTTTAATTTTTAGAATATGTTAGCATTGTTTGGGATAACTGCTCACAAGAACTTTCAAATCTTAACAGGACTTAGGAAAATTTATCCAGAAATGCTGTGTATTTAGAATTAGGTTGGGAACCATTAAACAAGAGAAGGGAAAGACAAAAACTCTTGTTATTCTTTAAAATTGTGTATGGTATAGCTCCTCTATACTTGCAAGAAATGGTCCCATCTTTTATACCACCAAAGCATGGTTAC
The DNA here is from genome assembly GCF_033153115.1 of Saccostrea echinata. Lineage (NCBI taxonomy): Eukaryota > Metazoa > Mollusca > Bivalvia > Ostreida > Ostreidae > Saccostrea > Saccostrea echinata. Next base: position 735,302 of record NW_026889771.1, on the reverse strand, counting down.
AATCTTAGAAATATTGGTAATTCTAATTTTGTCAGACCTCAATCAAGAACAGTCTCATATTTCAACAGTTTACTGACTTCTACTATTCGGTTATGGAACAATTTACCAAAGAAACAAAATGTATTGAATCCTATTCAAGTTTTTAGAATATCCTAAAGAAACCTACTGTAGATAGAGTAAAGAATATCTTTAATTATGGTAATCGCAAGGAAAACATTATACATTGTCAACTAAGAAATGAATCTGGTAATTTAAATACTCACCTGTATAATCAACACTTAAGTGAAATAACATCTTATACTAAGTGTGGATATCAAAGCGAGGATAACTATCGATAACTATCATTTTTTTCTTAGGATGCCCTGCCTATAATAATCAGAGAATGTCTTCAGAATATAATAGAATTAGAACCCCTCTCTCTTCATCAAATTTTGCATACTTTGCTGTTTTTGTGATAGGCAATTACCAAATTAAAACTAATTGTTCAATTTTTGAAGCAGTCCAGTTATATATCAAGTCTTCAAAGAGATTTTGATATTTCATTTTTAAGTTTTAATTAATTTCTTAATATTTTGATATTTATACTTACTTCAAATCTCAGCATTTCCATGTATATGTAGTATTTTCCTTGCATATTTGTCTTTTGCACTTTATTTCTTTTTTTACCCTTACAGTTTTGTTGTTTTTCCCAATTTTATTTATTACTTTTTTCTTTTGTATTTTCCTTGCATATTAGTCCTTTGCGCTTTATTTATTTACTTATTCAGTTATGTTGTTTGTTTCACCCCTATTTTCTTTTCTTATTTTGTAAAATGAGAATATATGCTAAGTAATAACTCTTGTGTATAATTTATCTCTTTCATTTCTTCCTTTTCTAGTTTACTGCAGAAATTAATATAAGTTATTATGAACAATTTCCTCATCGTAAACCATTGTTAATTCTTAACATTTGTGACTTTGACCTTCTTGGAGAGGACTTATATAGGCCATGCCTGATGTCCAATCCAATTATGTAAGTTGACTTTACATAATAGAATACTGATTAAGTTAAATACTTTAAATCTAAATATATTTGATCTAAGATCTAAGGGCATATTTGCATCAAATACCACAGAGTAAACATTCTTCTGTGTGCAGTGTATAGAGAGTGCTCAAGCTGAAACATCCACATTATAAATCCTCCACACCCTCTAAAATATACTGTGATTAGAAATTTCTTTTTAAAATTGCTTTGGTCAAGATAAAAAGTTAGATGGACATATGTTCCATCTATCGACTTACAAAGCTCGTTAATTTTAAAGATTTATCAAGACGCAACTAAAGAAAGAGTTATCGATCTTGTCTTGCAGATAGCAATAGCAAGATAGTATGAGTCACGTTACATAATCATTTTGATTATGATTCAACAGACTGAACTGCTTATGGTCTGAACACTTCTTTTGGGTTTAAAGTAGTCTCATCCGAAGACAAAAAAATTGAACTGGAGAAAATTTCACGGTTCGGGGTAGCTGACATGTTACATGTGTCTGTAGTTTATACAAATGTGATCAACATCTAAGGAAGCCTTGGGACCTTAGGTACTCCCCAGCTTATTCATTGGTGAATAAAAATATATTTACCTCACTAAATTGTATAGTGGATATATCTTTATTTATCAAGTAAGTTTGGGAGTAACTATGCTTGGAACACTATGTTCTGCAGCTCATTTCTTAATATGTTTGCTGTATGTGGAACAATAGTGACAAACTATTTTACATTCATTTTGCAAGGTAAAGCTTCTAGTATATTCTCTTTTCATAGACTCTAAAACACTTTATACAGTTGGTGCACATTGGTAAGCCCCTGGACCAGGCATGTAAAGTTTGCGTTTGACAGGCATAGTGCTGGAAGCGGGGACGAACTGACAAGTTAGACCATGTCCACAGCTGCAATGGCCGTTCATTTTGTCAAAGGGACTGCAGTGGTCACCGAGTACCTGGTACTTCTCACATACACCTAGAAGGAAAAGTTAACCTACCTTGAATGTAACGTATGCATCATCTGCTTTATGATATAATTTTTAAAACATTACTGAAGGTAAAATAGTAATCCTGCAATGGTTGTGCTTCCATTTAAACTGCAATGCCTAAGTTATTGGGAAATTTACCCATTTATAAAAACATAAGTTAAATACGAAAATATATTCTACACTTAGAACAGTTTCATTACCCTAATTTTAAGAATGCTTTTAATGTATTGAATGTTACTTAATTCAGTTTTTGGTTTCTTAAAAAACTGCTTGAATTGGCACAATATTTGGCATTTTTGAAATTATGTGCAGTAAAACGGTAAATTAAAGCTAGGAAATCCCTATTGCCAGACAATATATGCATTTTGATGCAATTTGACTTAAATTATAATATTTATTGCCGCAAATATAGAGCTTTTAAATATTGTTAGACCTGTCCAGAAAACAGGCAAGTGGAAAAATATATTTTATTATGTTTTATGAGCATTTCGATTTCGATACCTTGATGCGTTCCGAGTATATCGAGTGCTTGTCTTTTGCTAACAAACATTGGTCCCTCGTGACGGAAGCAGCATTCGTCAGACATACATTCAGCATCGGTATAGCATCTTGTTGCAAACTAAGAAAACCAACGGGTAAACAAATGAGAGCAGTATCACATTCTACAACATCAACTTGTCTAATGAATGTCAAGGTCTCATAATCACACACTAGTAAAAAAAAAAAAGAGAAATAAAACACTTGTTTGCAGATATAAATTATATGTTAAAAATTGAAATGTTAAATAGTGTGTAGCGAAAGCAAATGATAATAAATTATAAGTTCATAATTAATTGAAACACGATAGAAATAAGGGACTTATAAGAATGACCAATGAATAAATTTCAATAAGATCTGAAACTTCGATAACACAACACATTTAATACTTACTGATGTTGAGACGGTTATTAAACAAAGCATTAAAAATTGTACATATAATCTTTCCATTTTCCTTTCTGCGTTTTACAGTGTATTGAACTTGTATGAGCGATAAGACGGTATCTGAACTTATATTGTCAGTGACTCAAGGTTCATTAATGTACTGTGTGTAGTATATGAAACGTATGGAATCAATTCATTCAGTACTTGAGTTGTAAGACAGTTTTGGTGTAATGCACGGATAATTAGTACTTTGTGAAAATGAATTGAATTTTACAAAAAATTATTAAAAACAACAAGAATTACACAATTAAATGGTATTTGGAAGTTGAGAAGTTTCATACTTACTGCATTTTGTACCATAAGAAAGGATTCGCTATATATAAAACACACACACACACACACATGGCGGGGAAGTATTCTATACATTTTGCAAACTTGCATATAAATATTGATTTTTAAAGATCAAGTTATCAAATAATTAGATTTAATTAAAAAGACGAGAGTAAAAAATCTGAAACATTCTACATCAGAAATCAAAATGGACGTTTGAATTATCAGGAATAGCAAAAATAAAACTAAGGAAAAATACATTAATTCTTTTGTATTTATTTTTGTTTGTAAATTGCTGTTGTAAGAAACTTCTTGCAACTATAATGTACTTTTTTGCAACTTTCCAAGGTACAAAACTGTCGTTATTTGATAAATTTATAAATGCATGTTATCTTTCTATGCCACGTTATTACATTATATTTATACCATTATATAAACATAATTATCATCAGTTTTTGTATCTTTTAAAACGTCAACTGACACTCATCAAATTAAATCCAGGACGATTAATTTCTATCATTTGACATTATACAGATATATATTTACATTGGTAATACTTTTCTTTCAACATTCCCTTGTAATATATTTTCAATATATTTATCCTTTGATAATATCCCTTTGAGCTCGAAATAAAAGATACGACAGAGTCTGACACATCGATTTCGTATTTGGATATTTTACTAGGAAAAGACATTAATGGTAACCTAACAAAAGAACTCTATGAGTTTATGTCCTCAAGTTGATTTGATACACAAGAGCATGCTCTACGTACGAACAATTTCTAAAACGAGGCAAGCTATTGACAAATAAGTTGATGAAACAAGAATATCAACCATCTCGTTTAAAGTCAACATCTCGCAAACTATGGCTGATACAATGACCTCGTCGGCAAATACAATCTATCATTAAGTCGAATGTTGATTGACATTTTTCATGCAAATTGTTTAGCCATTTTTTTTTTCACATTGAATTGTCTACGGAGTTTTCCGTTTTCCAGATTATGACAAGGAGCGGATGTGACTGGTCTACAGGGGATGCTTACTCATCCATGGCACATCATCCCATCTCTGATGTTTTCAGAGGTCTTGTTTGCTCTGCTCCAAATTTGAATTGTTATAAGACCTTTTGAGTTTGACTACCGTACGTTCTTCATATTTTATTCTTGAACAACTACGAATGAGCAGGAATAGAACCTTTCCTTTGGCATTATACAATAATATCAATATCATCGACATAATTTTCCTTTCTTAAGACAAGCACATGTATTTAAAACGTAACAATAACATTCGATACTAAAAAATGCCCTTTTTCAACAAATACAATGCTTGTGTGACAGGTAGGTAGGGGATGCTCACTTTCTCAGGGCATCTGATCCCACTCTGATTTCAGAGGTCCGTATGTATAATTATTTGTTTTGTTTAAATGGACGTTTGAGCATGATCGCTGTTTGTTATCTTCACATACAAGGCTAACTTCAAAAAGGAAAACTTTCCACAGATTTCTAAATTTATGTGTACTAGTATTTGAAAAAAAAGTTTATATAATATACTTTGAAATATAAATATATTTAATGTCTTTTATTTTTGACGGGTATGAAGGTAGAACAAAGTTGCATGTACCTGTATAAGAGATTTCAAATATCTTCATGAACTTTTTACAATTAACTTTACGGCATTCTTTAATTATGTTTTATTTCGGGAAAACATGAATAAAGGATGTCTCTTTTTTTGTTAATTGCTTTTACGTACATTTATTAACATATCAAAGATCTTCACTTTTTGATTTTTCAAAAAAAAAAAAAGAATCTGCTTATAGAATATCTAATATATTTTATCTTTGCAAAGTGATATACCAAAGAGCAAAAATATGTGTTATAAATAAATTGAGGTGCAATACTATAACAGAATTCTTGTTCAAGAGGTGAAGCTGGGAAACAATCATTATATTATGATATGAACATGAAAGATAATTTGATAAATCTTATCTGTATATAGACAAGAAAGTAACATAGATAAGACTGTTAGGACATGCAATAGCTGTTTCTTTTATTTTTATTTTGTGGGAATGCACCTATACAAATCAGGCGACGCCGGCAGAGTTCGAGCCACCCTCATCCACTGAGAGGGTGATGACGTAGTCGTTGTCGAAGGGAGTTTGTAATGACATCTCAATCCTGGGGCACAACTGCAATGGTAATTCCATTCGTCAAATATATTGCAGTGTTGCCCTTCCAATAAATATTTTTTACAAACTCCTAGAAAATAAATAAAACCTTCAAATTACTTTTCATGTCAATGAAAATTACCGCATATGACATATTAAAGATACTTCATTGTTTTTTAATAACATGACATGCTTAAGATTTAAATTAGTGTAGAATAGTTTCTTAATTTTTTATATCTTGCGATTTAAAAATAAAAAAATCGTATTGATTACATAGCGATGCAGAGAACAAACTGTCAATGTTTTGTCGTTTACTGACAATGAGGGGACCTCTTTGACGATAACAGCATTCTCCAGCACCACATTCTGCATCTGTGAAGCACGTGACTGCTTGCTGCATGTGTAAATGCATAAAACTATGATGAATTTTTAATGACTAATTATAATATTATAGCCTTGATGTTGTTTTGAAATACATAAAATTTAGTCTCTAATAAAGTGTTCAATGGTTTGAATCTTTGAATTGAAAAATTCAAGGTGCCTGCTGTAAATCGATTTTCAAACATCATTCGAAGTATTGCATTTTGTTTGTTACACAGTTCTGAGAAAGTTTTTTTAACATCTCAACATTCGTATCAGATAAAATGTGCCAAGTGCCAAAATAGACTTGCTATAGGAAGAACAGCTATAAATTTCTATAGAGAGTTCGGGTACATGTTTGTATCCCTGTCCGTCTGTCTATCCGTCTGAATTTCTTATTATGAAAATTCTCATCCAACATTGAATAGTAGCCCAAAAATCATTTGCCAAACATATTTAGATGTACAATAAAGCATTGGAATTTCTATCAAGGTTCTCCAAGAGCTTAAAAAGATATGACTAAAACTGGCTTGACATGGGAATTCCACCTACATAATGATGGGGCCTTCCTTGTAAATTGTATATTATTTTTTTTTTAGGATTTTGATGTTTGTCTCCGAGTTCACCATGTACCCTCACCGCCAATTAAATCAATGAACGCCTCTCATTCGAACCATTTTAGAATTAAGATCTGTCATGATATTGTTGTGGTAATTTTACAAAATTTGATAAGAGGCCCATGGGTCACGATGCTCACTGAGTCACTATGGTCCAGCTGTTCTTTATCGGCAGATTTTTCCCCCCTTTATATTCCCATGTAAAATTTTGATCATACATTGTGGCCCTACCCTCAATTTACCAAACTTGCATCTACATTACCTGAGGATGCTTCCATATAAATAGGTCTAATCATGACTTTGCTGTTCTTGAGAAGAAGATTTTTTAAATCTTTCTTATATATATATATATATATATATTTCAGAGTAAAACATTGATAGCCTATTGTAATCCCCCATTCTAATAATAATAAAAATATATCAGTTAAACATGTGTTATCATTACTCTCTGTAGATTCAGATAAAATGCAAATTTAATATTATTTTAAGGGGGCCTACTGGGGTTTTCATTGCTCAATACTTCGCGCAGCATAGTAAAATAAAATGTATTTACTCTTTGAAAGCAACTATTTTTATAGAATTTTTAAAAATTAACAAATTTAGGAAATCTCAGGTTAAAAAAATCTAATTACGTTTTTAAATAACCGATTTTTTGAACGATTTTTCAAATGATGGGTAGATAGACGTCGTAATAGTGTGTTTTTGACGTTATGAATAATGAAGTTCTTTAAGCGGGCTCATTAATAAAAAGTATAAAATATATGCTCTTGAAATTTTACACATTGGAAATTGAGAATCTAACAATCATGTTTATCATTTTTTATGAAAACCTGTGGTATCTGTCATGTTTTGTTGTACTCCATAAAACAGGAAAATATCATGAATTTTGACATTTTGAGATGCCCCCTCTGGAAACCAGAGGGTAGAATTTTGTGTTTCTTGCACAAAATGTACAAAATAGTATTACCCATCAAATAATATAATTTGAGCAAAATGTCTATATTAGCATTTGTATAATTTGCTCCGAAGTGCGAAAAAATGGTATTTTCCTATCTAATCCTATAGTAAATGTACCTGTATTTTGAAAATAACCAGACGTCAGATTTTCTCTAAACTTGGCATGTATACTGAAGTTAATATAAGGTACATATGGAATAAAATTAAAGAGTTTCTCTATAGTAGTTTTCACACAATAAAATCCCTGTCGGCTCCCTTAAGTGTATGAAATTGTGATTCATTTATTTTTTGCTAATTGTTTGGACTTAAAGTTTGTTTTGATTTTTTGTTCATAAAAATATTCCGGAAATATGAAATGAAGAGGATCACTCACCTAGCAATAACCTTGAGAAGTGAACAGATGAAATTTAGAGATAAATATTTATATTTTTTCTATCTGATTATACCATATCTTACAGACTAACATTCTGATCGGAAGGTCGTCGTGTGTTCGAAGCACGGCCGCGACTGACCTAAGTAGATAAGAAAAAGGTAGCAACTCTTCCTTGGCCAAACTCTCGGCGCTTTGAAGTGAAAGTTGCGGGTCTTTTGGATGACCTTTAAAAATCGAGTCCCCATGTCACGGTAGGCGTAAGCACGATAAAAAACCCTTACTGCTCAAGGGCCCTGAGTGCCGAGTATAGGTCTAAATTTGAAGCCCTTCATCGGTATATGGTGACGTCTCTATATGAGAGAAAAATTTAAAACAATGTACAATCAATCAATCAATCAGAGTAGCATTCTAATATATTTTTGCTGGGTCAGTTGGGTCTCAGATTGAAATCACCAATGATATGAGAACAAATACCAGAAGAACATTCCATCGAAAAAAAAAGATTTCAATAGACTTTAAAGTTTGTGTATCTGGTAACTGTCTTACCGTAGTAGACACAATAGCATTCAGTAAAAACAATGCAACCAGAATGGTCTCCATTTCATCTGTGTTATTGGAGTGAATAAGTCTTTTATCTTTGTATTTGATCATAAATACTGTTGTCTTACAAAACGGTGATAAGAATACAAGGAAGTGAGTGCCATTGACAATCCTATCTTACTTAACTTCATACCGCTTAAGGTCATATGCAACGTCATATGCAACGTACTTAACCTATTGTTCTTAATTTAAAGCTAAGGAAGTACTGTAGAGCTCACAAATGATTGTTAAAACAAGATCATCAAATTGCCATCTTGCCTAGAAGTTGGTATTGAGGTTGCAACAACGGTGGTATCCATCCATGTTTCTAAAATAAGAAACATTGAAGATGGATATGTCTATCATATCGCCTAGAATTACTCTATAATCTGCTACACTATAGTTCCGGTTGACACAGACTAGTTGTACTATCTTGCATTAGCCAAATTGTACATATTAAATGCCGTGATCACCAATAGAGGACATTTTCGTAAAAAATAGACATTAATATGAGCACGATTTTCAGACAAATGGTTACGCTTCAATTCACATTGCATTCATTAACCAGTCTTCCTTTGGAAATTGACATATATATACATCAAAATCATTATTAACACGTTTTGACAAGGTAATTATTAATATTATATGGTGGTGCGTTAGTTTATATAAAATTCATTGAAGATTGATACTTTTCTGATTGAAAGGTGTCTGTTGTCTGTCGGTCGTGTGTTGTTTGTCTCTTGTAAACTTTTGACATTTTCGACTTCTTCTCAAGAATCACTAGGCCAATTTCAACCAAAATTGCCACAAAGCTTCATTGGGTGATAGGAATTAAGTTTGTTCAAATGAAGAGCAAGTTCTTTTTGAAGGGAAATAATTAAACGGCATCTTTTATAGATTATAATCTCAATAATCACAGGACCAGGAAAGATGAAACTTAGAAACTTGAGTGAAAGGTTTATTACATAGTGTAGATTCAAATTTGTTCCGATCATGATCCCCGGGGCTAGGGTAGGGCCATAATCGGCGATCAAAGTTTAACATAGGAATATATATAGAGAGAGAGAGAGAGAGAGAAATCTTTTAAAATCTCCTTCTCAAGAACAGCTTAGCCGTGATTAGTTATATCTATATGGAAGCATCCTCAGATAGTTTTGATTCATCTTTTTTTAAAATCAAGACACAAGGAGATAGGATTGAGCCACAGTGGGCGATATAAGTTTTACAGGGGAATGCGTGGGGAAAATGTTTAAAAAAAATCTTTCTTTTTTTTTCTCAAAAACAGCAAAGCCATGAGTAGTCCATTTTATACGCACGCATCTTTGGTTAGTGTAAGATTCAAATTTGTTCAAATTATGACCTTCGGGGAAAGGATGGGCCACAGTGGGAGGTTTTTCAAAGGAATATAAAGGGAAAATCTTTAAATATCTTCACCCCCAAGAACAGCAAAGCCATGATTAGTTATATTAGTTATATTTATATGCAAGTATCCTCAGGTAGTGCAGATTCAAGATTGTTCAAATCATGCACCCTCTTCTGTCCCTTCCGGATCACAAATGAAAAAAAAAATTGTTCACAATCTATGAATTAAATTAAAACATAATTATATAAAAATATTACAGATTAAGAAACTGAATACGCACTGAAGACTGAAGACCCAACATACAACAGTCATATTAGTAACAATTCAAAGAAAAATTTCTTAGACATACAGTGGTTGTCTTGACGTGTAAATATTGAAGTATTTCCCCAGACAACAAAATGTACGCGCAGAATGAAAATAATATCTTTTCTTAGCTAAAAATTATATCGATATACAAGCATTTGACCATTACACATCTCTTAATATATTAAGGATCTTCGATTTTTCTCATTTCAGATAAGTATAAAGACTTTTCATGCTTCTTATCATGTAAATATTTTATTCAATGATATAATTCACACAGATGGTGCACATTGATATGACCCAGGACCAGGCAGGAAGAGATCCCGTTTGACAGATGTGGTGGTAGAAGCAGGGACAAACTGACACCTTAGACCATGTCCACAACTACAATGCCCATTCAGTTTCTCAAAGGGACTGCAGTCATCACCAAGTTCTTTGTATTTCTCACAAACACCTGAAAGTCACAGTTTACACTGTAGTTGATCCCACAGGATTGGTGTGTACACATATTTCTTACTGTGAAGTCTTTAATTTTTGTGGGGATTTAACTTCTATTAATTTCGGGATATGAAGAGACATAGATTTCATTTAAGTTATATCAATATACATGTATGTTGATGACTCTTTGTTATTTTTAATGTTTACCTTGATGTGTTCCGAGTAACCCAAGAGCTTGTCTCCTGCTAACAATTAATGGTCCTTCATGACGAAAACAACACTCAACATCCGGCATACATTCGGCGTCGGTAAAGCATATTGTTGCAAGCTAAAAAAAGGACGAGGGTCGTTCAATAAATAATGCAACATAGATTTTATCATACTAAATACTGAAAAATTGAGTTAATTGTTCATGTTCAAAGAATTCTGATCAAACACTCTAAATCACAGAAAACCGCAGACCTTTTCCTGCTGTTTTTGGAAAGAAATTAACTTTTTAAATGAGCATGGTCACTACACTGAGCTAAAAACTTAACAATAATGGCATTTTCTAAGAAGATGGAAATGAAATTGAATGTGAAAATATTACAATTATTGCTGAAAAGATGATTTTTATATGTAGATAACCTACTGTCTCCGGTAGAAGGTTGTTCAGATAGATAAAGAAATTAGGAAGAGAAAAAAGGGAGTGAAAAGATAACAGTTGAGCTGGTCAATTTAAATTTGTAGCGATAAAAAAATTAATCTGATGTTGAGAGTGTGATATCCTAAAAGTTAAGATTTATAGTGAAAGACATTGCTAGGACACTAAACATTTCATCAACATGATTAAATTTTGACGAAGAAAATGAATATAAAATATATTCCTGTCATGCCTAGAATGCGTTAAAATCGTCAAGGAACTATAAAAAAAAAAGTCACAACAAAAGATGGTGTGATAAACATTTAATGGGTAAAAAGCGGGTTCACTATTCTGACCATAAATGGAAGATTGAAAATAAAATGAGACATCAGGCGTTCTTTTCTTGCGAATAGAAACAGGAGCTCCAATAAAGTCTTATATATGTTATCCTACACTCAAGAGGTCCATTTATTCTGGTACCTACACCCAAATAAAGGACCATAAATGGTAGCTTTACGTTAAAAATATATTGAGGAAAGTTAAGCAGGTCCTCTGTAAGTCACGTCAAACTTCCAGTATCCGTTGTGTTTTTCAATGTTGCTGCAACAAGGAAGCAAAGAAATCAAAGGGAAATTCTGAAGAAAGAAGTGGATATATACATGTAGTCTAAGCATCTCCCGTATTTGCCAGATCTTATTCGCTGTGACCTCAATTTCTTCACAAAATAGTCAAAAAATTATCGAAGAAAGGTGCTATAATTACAGATGTCCTGGGGAGTACCATCTTTCATTGTATTTTAATCATCCCTAAGAAAGGTATGCTTGTCAGAAAATGCTATCTCTATTAAGTCAAATGTTGACTGACGTTTTAAATACAAATTTGTTATGCCATTATTGTCACACTGAATTGTCTACGGATATTTCCGTTTGCCCGATCATGACAAGGAGCTCACGGTTTATTTCTCCATGGCACCTGATCACACCTCTGATATTATTTTAGCGGACTGTGTTTGCTCTGCTCCCACTTTGTATGTTTCAATGGACTTTTGAGCTTAATTACTGTTCGTTTTTTCGTATTTCATGCTGAGGCTTTCCAGACGTGGGACTTTGGACATATTTTAAATTTAAATGGGAATACATGTAGTGAACAAATATATAAAGAAACTGCGTTTCATGTTTTCTTGGGTTATGAAAGAACTTGGTAGATTAGATTGAATCAAGAAAACATCAGCTGCAAATCATAATACTTTTTAAATTAGAACTGTATTGTATATGAACATTATTTTTCGTAAATTTTGAAAATTTGAAACATTACAAAACATTTTCTAAAAATTCCAACCAAAAAAATGAAGAAGTTTCAGTCAAAGCAAGTGATATTTATGAATTGAACATTTTATTTCTTTTAATTTTGATTAATGTTAATATTGCTTACCGATGTTGTAACTGCTATGACACTCAGTAACAGTAAACGTAAAAAGAGTCTGTACATGTTAGTTTCTGTGTGTCACCTAATACTTGTTATTGGCTGATAAGAGGTTGTTACCTTATTTAGAAACCTGATAACATATAACAAATTGCACTGTACTATTATAAAAATGATTTTGTTGTGCAGGTTAATAATTGATTGAGTATCAACTATACATAAAACAAAAAAATGATTAAGGCACCCTTATATTTTGTTAATATGATAAATAGTAAATTGAATCGCTGTGATTTAGACACAATACTAACCCTGAGACTTTTAAATGTTAATTGCTAGAAACTTCATTTGGAAGGTCAGATAATAATAATAATTTTAAAAAAAAAATCATGGCTATTCAAGCTCAGTCATTAATACAAACATTTGTCATAATTTAAAAGGCAGATTTTTATGCAAAATAATTCTATGAAATGTGAAGATAACAAACAGTACCGAGCTCAAAAGACCATTGAAACAATGCCGATTGATAGCAGAGCATACATGATAATACATGTTCAGCTAAATAAATTTTTGGTGGCGAGAAATATTGGTAATAGAACGTCTCGAAACTACCGAATATACCTCGCATAAATAAAATTTGGTTTAAAGTTATTAAAGTCCTTAAATGACAAACTTTCTTTATTCCTTAAGTAGAGAGAGTACATCCACTAAACACACCATGATTCTGACGGTTCATTACTTCAACAAAATTTCCAATATGTTCATGGGTAAATTTAACCACCAAAAGACTTATATATATAAAGAAAGACGGTGAGGTTTGCTTAATTAGTATCATTTGACCATTGATTCCTATAAAATATTAATTATTGCTGGTCAATAAGATGATTAAGCAAACCTTAAACTACAAACAACATCAACCTCGCACTTCGAACTTGCTGAATATTGTACTCTTGAGGTAGTTAAATCAACGCATTGACCTTAAAAACAACAATAATTTTAAAATCCATACTTAATTTTAGTTATTAGAACTTGTATATTTATGCAAAAGAATATAAAACCATATTGAGTTTCCCATCATTACATTTTTAAAATTTTCTGAATCACATTACAACATACCCCAAAAATAAAAAATTCAATCTTGTTCTTAAAGAAACCATGGTACATGTAAAGTGTATTTGATCTTATTACCACATTTTTGAAATTACAAAATTACGGTACCGACCAGACACTTCGTAATATTGTAATCTTTGTCAAGGATAAACAAAATAAATACCATAATAATTACAAATGCTGGGAGGGGAGGGAAGGGGATTAAGCACATGTACAAGACTGATTTGGCTTAAACGTTTGTTTGTTCAGTCCTTTTCCACAATTTTTCACTCATATCGAGACGCCACCACTTTCCGGTGGATGGCTGCAAATTTTAGACCTATTTGGCAGTGAGGGATCTTTTTCGTGCCAGCACCTACTGCGACACGAAACCACGGTTTATACGGTCTCATCCAAAAGACGGGTCTCCACGTCCCGCAGTGGGATTCGAGCCAGCGACCTAAGGATCAACTTATTACTCCGCAACACGGATTACTTAAACGCAAATTAGGAAATAAGGGGAAAGATAACTAAATGAATACACTTTTGTAAAAAAAAAAAAAAAAAAAAAAAAAAAAAAAAAAAAGTACGAAAAAGTATATGTATAAAAAAAATATAATTACATTAAAAAGAACAGGTTTCATGTTCATTGTCTTTTAGTTAATCGTCATAATAAGTGTAATTGTCTTTTTTCAGACAAATTGTTAAAAAATTCACGCAGTGTATGGCTTTGGATGTATATCAAAAACGATTAAAGTAATTAAAATGAAAATGTTAATACATTGTATGTAATGTTATCTGGAAAATAATAATTTATAAATATCAAATAAATAAAAACCATAAATTTTGAATTGTATATCAACCTGCATTGCTTGTACCTAATATGTTTTAGTTATTTACAGCGAGTTGCCAACTTGTGTACTGATTGGTCGACAGCTCATATACCTAATAGTAAAGCCGCGTTCGCTTTGGATCCGCTCGGGGTGCACTTTGGGTGCGCTCTGGGTTCGGTGAGGGTAAGCCATAGTAGGCCCTGAGCGAACTTGGAAAGCCATCCCGCGGTTCGGTTGGTGTCTGTTATCTGTTAGGTTGAGTCTGGTCGGTACTGTATGAGGGACGTTCAATGAGTTTTGTTTGTTTGTTTGCTGTTTAACGTCCCTCTCGAGAATGTTTACTCATATGGAGACGCCACCACTTGCCGGTGGAGAGCTGCAAATTTTGACCTATACTCAGCACTCATGGTCATTGAGCATTGAGGGATTTTTTTTGTGCCAGCACCTACTGCGACACGGGACCTTGGTTTTTATGGTCTCATCCGAAGGACCGGTCTCCACGCCCCACAGTGGGATTCGAACCCGCGAAGTAAGGATCAACTCCTTCAAGAGCAAATGTTCTAACAACTGCGCCACGCGGGCGACCGTTCAATAAGTAATGCAAAATGCGATCTAAAAATAAGAAAAACACAAGAAGAAATTTCTTTATATTTGTAATCCCTTAAGGTCAAGATCTGGTAAATGCAAATTGCCTACAAATTTCTCAAATTTCGTTAAAAAAAAATTCCTTTAATGATGCTTGATAACTATACTATAGTAAAATAAGGCGTATCGGGGCTTAATTTTAAGGTAAACTCAATGAAAAAACATCTTAAACTGTCATTTTCAATGAAAAATGAATAAAATCAGACATAAATATAGGGGAGTTTTTTTCATTATCAGACAAAAGACATACATGTATATCCAGATCGCCTAGAGTCTCTCAGAAAACAGTAATTAACATATTCCTGACCTTTTCTTCAAAATGACATTTAATTGATTATAGGTATCGGGATGACTTCTGACATGATTTCAAGTTTAATTTCATGAAAATGCTCTATTTTCTACATAATTTTATTAAAGCCGTAAAGTATGGGAAAAATCAAGTTTAAATTAATTATGACGTCATGATGTTAATAGCATCAAAAAGACAGTGTAAATTCATTCACTTAATCTTGACTTTAAAGTATTCCGTGTTAACCTTTACACATGTCAAAGTCTTTGCATATACCCATGATCATAACACCTCAGAATGCTCTTTTTTATGGATGCTTAAAAGGACACTGATGAATTGCACTCTTAACGGTATACCTTAAATTGTAAATTCTCCCTATGATTTGCTTTAGATTTTGGAATAAAGAGATCTCACAAAGACTGAGATCTAGCGAATACGGAGGATGGCTAAACTCTGTTAATATTCCTTACTTCAATATTTCTTTTATATCTCTTTGCTTATTTGCAGCAGTGTTGTCAGACACAAGAAAATTAACTCGTGGACCGGTATTTGAACTTCTCTCACAGAAAAGCTACTGAACTTTCCTCTTGCAATTTTAACATTAAAACCATTGGTGGTCCTCCCTTTGGGTGTAGGTTTGTGTATTTTTGGACCTCTTGACTAAAGAGAAAACCTGTATAAGACTTGTTTGGAGCTTTGGCTTCTCTTTCCAATAATAAGACGACAGCTTTCTCTCTGTATCCACTTTTCATTATTGTTCTTTCTAGATCTTGGTCGATTTCTTGCACCATTCTGATATAGAATATTTTGAATTTATGCCTTCTTTGTCAGAACTCTATAAACTGAGATGATGAAAAGTTTAGTGTCTTACCAACGTCTTTAAAGGTCAATCTAACATTTACATATGTCATGTTGCTCACAGCATTGATATTTTTTGGTGTCTCTACAGATTTTGATCGACCAGTTCAGTTGCGATCTTGTAACACTCCTTTTCCATTTTTGAATTTCTTAATCCATCTGGACACTACAGTGTGAAAGGCTTGTCTTTCCAGATATCAAAACCACATCTTTCACATTTGTTCTTAAGCATTTTTTATGACAAAGCGCAGTTTTTATATACGCCTTAAACAGTTTTCATTGTAGTGACCATGCTTACTTAAATAGTGAATTTCTTTGCAAAATCTCCAGGAAAAATCATGCCGTTTTCGGTGATTATGAGTTCATAAATTGCACTTTTCGACAGTGAAAAGATATTAAGAATTTCTACATTTATTATGATAAACCGAAGTGATTTTACTGTGCATGAAAATGCCATGCACTTGATAAGAGGCTAATATAAAAGTTCATTTGTCTTAAAAATACTCTTCACAATTTACTCTCCTTTTCTACAGAGAGACTTTTTGATAACCATCTTTATCTAAAACTTGCATTTTTTAAATCGACTAACACTATAATATTGCCTTCAATATTTTGTTAAACAGAAATGCCGCTGACAGCTAGCTTCTTTTTATAATTCTATTAAAAGACACTTATCAAGATACACAATTTATGATTATTTTACTTGTAACTTATTTTACTATATTTTTTATACTCTTTTTTCATTATGCTGTTATACGTTCTAAAAATATTTCCTTCCTAGGGAATTTATACGTAAGAAATTAAATAATAGAAAGAAGGTAATTAAAAGATATGATTTTCTTTTAATAAAGGAAATGAAGAACAAAGCTCAACTGCTATGACATTAATTGAATTTCCCAGTAGGATCAATAAAAGAGGTATTAAAGCAAAATTTCTCAAGAAAGGCTGATAGAAACAACGAAACACATATAGGCAGAGAGCGTTGTGTTCTTTTGAAGCTCACGATGGAAAATATTACAAGCATTAATGTTTTAGGGACAAATGAAGGAAATCAAATAGCAAACTTCTTGCAAGTTTTCTAGGGATTTCCATCTGCTGTGTTGAACGTCTTTGCAATCTTGGTTCTCTATCGTAGTAGAAACATGATGTTCAGTGTACGGCTTCCAGCCATCAACATGGCCATATCTGACACACTTATTGGGATAAGTCTTTGTACACCTGATGTTGTGAAAATTTTCGACAATTTTTGTATAACGAAGAGGTACTCCTTATTATCGCTGTATCAAGTATCAACATTAATGATAACTTTTATGAATACAGATCGTTTTCTTTCCTTGTGCTACCCATTCAAGTATTCAAAAATAGTGACTCGGAGGAATGTGCTTATCGTCTGCTTGGCTTCTTGGTCCTTTGGCGTAATAACGTCAATCCCAGAAATTAGTTGTCATCGACAAGATCTGAACGATCGTCATTCATTTCATTGGACTTCAATATCCTTTTCAATTCTCATTTTGATAAATCTGTTTGAGTACTATTATGTAATTAATTTTGGAGTAACTGCTACTGTCGGCAAAATCAACACTAAGTGCATTCGAAAGGTTTCTCTTTACACTGGGTGTTTTGTATGCGTTACGGCTCCATACATGATTATACAGTTAATACATACAGTGTCTAACAGTCCTACACCTGTTCTACATGCCTGGAAGAAAGTTTTCGCCAGAGTGACATTTTTGACTTCTTTAATCAATCCTGTATTGAACTGTATTTTGTTCACCGAATGTCGTCTACAGTTCATGATTTTATTGTGCTTCTGGAATAAATCCTTTCTAGATTCATATGTAAGAAAAGTAAGGGAAAATATGTGTACGTATTCCATTAAAACTATATCTCAATATGTTTCTTCAGATCAAATAGATAGTTCGGATGGTTAATCTCAGTATAGTATTTTGGGAAGTGAAGTGGAGATTACATTGTTGCGTTCATGTAAAGCTATTATAATTTGGTAATGTGTATTTTCAATTAATGCAAGTATCAAGTATATTTTCAAACCCCACCTTTGCAAATCTATTGTCATTTATTCAGTCGTTTTTAGTTTATAAATTATTGACACGTTTAACTTCTCTACATTTTATACAACCATTCCTCACGTTGAATTAAATGCTAGGTAAAAAAATAATTTTTTAAAAAAATTAAAAACCACACCACACCACAACATACAAACAAAAAAAAAACAACAAAAACTGAAAAAAACAAAGCAAAAAAAAAAAAACGGACAGAAACCAAAAAAAGGATTTTTAAAAAAGAACAGAAGAAAACAAAATAAAAACAGAAACATTAAAAATAAAAATAAAAAAAATACTCAAAGTTTTTCCTATGAGATTTTGTTGCAAAATTCTGCATTTAGTTTTTAAGTGGTAGTTGTATGGCTTGTTTTTGTAATATTTACCACTTGCTTCACGTAAAACATACTTATTTTTACCTCAAACAGCTTCAGAAAAATTTGGAATTTGCTTCAAAAGAAAAATAAATTTTTTCTTTTACTACATTTGTCATCTTCTTTTATCATCTTTAAATATACCTTATTAAAGAACAAAATTATACAAAATATGCTGTTTTATCATTTTTGATAAAGGGTTCTAAATTCAACTACTCGAGTAAATTTATGGTAAGTTTTTTGTGTGTAATTTAGTCCTCAAATCATGAATGGTAACATGTGTTGGTTTTGTATTGTTTATATTAAGAGTTGGTTAAATCGAAATAAATTTCAAAGAAAACTTTTAGCTCACCGGAATTGAAGGTTCAAGTCTTATTTTTCAATCACCTGGCGTATATTGTCTTCCTATCTGTCCGTCTGTTAACGTTTCGCATTTTAAAATTCTTCTCCAGAACAGATTTCAACTTAACTCGCCACAAAGCATCCTTCAGTAAAGAGGGAAAGCAGTATACAGAGAAAATAAATCTTAAAAAATGCTTCAATTGAAGAACAGTAGGGTCATAATAAGTCATACTAATGTGCGAACATCCTCAGTGTACTTATTTAAGTTTTTTTTAATCATAATCCTTAAGGGTAGGGTACAGTCATGTCAGGGGATCAGATTTTTACATGTGAATATATAGGAAATTAGAAAAATCTTTTTCAGAGTATCACGAGTCTGTTATCAATGTGCAAACAGGTTTTTTTGTGTAAATTTATTTTTCTTTTTAAAATATGGACTTTGGGTTATGACTGGGCCAAAATCAGGGATCGGATTTTACATAATGCATGTATACAGGATTTTTTTTTAAATTCTTCCTCCTGAGAGCAGCAAGGTCATCCATATTAACCATAATTTTATTAAAACATCCTCATGCTGTGTGAATTTAAGTTTAGTTTGATCATTATAAAACCCATTGTAATTAGTCAGGTACATTACTGTTGGGTCAGATATTTTTTCATGGGAATAAGGAAAGTAGAAAATCTGAAGAAGAAAAGTGGAGCCAACGTGATTTATGTTCAAGCCTAGTGACACGAAAAATTCTTGTTAATATTATTATATAGTTTAATAAAATGATTTGTGACATTTTAATGTTTTCAATAAGCCACCATATTGAAAAGGCAGAAACAATTTTAAAAAACGTGCTTTTATCGCTTGCTCATTTCTGCACCCTCCCTTTTGTATGGATTACGTAGATATGCGCTTTAATTATAAAACATGCAATAAACTTTTACTCACTAAGATATTAACAGTGGTGAAGGAGAAACTTCAAAAGTACTGTGCAACAATATATTCGAGAAGTGGTGTAAATCAGATGTGGATACTTAAAAATTCCAAGGAACTTTTGGAAAATTTGAAATCACAAGATTTTACCAAAATCAACAGCTTAAAAACTTACGACTTTTCAACTTTGTACACAACCATTCCCCACGATAAATTAAAGTCCAGGCTTTTTGATATCATTGACAGCTGCTTTTTCAATAAAAATGGAACTCGTAAATATACTTACCTTGTCATTGGTCATTTGCAAAATTATTTTGTTAAAAAACATTCTGATTGTTCACACAAGTACTCTGAAGTTGACATTAAAAAGATGCTTGAGTTTCTGATTGACAATATCTATGTGGTTTTTGGAGACCAGGTCTTCCAACAATCTATTGGAATTCCCATGGGTACCAATTGCGCCCCGTTATTAGCAGACCTTTTTTTGTATTCATATGAAGCAGAATTTGTCCAAAATCTTGTACGTGAAAAGAAGAAAACACTTGCTGTGGCCTTCAACTCGACATTTAGATATATCGATGACGCATTGTCAATTAACAATGGCTATTTCCATTCTTATGTCGATACGATATATCCTTGTGAACTTGAGATAAAAGATACCACAGAGTCTGACATATCTGTTTCATATTTGGATATTTTACTTGAAAAAGACGTTAATGGTAATCTAACAATCAAGCTTTATGATAAACGTGATGACTTTAACTTTTCAATCGTCAACTTCCCTTACTTATGCAGCAATATACCTTCATCACCTGCATACGGGGTATATATCTCTCAGTTGATTCGATACTCAAGAGCATGCTCTACGTATGTACAATTTCTAAAACGAGGTAAATTATTGACAAATAAGTTGATGAAACAAGTATATCAGCTGTCTCGTTTAAAGTCACCATTTCGTAAGTTCTATGGTCGATACAATGACCTTGTCAGCAAATACAATTTATCATTAAGTCAAATGCTGACTGACGTTTTTCACACTAATTGTTAGGCCATTATTTACACACTGAATTGTCGACGGATTTTTCCGTTATTTCCCGATCATGAACAGAAGGAGCACACGGCGGGTGTGACCGGTCGGCAGGGGATGCTCACTCCTCCATGGCACCTGATCCCACCTCTGATGTTTGGAGGTCCGTGTTTGCTCTGCTCCTATTTTGTACTGATTAATGGACTTTTGAGCTTGAATACTGTTCGTTATCTCCATATATTTCATGTTGCATAAAAATTCATAATTCTTTTAAATTGAACAAAATGCATTTAAATTTGACATCTGTGCAAGATATAAGTAAACGTTTTACTTGCTAACATGGGCGTTGTATAGACCGTAGAATTTGCGAAATGATGACTATTTAAACGAGATTTTTGATTTTCTTGGATCATCAACTTATTTGTCAGTAGATTGTCTCGTTTTAGAAACTGCTCATACAAAGTCATAGATATTTATGGTAACATGAAACAAAATTATGTCAACATACAAATTACATGGATTTAAATGCAGACACATAGCATGACTCATTTGACATGCACCTTTTAATAAGTTGACATTACATTCTGAAAGGAAAACAAAACGCAAGGTAACATAATATGCAAAATATTTTGACTGCTTTGCCAAAATTCATGAAAACTAGTCAGAGGTTTATCCTGGTTACTGTGCATTAAAATTTTTGTTTAAAATTATTCAACTTTGAAATATATGACGACAAGTGAAAGTGAGAAAGTGGTAGAAAGCAAAAAAAAAAAAAAAACCACGTGCATATTGATGATAACAGATTTGTCAACACACCTTGTAGTACGATTTGATGCACTGGAGGTATACATTCGTTTTTCGATATTTACAGTCAATATGAATTTATTGCAATCATGGTATGGCTGAGGAAAGTTCCATTGGGTCTGGATATTGCATTGTCTAAATGAAGGTTAAGGCAACAACAAGTTGCTGTGTAGTTTTTTGTTATTTTCCACCATAGAACGTCTTATCCGTCGTCAGAGAGAAACTAGAATGGTTTCCAACCAATTGCAATCATGACGGTAACAACGCCACATTAAGATGGGGCTATTTATCCTGCCACCCTGTAATCGCCACGTTATTACCACTGAAACTATTAATACAGTAGGCGATCATAATCGTTACATTCCCCTAACAGCTGAAAGAAACCGACTGCGCGATTTTGGTTTTGGTTACTCGCGCAAGTGACCATCTTGTTAAGTTTTTAAACTTGTTTAAACGTCCCGCAGTGGGATTCGAACCCGCGGCGTGAGGATCAACTCCTTACTCCGCGACTTTAGAGCAGACGCCCTAACCACTGCGCCACGCGGGCAACTCGAACATTTCTTAATTATGAATCGAACGTTTGTTAATTATGAATTAAAGAGAAATTAAGTAAATGCTACCTGCCCATAAAGCTGGAAGACAGAGAGACCAATTTTTACAAGCGTTGCATTTTTTTTCCCATTTGTATCCAAATACATTTTTGTTTTATATGAATAGAGATATACAATGTATTATACTATAATGCCTAATAGCTGGAAAGTGAAAAAAGATAGTAATAAATCAGTTTATAAAGTAAGATTGATTGATTGATTGTATGCTGTTTTACGTCCCGTTCGAGAATTTTGGTATTCATATAGAGACGTCACCATATACCGGTAAAGGACTTCAAATATAGAACTTTACTCGGCACTCAGGGTCATTGAGCAGTGAGGGTTCTTTATCGTGCCAATGACTGCCGTGACACGGGACCTCGGTTTCTAAGGTCTCATTAGGTCAGCCGCGGCCGGGGTTCAAACCAATGACCTTCCGATCATGGAGCAAGCACTTTTTTAAAAATCTTTTATTGATCAATCTTACAAATAATACAATGCATATATATCACAGTCAGTATACTTTATATGTAGTCAATACATTATTTAAGGTATTCAATGTATAACGACCATATTTTGTATCTAATAAATGAACGGTCCTATGTTTGTAGTTATGATATCATTTTGATGGTGTTGTGAAATAAAAGTACTCCACCAAAGAAATTTTAAAAATTTTGATTATTGTCAAATTAATTGCACCTTGAATTTTACATTGAAGTCTATGGGCAATGCACATATTATTAAGATATTGTAAAAAGTATTTTGAATTTCATAAAAAGCTCTTGGTGAAAATATGCATAAACACTCTCATTATTAAAATATGAAATAAAATTAATCATTTACCACAAATATTTTGACGAAATTAAAATTTTCTTCTTTGCATCAAGGGCAGATAACTCTTCAAAAACTTAAAAAGTGCAAAATGACCAGCCTCTTATATGTTATCAGTCGTGTGAATTTGGTTCATTTCACTTTCATCGTTATCTAGCAATGCAATTTTAATTAGTTTAAAATGATTCAAAATTGTTCAAAATCCCTTCATTATACACTGAATACCTTAACAAAATAATTAAAAACTGAACAATAGGATTCCTTCTGTTTCTTTAAAAATGTTTTTTTTTTCTCTCAGTAGCTATATTGGAGCGAGTGCTCTACCGACTGAGCTACCGTGACGGTTATAAAGTAAGAAGAAACGACTGAAAGAAAACAGAAAGCCATTCAGCCGACGGTATGGTCACAGAATAACCGACAGAAGACTGCTCTAAGTGACCTTTCAATGACTTTTGAGTGATCATACAGTGACCATTCCATCAACTGAGAGCTGTAATTTCATTCATATACATAAATGGTAATTATCATTTATTACCTGTACCCATTTACAATTCTTCTTCTTCTTATTTTCCTGAAAGAAAATGAAACACAATGAAAACATGCAATTTAAAATTGCAACATGCCTGTAGTTGCCACAGAATATTGCATCAAACAGGATCTTCTGCCTCGGAGCACATTGTATAAGAATCTGATCTGTCAGACTCAGCAATATTATAAAACATAGTTCTAATTGGATTAGATCTGATAATTCATCCATATTGCTAAAATTTTATATTTCATAAAAGATAAAAGATGCATGATTACTGAATTTCAAATTTACATTGAGGCGAGGTCACCATATTTCAATTACAACACACCTCACAACACCTTCCCCCTTAAAAAAGTTTGAATGTCAATGAAAACTTAAATTGTCAAAATGAAATATATGTACATCAATGTAAAAACTTAGAATTTTAATGATATTCTTGACAAGCCATCTGCGATAATAGCATCTATTAATTTAAAGAAGAGATGCGCTTATTTTGTGAGGAAAACTTAGTTTATGCTATTTGTGTTGGGTTAGCTAGAAAATAATTAGAACGGGATCGGAATATCTCAAATTCCTCCTCTTTGCCCTGGATCCAAAAACGAAAGGTACACGGATTTTGTAGCAGACAGAATTTTAAAAAATATATATACTTTCAATCACAGTTTTTCTAGAATAATTTCATAAAATATCATCGATAAATATCAGATTTGATGATTAAACGCATCGATGGATTATTCTTTTACGGGGTAATGCACGATTGGCTTGGATTGAAAAGTTCCCTTGTTAGCATGTGACGTGCTCTTTATTGAAACTTTGTTGTTTTACATGCAAACATATTTCAGGAATATTTATGAATTCGTGTTTTCACATTTTTAGATCGTGCCTTATATTTATAATAAATATTTTATATATATATATATATATATATATATATATATATATATATATATATATATATATATATATATATATATATATATATATATATATATATATATATATATATATAAATGTGGTAAAGGGGGGGGGGGGGGTTAGATGCATCAAAACATTATAGGCCTGATGATCGTTTGTCATGTTTCACAGCATTAATAAAATTGAATATTCTTAGTTTACACAAGGGAATTTCAAAATAAAAATATTTTCTCAGATTAGAGCAACTAAAAATGTTGAAAGGGGGGTGGGGGGGGTGGGGTGGAAGCAAAGTATGGAAAAACCAATATTGTAGCCTAAGGGATAATTTTTACCATAAATTAGGTTATGTGTTATTCATGCATAAATTTATGACTTGTGTTCAGGTCTTAAATATTGTCTTCCACATTAAACAACACACAATCAACCAACCGGACAAAGCCAATGCTTTATTTCTTGCATATTTTAACCTCAAATGTAAACTGAAAATTATATTAAGAGCTTCTTAAGTGTCTAGTTGCCCCTTTGTTCCTACGCATACTTAGTAAGCATTATCAAATTCAATTCCTATCAAAGGTAGTTCATTGAGAGCTAATGAATTTTCCTTAGTGTATGTCATACAATAAATTTAACACTGTGTAATCTGAACCAAGGGCAAGGGTATTTTACTTGAGCATTTTAAGGACCTAGGTTATGCCCCATATTGATTCACCTAATTATTTGTACTCTTAAGTCTTGCACTTGCACTCCACCTATTTACACTACACTAGTAAATAAGAATTTTCCAATTTATTTGGGGGTTGGGGAAATTAGGGAGATAGATTTGTTAATTAAGGAAACTGACAAATCATTGATCAAATAGAGCAAGGCTTCATGTTCATGAACATATCTTTGCTATTTTGCTATGACCAGCTGATTGACAAATTTTATTTTTTTAGGTGTGGGTAGTATTAAAAGTCTGGGGTGTTCTGTGTGACCCAGAAATGTAAACCATTTGAATATGTATATTCATCAATACTCCAATTCTCTGCTTCTGACAAAATTGCTTAAATAAAGCTTCAAAAGGTGATTTACATGCCCAATAACAAAGTTCTGTTGGTAAAAATTTCATTCAGGTTTAATACTTGTGTTTACTGGAGATTTTATCTTCTTGTTTAGACATTTAACTTATTAGGTTTGTCAGTGATTGTTTTCAGTTAAAATTTTTGCCATATTTTAATGGTTTACTAAAAATCATTCAAATAGTAATTTCATTTTTAAAGTAGGACTTTAGAAGTTCATGGAACAATTTACAACAGATAAGAAGACTAAAACACATGCTTGGGTTTAAAATATTACTGCAACTTTGGACATAAGCAACTCATTCAAAATTTGTGGAATAAAAACAATTTTATTGTAAGATAATTAGTATCTGACTCTCATGTTGAAATAATAATTCTGTGGGGATAGGGTTTTCAATAGAAGAGTCTACTATGCAAGGAATGCTCCTTTTGAGCCCATCATGACAGTAGAATTACCAGGATTGGGAGTATCTGTATTTCTTCAAAGATTCAGTGAGATTTATAAATTTCAAGGTCTAGTGTAGGTCAATTCAAGTACACATAAGTAATACAACTTCAAACTGATTCATGTACAGGTAGCATGGGAATTTTGAAGGTAAGACTGAAGGCATAATTTTTGTTTCCTTTTTTACAAGTAGCTAATTAATTGATGAAACCAGAAGGCAATTATTCAAAGGACTTGAAATTTTTCGAGTTGATTTCATAAGCTCCAGCTGTTTGCCAATTGAAAGTGATATTTCACATTGATAATTTTCTTTGGTAAGTATTGTTAATGGCTCAGGTATATAAGACCCAGGGGCAGAAACATTCTCAATCCAGCCCATTGGAATTTCACCTAATAGCTACATCTTTAGCCACTTAAGCTGTTACAAGCATAATTTTTGAAAAATACAAAACTACTGTTTATGGACTAGGAATTAAAGTATTTGTCAAATTATTTCCAGTTAAGTTAGCAGTTAAGTATAGGTTCCTACCCTTTTAACAGGTCATTCATGCAGAATCAACAGCAAAATTTTGTTTGTCAGCTATAAGATTTAATGCATGACAAAAGTTCACATGGTTTCGTCACTTATATTTTAACAGTACTTTTTAACTGCAAACCTGTTCAAGGTATGGATTAAGCCTTTATTAAGCAGAGAGTGTCTTCCTCCCATCATATTATTTTCAATTTTTGTCTAAATTGAGGAAATTTTGTTATAATTATATTAGTCTCTATCAGGGCTCGAAATAATTGATGGTCCGCTGGTCTGGGGCCAGTGGATTTTCAATCTGGGCTAGTACAATATTGCAGAAGGCATGTGCCCTTTGGGTCAGCATTTTTTTATGCATAATAAAATTCATTCACGGAAGGGCTAGTTAACTTGACAGGGCTGTGTGTCCCAACTTCTACTGTTTCTTGTTTTGTTAAGTTGTACTTTTAAGTATCACAATATAAAAAAAATATTACTTTTATTATTATGGTTTTGTCCTTGTTCAGTCTTTTTAAAATCTACTGGCCCATTGGGACGATGAAAGTACTAAGATGACCAGTAAAAAATTAAGGCAATAGCCCGAGTGACCAGTAAACAAAAATAATTATTTTCTGGCCCTGGTCTCTATACCTTGAGGATTGTGGGTATAATGCACTGTCTGGCAATGTCTACACAATAATTCATATTTGTTATAAGTAGGATGAAGTAAGATGTTCTTGCAATCCAGTAAGATAGGGGAAGGGGGTTGCTGTGTTTATTAGTCATTTATTAGTGACCATGTCTGCCCTGTTTCTAGGTAGTGAAGGCATTCTGTATGACTTGTGAGTCTATAAGACACATTAGAAGTTAAATTTTACAAGTTCTACATGTATATTCCTAGTACATGTCGTTCAGTAACTGGAAGGATCAAGTTTATAGTGTGTAGGCTCCTCATTTATAAAGATTATTTTGGTTGGAGAAGCAATTTGAATAGAGTTAGAACCTATAAAAATAGAATTCAAGTATGGTGACAAGGTTATTCTGCTTTTAAGTATTCATTTAATCCTAAATAAGAAAGATTTTTATTTGGCATACCAAGTATTGAAAATTTCAAGATTTCATTTTGATTCACTGTGGGGATAAAAAAAAAAACAAAAACAAACAAACATTGGGTTTGAAACATATGTATGTAAGCACTATAAGTGGGACTATTCCCTAATAGTTGACCTTTTACAAAATACAATAACATGATTTATTTGATAGCAAAGATTTCCAATGATAACAGTATCAATGAATTCAGTATCAGTAACATGGTTTTCCCCCAGAACAAGGTTGCTTTAAATCAGCTTGAATAAATTGATACTTTTTCTGCTGTTGAGATGAGAGAGGTGTACTAGAACCAGCCATTTTATAATGACAGGGCAATAGTTTGCTCCAGATGTAATGCATCTTAATACCTTAGTTATTCATTAAATTTATATATAAAAATATATATTTGCTGTAAAATAACCCAGGGATAATCTAATATAAAATCTGTTCCTGTATAATTCCTCATAAAACTTGCATATTAAAACATCAATAAGGAAATGGCACATATTATCTGTCTGTATTAAATATCTTTAAATTAAAAAAAAAGGGGGGGGGTCAGGAGTAAGTATTTAGGTATTAAAGTTTTACCCAGTAAATAGGATATATTAAGGGCTGTTGGTCGTGGGTCAGTTGAATGCGGCTTCCCCATTTTATGGGGTGACCGAAACCTGTGGTTTCCAAAGGTTTCGGCCATGTGGCGTTTGCGCCGAGCCATTCAACTGATGCTATAATTCATTGTGCTGCTGCTGCTTAAAACAAACTTATTTACGTTGAAAATTTGTGCTGCTTTCAACAAATTCATGAACTGATCTGCTTTGCTTGCTTAAAACAAACTCAGTTACTGTGCAAAATGTGTACTGCTTTCAACAAATTCATGCATTGCTTTGCTTGCTAAAATAATTATGTTGAGTAACGTTCGTGGTTAACCCGGAACGATAACTCTACATACATGTAAAGTTTATGTAAAAAAACATAAAATATCATTGTAAAGTTAATAACCGTTCGCGGTATACCCGGAACGGCCATATTTATGCTTATTAATAGTATATGTATATGCTTTCATGTTGTTTGCTGCTGCTGCTGCTTGTTGTAATTTGGGGTCGCCCTTTATGCTTGGCGACCCCTTGCTGCTTTTAAAGATGCCACGACCAACAATCACCCATATCATAATAAACGTATTAAAAATCATGTTGTATTATTTTCCTCTATATAAATAACATATTCTTTGCATTTGATATGTTCCTGGACGAGCCCCCAATTCTGTTATGAGTCAGAATAACCCGAAATGCCAGCAAAAACAATCACACAGGTTAAACTTAATAATAATTTATTTACAATAATATATAAAAATCAAAAAGTACAAACTTACAGCAAGAATCCAAACATACATACAACAGAGTATCCGTTACTACACACAATGTTCCAGTGAGTGTATCCTATCCCAGTCTCTTTGTACTCTGACCACCAGCCTTTTTTTTTTTTGGTACGCCAGTATTACCATGCATACAATATTGACAGTGTATTTATAAATTAACATAATTCTAGAACATTCTAGAAATTGTAGATAAGTGATGTTACTAGAACATTCTGGACATACATGTACACAAATTCAAGCATGTTCTAGGAAAAATGATCATACATATAGACCTCTCTGGAATGTTCCAGAAGTTTCTTTACGTTTCTTAATATATACATGATGAAACAATATAAACATATTTCAATTACAACACACCTCTCAACAAATAGCATTCATCGAATCGGATACTTAAGAGTGGGGACTTTCTTAATGAAAAAGACGAGGTAAAGAACAGTGATCGATCTCAAAACTCTACAACACGGACTCACGGATATTCCAGAGGCGGGATCAGATGGGATTAAATGTGAAATTCGGACATAAGTACAGGTGTAGATAAGGTGCAATGAAAAGTCCGTGCCAAAACAACTAGTTTTAAGTCGATATTCAGATGAGGGCTAAAATACATGAACTCCACCAAAGACAGAGAAATCGGTCATTCATATGTATAATTTCAATATTCAGATATTTTAATGACGCAAAATTAGTAGTTTATTCTATGTAAATTGTTAATTTGTTGGGAAAAAATACTTGGCATGCAAGCATGTTTTTTTTCTTCTTTGCCAAAGCTATATTGATTCTAAAATTAAAATAATTCATACTCCTGACAAGGATTTTATTTAAAGTTATTCTTTGACCTCTGACCTTCGACCTTAAACCTTTACTCAAGAATTTTCTAGAAATTAAGTTGATTAAACGGAATTGGACCAAAGAAAAAAATATGATGTGAACAAATCAAAACTCAGATTAAATGAAAAAATATGGAAATTTGATCATTGAAAATGCATTTGATAAACCTATACATGTACTGTTTTTCATATAATTTTTTTGTATAAAGTACGGAAGTAATCTCTTTTAAGTCTTCAAGAATGTGGTACCAATAATATGTCCAAAATTTAGAACAGCACTTGCTGTCTAGAATTTTCTCGTTGGCTAATTTGGCCCATCCCTTGATAACAGTAAGTCTTAGTTCAAGTTGTAGCAGATAAGCATATTAAGAACACGTATCTGTTCCAAAACCAAATTTGCAATGAGGACTTTATTACTTGTTCTGTCATTTCTCGGTGTGCTTTCAATCACGGTAATTAATTAATCACATAATTTAATTTTATTGATTGAAAATGTCTTCTATTTTGATGCTGCCAAATGTCTATATAAGCTCTAACTAACGTTTAAATAAATTATAGAACGTCATAACATGATAATCTGCGCACGAATATCTTTTTTTCTTACTACATGAACGTAAAAAGTGTCTCAGTTAAAGTTAAGTGTCGGTGAACACGAAAATAAAAATAAAAATTGTCGACATAAATGACCAAATTAATACCATTTATACAAGACCCAACCTAAGCCGAAGCTCGGAAAAAGAAGGGTACGAACGAGGAAATTTGATTTCTTGAATATCTTAATTTAGAGATGAAAATATGGAACTAGGTGTGATCTGGAGCGAAGAATCAGTGCATTAACAGATACCGTCCTACTGTCTACAACCCCATCAAAATAAAATTTAAGAAATTTATTCACAAATTGACGTATTTGGAAATGCTATCGAACATAAAACTCTTTAATATTTATGAATTCATTTTCCCCCAATCTTTGTGGTAAAAATGCTTTCACATACAGTATGCAGGCCGCTGCTTCACAGATGCTGAATGTGGCACAGGAGAATGCTGTTTTCGTCACGAGGGTCCAATGATTATGAGCAAGCGACAAGAGTTAGCCAGTTTGATATCATCATCACATGGTAATCCATAATTGTTTCTCATGTCATTAAAGAAATACATTTCTATTTTCAACATTTTCATTTTTTCAATTATATGTATTTAAACTTTTTATTTACCATGTTTTAAAATAATTTTAGGTGTTTGTGAGAGATATCAGCTTGAAGGAGAATACTGTAGTGTATTTGACAAACTAAACGGTCATTGCAGTTGTGGTGCTGGACTGAAATGTGCATTTGTTCCCGACTCCACAACGGTACAAACAAAGCGATCAATGATAGCACCTTCTGTCCCAGGGTCCTACAGGTGCATACCAATATTTTGAATGTTATGAAAAAAACTACTGTCAAATAAATAACACTGTGACATTTTGATTTTATAACAAAAGCTAACAAAAATATAAATTAAAGAAACCAGAATAAAGTATTTGAGAAACACAAAATTACAGTAAGTGGAGCAAGAAACAGGAAGGCGGTGTTCAGGAAGTTCAATAAAACTGTCCAAGTTTATTTTTTACATGAAAAGAAGTGTCTTGCAATGGACTTTGCGAAATGTTGACTTTAAGTCAGAGTGTTGATTTCCTTGTATTATCAGTTTATTTGTCAATAACTCGGCTCGTTTTAGAAATTGTTTTAGAAAACATAGACCATGATCTTGCGTACCTAATAAGATAGGAGACATAAACACCATATGCAGGTGATAGGGTCATTTGCTACATAAATAAGAGAAGTTGATGATATAAAAGTTGATGTCATCACTTTTATCAATAAGTTTTGTTATAAGGTTTCTATCTATGTCTTTTTCTAGACGAATATCCAAATAAGAAGCTGATGTGTCAAACTCTGTGGCGTCTCTTATTTCGAGTTTAAAGGGATATATATTAAATCAACCTGTAAATGAAACTAAATGAAATATGGAGATAACGAACAATATTCAAGCCCAAGTCCATTTAAACAATACAAATTGTGAGCAGAGCAAACACAGACCTCCAAAAACATCAGAGGTGGGATCAGGTGCCATGGAGGAGTAAGCATCCCCTGCCGACCGGTCATACCCGCCTTGTGCTCCTTGTCATGATCGGTAAATAACGGGAAAATCCGTCGACAATTCAGTGTGTAAGTAATGGCATAACAATTAGTATGAAAAACGTCAATCAGCATATGACTTAATGATAGATTGTATTCGCTGACAAGGTCATTGTATCGACCATAGAACTTACGAAATGATGACTTTAAACGAGTCTGTTGATATTCTTATTTCATCAACTTGTTTGTTAATAACTTACCTCGTTTAAGAAAATGTTCATACGTAAAGCATAGCGATCGTAGTGTTTACGAATTGCTGACTTTAAACGAGGTAGTTGAAATCCCTGTAACATCAAGTTATCTGTCAGTAGTCTGCCTCGGTTTAAAAATTGATCGTACTCAGAGCATGCTCTTGAGTTTAAAATGAGTTGGGAGACATAAACACCATATGCTGGTGATATCGAAATATTATTATATAAAGAAAGTTGACAATGTAAAAACCTAAGTCATCTCGTTTGTCATACAGTTTAGTTGTTAGATGGCTCTTTTCGTCTATAGTCAATAAAACATCCAAATATGAAACAGATGTAGCAGACTCTGTGGTGTCTTTGATTTCGAGTTCACTGGAATATATCGAGTATAATATAATTCCCTTACTTTTCAACAAATCTCTTACTTTTCAATTAAATTCTGCCCTATGTCATACATAAGTATATAAAGTGATACACTATGGGAAGGTATATCAAAAAAATCGTAAAACATGTGCATGCACATGTGTTGAAATCTGATTGGCTAATACTCATATGGCTATACCTACATTGTTTCCGATGACTGCACTATGTCATACATAGGTATATAAAGTGATACACTATGGGAAGATATATTAAAAAAAAAACAAGAGATGTTTGTGAAACACTTATGCCCCCCCCCCCCCCAATAATTGGAATTTTTCTAAGTCCAAGGGGCATAACTCTGTCAGAACTTGCTCGATTTTTATGATAATTCTGTATACCAAATTTCATTTTAGTATGTGCTACCTCTGTGAAGAAAATGAACGGAAACTGTTGGTGGACTGACAGACCGACAGACAGACAGACAGCAGCAAAGCAATATGCCCTCCCTTCTTCGAAGGGGGGCATAAAAATCGTAAAACATGTGAATGCATATGTGTTGAAATCTGATTGGCTAATACACTTTTGGTATGTTGCGATGAGTGATGCATGCACTATTTTTCTAACCCCCCCCCCCCAAATGGATGGAGAGTTGCGTAATTATACACAATAAAATACCTCATTTGACAATCATGATAATCAATGAAATGCATTGCAAAAAAAGGTGTAAACCATATAGACAAGTATATAAGGCTCTTAGACTGCTGTGTTTCATACCTGTGTTACACGTCATAGTCTCATTTGAATTGGTGATTTACAATTTAATAATGATTGAGTTGACGTACATCAAAGTATTTCAAAAATAATAATGACTGAGTTGACGTACATCAAAGTATTTCAAAAATAATATGTGTATATCACCACCTCTTCATTATGGTGAAATTTTGAAAATACGATATTGTCACAAATCATCATATCAAACTGTATAATAATATAAACAAGAGGTATGCGGATTATAAGGCTAACCTGATTAAAGTTGGCTCCGCTTTTCATCAGAAGATGACTTTCTTTATTCCAACGAAAAAATTGACCCATATAAATGCTCCATCCTAATCCCAGGGTGTTATGATCTAACCAAACTTGAAGTTACACAAGATGGGGATGTTTTAATAGCAATATGATAAAAGGATCTTGCTGCTCTGAGGAGGAAGAATTTTATTTGTATGCATTCAAAAAATCTGAACCCTGATTTTAACCCAATGAATCCCAGAGTCCATGATTTTAAAATTAAATTGAACAGACACAAATTTAAAAATGTTCGCACGTTGATAAATTGCTCTGCTACTCTACGTTTTTTTTTAAATTTTCGACATATTCACATGTAAATTTCTGATCCCCTGATATGGTTCCACCCTACTTCCAAGGAAGATTATTTGAACAAACTTTGAAAAAGTGCACTGAGAATATTTGCATATTATTATGACAAACCATGGTCCTACTGTTCTTGAGAGGAAAATTTTCAAAAGATTTGTTTTTCCCATAAACTAGACCTTTCATGTGAAACTTTGATCCCCTATCTTGGCCCAACTCTTCATCATTGTTACATGAATAGTACAAACTACCTAAGGTTGCTTGCTTATTTTTCATTATTTTTATGATCTCTGAAAGAATATTTTTATAGATTTATTCTCTTTGTTTCCCTTTTAAGGCCCAACTCTACCCCGGATCATGAATTGAATAAACATGAATCTTCAATACATGAGGGTGCTTTCATATTATGGATACACCAAAGTTTTCAAATGCCAGAATTTAATTTGCATGTAATTCTTTCATTATCAAAGATAACATAGTAAAAGTATCTATCATTTGAAAGCTTGTTAAATTTACTATTTAATTATCCTAATTTAAACTTTAATTAATAACTTATTTAAAATTATTTAAATATTAATGTAAATTTTAGTGCATAAATATTTTATAAATCAACTTTTTTGTATTTTACCCCTCAAAGTGGACAATTTGCCTCAAGGTAGATTAAAGATTGGACTTCAAAACTGTATCTCAGATCTTTTATAAATCTTCTAATTCAAAAGTTACAGCCATTTGCACTTCAATGTTACCAATTAATTGGCCTAATTTAACATTTCCCTCAATAATTCCAAAACTAAGCTAGATATAAAAAATCTGAGATACGATTTTGTGAACACACATTTGAGTTTGAGAAGCAACCCATCCAATTTTCAGAGAAAATGGTCAATAAATAAGGGAGCTGAATCCTTTAAAATAATATCACAAACTGTCTGATCTTACTTTACAGTAGAAGGCAAAAACCCATCACACAACAAAATCTGCCAAAGCTAGAATTATATGACACTTGGAGATTCACCTTTGGATACCTGTCACTTAGCCATATTTCCTATGCATATTCACAAGAATGGGAGGTTCATTTCTGTACTTAGATGCTTTTAATTAAGTAAAATAGGTTTAATTCTGAATCAGAAAGATGTCCCGCAAAATGGCAAGAGCTACGCTCCGCCTCCTATTATCTGTTAGATCCCCTTCTCTAAATCTAGAGTCCCTGTAGTTTAATTACTGATAACCTCTGTGTGGCTAGTGAAGAATTCCCCAAGTGGTCACAGTGATTTATTGCTTCTTTCATAAGCAGGCAGTTACAGATCAAATCAGAAGCTTCAATAACGGAACATTCACATGTGGTAGTGTTTTTGTTTCATTATTGTTCAATAATTAGAAAACCATTTCATAATTACCAAGAATTTTAAATGCATTATAAAACATTGATTAACTTCTTTTTCTTAGCCAAAAAATTGTTGAAAAATCTTACCCTATTTTCGCCTCAAATTAGTTTGTTGGGTATGCCAGGTCATTAACGACAGTTAGAAACATAGGATGATTTGCATAACGGGTATACCCAACAATCTAGACAGTGATTATTTATATTTACATTTATGTGTGAAATAAAAATGCAGATATAAATTTAGAATTGCTGTATAGAATTGAAATACAAGAGGTATTCCATATTAATTTCCATAGTCCCCACCCACCGAAGTCAGACACAATAACATCTGGAAATTGACATGTGTATTAGGCACTTTATCTATCACTTGGTGAATTTTACATTCAATTGTAAATATCAAGAAAACTAACACGCTTAACTTTCAAACAGTTGTCGCAGAGAAAACTGGAAATATAAAATTTGACTACCGCTCCTTGGAAAAGATAGCGGTCCTTCGTTTGAAAAAAAAATCCTAATTATTTAAGTATGTTTTGAAGCAAGTTAGTTTGAAATTGGTTAAGTTGATCTGGAGAAGAGGTTGAAATTGTCAAATGTTAACAAAGGACAGACGCACATGCACAGGTGATGAACGACATGTGATTAGAAAACCTTGAACCTTCAAATGATGTACACTTAAAATAACATAAAGCAAGACTTCTTTGAAACTTAACCAACTCTTAATAAGACACTAAAAGTTATGTTCTTGAAAACTAATACCTCTCACCATTCATGATATCATGATCAATTAAATTGCATACAACAAAGAATAACGACAGGGTACTTTGTGATTACAATTTTATTCCTCAATACGTATACTCATAGATGTGTGGGAAAATGTCACCTGTAGTTATAAGAAATGTTTTCATCATGCTGAGGGTCGCCCGCGTGACGCAGTGTTTAGAGCGTTTGCTCTAGAGTCGCGGTGTAAGGAGTTGACGTCGCGGGCTCGAATCCACTGCGGGACGTGGAGACCGGTCCTTTGGACGAGACCGTATAAATCGAGGTCCCGTGTCTCAGTAGGTGCTGGTACGAAGATCCCTCACTGCTCATTGGCCCCGAGTGCTGATTATAGATCAAAATTTGCAGTCCTTCACCAGCAACTGAGGGCGTCCCGAGAGGAACTTTAAACAACAAACTAACAAACATCATTCTGAGGGAGTCCCAATTTTTTTTCAGAAAGATTTATATGTTATGCTGGTTGAGTGACAATAAGTATGTTTTACATATGACACCAACGGTAACCATTACAAGATAAAAGACATATGACTACTACTCAACAAAATGAATACAGAATCTTACAACAAAATCACATCGGAAAAAATGGCAAATGTGTTTTGTTTCTTTGGTTTATATTTTTTTTCGCTTCTAGTTTTGCTTCGTTTCATTTTGATTGTTTTCTTTTTTTTATCTTATTATTTTCTTTTTTACATCATTTACATTTTATTATTTGTTTTGATTATATATTCCAGATCTGAAATCAGTTGAGTTTTTCACAAAATTCTAAAAAAATGACAGATCGTTAATTATAACATTCAGAAATCGTAAATTTTCTAAGATCCTTTTAGACGCAAGCGTGGTGTTTGGGATAATTAGTAAAACATGATTTAAATTATATTAAAAAATAATACAGGATGTTTCAACAAACATGTCCCGACTTTTAATGTCTATATTTTTGCACAATAATAAGATATTAACAAAATTATAACTGTTTTTATAGTATTTTTCCGGCAATATAATTGTGATATAAACTACATAGAATAATGTCATTTTATTTTTATTTCATATAAGTTTGATTACATCTTCAAAAGTCAGGTTGTCAGGGTTTTTTTCTCCAAAAATGGGTATATGGATATTTTTGAACTAAACTATGCAAACAGAAAATCTCAAAAATCACCAATACTAGTGCATAAGATTTTGAAAAAAAGAAGTACTCATATTAGAACCATCTTTTCAAATGTTGTCAAAATTCAAGACATACAGGACTAAGAGACAAAATGAGGTTGCTGACTGTAAACATTGCAGCCATTCCGAACACATAAAAAATGATGTTATTTTGAAAACTGCTGCTGATGTCCAAACTTTAAAAATGCCTGTCTTAAAAATAAATAATTAAGCATTACATCAACTTTCGTATTGATAAAATTGTTTGTTTATGTGGTTTTCATTTTTTGCAAAAAATTCCTTGCATTAATACTGTCTAACTTTATATTGAAACCGCAAAGTTGGGACATGTTTGATGAATTAACATGTACATAAAATAAAACATATCAATTGGATGAATGAGATGTCAAAAGACAATTTACAATGCATGTATGTACTTTGATATGATAGTAGTTGACTGATGAATAGGCTTTGGATACAACATTTTGAGGTGTTGATAAACGCTATATTCGGGCTCTAAAATGTAGCTGAATACAAATTAATAAAATACTTGAAACATGAATAAAGCGGAAATATACGTCAGCAAATTTTAACAGCTTTAAAGTACATGTACGTATGGACATGAACGTAATAATACTATCACCACTTAATCCTCCAAAAATTCTATTCTGAGATTAATTATTCGATCGGTCTATTTGATCTGAAG
This sequence comes from Saccostrea echinata, assembly GCF_033153115.1. Classification (NCBI taxonomy): domain Eukaryota; kingdom Metazoa; phylum Mollusca; class Bivalvia; order Ostreida; family Ostreidae; genus Saccostrea; species Saccostrea echinata. The sequence continues at coordinate 697,336 of NW_026889771.1, read as the reverse complement.
AAACAGGGTGAGATATTGTTTGGATAGAATACGTACACATATTTTCCCTTACTTTTCTTTTATATGAATCTAGAAATGATTTATTCCAGAAGCACAGCAGAATCATGAATTGAAGACGACATTCAGTGAACAAAATACAGTACAATACTGGGTTGATTAAAGAAGTCAAAAAGGTCACTCTTGCGAAGACTTTCTTCAAGGCAAGTAGCACAGGTGTAGGACTGATCGACACTGTGTGTATTAATTGTATAATCATGTATGGAGCCGTAAAACATACAAAACATCCAGTGTAAAGAGAAACCTTTCGAATGCACTTAGTGTTGATTTTGCCGACAGTAGCAGTTACTGCAAAATGAATTACATAACAGTACTCAAACAGATTTATCAAAATGAGAATTGAAAAGGATATGGATGTCCACTGAAATGAACTGCGATCGTTCAGATCTTGTCGAAGACAACTAATTTCTGGGATTGACGTTATTACGCCAAAGGACCAAGAAGCCAAGCAGACGATAAGCACATTCCTCCGAGTCACGATTTTTGAATACTTGAATGGGTAGCACAAGGAAAGAAAACGATCTGTATTCATAAATGTTATAATTAATGTTGATACTTGATATAGTGATAGTAAGGTGTACCTCTTCGTTATACAAATGTTTTCGAAAATTTTCACAACGTCAGGTGTACAAAGACTAATACCTATAAGAGTGTCAGAAATGGCCATGTTGATGGCTGGAAGCCGTACACTGAACATCATGTTTCTACTACGATAGAGAACCAAGACTGCAAAGACGTTCAACACAGCAGTTGGAAATCCCAAGAAAACTTGTAAGAAGTTTGCTATTGGATTTCCTTCATTTGTTGCAGAAGCATTAATGTTTGTAATATTTTCCATTTTGATCTTCAGAAAAATACAATATTCTTTGTCTTTGTGTGTTTCGTTTTTTCTGTTAGCCGTTCATGAGGAACATTGCTTTAAATTAGTACCTGTTTTATTGATCCCACTGACCAGTACGTATGATGTATTAAATTAATGTCAACTGTCATGCAGTTGAGCTTTATTCTTTATTTCTTTTTGAAAAGAAATCAAATCTTTTCATTTTCTTTTTTGTCTTTTATCTTGACGTATGATTTCCTTAAGGAGGAAATATGTTCAGACAGCATAATGAAATTGTGTATAATATCTTCTTTATCAAAAATAATAATCATCAACAAGTAAAATAATTATAAATTGTCTTTCTTCATTAGTGTCATTATGAAGATCATAAATAGAAGCTAGTTGTCAGTGTCATCACTTGTGGACAAATTATTGTATACTACAATATATAATATTGTAGTACTGCATTGATGAAAATAATGCGAACTTTATATAAAGAATGTTTATGATAAAGCCTCCCAGTAGTTTTCAAATTTTCACTTCTTTTTACATGTTGTATACTTTTTTATCAATATATATAGCAAATTTCAAATAGGGATAAGCTCAAATGAACAAAATATGACATTTTATGTTATATATGGTATTGCTTTACGGCTCACGGATGATAACGTCAAAGTGTCTACTTTAGCTTTTCATATTTGCTAAAAAATAATTGGATAAGCCCCTTTATGTCTCCAAAACAGGCTAAAGACCAATCTCGCAAACACATGGAACCTTCTTACGGTTTGCATAGTAAGTTATGCACAGTTCTCTCGCTGCATTCAGCTAAATAGGTAAACTTTTATCCCGATGGTCTGCAGTGATAGCATCTTTCACTTCTGGATTCCCAAACTTCATAAAAATCCTTACGGAGAAAAATACATTGCCTTGTCGACAAAAGTTTAGGAATCCAGTCTAGGAAGGGTAGATCGAAATCACCTTCGTTGACTGGCATGTTAAAGTATCAAGGACTGAAATGTAATTTTGAAGAATTTCATCCTTAGAAAGTGAACTGTGAGTATCAGAAGAATTTCCATATGTAGAATTAAAACAAAGTTCTTCGATCTAAAATACATTTATAAAAATGAGTTACAAACAAAGACGATATTGTTACAAGCTTTGTCTGTTGGAATCATAATATATTGTTCATGTAGTCTTTCTAATTCTTTTATTACATCCGATTTGGTGAAAACGGAACGATAGATGGTTCGTATATTGCCTTTTAACTTTCTAACACGATTCTTTAATATATTTTCAAAACTCTTAATTCATTCTAACAAAGTGTTCAGGTCATCCCCTTCATATTTCGCCCAACGTCTGGTATAATCTTCGACAGAATTCATAATAAAAAATGAAGTTCTGCCCCCAGTTGAAAGAAGGAGTTCCCTGTATTTAGAACCTTTAAAATGATTACTTTTAGCTCGTCATTTTCAGCTATATTAACATCACCAGTAGAGACGTATCTAATGACTTTAGTTGAAATAAAAGGAATAGTAAGAACACCTAAGAGGATTTTATTTAGATATTCAATATCTAGGCACTGCAAGGTTTGTTTATAACCGCAAAGTCTGGAAGCAACAGTTTGGGAATATCTGTAGAAATGCAGGGTTTTGTATTCAACTTGAAAAATGGACGAATGGAAGACTTAATTTTTTTATGAATAAGAATGTGATTAATTTTTACAGCATACATTTCTCTGTTGGCAAATTTAAGTTATAGGAACCATAGGGTTGAATCGGAATTATTATCCTCCGACACATGTGGTGGCTTGAAGAGCCTGTGCTGGGCAAAATCCATAATCACAAACACTAGCTTGTATTCTGCAAGTGAAGGATCCAAGTATGGAGTTCTTTTAGCTTCTTCAGATGCAAATCGTTCAAGGGAATCCGAGTAAAGGTTATGAAGTAAAGATTGTAAAAAGTAAAGAATGTAATGAAGACCTAATTGCTCATTGACGAAAGATAAAAGTGAATCAAGAGACATCATGAAAATTTGGTCTATTGTATGATCGATATACATGACAACGCCTACTTTTAGTTGTATTGTTAAAAAATCCCATCACATTCACACCGGCACATTGTCGGTGCAAACATACGGAAATGCATTGCCTAGTTTTCTGATCGGAATGAAGTGCTTAAAGTGGGACTATTAATTGGATAATTTTTTTTTCCCAAAATTCCATTCCTCCCTGAAAGGATAGAGTAGTCCGGCAAATTGAATGTCATTATACGTAACAATAGAATTTGCGAAATGGAAAAGGTGAAGATAACGAAAAGTGATCGATTTAAAAAAAAAATCTAAAACAAAACAAATCTGTGAACAGGGAATAAAAAAGGACCTCTGCAAATTCCAGAGGTGGGATCAGTTGTTAGGAAGAGCAAGCATTCCCTTCACGCCAGCTGTGAGCAGTATGTATTGATAGCCTGAATATTCCGTAGTCAAATTTAGCAAAAAAAACAACAACAAAGGCCTAACAATTGGCATGAGATATGTCAGTCAAAATGCGATCCAATGACAGGTTATATTTGCTAACAAGGTCATTATATAACTACCACAGACTCAAACAATGCAAACAGAATGGTTTGTTTAGTGCTTGAGTACATTTACAAATTCTTTCACTTGTATGTCATTCAAGAAAAAAAATATACATGTATGTGTCTATTCCTGCAAAAAACATTCCAAAGTTCACATGACCTTAACAGTACTACTTCTTATTACTTGCTAAATGTTAATGTAACAGGTTTAAGACCTTCGACCTTCAGGTGTTCTGCAAAAGAAAGGGACTGCAGAAATGTTTATAAAGTTAAATTTTAAGGTATAAAAAAGAAAAGAAAATATTTGAAAACGAAACACCCAGGCATAATTAAATCTAAGACTTCAAATCGCATTTCTAACCTTCTTGAAACAATTAGATTTTCGGAATTTTAAAGGGCATTAAACTTTTTACATAAAGTTCGCCATCTTCGATAAAAAGTACAGGTTTGATATTAACATCTCTATAAATATTGGAATTGTACATTCGTGCAAATTAAAGATGAATTGTTTAAAAAGCAGAACTTCGACACCGACTTTTTTCTCTCGTTTATCAATAGAACATATTAATTTTTTTAGAGTGAACAATCGTGGTTTTCATATTTTTTAAAATAAATAAATCATTTTAAAATGACATGTGGAGTTGAGACAAAATGTTCGTTTATGCTCATTTTAGTGTTTATCTCTAAATAATTTTTTTACAATATTTCTTGAAAAATTATCTTTTTATTTCTTCTTTTTTTATCAAAATGTAAGAAAACATATAACTTTTTTCACTTGATTAGATATCGTGAAAATCTGTGTGCATGCTGTTATATTTTATTTTGTTATGGTGTCAATCTGACGCTAAAAATAGCAATTCATTAATTATTCTTGAAACATCTTTTAATTTATCAAGAAGAGGGACATTCAGATTTTACAAAGATGAGTTAAGTTTAACGAATTAAACATATATTTTTATTGTATCAGAGAAAAATATGATCAAAATTCTGTAATTTAAAGTACAATTTTTATATTGCCAACAAATGCAATATCAATTTAAAAGTAGGTTAAGGATGTCTTACATTTCACTGATGGTTAAATGAAAGCAACTCACACTGGATTTTATTTCTGACTCTATTATATTATCTTCCTCGAGAATTAACTCACTTTCCCCAATTGTCAGGTACTTAAATCTAAATTAACTTCAGAGCCTACATGGGAACAATAACATTTCTTTATTCACGTTTTATTAAAATATTTCATGGCAACAATAATTCTTGGCTTTTATAACACAACAACAAATGCCGTGTACAGAATTCTCCTTCTAGAACTTTTTTGTGTTGATTTGTTTCTTTGTTTTTGTCGTTGATAATCTTATGGAATTTAAATTATCAGAAGTGCCTAACACTATCATGAAAACGTAGAAATATAATATATATATATATATATATATATATATATATATATATATATATATATATATATATATATATATATATATATATATATATATATATATATATATATATATATATATATATATATATATATATTTATAATTTAACGTTTTTATTTATTTATTTTTTTTATTTTTTTTTATTTTTTGGAGAATTCTAAAATAGCAGTTGCTAACCCTGCTTTTATGTCCAATATTGCTCTGTTTTAGTAAACAGAGGAAGTCAATACGGTGTGACATGCTATTGCTTACAATGGCAATTGCTTTAGTTCATAGTTGCTCTTCATCGATGCAGTGTTCATGTGTTAAAATACTTCAGGATTATTGCACAACATATTTCAGAAGTGGTGTTAAACATATGTGGATACTAAAAAAAAATTCAAAGAACTTTAAGAAAATCTGAAATCACAAATTTTTACCAGAACCATTCCCTGCGATAAATTAAAGTCCAGTCATTTTCACATCATAGACAACTGATTTTTCAATAAAAATGGGGCTCGTTGAATTTACATACTTTGTTAATGGTCATTTGCAAAAGCATTCTGATTTTACACACAAGAACTCCTAAGTTGATATTTAAAAGATTCTCGAATTTCTGATTGACGTTATCTATGTAGATTTTAGTGATGTAGTCTCGAACAATATGTTGGAATTTCATTGGGTACTAATTGTGCCCCGTTATAAGCAGACCTATTTTGTATAAATATGAAGCAGAATTTATTCAAAAACTTAAATATGTAAAGAAGGCGTCTCTTGCTGTGTCCTTCAACTCGACATTTCGATATATCGACGACGCTAAATCAATCAACAATATTCATTTTCATAACTACGTTGATTCGATATTTCCTACTAAACTCGAGATAAAAGACGCCACAGAGCCTGGTATATCTGTTTCATATTTGGTAATTTTACTTTATTATATACCCAACTGTTTGTCACTCAGTTTTACTGTTGAATTTATGCAATTTATGACGGTGTGATCCGACGTTCCGGATCACCACACTGTGGTTTTCTGAATCTATATCACCCCTCTCTGAAACTGATGACGTAGTACACAGATAAATGACGTTTTTATTCTCGCGCTTCAAAAAGTTCCTTGAAAAAATGGTTTGTTTAATGTATAAAAGTTATGTAATTTATCCAAAAAGTTACTTTTTATTACATTTTGCTAGTTGTAAAGGGGTATATAATAAATTTATCATTATAACAGTAACTTGATCCGAAGAGCCATATCATGTCTCGTTGACAGGCGCGGATCATCAGATCAAACTCGACGCTTCGCGTCTCGTTTGATCTGATGATCCGCGCCTGTCAACTTGACGTGATGCGGCTCTTCGGATCAAGTTACTGTTATAATAATATATATAGAAAAACACCGGTCAACAGAAAATGCTTCTTCCTCAAAGGCATCTGATCCCACCTCTGATGTTTTATGAGGGTCGTGTTTGCTCCTCTCCCAATCTGTGTCGTTCAAATAAAGTTTTGAGCTTGATTAAATTTTGTTATCTTCATATTTTATTCTTCAATAACAATGAAACTTGTGGTATTTGCGTATCTTGTCATTGGTCATCTGCAAACTTATCTTGTTAATAATATTCTGATTCTACACACAAGAACTCAGAAGCTGATGGTTGAGTTTCCCATTGACAATATTTAGTTTTCGGAGACAAGGTCTTCCAGCCATATGTTGGAATTTCCGGGGTACTAATTATGCCCCTGTTATTAGAAGGCCTGTTTTTGTACCGAAAATTAACTCTGAATTATGCTATTCTAACTCAAATACCTGGTACTCAAGTTAATAATCTTGAGCTAGCCGTAACTCAGTTTTGAGGTCATATACTTTGGGTATTCATTGCTTATTTATTTGTTTCCTATGTCCTTCTTTTTAGTATATTGATGTCTAAGTAAAGGAGAACAATTTGTACTTAACTGTATACTTTTACAGACAAAAGAAAGTTATATACAATTATCAAGCTATCCCAGGCTTCCATTTAGAGTATTATCAATAAGGTTTAGTTTTACTTGTTTATTTTTATAAAATTTTATTTATATTATCAAAAGTCTTGTACTGTGGAAAAACATTATTTTATTAATCTTTCAGTCGTCAACTTCCCTTACTAATGCAGGAATAACTCTTATCACCTGCATATGTGGTTTATATCTCTCAATTGATTCGATTAGCTAGAGCATGCTCTACATATGAACAATTTCTAAAACGAGGTAAGTTATTGACAAACAAGTTTATGAAACAAAACCATCAACAGTCTCGTTTAAAGACATCATTTCGTAAGTTCTATGGTTGATACAATGACCTTTTCAGCAAATACAATCTATCAGTAAGTCAAATGCTGACTGACATTTTTCATACTAATTGTTAGGCCATTATTTACACACTGTATTGTCGACGGATTTTTCCGTTATTTCCGATCATGACAAGGAGCACACGGCGGGTGTGACCGGTTTGCAGGGGATGCTCACTCCTCTATGGCACCTGATCCCTCTGATGTTTTAGGGGTCAGTGTTTTCCCTGCTCCAGATTTGTATTGTTTGAATGGACTTTTGAGAAATTGAATACTGTTCGTTATCTCCATATCTTTCATTACATGTATAACATGTACACTATAGTTGTAATTTGCACATAGTCCTTTCAACTAATTTCAAATACATCATTACTTTAATTTCAACACACCATATCAATTTAGGAATTATCCTGTAGAAATGAAGATGTTTGAACGGTCGACAGGGGATGCTAACTCCAGCTGAACCCAATTGTGATGTTTTCAGAGGTCCGCGTTTTGCTCTCCTTACAATTTGTATTGTTTCATTGGTTTTTGAGCATGAATAATGTTCGTTATCTTAACATTTCATGTTCATATATTTAAGCTGACCTTTTCAAGTATATAGCTAATCAAAATGTAAAAACGAGGCAGTGTCAGCACATTTTGCCGGTTCAAGGTTAAGTATGTTAAGCTGACTATACCTTGGCTGTAAAGTTTTCCATGGTAAATTAAGACAAAGTTCAACGTATTTTGAATGTACATTTAAAATTAGGAAAGTTTTATAGCCCTTTTCACCAAAACCTTAGACAAATACATAACCTGAACCCCCTCTAAAAAGAGAAGATATATTTTTCATTAAAGTTTAAAACCTATCATTTTATTTCCCAAAACAATGATAAATGTTACCTATGTAATTTTTTTTTTCATTTTCTTCAAAGCATTATTTCAATATATCTTATTATTCAATGTAAAGGTCTCAAAACCCATTTTACATTATGTGAATATTTATGATATCTTAAATTAAAAAAAGAGTATGCATTGTGATTATGTTAATTCAATCCAAAATGTTACTTTTGATGGCAAAGTTTAACAAATAAAAGGAAATCAACTGCAATATTATCATTAACATGCAGCAAATTCAAGAACATGACAGGGTATTTTGATCTTTGGATATAAAATAAGAAGAACGGACTAGCTCTCTTTAGTTTTGCTGTTTTAGCAGAAAACCAAATATGGTAAGGATGGTAAATACTAAGTTGCTCTTCAGTATAATTAAAGGTATTTCATTCCGGCTGTTTAATTCAAATTTATGAACCTTTTTTTTTTTTATCTAATTCCTTGTTCTCTTTCATCTTTAGTTTCGAACCCTCCTAATTTTCTCTTTGGTGATTTTTCTGATTCCGGGTGATGTCTGCGCTTGGGGAAGATTTAGACAGGCTTTTGATAAGGTCAAGAAACGTGCTGAAAAAGCAAAGGAGATTATTGACAAAATACAACAAGTTTTGGATATCATAGGAAAGAGGTCAGCAGATAAGGTAAGATATAGATATATTAAACATAGACTTATCTATGCAAACGTTTTTCTGAACTGTTAGAAATATGACTCTTTGTGACAAAATCAAGGTTATTGAACAGGAATTTTTACTCGTGTAATGTTTGAAGATTTGAGACATAAGTAGTTTTCGAATTTTCTGACAACAATAATGCCTCGATCGATATCAATGTTATTTATTTACCTGCTTGAAAGGTTTTAGAATAAGTTAAACATTGTCATAATAGTTACCTACAATATTAAACTCAATATTCTCCTGTTCATCTTTTCATTGCTGACTCCATTTTAAACACTTATACCATTATAAACGGTGTGAAAAATACGACTGACAGTAAAACTTGTTATTATTTTATCACTTATCATTTTCAGGATGTAAACCGTTTTGATATCTGCAAATTTTCTTCTTTGGACCTGAATATTGATGGCGAAATAAGTGAGAGTGAAATCTCAACTCTGATAGAAATGACAGGCAAAACTAATTTTGCCTCCTACTTTCAACAACTTGATATTAACAAAGGTAAAGCAAGACAACTCTTTCTTGACAATTTCACACACTTAAATTTTGTTGTCTCAATATATTTGTTACGTATGTGAATTTTCCAGTTCATTTTAACCAAAGTTATTCTTCAAGAATAACTAGAATTTAAAGGGACTTGGACAAAGATTTGAAGTTTATAACTATAAAAAATTTCCGCAGAATTCCATGACTTACATGAGCGTTTCAGACTGATATATTATAAAAACTTGATCAGAAACTTCTTTTATCTGAAAAGAAGATGGGGGAACAAGACTTGCAAAATGCCTATAACTTCAAATATATAAAAGTCTTATTGAGCATGTGAATTTAGTATGTAAAGTTCTTATTTTTGAAAGGTATGGAATTATGACAACCAAAATCTTTTCTGCTGAAAATTCTTTCGGAAATAATCTTTCTATGATTTCTAAAAATGTATGCAGATGAAATACGGTGATAACCTACAGTATTCAAGCTCAAAGTCAATTAAAACAATACAAATCGGGAGCAAAGAAAACACAGACCTACAAAATAAAATCAGAGGTGGGATCAAGTGCCATGAAGGAGTGAGCATCCCCTGCCGACCGGACACACCCGCCTTGTGCTCCTTGTCATCTTCGGAAAATAACGGAAAAATCTGTCTACAATTCAGTGTGTAAATGAACTAACAATTAGTATGAAACACGTCAGTCAGCATTTGATTTAGTGATTGATTGTATTTGCTGACAAGGTCATTTGATGACAAGGTCATTGTTTTAGAAATTAGAGGTGTTCATACGTAGAGCATGCTCTTGCTTATCGAATCAGCTGCGAGATATACACCCCATATGAAGGTGATAAGGGTATATTGCTGCATAAGTAAGGGAAGTTGACGATTGAAAAGTTAAAGTCGTCACGTTTATCACAAAGCTTTGTTTTTAGATTACCATGAACGTCTTTCCTGGTAAAATATTCAAATATGGAACAGTTGTATAGACTCTGTGGTATCTTTTATTTCAAGTCACTGGGATATATCGTGTCGACATATGAATGGAAATAACTATTGTTTATTGACAATACGTCGTCGATATATCTAAATGTCGAGTTGAAGGCCACATCAAGACATTCTCTTTTCTCTTGTGTAAGATTTGGAATAAATGCTGCTTCATATGAATACAAAAAAGGACTGCTGATAACGGGGCGCAATTGGTACTCATGGGAATTCCAGCAGATTGTTGGAAGACCTGGTCTCCATAAACCACATAGATATTGTCAATCAGAAACTCAAGCATCTTTTTAATATCAACTTCAGAGTACTTGAGTGTACAATAAGAATATTTTAACAAAATAATTTTGCATATAACCAATGACAAGGTAGGTAAATTTACGAGTTCCATTTTTATTGAAAAAGAAGCTGTCAATGATGTCAAAAAGCCCGGACTTAAATTTTATCATGAGGAATAGTTGTATATAGAGTTGAAAAGTCGTAAGTTTTTATGTTATGGATTTTGGTAAAATTCTGTGATTTTAAATTTTCCAAATGTTCCTTGGAATTTTTAAGTACATGTATCTACATCTGATTTACACCACTTCTCTAATATATTGTTGTACAGTACTCCTGAAGTTTCTCCTTCACTGCTGTTAATATTTTAGTAAGGCGTAAAGAAAAAGGCTTGGTAGAACACTTACCGGAACCCGCTATGTATCTTTGTTTGTAAGGATTTTTATAAAGCTTTGGAATCCGATATAGATATGGTAATTCAAATTCATTTTGGTTGTTGGGAATAATAAAAATATTCAAAGCTGACATATGATTTTGAAAAAAGTTCCTCCTTAGAAGGGGAGCTATGGGTATAAATTGGATTACCACTTGTAGAATTAAATCCCAGTTCCTCTAAAATACAATTCAAATAATGAGCCTTACAAACAAAGACAATGTTGTTACCTGCTTTGTCAGCTGGGACCAGCACATACTGATCGCGTAGTCTATCTAATTCTTTTTTTTTTCATTTCTGAATCATTGAACACGGAAGGATAGAGGGTTTTCATATAGCACCTCAATCGCTTAATGCGAAATTTTAACATACATCTCATACATTTATTCCATTCTGACAAAGTGTCAAGGTCTTCTTTGTAATGCAGCTCATGACAGCTGGTGGCATTTAAATCATGTTGTGATATGACCCTTGACTAAATGGACTTCGATAATTTCTTGGAAAGATACGAATATTGTGTCATAAAAGTCTTTTTTTTTAAGGAATAGTGTTCCATGCTTTCGTTGCCCAAAAATTGTACATTTTTACGCATATTTTGAATATAATTTTTTTAGAAATATGTAGCGAAGACCCACTCATATGAATTAAAATATGTGTTATAGTATGTAAATATGATCATTTTTTACCTCTTTGGTGTGTGTATGCTAAATATTTCAATCTTGTGAGATTTTTGCAAATTCTGGGGATTTTACATAAAGTATATGTTACTGTTAAATGAAATATCAAAGAAAATTTTGTCCATTTTTTTCTCTTTTTGAAACTTTTTATTTGACACACAATAGGCATTTTGCCCACCATGTTCTTCTTATCAAAACTACGCATTTTGGGTCGTGTTTGATTGTCATACATCCTTTCACTTTTAGGATTTTTTTTTTCCTTAACATTCAAGGAAAATAGGAAATCTGAGGTGTGCTCATTACAAATATCAATTAAAACTTTAGTCAAGGAAAAGTCAAAGAAGAGATATCTGAAAGCAAAACTAACATGTCGGTGTTGACAGTTTGTGGTCAGTGATGAATCAAATACATCCAGTAAAACGTAAACATTAACGATAACAGAGTTCGTGCCAATATTTACAAACACAGGTTTTTGGAATAAGGTTTGAAGAATGCCGTTGTCATTGAGTATCAGGAATTTTCATAAAAGTTAAAACCATTAAACTGTAGTCAGTTTGCAAATAAAAAGTAGAAATTCAAAATTGTAAATAAATAAGTAAAGTAATGTAATGAATAGTTATATACATGAACATGCGTAAAAGCATTTCTCTCAAGAATCAAGAAGTCAGAAAAAAAAACAAGGTATATATGTGAAGCGTTCATTCTAAAAGTATAGATTAAAATTAAATTTGTTCAAATCATGGCTCCTGGGGATAAAGTGACCCATAATAGAGGGTAGAATTTATAACGGAACATAAATGAAAAAAAATCAAATCATTTTTATTCAAGGATGCAAGGGCAACGAAAAGTCAAATAATCATAAAAACAATTTTCAGTTTAGTCCCCAAAACTAGATAGGGCCACAATAAGGGGTAAACAATAAATATCAAACCAACCCCCAGTATCGTCCCCAAAAACTAGCATATGGCCACAATAAGGGGCCAACAATAAATATCAAACCAGCCTTAAGTATAGTCCCCCAAACTAGGCACACTCCGGGACTAGATGTGCCCAAAATAGGAGGTTGATGTTAAAGAAACGTTTACATATAGAAAGAATAAAAAATATTAAGAATCTTCAAGAACAGCAAGACTTTGTCAAATTTTTATGCAAACATTCCTATTAAACATCAGCATAAGTTGTTTTGCAATACATTTATTTTCGATTATAGTATACATTTCAGATTTCTGAGTGCATTACTTTGCTGAGTAAGATGGGAAATCAAAGTGTATCCAAATATTACTATCTTCATTGTCGCTGGATACTAATATATTTCTTTTTATTCGACTTTCAGATAACAAAGTCACAGAAAGGGAATACCGAGGCTCCGACATAATAAGAAATGGCTGTCCTTGACGATCAATTTTTAATCTTTTAATTTGAATTCCTTTGGATTGTTTTTTACAGTTTTATCGTTGATCTATACCTTATTGCATTTTTTAGTTTTTGTTTTTAAATAAAGATGTCAAAATATGATTTTTTTTCTTTGTGAGTGAAAAATTCTCGAACGGGACGTTGAACAATGTACAACTAATTAATCAATCTTTCCTTTTTTGAAGTGAACTTCAAAAAGGATCAAACTTTATAATATTTCTGAAGTCAAACAGTCTGATTCAATCAGATCAAGTCATATTAATTGTTTTGTAAAGTATATGGCTGCATACTGAAATACTAGTAATATAGCTTACATGATTGCTTCGAAGAAATATCTATATGTGTAAAAACAGTTCCAGCACAGAAATCTAGTTAATATAGTGGTACTACATGTTCATCATTTATTCCATCGTCATATGACACGTGTTTATGACACTCATACTCCTTTTAAAATGTTTAACGCAGGACGGGAGCATGACCAACAATTATTTGCCAAAAAAATGTGGAGTCCGTCATTGTCTTAACCGGGGGGGAGGGGGGGGGGGGGGACTTAACACTTGTCAACCTCCTTGGCTCCTATTTGTTTATTACATTATCTCGCATTTTTCTTCATTTCAATATCTCGTAGGAAACCATCAAAATAGCAGGATCTTTCAAAGATGGAATACTAGTATCTTTTACAAAATTAAAAAGGTCTTGAGTAGATTTCGATTTCGATTTTAATTTTGATTATCAACAGGAAATTATGTTTTCACTGGTTTAATTACTGAAGTCGCATAAGTGATAAATATTTTAAGATTCGTTGATGTAAATGTATAAATTTCACTCAAGATCAGTAGTAATTTAAGTTCAGAAGTCATATTTCATAAGGAATTTCATTTATTTATGGAACCCGGATACGGCATGTAGTTCACCATCGCACCATTGAGGTTTGGGTCAATAATGCGATGCTGCGATATCGCGATGACGATGATACGATGGCGCTACATCGATGACGATGATGTGATGGCACAATGAAGCGATAGAGCAATGACACGATGGTGCGATAGCGATGACACGATGGTGCGATGGCGATGGTACAATGACGATGAAGCGATGTTCACCATCGCTCCATTATGCTATCATACCATCGTCATCGCACCATCTCTTTATTGTTATCGCGCCATCGCACGCCATCGACCATTTAGGGCGCGGTGCGATAGTGAACTACGTGGCCATATCCGGGTTCCATATCCATATCTGTACGGAGAATTCATTATTTAGGATCGTAAATATTAAAATGACGTATGAATTTGCATTCTAAGTTAGTTATTTTAACCTGTCTGTCACGATGATATGATACTGCAAAACTGAGACAGAAATTAAAATGTAAATTGAAAAATGGGGTTACTCAGTGTGGTTTTAGGTCACAGATTTTAGATATGAAATATGGTAACGGTTTGTTTTTAAATGTATAGAAATGTTTGCCAACTTTTCCGATTTTATAAAATAAACATTAGCCATCCCCGCGTGTTATAGGCAGTATGATGTCATATTTCATATATAAAGATGCGTTGAAAGTGATGTAGTCACTCTACATTTTTATTTATCATGATCAGAACCTTATAATTACTTACAAAAGGGATCGGTTCTTGAATCTCAGGAGCAAATATGATGGTTCAGCAAATAATTGAAGAAATGCTCGGGTTGGAAAAAATACCAGTTAATGGTGTTTGAGAACACCATTTTGAGGGGGAAAACACTCACATATATTTGAACTTTGTTTGTTTTCACAAGGTTGCTATTATCAGTCAATTATAACAACAAACAGAAAAATCAATATTATCTTAAAGTAATTTGTTCCACAAAGGAACCTCACTCCTTATTCCTGATTTTCTTATGAAAAAAATGTGGTCCTTAAATTCAAAATTTAAATAGATTAAAGATATAAGATTTATGAACAATTCTATAAAGAACAGAACAGAGTTTGAGATACATGTATTTAAAATGGTAATAAAAAATGAGTCATAAAACTTTGCTATTGTGGGCAGTTGCATATATCCCCTTAAAATGAGCCAAACGGAGCAACATTGGAGTTAGAAGTAAAGTTAAAAAAAAAACAAACAAACAAAAATTCCTATTGCAAAATTTTGCAATTGTTTTCATGGCAACTGCAGCTATTTTGGAAAATTTAAATTCCAGAAAATTGGAAAGACATGCATAAAAAATGAAGAATAGAATATCGTTGGAGGAAAAAAAATTAGAATGAAATCCCCCTTTTTGTTTTCATGGCAACACTGAAAAATAAAAATTTGTCATACCGATTCCAATTATTTGCAGAAATCAGTATGAATTGATGCAAGGAATAATCCTTTAATGTTTCAAAAGAATGGACGAGCAGTTGTGGAAAATGAGGGGTTTTTTTCTTTTTCCATAGCGATGGTCACGATCTTTAAAAAATTGATTTTGAATGCACAACTAGACCTAATAATTATCATTTCTGTGAAGTTCAGTTAAGATTGTACGTCCAAGCCATCTGCGAGGACATCTGTTGACAAAATTTTAGGTGATTAAATTACTATATGTCGCCCTGACTTCCATTAAAACTAAAGGTAAAGCCAACCAAAACTAAAAATATAACTTACACCAGACTTTGGCAATATCGAAACTGAAACCTGAAAGCTCACTTTGACCTTTTAATTTGGTGTGCCAATTAAAAAGTTTTAAAAGTTATTCCAAATATGATCCTAATCTCTAAGGTAAAAAGTCCTTAAAATTTTTCAAAAACATTACAGAAAACCCAGACATGGGATTTCCAGTTTCTGAAATATATTAAAGTATGCAGACCAACATGATAAAAAATAAAAGTGACAGAAATTGAAAAGTTCATATATTCTCAACCAACCTACACCATAAAACAACGAATGACAATGTACGTCTGCGGTACCGGTGCTAACGTTAAACTACCTGGCTTAATTAAACAAAATTAATATGCAATGTCTGCAAAAGTACATAATGTAGAGAATGAAGGAAGATTACTCCAAAATTTAGATTTAAGTGCAATTTACAACAGGTCTGGTCTAAATGTTTGCTAATTCGGAAAAGTCAAACCTCATTAAACATCACAATAAATTAAGAAATTTAATACGTCAAATGACGGCAAAACATATGACCTTAAAACTGCTGGAAGCTAGGATTGTTCACTCATATCAAGGTACGCCAACTCTAGAAATAATATGCTTTGGTGATTTATTTAAATGATTAAAAGTTTATTTAGTTGGAAACATATCAAAAAAAAATTTCTATCCTCCTAGTAAAATAAAATTTGAGACTTTAAAAAAGAGCAATACTTTAAGCTTCAAGTAGGAGGGATTACCTAAAATGGTTAAAATTTTGCCGCCCTAATCAATCAATCAATCAATCAATCATGTGCAAAGGACCTCCATGGCCGTAGAAACCGGGGGGAGGGGGGGGGGGCTTGCCAATAATATTGCCGATATATAGATTACTATAGTAAACTTAGATACTATATGCTTGTGCCCCCTCAATAAAAACGTCTGATGACCTTTTTTTTTTTCTTTTTTTTTTTTTTTTGGCTTGTCGAGAAATCTTTGAAGTGCCCCCACAACTGAAATGTATGGCTGTGCCCCCCCCCCCCCCAACTGAAATTGCTTCCTACGGGCCTGATCGCGTTGTCGTTTGGATTTTCAACCTATTAATCCTTGTTGAAATTTCAGGGTACAACTGATAGTATCCATTTTTCCAATTTATTTTTTACATAATTTCTAATTCTGTTTGATGATAAATGTTTCAGACTGCAGGTAAAAAGTTTTGAAAACATTATCTAAACCTTTACATATTTGATGACATTTTTAGTAAAATATTCAGTCTTTTCCATATTTGTTAATGGAGTCCCTGTTGTAATTATTTATGTAGTACATTTACATCATCATATGAAATTTATGAACATTTATACTTTAGAATGTGACTGTATGGGTATATTAAAACATATCACAAAGTTATTCAACTTTGATTCTATCTCTAATGTAAAAAGTTCTTTCGATTTCATTTTTTAAAAATATTACAGAAAAACCAGACAAGGGCTCCCAGTCTCTGAAATATTTTAAGGTATGCAGACCCACATGATAAAAAAAAAAGAACTATGTAAAAATGACAGAACTGAAAAGTTCATATCTTCTCAACCCACATTATGAAACATCGAAATCGATAATATGCGTTCACGGTACGTTAAAATACTTATGACCCTACTTAAGTCAAAAACTTAGCAAGCTTTATGTTACGACCCCCTGGTTTATTAGAGAAACGAACGAAAGTAATTAGAAAAGGGGATCGTTCATTGTATTCACAGTTGCATAATTGAATTCTTCAATGTTATTGAGATTTCAATAGATAAAATCACCGAAAGATACCTCAAAACTACTTAGACGCTACCGTGATGCTACAATACATTTTCAATGGACATTTGAACGAGGAAAGGGGTTCCGAAAAGGGAAAGGAAAGGAAAATGAAAAATTTCTAATTTTGAAGCATGAAGTCAAAGATTTTCTGTTAGGGAAAAGAGAGCGAGAGAGATGTAAAAAAAATAAACATAATAAAACAATTGCCTTTCTGTTCATGCTACTGGCTAAACTTTGTTGTTCAGCGTCCCTCTCGAGAATTTTTCATTCATACAGAGACCACCATTTGTCGGTGGAGGGCTACAAATTTTTTACCTATACTCGGCACTGAGGGCCATTGAGCAGTGAGGGATGATTCTTTTTAGTACCAGCACCTACTGCGACACGAGACCTCGGTTTATACGGTCTCATCCGAAGGACCGGTCTTCATGTCCCACAGTGGGATTCGAACCCGCAACGTAAGGATCAACTCTTTTTATCGCGACTTTGTACATGTAATTATAAAATGTACAGTAAAGTTGGGTTTTTATTAATTATACTTTTTTAACTGATTATATAGGGCTGAGTGATGTAACTTCAACCAACTGGGCCATTTCGATCGATCGCGAGAACCATGCAGATAATGTTTTGTTTAATAACTTATTGTGTATGTACGTACATCTATTTTCTTCCGAAAAAAATCAGTTTATAGTGAATTGTGTTTTGACAATAATTTTAGTTCTATCAAAAGTCATTCCTGACGTGACATATATGAGAATGTTTTTGCAACTGAAACTCATGCACATTTAATTCAAAATATTTAGTTTTTACAAATTAAAATGCAATGCAATTCAGCTGAACAGAAATTGGCCTAAGATACCCTGTGCACTTGAATGCTGCGTCGGTGAGTAAATTTCAGACACGTTGTATCAACCAAATTAGGTTACATGTAATGTGATAATGTATGAAGAAAATATTGATCTGAAAAAAAAATTTGAAACACCCCTCCTTCAGTTTAAACAATCCCCCCCCCCCCGTTTTTTCCCTTGTCAGAGTTTTTTTTTCAGGGAAGTTGAATTTTCTTTTCTGGCTCCCCCACCCTCTCCTACTTTTAAAAAAAGAAAAGTATGTGTTTTTGATACGATTAATGAAAAATGAAGCAATAAATCTGCAGCAATACGACTTTTACCACAAAGAATTCATGACTATTAAGAAATGAAAAAGTAATAGTAGGAATTGGTTACACATATCAGTGAAAACTCGTCTGTATAGGTTCATATGCTTGTGTGTGCAAGCACATCGGAAGCATGCCTTGACAACCCAGTGAATCAGCATCGTGCACACAATGTCTTCAATTTTTTCACATTTTGAAATTTACCGTATCTTTTTGTGAGTATACTTTAATCACTCTTTTCTTGTTTTACGACAGGATATGATTTTTTTCTGACAGATAACGCGTTATAATTTCGATTTTTTTGTATATTGGAGCATCGGTCGAAATTACTCTGTGTGCGGTCAAGGTTACCCCTCACTTATATCTTGTAATTTTATATTCTGACGAATAATGCCTGCTTAACGAACAATGACATAATGGAACATAACTTGAGTACACAGAAAATTTAATTAAAAAAACACCTTACCTAAATGATTGTATAATTTGCCTTTTTTTATAATCCACATATTATCTATGCAGATATTACATATACAATGAAAAGCAAAGATATATTAAGTGAAGATCACCATTTAATATATATCATCCAAGAAGATATTGTCTTCCATATGAATGCTCGTTTATTTCTTTGAAGTAATATATATATATATATATATATATATATATATATATATATATATATATATATATATATATATATATATATATATATAGGGACATACCCTTTATTTTTTATGAATTAGTTACTGTTTTTTACTAGATATAATATTTTAAAAAATTGCTACCCGACCTATTGCATATGCAAGTATTGCCCCATGATTCCACTTTTTTGAGGATTGTAGTATATGGAAATTAGTATTTCATGTATTTTAGTTAAAAGTAATGAAAACGGTCATTTTATTGATGAATTGAGCTTAGACCCCCTCTCCCTCTCCAGCACAAACATCTTTACTTTAAAAATAATAAATTTTGTGATTTTTAATAGTTGATTTCTGAAACGTTGGAAAACAATGCTAATTTATTGTCAAATGAGCTCTCTCTCTCTCATTGCCAGACTGCTCAATAGGCAACGTCCCTTGGTACCCTATGCGACCAGGCCAGCAAAATACATACTTTATGTAATAGTGTTATAGTAGTTTTATAATTACCTACTTACTGTTATCTACTGCTTTCTAATCTAGTTTGTTCACTGAAGTGTACAGCAGTTTGGTTTTCCTTTATATTTTATCTGATGCTTATATTTCATTTTGAACCATACCAGTAATTTAATTGTTAGTGAGAACTTCTGCAAGTGAGGATCAGGTCAATATTGCACCTCATGCAGTCATTACCTGTTATAATCATGACTATATTGTTTTTAATTGTACATGTCCCTTGAGGGCTTCTGATTGGTCAATAAAAAAAATAAATAAATATAAGCGCATCACCTAGTAACTTCTTGCCCTTGCACGGATTTATACAGGATGTGAGTTTAGATTTTTTTTCAAGCTATAAAAAGTAACTTTTCCCAAATGAACACAGCGCACACTAGTATAATCACTGAAGCATGACAAACGTATTTCGTAATCCGTCTTTGGTATCATGGCGTATTTTCTTCTATTTGTCCGCTTTTAATAGCCATTCTCTGTAACCACTTAAACTTTTGTGGAACGCATAGTCACAGATTTTTTTCAAATTTGGCTAGAATTTACCACCTCATACACTACTGTAAAATTATTGTTAGATCATATGAATGTTGAGTAGTTACCCTGGAAACGGTGTCTAAACTTGATTTTTTCTGAAAAAATGCTATTTTTGGGAATGTTATTCAATGAAATGCGGCTACTTCAATTCATGTTACTCACAGAAATAAAAAAAAAGTATGACATCTGATTTTAAAAGGCATTTAAAAACATTGTTGGTATTCAGTCTATAAATATGAGAAATATATGATAAAAATAGCAGACATTCATTCAAAAATTGAATTATCTCCCTTTGATAAATTTGAGCTCTTTAGTGTGAGAGATAAAAAAAAATCATTGGACAAAACTGACTCGAAGTTATTGACATTGTCAACATATATCCTTGATTTCAAGTAAAATCAAGTGTTTTTTTCTGTTTATTTAGTGTGCATACAAATTTTAACCTGTTAGTTTATTTCCTGGATGCAAAAGAGTAATTTTGACGTGTGAACAATGGCAAAATGTACAAGACCACATGATACAAGAAATCAGCTCTGTACACATTCATGATATTAAAGCCTAAGCCTCAAGGTCTTAGGAGTTTCAAAATGGGGATAAAAAGATAAACTTAAGATATAAGAATTATATTGAATTGGTTGTAAGAAGAGGTACAGAGTCTCAGTCAGAGTGATATACATGTATTACAACGAATAACAGCCTGGAAAGCAATTACCGGTACTGAATTAGTTTCGTTTTAAAAACGAATGTGAAAAAAACAAAACTGAATTATAATGTGAGAGAAGTAGGCTTTTGATTTTACATAAATAATTAAAGTCAAGCTACATTTACATGATCGTATAAAACTGGAAGTTGAAAGTTGGATAAAAAAAATATGCTTGGCAACAACAAAGTACAGGTGTATCAAGTTTATATTGAATGATGTGATGTAAGTTGATGCCTGTCATTAAAGAGAGGACCATTTGATTTGAGGGAGGGGGGTGACAGATTTTAGAAACTAATAATCTGTTCTTGAAAATGTTGAAAATAAATAATCTGTCCTTGACTGACAGGAAAATAAATAATATATCCTTGATAAGTGCTACAACCCCCACCCACAGGCACTTGTTTCGGTAATATTTTTTTAACCCATAGTATAATCTTTTAATTCCTCCTACTGTTTTCTTTTATCTCTATCACAAAAATGAGGGAAAAGTTATGTGTGTATATTTCAGATTTTGATTTTTCATTCAATGATTTTGAAAACATTTACAAAGAAATTGATAATGTTGCTGAAGCAAGAATTTTCTTTAAGGGAAAGGTTTTTACTCAATAAAACAGATTAAAAAAATTGTTAAGGCCAATAATAAAAATGTTTTGTTTGATTCCTGTTGACCAGTCAAAATTATACTTTCAATCTTTTTTTTTTTTTCTTTTTTTTTTTTTTTTTTTCTTTTTTTTTGTGGGGGAGGGGGGTGTGCATAGAAATTTCATATTAAAAGTTAACGGTTTGTCATTTCTCTAGACTAAGATACATTTAGATTGAACCTTGTAGCAATAAAATTAATATTAAATCTGTCTAGCTGTGTTTTATTAACAATGAAAACATAAATAAATTTCTGACAACACCCCCCCCCCCCCACCTTTTCTGCCAAAAGAAAAAAAAATCATAAAATTAAACAAAAAAATTTATACCTTGGGAATTGGGGCGGGGTGGGGTTAATCACTTATGAATGAACCACTTCCTTTAATATTTATAAATAACGCTTCTTCACGTTTAACAAGGGATCTGTAATTTTTTATTTATTTATTTATTTTTACAAATGCCTCTTACCAATTTATGTGGGGTAAGTGCTTTTACATGGTTCCTGGAAGGGTTGGAGTAAGTCCTGGTCATTGGTTACTTTACTATATCCATTTTTAAAAAAAAAAAAAAAATTAAAACCGTAGGAAGAAGACAGGGACAGATTATTTATTTTCAGCATTTTCAAGGACTAAACTTTAGAAACTATTTTTACATTGCACACCAAAGGTGTACGATTCCATCAAGCTTACCAACCAATTCAAATTTAGCAACCAACAAAAATTCAAGAAAGCACAAAAACTGATTATCCGAACAGGTCCAGCAAATTTTTACAACAGATTATTATTGATTAAATTTTGGGAAATACATGAAGCAGATCTGTTATGTGTTATCCCATGCGTATTTGGGTTGAAATATTTATCATCAATGTCTTTAAATTTTCAAGTTTTTAAGAATAATATTGATAAGTAAAATGGATTTTGGCTTTTTCTGTCAACTTCTCTGAAAAAAGTCACAGGAAAACATAATTTGACTGTCACCGGAGAAGTGCGGGGGGCTGTTGAATAGGGTCAAAAATGTACAATCTAGAACAAGGACGTAGACTACAAAAACAACAGAAGAGTGTTTTTACATGCATGTACATGTAGCACTATTCTCTACGTACAAGTCACTCAATATGGTAAGTGTATAGGCTTTCAATATTTTGACTGGGCTACATTTTTATCAATAAATGACCTTAAAAAACATTCTCATAGCATTTTCACATTATGCATCAAGCTAAAGGTGAGAATGTAATTTATTTACCAGTTTCAGTAAAATAAAATGTGTATAAAACAGGATACGCTTTCACAATATCCAAGTAGAAATGCTATTCTAACAAGCTAATTCAGAGAATCTGTGTCCCCCTGCTTAAGGAAAAAAGAAGAGCATATAGGGATCTAGAGGGATGGTGGTGGGGGTGGGGGGATGGGACACTTTAAGAGGAGCGGGTGGGACCATAGGGAGTTATGATATAAAATTCCATTGCAAAAGTTTAAAAGCTTCTTGAGATATTGCTCCGAAATGAAAGTTCTACACATGAACAGATTGTATAAATGACATTGACCTTTGACCTTTTGACCTCGAATCAATATGGGTCTTCTTTAGTTCACAGAGAGTTGTGGTTTAAAATTTCAATGCAAAATTTCGAAGGCTTCTCGAGAAATAAAGTGTTTAAACAGACAGAATTTATGAATTCATGACCTTAACCTTTGACCTTAAAATCAATGGGAGTCTTTTGTAGGCCACAGGGGATTTTTTATGCAAAATTTCATTGCAAAGGCTCGAAGGCTTCTCGAGACATCGTGCCGAAACAAAAGTGATATAGAAAGACAGACGGATAGACGGTCAGACAGACCCAAATCAATATCCCCCACTTTCAGTGAAAGCGGGGGACAAAAAGCCTTATTTTATATACCATTGTGACCTTGAACTTTGACCTTCTGTCCGTATTTACCAATTAATGTGATGCTACGTGTAGTTATTGTCCCCAAGAACTGTAATTTTGTTTATTCATAGTGTTTAAAACAAAAGTATTAGTTAGGACACAAAAAAAATGTGCTTAGTTTCGACATTTTGACCTTGATCTTTGACCTTTTGTCATGAAAATTGATTTTTCTCTTTGTTTTTGCTATTGTGTACCATATAACTAAATTTGGTTTAATCAATTTTAAAATACTCAGGAATTTATATGGAAACTGATTGTAGATACCTATTGCCCTTGTCTGGGATTCTTTAAAAAAGCATATGTTTGTAACCATGGTAACATGAAAATAAAATATGAATACCAAGTGTTTCTTTGCAGTTTATATTAGAACTCTGTATGGACTTTCAAAGCAATGTATTTATTTTTTCCCAAATGTCCGCAAAATTTACCAGGCTTTTCAAAAGAGCCTAAAATCCACAATTTTCCCCCAGAAAAAACCTACCTAAAAACGTACGATATTTTTTCTATTAGGTAAAGTTACTCAAATACTAGAAATTATCTAAAGAACAATAAAAATGATGTATTTTGGCAAAATGATGAAGTCATGTAAATATCTTGTATTAAAGACTTTTAATTAGTCAAAAAATTTTCATCAAATTTTAGCATATTTTAGGCCATGAAAAATGTATGTTGGTTGCCATGGTAACCATTGACCATAGCAACCATTTTATTGTGAATTTTAGTTTCATAAATCAATATAGGAATGTGTGCCAAGTTTCATAAAAATCTAAGACCTAGCGTGCCACACTCCCTATATAAGAGTTTAAATGCTTACAGAGAATGGCTATTAATTACATTGTAAGTGATTACAGAAAATTAGACAGGAGAAATTATCATTTACAAAGTGATTAAAACACTATCCGTTCCATTATACACATATACTTAATTGTTTCGATTTTAAACTATATATATTTACATTTGCTATGTTTTTCTACTAAGCCAACTGTGCAATTGATTTGAAGTTCATTTTTGTGTATACACTAGACAAAATTGCTAACGCACCACTTATTAATCTTATTTGTGAATTGATCATTTTCCTGATTGGTACTAGTATATAAAATATGCCATCTTTTCCAAAACAGTTGGATTGACAAATGTCTTGGTGTTATGTCAAGACCCTTAAAGGACCTTCTTGTCCGAAAATCAATTTCCCGACGTGCACTGCGTACCGTTTTTGCCAAGATATGAAGTTGGTGATTACCGATGGTGGTCCGTGACGTTGCGACGGGAGCAGTCTCCCACTTAAAAATCAAATGATATACCCTGATTGACTACCATATCGCTTAGTAGTCATCCAGTGCCTTGGTGTCCCTACCAAATCCACCCAACTTCCGGTTGCCCCAATTTTGTGGAACAATCTTGATATTATTGTGTGGTGCTCACTTGATGCCGTCGATATCTATTGTAAACATTTTTATGATCGTTAATTTATTTTCAACAATTTTTCACCAGAGAAATTCATAATCGTTTAATTCTTTTAATTTTTTTTACAAATTTCTTCAAAGGAACCCCCTGCAGACACCATACTGGCTGCCTTAGCACGCTCTTCTAGAGTCAAACGCCGCATACGGTGTAACTTTTTTTCTAAGTTTTTAATTAGTACAAACATAAAGAACACAACCACGAAGAAAAAATTAGAAATTAATTCCACCAGAAAAGTATGAATGTAATTTTAATTTTTTCTATGAAGTGGGTACGCTTCAGTAAACATTGTTGTTATTTATCAGTTAAAACATTAAAATGTCTCATTTTATACTAAAGTAACATAATTATATATCAAAAACATCATAAACAAGTTTTGAAAAGAAAAATGTTAATTTATTTGGGTGGTGCGTTAGCAATTTTGTCTAGTGTACTCATGCGTAGAAATATACACGGTGAAACTCGCGGTAAAGTGACGTCACAATGAGGCTACAGAGACGTTAATAAAAATGTAACGATATAGGGCAGCAAGAAATTCAAATATTGAGCATAATATTGTTGCTTTTGAACTTGTAAAATGTAAATATAAGGAATGTTTTTCAGTTTAGTGTGAATTATTGGTGTGTAAATCACACAGACTTGCACGTAGGCATATTTTAAAATATTTATTTATATTTTAAAATTTATAAATATGCCTACGTGACAAGTCTGTGTGATTTACACACCAATAAATCACACAAAACTTAAAAACATTCCTTAAATAGGTACAATAACTGGTCCCGGGAAAACTACAGAGATACGGGAAGTTAGGGCGAGTTACGTTCGTTCGTAAGATATCGGTATTTCTCTATTTAAACAAAATAAAAATGCAATGTTTGTATCTGCAAAAGTACAATTAAGGAAAGTTTTTCAGTTTTGTGTGAGTTATTGGTGTGTAAATCACACAGACTTGTCACGTAGGCATATTTCATGAAGCGCGCTAGCGCTTCATGAAAAATATGCCTACGTACAAGTCTGTGTGATTTACACATCAATAATTCACACTAAACTGAAAAACATTCCCTATATTTACATTTTACAAGTTCAAAAGCAGCAATATTATGCTCAATATTTGAATTTCTTGCTGCCCTATATCGTTACATTTTTATTAACGTCTCTGTAGCCTCATTGTGACGTCACTTTACAGCGAGTTTCACCGTGTATATTTCTACGCGTGAGTATACACAAAAATGAACTTCAAATCAATTGCACAGCTGGCTCAGTAGAAAAACATAGCAAATGTAAATATAATGTTTTGACTGAAGGAGGATTGCTCCAAAATTAGGGGTTTAGCGCAGTATAATAGAGGACTAGGTCTAAATGCTTGCTAATTTGGAAAGGTCAGAACTCAATAGAATATCACTTTGAAATATTTATAAAAAATTAAGAAATTTATGGCGTCAAGTGACAGCAGAACATATGATCAAAAACTGCTAGAAGCTAGAATTGTTCACTCCTGTCAAGGTATTGTGAAGATTATAAATGAGAATAAACTAGAAAATGCTTTAATGATAAAAATGATAAAAAGTTCAATCAGTTGGAAACATATCCACAATAATTTTCTATCTTCCTAGTTAAACAAAAGAGTATTACTTCAAGGTTTTAAGTGAGAGGCATCGCCTAAAAATGGTAAAAATTTTGGCGCTCTAATCAATCAATCAATCCAGTGCAGAGGACCTATTTGTCTTTCAGATTTTCAATCTGTTAATCCCTGTTAAATTTTCAGGAACTGATACTAGTAGTATCCACTTTTCCAGTTTATTTTAAAACATTTTATTCCCATTTGATGATAGAGATTTCAGACCGCAGGTAAAGTTTTGTAAACATTACCTAACCCTTTACATGGCTAATGACGTTTTTAGTAAAATATTCAGTATTTTCCATATTTGTTAAGTGGGTCTCTGTTGTAATGATTTATGTAGGGCATTTACATCATCATATGAAATTTATGGACATTTGTACTTTAGAATGTGACTGTATGGGTATATTAAAAACATGTATCTACATGCATCTCACAAATCTCCAAGGGAAAAAAGTCCCTCAATTTTATTTTTAAAAACAATAAAGAAAAACCTGACATGGGACTGCTTGTCTCTATACTATTGTAAAGTATGCAGACTCACGCGATAAAAATGATTTATGAAAGAGTGACAGAACTTAATTTTAAAAAGTTCATATCTTCTTAACCTACATTATGACATAAATGATAATGTCCGTTCGTGGTGCTAACGTTAAAATGCATGGTTCAATTAAACATAATTAAAATGCATTGTTTGTGTCTGCAAAAGTACATAATGTAGTGACTAAAGAAAGATTGTTAAAAAATCAGGATTTTAGTGCAGGTTACTACAGGGTCTAAATGTTTGTCAATTCTGAAAAGTCATAAATCAATAAATATCCAATTGAAATATTGATAATAAATGAAGAAATATATTGAACTCGTAAATTCACTTACCTAGTCATTGATCATTTACAAAATTATTTGTTAAAAACATTCTGAATGTACACACATGTACTCTCAAGTAGATATTAAAAAGATGCCTGAGTTTCTGTTTAACAATATCTACGTAGTTTTGGGGATCAAGTCTTCCATCAATCTGTGGGAATTCTCATGGGTACCAAATGCGCCCCGTTATTAGCAGACCTACTTCTATATTCATATGAAGCAGAGTTTATTCAAAAACTTATACATGAGGAAAAGAAATCTCTTGCTGTGGCCTTCAACTCGACATTTAGATTTATCAACGACTTATTATCAATTAACAATGCATACCTCTATTCATAAGTCTACTAAATATATCCAAATAAACTTGATATAAAAGATACCACACAGTCTGACACATCTGTTTCATATTTGGATATTTTACTTGAAAAAGACGTTCATAGTACCTTAACAACAAAACCTTATGATAAACGTGATGATTTCAATTTCTCCATCAACAACTTCTTTTATTCATGCAGCAATATACCCTGTCACCTGCATATGGGATTAACATCTCCCAGTTGATTCGATACGCAAGAGCATGCTCTACGTACGAATGAAATATATGGAGATAACGAACAGTATTCAAGCTCAAAAGTCAATTAAACAATACAAAATAGGAGCAGAGCAAACATGGCGCCTTGCAAAATGATGACTTCAAACGAGACTGTTGATATCCTTGTTTCATCAATTTGTTTGTCAATAGCTTGCCTCGTGGAACTCGTAAATATACTTACCTTGTCATTGGTCATTTGCAAAATTATTTTGTTAAAAAACATTCTGATTGTACACACAAGTACTCTGAAGTTGACATTAAAAAGATGCTTGAGTTTCAGGTTGACAATATCTATGTGGTTTTTGGAGACCAGGTCTTCCAACAATCTATTGGAATTCCCATGGGTACCAATTTGTCCAAAATCTTGTACGTGAAAAGAAGAAAACACTTGCTGTTGCCTTCAACTCGACATTTAGATATATCGACGACGTATTGTCAATTAACAATGGCTATTTCCATTCTTATGTCGATACGATTTATCCTGGTGAGCTTGAGATAAAAGATACCACAGAGTCTGACACATCTGTTTCATATTTGGATATTTTACTTGAAAAAGACTTTAATGGTAATCTAACAACCAAGCTTTATGATAAAATGATGACTTTAACTTTTCAATCGTTAACTTCCCTTACTTATGCAGCAATATACCTTCATCACCTGTATACGGGGTATATATCTCTCAGTTGATTCGATACGCAAGAGCATGCTCTACTTATGTACAATTTCTAAAACGAGGTAATATAAATTATTGACAAACAAGTTGATGAAACAAGAATATCAGCTGTCTCGTTTAAAGTCATCATTTCGTAAGTTCTATGGTCGATACAATGACCTTGTCAGCAAATACAATTTATCATTGAATCAAATGCTGACTGACGTTTTTCATACTAATTGTTAGGCCATTATTTACACACTGAATTGTCGACGGATTTTTCCGTTATTTCCCTATCATGACAAGGAGCACACGGCGGGCGTGACCGGTCGGCAGGGGATGCTCACTCCTCCATGGCACCTGATCCCACCTCTGATGTTTGGAGGTCCATGTTTGCTCTGCTCCTATTTTGCATTGTTTAATGGACTTTTGAGCTTGAATACTGTTCGTTATCTCCAAATATTTCATGAAACAGATGTGTCAGACCCTGTGGTATCTTTTATAATAAGCTCACTGGGGCATATCATGTCGACATATGAATGGAAATAACTATTGTTAATTGATAATGAGTCGTTGATATATCTTAATGTCGAGTTGAAGGCCACAGCAAGTGATTTCCCTTTTTCATGTATAAGACTTTGAATAAATTATGCTTCATATGAATGCAAAAATAGGTCTGCTAACATTGGGGCGCAATTGTACCCATGAGAATTCCAACAGATTGTTGGAATACCTGGTTTCCAAAAACTAAATAGATATTGTCAATCAGAAACCCAAGCATCATTTCAATATCAACTTCAGAGTACTTTTGTGTTCCAATCAGAATGTTTTTAACAAGATGATTTTGCAAATGACCAATGACATGGTAAGTAAATTTAAGAGTTCCACTTTTATTGAAAACGAAGCTGTTAATGATGTCAAAAAACCTGGACTTTAATTTATCGTGAGGAATGGTTGTGTACAGAGTTGGAAAGTCGTAAATTTTTATGTTATTGATTTTGGTAAAATTTTGTGATTTTGAATTTTCCAAAAGTTCCTTGGAATATGAATAGGAATTGGAATAGTCTATGGATATGCATTGTACCAGTGTTTGAAATATCTGGTATTTTGATGATTATATAATAAACTAGAAACTCGTTGCGGGCAACGAGAGGTTTTCCGACCGACTGACCTTCTTGATCTATGATATTATATGCATATAGAGTTACATAAATAATGTACATTACAGGAAAGGAGATATCAGAAATGGATACAGCGATTTCAAATATTTTTGCAACCCCACCCTCCCGCCCTTTCGTCCTCTTTAATATCTGTATCTGAAGCTAGCCAATAAATATGCCATCCTCGTCACAAAGACAAGAAAGAAAACCAATCCCTCGCATGTAAGGGCATTGTATTCAAGAGAACTTTTTTTTCTTACTAGCAATAAATTACAGGATATTGATTATTTTATATGTAATTATTACTCCCAATATTAAAACAAATGAACTTGAATAAAAAGTATAATACTTAATTGTTAATGCGGATTATGTAATTGAAGATTGCAGCAGTCATATGTTCTATAAGTTTCTAAGGTAATCAGCAGTCTTTAAATATGATATTGTGTGCAGAAAGAGAAAGATAGAAGTGCAAGATATAGATACACAAGAAATAGGTATCACTATTTAAGTTTTTATTCAAATTATGAAAAAAAATCTTAGAATTGAAGCAGAAGAAATTAGCTGTGGGACATTATCTGGTAAGATTGAAAACACGCTGCTTATGTCACTGGAATAAATTTAACGCGGATGCCGTAGAAAACATTAGATTGAAATTCTACTTCATTCGACGCAGAATTCGAGAAAACATTGAATTGAAATTGTAGTTCTAGCTAGATTTTCAATCCAGTGTTTTCTCGGACGTCAGCGAAAAATTGTATGCACAATTTTTCAATGAATATCTTTAAATGCATTGACTGCAACAACTGTAAATGTATGCAGCATGTTTCCAATATTGCCAGTAAATATTCAGCGGTCTTACCACATGTCATTTTAAAGATAAAAATGTTCATTTAAGCTCAAAACGAGAGAAAAGAATTCGGACACTGGGGATTTAACTCGGGTCGCCCGCATGGAAATCCACGACGCTTACCATTGAGCCATCGGAACCACCGCTTAAAAGTGAAAAATGACGAATATCTAGAATACGTTATATAAGTATGTATAAGTAATTTTTAAACATATTATATATTTAGAAATCAGAAAAGGACTTTTTTTATCTCTAATAAAAATTTTATAAAACGAAAAAAAGATTTTAATAAAAAAAAACTCTATTCTTGAAATTCACTTCCTTGAGAGACCAGAAGTGCTGACTACGTAAAAAAAAGTTGCAACAAAGCTAGTATTTATCTCGATCTATAATCCCTGAAAGTTTAACATTGGTATCTTTTGCCATTGTAGAGATTACCCGTTGACAAAATGTCATTTGAATTCAGAAAATGGTCAATATATGGTGACACTGGAAGTGAATTTTCAAATTTTCTCTCAGATAGATCAAGATCATGTTACAACACATAATTCCTGAAAATTTCACGTATGTGAAATATTGAGATAACGAGCAGTATTCAAGCTCATAGTCTATATCCATCTTATATATAGTTTTCGATAAATTGCGTGCACAAAATTAGAATGTCAAAAAATAGTAATAATGATATTAATAAGAAGAAACAGCAGAATCACTATAGGTCTTCCGTTGTGAACGGAAGGCCTAATGAATCGAAATAATCAATCCATTAAGGAATGGTTTTGTACACCAGCCTAATGATCCGTTATATTCTCCAGATCAATTTTAAACAAATAATTACCTATTGATGAAGTTTTTTTGTTTGTTGTTTAACGTCCCTCTCGAGAATTTTTCACTAATGAAGACACCACCACTTGCCGGTGGAGGTCTACAAATTTATACCTATACTCGGCAATCAGGGCCATTGAGCAGTGAGGGATCTTTTTCGTGCCAACACCTACTGCGACACGGGACCTCGGTTTATACGGTCTTGTTCGAAGGACCGGTCTCCATGTCCAGCTGTGGATTCGAACCCGCGACGTAAGTAACCTCTCCTTACTCCGCGACTCTAGAGTACACTAAGGAGCTGATCCTTACGTCGCGGGTTCGAATCCTCTGCGGGTCGTGGAAACCGATCCTTCGGATGAGACCGTATAAATCGAGGTCCAGTGTGTAGGTGTTAGCACAATTTTTTCACTAAACTATGAAATTGATTTTAATGCCATTTTTGTGTATAGTGACGCATGAAGCAGAATTTACTCAAAAACTTCTACATGTGAAGAAGAAAACACTTGCTGTGGTCTTCAGCTCGACATTTAGATATATCGACGACGTATTATCTATTAAAAATAGTTACTTCCATTCATATGTCG
Organism: Saccostrea echinata; assembly: GCF_033153115.1. Lineage (NCBI taxonomy): Eukaryota > Metazoa > Mollusca > Bivalvia > Ostreida > Ostreidae > Saccostrea > Saccostrea echinata. The sequence goes on along the minus strand of NW_026889771.1, from coordinate 665,223 downwards.
ACTCGATATATCCCAGTGAACTTGAAATAAAAGACACCACAGAGTCTACCACATCTGTTTTACATTTGGATGTTTTACTGACTTTAGACTATAAAGGCAAACTAACAGCTAAATTGTATGACAAACGAGATGACTTTCTTTATTTATGTAGTAATATACCACTATCACCTGCATATGGTGTTTACATCTCCTAACTTATTCGATACTCACGAGCATGCCCCGAGTGCGATCAATTTTTAAACCGAGACAGGCTACTGACAGATAAGTTGATGTTACTTGGATTTCAACAACCTCGTTTAAAGTCAGCATTTCGTAAATTCTATGGTCGTTACAATGAACTTGTTAGTAAATATAAACTGTGATTGGGTCGTATGTTGGCTGACGTGTTTCATACGAATTGTTAGGCCTTTGTTTTTATATTAAATTTTTCTACGGAATATTCCGTCTATCTGATCTATGCATAGGGATCACTGAGGGTATGACCGGTCAACAGGGGAATCTTATTAGGCACCTGATCCCACCTCTGGAATTTCCAGGGGTCCATGTTTTATGCCCTCTTCACATATTTGCATTGTTTAAAGATTTTTATGAGATCGATCACTGTTCTTTATCTTTATCTTGCCATCCTTAGAAAATGTGCTTGGTGTCTTCAAAAGGAGATATGAATGATTATTTTTAAACTATACAATTGGCACACAAAAAAAAACCTTTTTCATACAAGGAGCATAGAATGAAACTTATTCATAAACTCTAACGAAACAAATATTACAGTATCTATCAAGTAACACTTCTTTATAATGACAATCTCAAAAATATGGGTTTATTTTCACAAAAAGATTAAAACCAGCACAATGAAAATCGTATACGGTAACAATTTTGATGCACCAGATACGCATTTCCACAAATTATGTCTCTTCAGTGATGTTCATACCGACATAATTAAATTTTTAACAAAACTTTGAAGAGTTGAAAAAAGGAGTGCCAAAGACTGGATTCAAATACGTTAAAGGATCAGAGCTATGCATGAGGGAGATAATCCTTAATTCTGAAATTAATTTCTAAATTTTACCATAGCAATTAGATTTAACAAACTTCTCTTCAAGTTGGAAAATTAATTTTTATGCTCATATTCAAACTACGCCAAAATTATATTAACAGTCTTAAAATAATTTAAAACCGAGATTATACGACTTGAATATATATCACAAATTAAAAAAAAAACGAGCAGTTGACAGTTTTAGTGTTTGGTTTTTTTTTTAAATCCAGCTGTGGTTTTGAGAGACAGAGAACTAAGAACGCCTGACCTATGAGAGCTGGAGGGGTCATTAATTACGTAATTACTGACAAGCGTAGTTTCCTGAAAAAAACAAAGGTAGGCCAATCTCTACTTATAAAGAGACATTCGCGTTGTTCTTCATTATTCTCCATAAACAATCTGCTGTAAAGAAAGATACTCAATTTTTTTTTGTGTGTGTGTTCATAATGGTAAATATCATTTATATATATATATATATATATATATATATATATATATATATATATATATATATATATATATATATATATATATATATATATATATATATATATATATATATACTCTAAATTAAGTGTTGTAGTTTTTTTCATTGAATGAGTTACGTGTATTTATTTTACATGATTTAGTTTCGACAAATCCTCGTTTTCTCATTGGTGTTTTTACTGCTCACGGAAGAGTCTGACGCTTGGAGAAGAAGATGGAGAAGGGTTGGTAGAGCAGTAAGAAGGATTGGGAAAGCAATTGGAAAAGCAGCAAAGGTCGTTGGAACGGTTAAAACAGCGGTTGCAGTAGCGAAAACAGCAGCAGCTCTAGGGAAGAGATCCATTGATGACGTAAGAAATGTCATTCTGTCAAAATTCAGTAATCTTCATTTTTCTTGTATTTCAACAATAATCTCAGCCAGTTTTACTGATTAACTCACAAATATATTATACAATTGTATCATAAATGAATAAAATATAATTTGAAAATAAAAACGTGTGTACTTTGAAAACATCAGTATCCCATTCCTTTTCTGTACAAATTGATATTTTTTTTTTTCAAAATGATAAAAATAAGAAGTGATAAATCACAAAAGTTACTTGATTTATTTCCTAATTTTGAATCATTATTACAATGCTTCATTATTGATTCATTTCATGCTCTTTGTTTTTGTCAGAATGTCATCACCTTAAATTTCTGCAATTTTTCGTCTTTTGACCTAAATGATGACGATATTATTACTGAGAGCGAAATCTCCACTCTGATAGAAATGACAGCCGCTGTGGATTTAGACCAATTCTTTGAATTAATTGACATCAATAAAGGTAACGTTTCAAAATTTTTACTTGATACAATAAATCAGAAACAGTGTTGTATGTTAGGAAATTAAATTTAACCCCCCGAACTGCAAAAACTAAACGCAAATTGCCATAATAAAATCTGAAAAGTAAAGAAGAAAATAAATTCAAATATATTGTGTACAGATTGCATACAAATTTACATAATACATGTAATTGTTTAAATTTTAAACTTTATGATCACATGAACTGAATACGCTTTGCGATATGTGTTTGCTTTTCAAAAATTCCAAAAATAAAAAAAATATAACAGTAAACTATAGCTAACTATAGTTTACTGTGGTTAACTATAGTTTATTATATTATAAAATTAGAGCTTTGAATTCTATAGTGAATAATATGGAACTCATTCTATAGTAAAAACTGTACTACTTTGATACAATATAGTAAATACATTGAACCTTTGATTTACTTTAGTAAAAATTTGATTTATTATGGTAAAAACTATGGAATAGTGATTCAAATGTGTAAACAATTGAATGATTTTCTTTATTCAAAGCAATAACAATGGAAATTTCGTTTACTATAATTTACTAAAGTTAGCTATTGTTTCTTTAAGTAAATTCAGTTCATTATGGTAAACTATATTCTCTTATAGTGTCAGAATACATGATTTACAAGATTTACTGTAATGAATACAATGGAACTTTGATTTACTATTGTGAAAATGTTGATAGTTTAGTTTAATATAGTATATTGTCAACTTTAGTTAAGTATAGTACAAAGTATATTATTTTGAAATTTAGTTAACTGTAATATTTTTGTTAGGCATTACTCAAGTATCTTTTTTTATTTCGGATTTCCATCTGAGCAAAGCTTTGCTGAGATACTTTATAGCAGTTGATACACACTTTTGTGGCATAGAATTGTTTTCAGATTTGCGGAAATTCTAAGCAATAAGGATTCTCATTAAATTACCAATGAATTTGAACAGATGTCTTCTCCTTAAATAATTATTTTAAATCTTTTAAGTTAAAAAATTTGAAAATCAAACTTGCTTGAATTGAATAGCATCTTTTTAAGTACAAAATTTAATCCAGAAAATTTTGTTTGTAAGAAGTGAGATCTATCGGCTTTGGGATGAGCAAAAGTTGTTTCGTTTGTTAAAGCATAAATATCAAAGTCATAAGTCTTGCGCCTGAAATAACCATTTCTTGGTATTAAAAGCAATGGTTCAGTATTTTGTGTTGTAAGTTAACTCTAAAACATAGATTTGCTGTTATTATATTAAAATATGTATTTATAGATTTATCTAACTACGAAGTACTATTCCAGGTAATGTCAAACAAATATTAAAGTACATTGGAATATATCTTATCTATTTTTTTTAATTAAGTCAATAAATAAAATTGAACAGAGTTCTACACAATCGCATTATTGACTTTTTCAACTTAATTAATTTCATTCTCAATTTTTACTTAAAGGATTTTTAGCACGCTTCTAAATTTCTTAAAAATTTAACATAATTATATTCTTCATACATAATATTATCTTTATATCTTTTAATTAGCTTAAAAACGGTCGTAATTAGGCGATAAAACGCCCATAAATTAGGATCCTCTCATGATAGCGATACTATATCGAGCCAGATTTTTATTTATTAAGAATGCTTTTAGATTTCATAATGTTAGAATGACTTTTTAAGTTATAAACTGTGCACAAATTGATATTGTTAGAATACTTTAATTCTATTTTTTTCTTCTTTAGATGGAGAGGTCACCCCGAAGGAGTACAATAATTCAAACATCATTATGGAAAATTGTGTGGTGCGTTGATGATGATTCTTAATCTTTCATCTTTGTTTGCATAGTAGTTAATACATTTTGTCTCATTGTTTTTTTAGATATATATATGCATATTGTTTATATAAATAATTCTAAAACAAACGTGTTTTAGTTTTGTAAGCACAGAATAATCTGTCGAGTGCTTGGCACATTATCATGAACCAGCTATAATGTAAATCATATACGGTACCAATTTTGATGCACCAGATGTGCATTTCGACAAATTATGTTTCTTCAGTGATGCTCAAGCCGAAACGTTGGAAATCCAAAATATTTCAATAAAAAAGACTTGGAAGAGCTGAAAAAAGTGTGCCAAAGACTGGATCCAAATACGTGAAGGATCAGAGCTATGCATGAGGAAGATAATCCTTAATTTTGAAATAATTTTTTAAATTTTACCACAACAATTAAATATATATCCGTATTTTTAAGCTACTACTGAGGTATTAAGTTACTGGGCTGTAAAAACCCTCGGGGACTAACAGTCCATCAGCAGCACCTTCTGTTATATCCAGATGTCAGATGTGAAAATAGCTGTCTGCATTATTAAGACAATACCGTAGATATTTCTTTAATTTTCCCGATAAAAAAATACTGAATTGCTTTACTAATGAAGTAAAATGATCTAGTATACGATAGTTTATCTAGTCATTTTAATAAAGCAGAAAAAAGATAAAATCGTACATATGATTTTAGAAATAACATTTTACAGTTTTAGAGGGTACAAAAAAATTCCCCTGGAACTGTATGCATTGTTTGCAGAAACTGAGTGAGGAGATGTTGGAGTGGAGAGTACAAGGTATCGGTAGAGGCGCCGTAAGGTGTAAAGGTGTGCCATATTCCCAAAGGTCACCGAACAGGTGCGGATCTAGGAATTTTTCCCGGGGGTGGGGGGGTTCCACCCCAGTCAAAAAAATTTCCAACCAATTTTCTGGACAGAAAAAAAAATGAATAAATAAATAAATAATTTCCCTTCCCAAACGTATTAAACGCAGAACATTTCTTGAAAAGCAAAAATAAATAAATAAATAAATAAAAATAGTTTTAAAAATTAAAAAAAAAACGTAAAATGCGTTTCCAAAACGTGGTGGTGATGGGGGTCCACGTTCTTTTTTGGGGGGGTCCAAAGTTTTTTTTTTTTAATTTGCTTCAGAATATACTTTTAATAACTCTGCAAATTCCAGGGGGGGGGGGGTCCCCCCCCTCTAGATCCGCGCGTGCCCAATATGCAATTCCAGAGATAAAACAAATGATGAAAGATTCCGTATTTATCAAATGAGTCTCAAACGATGGCAACAATTTTTATAAATCAACAGAAAGGCATGCTAAACGTGAATCAGATTTGATTGCTGGTGGCCTTCGGATTCAAAGTCCTAGTGAGTCGGTGTGGCCGAGACTGGCCTTTGTATATTCCGGACTAAAGATTGAAATTATATATAACTATTTATAAGAATCTACACAATTAGTAAATAAATGACAGGTGTTGACATTAAACTGAATGAGTGACAGATTCACTGGTATTGAGTAATAAAATGGTTTTTAAACATTACAAACAGCTAATTACACAATGTTGTTAAAAGAGATCTTGTGTGACATAGCACGCACTTTGTCTTTTTGTAAAAACAGATCTAATGTCCGAGAAGTGTCACTCAATAATTAAACAATGTATTGTGGAAATTAAAATATGACATAGAAAAAGTAAGTGTAAAGTCTAAAATATTTTTTTTTCTGAAACAGTAAAATTTACACAGTGATTATGTTTTGAAAGGTTATCGACAACAAAAAAAGCAAAGATATATTTTGCCAGAAATAGATTTTCATATACCTGTATGAATATGTATTAAAAATAAGTTTACCTGAATTCTATTAACTGTATTATCCTACTATTACAGAGATGTGTTTGAAACAATACTTCAATGTATAAGGAACATTCGAAAAGGCGATATGATAAAAAGATTGATTGATTGATTGATTGTATGTTGTTTAACGTCCCATTCGAGATTTTTTCACTCATATAGAGACGACTCCATATACCGGTGAAGGACTTCAAATTTTGACCTTTACTCGGCACTCAGGGCCATGGAGCAGTGAGGGATCTTTATCGTGCCAACGCCTGTCGTGACACGGGGCCTCGGTTTTTAAGGTCTCATTCGAATGACCCGCAACTTTCACTTCAAAGTGCCAAGCGCATGGCGAAGAAACAGTTGTTACCCTTTTTTCGACTTGGATCAGTCGCGGCCGAGCGAGCGCTCAACCGACTGAGCTACCGTGAACGGTGGTGATAAAAAGAAGATAAGATTTATAATTTAAAGAAGTAAAGTGTTGAAAAAAGTTAGGAAATCCTAATCTAATATTGTTTTAGTTTGTACACCAGCCTAAATTACTTGATTTTAAAATATATACATGACCCTACATAAAATTAAATTATTTAGGAAATCTTAAGGTTAGACTGTGAAATATGGAGATAACGAACAGTGAGTAAGCTAAAAAAAAATCCATTGAAACAATACAAATCGGGAGCAAAGCAAACATGAACCTCTAGAAAACATCAGAGGTGGAATCAGGTGCCATGGAGGTTTGAAATTTTGAATTTGCTTTGCTCTATGGCAGTATAGAACAAATCCATGTTGAGGGCCAGGTTTTCTATAGATCCTTGGATTTTCACATTTCTGAAATTGTTTCATGTAAATATGGTACTGAGTCGATAATCTTTTGAACGAGTACTCTCTCGTCTGATGCTCAATTGTAAACATTAATCCTGACACCTGTCCTCAAGACAGGGACCGACAAAACAAAACCAGGAAACTACAGAGGGATAAGGAAAAAGCCGAAGATAACGAACAGTGATCAATCTTAAAAAAAATCTACTAAGAATACGAATCCGTGAACGGGGAATAAAACACGGACCCCGGAAATTGAAGAGGAGGAAATAGGTGTCCAGGAGGAGTAAGCATCCAGTGCCAAGTGTAGTCAGCGCTTGGGTAAATAGTATCTTGTCTATGCATATTTTGAGATGTTCCGTTTTGAGGCCTGACCGTTCTTTTGCCTTGTCATTTTTTCAGGCTTTTGACAACATTTTCCCCTCTTTTATCTTTTCAAATGGTTTTCTCCTAGCTTTGCATAAGCTTTTATAGATAAGTGTGTCGTGCTTTTTAAAATCGTCATTAAAATTTTTACTCTCTTTCGGCCTTAAAAGATACTCGAAATGCATCTGCAATCCCATATTGTCATATTCATTGTTTCTCCAAAATAAATGGTCAGTTGAATCAAATAGCTTGTTCCTTGGCTTATTTACTAGTTTAAAGAACAACTTTTAGTCTTTCTTTATGTTTGCTTCTGATTTTCGTTATGTAGCTTTGCTTTTTCAAAACCTGAATCTAGTGGATGATTTTGATCTTGTGGTTTTCCTGCACTAAAATGCAAGTATTTTTATATACCGTACAGGGGCAATCTCTAAAACTTTACAAAAACAGACAACGATGTCGGATATCGGAATATATGCATGAAAGGTTAGGAATTCGTGTATTTTTACTAAACTATCGTGTTTAATTAAGATTCTCAAAAGGACGGGGATATACAAAAACCACTCTTCAGTTGCCTGTGTTTGCTACCAATGTTGACAATCTAACTTTAGTTTTGCTACATTTTTTTCTTATTGGTTTAAACGCCCTGCTCTGTGCCCGTATGATGTTACTAGTAAATATTTCTATAGCTTCTGTAATGTCAGAAAGTTCAATCAAGGTTAGGTTTGATATATGCCATTTTATGAATTAGATCTACTTTGTAGGTCTCAAGTATACAATTTTCCTGTTTCTTTTGGGCTTTCTTTTATTTTTCCCTGGCAATCTTCTTAAACCCCATCTATTTTGATGCCAAGAGGAAGCTTAGCATTCAAAAGCTTATGGTATGATAAGTTCGTATTGTTATCCTTCCTTACGTCAATGTCACTTATCCCTTCTTGATTATTTCCTCGGAGTATGTAGTCTAGCGTTGTCGAGTCTTTCCCGTTATGGTGGAAGAAGTGAAATGTGAAGTTAACAAACTATTACTTGTAGACTAATCATTCTCAAAGTCCAATCAAACAATGCACATTGTGAGCAGAGCAAACACGGAGGTTTGAAGACAGAGTCAAGATTAGGTCCATGGAGGAGTAAGCATCCCCTGTCGACTGGTCACACCCGCCGTGTGCTCTTTGTCATAATCGAGTAAACCGAAAAATCCGTAGACAATCCAGAGTGAAAAAATGGCCTAAGAATTCGTATGAAAGACGTCAGCCAACATTCAACTAGTTGCAATTAGATTCTTTGTATCGACCATAGAATTTGCCAAATATTGACTTTAAATGGGGTTCTTGATATCCTCATATTGTAGGTTGTTTTGGTAATAATTTCTTAATTGAATATTGTGCACATCACAGAAAGTCTAAACTGTTTATCCTGTTTATTTGTTCCAGTCCTATGTAGTGAGGCATTCCTGTCATACTGTGTACTCTTATACTCTCCTTTCATCACAGCTAGGTCTGTGGAGGGGGTCCTAATCTAGACCAGTTTTCCGAAGGGAAAGTTTTTAAAAGGGAAAAACCAATTATATATGACCAGTACATTTTTGTGTTAGATATTGGCATAAATGTTATTTTAATTTCGGATACAGATGAATATAGATTATAATAATTAATTGCATATCAGTGATTAGAACCAATGTTAAAATATTGAATAACTATGTTTAAAGGCAACATTTGTTTTTTTAATTCGTATGTTATTTACAAAATATAACCTTTGTGGTCTAAAACCGCAAACATTAAACAAACATGATTTAAAAGATTACTGACGTTGGAGGGCTGTTGGTGGCTTGAATTAATTTTAAAATCTGTCCAATCTACAACTTACAATGTCAAAAATTGGTGAAACCACATTTTTCCAGCGTATTACAATTGACAACAGCAGAATATACCTGAATACAGCATGCACGAATGCTTCGCAAGAGGAAATACTAGACAACTCTTGCAAGATTTAAATTTCGATAATTCGCATTTAAATAAATACAATTATATCTATCAATGATGTATGAAATGAAGCTTAAACATTTCAAGAACACTAAAATGATAGTAAGGATACATTCAAGACCATAGTAATAAGATTTATGGATGAACCCTCATAGTTTTTTTGTGAAAAAGACGCTTCCTTGATTACAAACCTTTTCTAAAAAAAATAATGGACCTTTTAAAATTATTATAAGGAGGAAAAGTCGATGTGTCATTCGGAATACTGGGTGAAATGATAGATGCGCGTGTATAGGAGATCCATGTCTCTTCCCTCGTGTGATGTCTTGTCCACTGATATTTTCTTTTTATTTCAGATTTTTTTTTTTGGTAGAAAATAAATTGACGCCATTTCTAAAATTCGGTTATTTTCAAGTTGATGAGAGCATCTCGATAGACAGTTATGACAGACCGGTATATCGATGACATAACGTATCCAACGTAAATAACTGTCCCACCTACCGGTTTACGCAGAAACAAAACTCCCCTCTGTAACAAAAGAGTGCACCAAGGGAGATAATCTCGAAACTTGCGTATTCAATCAATACATCTCATCAAAAAGACATACAGGCATTGTGTATGTAGAATGTCACAAGGATATACTATATATACCGCTTCTTTATTTGAAAGTTGATGATTTTTTTATGTGTACATTCTTAAACCTAAAATTTTCAGCAATAAACAATCACACTAAAAGTATAAGAAAGTGACAAGTGTGATTTCTCAAAGGAAACTGTCCACATATCTCTAAATGCACAACTATTCTGCATTAATATCTTAACACAAAAGATTGCAAAAAAGATAGCCAAATCGTTTGATAAGAGGGATCCTAGTGATAAGATGTTTCTCTCTCTTTGACAAGATGTGCAAGTGTACTTAGTTTTCCTTGCTAACTGCACTATCCAAATGAAGAAGAAGAAGAAGCACATAATTACAAACTGTCATCATTTAATGAAAAAGCATCAGCATATAAAGACAAAGTATCAGCATAGTAACATTAAGTATATTAAGCTAATGATAGTACGATGGAGCGATATCGCAATGACTCTCCGATACGATGAAAATGCTATGATCACGGCCTGATGATGATGAAGTATTCTCGCTTTCGCTTAATCGTGCTATCGCACCATCGTCATAGCATTATCGCGCCATCGTATCGTTGTCATCGCACTATTGCACGTCGCTATCTCATCATCGAGCTATCGCACCATCGACCCAATAGTTGATACGCGATGTTGCGATAGTGAGTTACGTGGCTCTTTCTGGATTCCATATAGTTGAGGAGTTCCATACTATATCATTTGTTTAGATAGCGGTAAGGATGAGAAACACTAGATCTCTGATTTGTAGCACATTTTGCACACCAGGTTAAATGAGCACAATTGACCAAAGACTTGTTACATAAATATTTTATCAGCATGTCAAGCTTAATTTAATGACTGTATTGTTTGGTGTAACTTGTACCTAGTACAAAAACAATAAACTCATGAACAATCAATATTCCGAAGTTCATTCAAAATAGCTACTATCTTAGAGAATGAGAAGTATTACTTAGATAATGAAGTGTACCATTTCTTCACCTGAGAAAAATATTTTATCCATTTTGATTCGGAAGATAGATAAAAAGACCCGTTTGATTTGTCTAATGCCCAAGTAGTTAAAATGAAATATATGGTGATAACGAACAGTATTCAAGCTCAAGTAGTTTAAACATTCACGTGCATATTTAATCCTTGAAAATTTAAGTACACTGTCTTATACTTCAATTTGTGAATAAATTAAGCTGTTTAATTTTCAGTGCAAGTTCTTATGTCGACAATACATTGTAATCCTACACTTTACCTAGACCAAAGTCAGGTAATTAAAACAAATACTGTATACTGTATTACTTTTGTGAATAACAACAAAAGTAATTAAAATAATATTCATTTCATCGAGAAAAATGAATCAATCATATTTTTTACCTTGAATCTGCGTGTTAATTCAGAAAAATTCCTAAATCCAAAATCTAGGCTATTACTTGGTCCATTATACGTTACAATATTTTCAAAAGGATTGTCTCCCTCTTTTCATACATTATCTAGTGATAGAAAGATTCCTATATACCACTTTAAACAGCATATAAATTTAATTGTCCCAGACAAAGAAATTCAGTTGAGAGTTTTGTAGAAAATGAATTATACAAATCATCAATGAATAAAATAGGAAGTTATTGATTGAAGAAATTGGTTGTTGTTTTAATTCAGGTTAAATATTCACTGTGTTATGAACTGTTTAACATATTGAAACTTTTCACGTTTCAAATAAAAACGAATCAGCTGGGCGGAATGAATAGGTAAGTACATTTTCAAAAATTGAAATAATATATCAGATATATGAAAACGTTATTAAAACAACACATGAATTATTCATAACTTTATTATGTATTCAAAGAACAATGTACTTCTCTGAACACGTAAATATCAAATCACAGATTAAATGTTCTAAACATGCAATCCTGAACGTTCTTAAAAGTACATACTGCATTTGATAGAGGGGGAAATTTCCTTGGAGTACTGAATCGCAAGCTACTACTATCATGTTTACATTTGCAAATGATTTGTCAATAATTACCACACATGTACCACTAAAATCCACGATAAAGCTACAGTCACCACTTTTTGGAAATTTTGTTGAGTTACAAACAAACAAGCGAAGGAAGAGAGATAGGGGTCAGAATGGGGGGAGGAGGCTTTTCAAATTGGTAATTATAGTTACTGAAAAGTATACATATCTATATACAGGTATGTGTCAAGTTTGAGTAAGATAGTGTTGCAAAAAATGCGTACCCAATCGCTACACCACATTTTTGAATATCATGCTCTGTAATCGATTCTTTTTTCCATTTATTAGATATCAAGTATCATTTATTGTATCAAGACTAAGAAAAGAATTTATTGTTAATTTAACATATTTAAAGGTATTAATATAGATATCTCAAAAGTCCGTAGCACTTTGAAGATTTAACAGACACCATAGGATCTGTAGCATATGTTTCATATTTGGATATTTTAATGACTATAGACGTTAATAGCCAACTTACAACTAAATCATATAACAAATGGGGTGTCTTTATTTTTTAATCGCCAACTTAAACACTTATATATTAATATTCCACAATCACCCACAAATGGTTTTTATGCTTCCAAACTGATTCGATACTGAAGAGCTTGTTCTGAGTACGATCAATTTTTAAACAGAGGCAGGCTACTGACAAATAAGTTGATGACACAAGGTTTTCAACCATCTTATTTAAAGTCGGCATATTTTAGTGTCGTTATAATGACCTTGTTTTTAAAAAAAACCTTTCGCTGGGTCTTATTTTGACTGTACTTTTCCACTAATTGTTATGTCATTGTTAGTACACGTGTACCATTTTGGCTATGGATTACTCTGTTTACCTGATCAATACATAAGGATCACGGCGGGTATGACCGGTCAACAGGGGATGCTTACTCTTACTAAGCTCCTGAATCCACATCTGGTGCTTCCAGGGGTCCGTGATTTTACCCTGTTCGCGATTCATCTTTTATACAGGATTCATGAGATCGGCCACTGTTTGGTATCTTCACCTTTTAGATCTGTTCAGGCTACGCATACATCACCAACCTAATGGATCTGGTTGAGACAACATTTCAAATGAAGTCTGGCTGTACATATTTAAATAACATTGCAAAGAAAGGGTGTGATTAAGAACTTGATGATCAAGTCCTTTGGTCAGTTTTGAAAGTACATGTGTTTGTGTGTTTGTTACGAGTTGATGGTATCAACTCATGTTATGTGACTTGTAAGGGATTCCCCAATGTATCGAAACTAATCACATTTTGTTTGAGTATTTTGCGTACGGGTTCTTGTATAATATTGGTTTATTTACATTTTTAAATAATCTACAGAACAAGAATATGTTTCCTGATATGCTTTGAAGTGTTTATAAACATAAATATTTATTATTAATTTTATTGGAATTTGTGTCCATCCGCAAAAGAAAATAGTGTTAGGGACATGCGGTCAACAAAAGTTACATGTCGTGCAAACCAAATTTTGATTTATAAACCAATAAATGTTTTATATAATAAGAAATATTTTGAAAACAGATTTTTTAAGGAAAATTCACAAAATTGAATATGGTACAAACCAGGTAATTTTTAATAGATTGACATGCTGGTGGTTTATAAATAAACTAATTCTTGCGCTGTTATGCTAATGAACAGAGCAGTTTTCCCGCGTTAGTGATGAATCGTTCAATACAGAGAACACTGTTTGTAAACAAAACGGGAAGTTTGCTGTAAAGAAGGTCGAAGTAAATCAATTACTTATCTCAAACGGAAGAAATGAGCTGTACCAGTAAATACAATTTTGAAATTAAAGTTCTTATTTCTTGTGCAAGCAATAAAAGATTTCGATATTGCTTCAAGGGTTAGATTTTTTCAGTAGCGGACAACTTTGTGCTCCAATTTCTTTTTCCCTGTTAAAAACACTGTCTTCCACAATCTAGATATGTTTCACAGCAAGCTTTAAATGCAGCAATGGTCACTTAACACGCCTGTGATTCTTATCTCATTAATTGTCGGCACTACACTGGAAAGTGGTTTCCTTTAATATGTCCAGCCGTGTTTTGCTATCAGATGCTGGTCATGTTACAAAGTGAATTAATAGTACAGAAGGCAATAAATAAAAACAAAAACAAAAAAATAAGTGGGGTGTTATCGATAAATTAAATGTGAAATGCATATTTATAAATGTGAAAAGATCAAGAAATCAAATTAATTCAAGAGTAGATAGATCATGTAAATAGTCAATATCATGCCATTGTGATCAATTTAAGTCTTCAGTTGAAAAGCCGAAAAAATTGAAATTTTTTAACTTACATACTTGTATCAATGAAAGTCAAGTACATGTAGTTGAATTTCAAGAAAGGCTTAACCAAGGGAATTGATATATAAAATGTGCATATCAATTAAAGTCAAGTAGTTATATTTCAAGAGTGACTAAATCAAACGAAATGACATATAAAATGACCATTTAAGTTAAAAATGTCAAGAAGTTCAATTTCAAGAGTATAGTGTAATCAAGAGAATTAAAAATTATTTATTGTGCATATCAATGATCATAAAAGACAGGGGGTTGAATTTCAAGAGTGGCTAAATCAAGAGAATTGAAATATCATATGTGTGTAAATGTTGAAAGACAAGGAGTTGAATTTCAATAGTAACTATATCAAGAAAATTAAATTATGTAATATACATATATAAATGAAAGTAAAAGATAAGAATTTCAAGACTGGCTTAATTACGAGAATTGGAACACATTAAAGTGCATTGAAAATGTCAAATTGTTTGTCAATTTAAGAAAGCAGTGAAAATATTCAATGAGCATGTTAATGAAATAATTCAATTTGTGCGATTTGTAAATAATAATTCCCTACTTGTAATACTATTGTAGGTTTTGCCTATTTGTTTGAGATACGTGTGTTTAAATTTTTTTTTTTGTCTACTTAGTTCTTTTAAATCTGTAATATGATTTTACAACAGTTGTGCCATTCTTTTTTCCCTATTTGAAATTTTCTAGTCACATGATATATAATATTTCTGTCAAATGATATCGATTGCCCAAAAACTATTCTCGGTAGTTTTAATGATGATAGTCTGTGCTCTGTGACCATTTCAATGATGGTATCCTTTAATATTTTGTAAAAATACAAATTAGTTTAAATGCAAGCTACATTGTCATTTTACGAAAAATCCCAAAACTAACTTAGTATTATTTGTTTTCTGTGTTTAAAGGTTCGATCTGTGATAAATTATTATACATTCCAGTAGATATTAAAAAAAATAAATATACATGTTAAGAATACATGATGGGAAAGGTGTAAATAAAATGATATGATTTTATTTCTCAAAGAAAGCAAAAAGAAAAGTTTTTAAAGTGATAGTTTTCATCAATGCACATAATATCACAAAATCCATATATGGACTAGAGACCTAAACTCATTTAAACATTATATAATCAATACCATCAACTCGTAGTAGTACTTTCAGTACTTTGATTTTTTTCTGTGACTTTTACTAATGTCAGTTATGTAATATTTTTAATCAAATCTATTTATATTTTTAAAGATTTTCAACTTAGAAAGCCACAGTGACGCAGCAGTTGACTCCAGAGTTGGACAATTTGTGTTGTTTTTTTTTTTTATTCATTTGTTTCTCTTCCAACTAGTATTTCAAACAGAATCATCCCACTATTTGTCATTATTTACATTCAAATATCTTCAATGATATTTTTTTCAAACGTTCATAAAACAAAAATTGTGGCTTTGTGTATTTTGTTTTAATAATTATTAGATTTTAAACACCACCAAAGAAATTGACTTGAAGTTCGTGAATTTTATTTAGCATTATTTAGCATTAATTGTCTTCATCTACCAAACAATATCAATATTTATTTTTTTTATATTCACTTTACCTGTATGTAGACTAGACCTATCAAATACATTGTAAACTTTTAATTTCCGACATTTTAAACCAATAAACCGCCAAGACAAGTACAATCTATATATATAATACGCGAGGCTCATTTCATATCCAGAAAGAAGTATTCTGCAGGAATTCACCAGAATTCTTTTGTGCTCTATATTATTTTTGTAAAAGAGTTGTGCAAACCCTCTGCATGCATGATTTACATTGCAGATTATTAATATGTGATATTTAACTTTTGTAAATGACGTAAGAATCAGTGTATTATATAAGAAGGGAAACATTTTTATTAAATGGTAAATACAGGGAACATGGTAAGATCCTTTTAATACTTCCTCTCACTTTTCATTTTTAGTGAACATTTTGGACACATTTTCCTATTGATTAACTGTTCTGCCTCTAGATTGCTTACCTTACAATTATTTTTGTTCACTTTTTCTCTGACAAACATGTCCTACTTTTTTTCTCATTACTTTTGGCTGTGAAAAAAATACTAGTAACATAGGTACTGTCATTGTCTGTACAAAAACAAAGTATTCATTACTTGCTCCAGGACATTTTTTTAATCTTTAATGAAATGTTATTGTCATTTGTTCAAAACATTTTAAAAGCCATTGTGGTAAGCATATATATAACAAATGAATCCTCTTTATAAGGCGACTCATTTGGCCCCTACCCGGGATCGAACTCTCGACCTACGGAATCTGTCTCCTAGAAGTACAAGAACAGCGCGCTAAAGCGCTCGGCCATGTGAAATATGAAAGACCTATATCTTCTCATTCAAAAGTTTAAAATGTATTTTGCTCCTTTAGCCGTTATTTATCTCTAAATTCAAATTTGCCAGAAATGTTAAATTAAAAACCGTTCACCGCCTTTTGAAATATATTGTAATGTTTATTCAATTTTATTGATACTTAGTAGTGCTTAGTAATCTCTGTTGCTTCTTAAAAGTTACTGTGAAAGAATTAGATTTTTAGGTGGCTCAATTTTCGTGGAATTCATGACCACCTCACATCCACGAATTGACACCGTCCACGAATTTTAATAAACTAGGGTTACAAAGTCATATTTCCTCTTATTGTTATAAGAGAACTAACGAAATTACATTCCCAAGAACCTGTAAAATGTAAGTAATCCACGAAAATTGGTCTCCACGAATTTTAATGATTCCACAGTATGTGCAGTTTATTAGAAAAGAAATAAATGAATGTCTTATCCAAATTACTTTGCCATTTAACTTTTTAAGTAATATATTTTGTTTTGTTTTTTTTATTTTATTTCAGTTTCGGAAGTTTTTTGTGATTTTGATCATCACCTGCTTACTTACTCAGGAAGTTGAAGGATGGAGGCGAATTAAAAAATTCTTCAGAAGAGTCGGCAAATTTATAAAGAAAGAAGTTCCTAAAATCGTTCACAAAGTTCAGCAAGTAAAAACGGTAGTGGATAAGGCAAAAAGCGCCCATGAAAACATCAAAGACACTTTTGAAAAGGTAAAATTGTTGAACAACTAAAGTGGAACTTGTATAAAATTTTGCAAGTTTCATAGATAGTCGAATCGTAATGAAAATGACATTTCGCTTTTCACATATTTCTTTAGACTAAAACAGACCAAGATCAATGGAAAGTAATATGAGTAAACTTAAAAGACTGACATTGCATTTGTTATCAATAACGGACAAAACATTTTAAAAGTCTGGATTTATAAATATAGAATATTTATTTTATGAAAAATAAATAATCTGAATTTCCTTATGAAATAAATAAAAACATAAAAGCTTTCATTTTCATGTCATAATGAAAAAAATTGAGTAAGAAATGAAATAGTTGGTCAAAAAGTTATTTAAAGTTTCTTTCAAAGGGAAAAGACGCTGGGGAAAGGATAGAAAGCGCAGGAAAGGCAGTGAAAGATGCTAAAGACGTCATAGATATAATTAAATCCTTAAAGAAGCGTTCAACTATCGAGGTTTGTTTTCCCTAGTCTATATGGTATATCCTGTAGTTAAATGGCTGAAATAATGCCGATTCGGCGTTTAACAACAAATGATTAATTAAGAAATAAGGTATCATTTTAAAAGTTTTTCGGGGTGTAAATAAGGGTTGGTCATGTAATCAAATCCCATAAAGCCCGAAGGGCTTTGTAGTAGATTTGATCACATGCCAACCCGTATTTACATCTTGATAAAACTTTTCAAATGATACCTTGTCGCCCGCGTGGCGCAGTGGTAGAGTGTCTGCTCTAGAGTCGCGAAGTAAGGAGTTGATCCTTACGTCGCGGGTTCGAATCCCACTGTGGGACGTGGAGACCGGTCCTTCGGATGAGACCGTATAAACCGAGGTCCCGTGTCGCAGTAGGTGCTGGCACGAAAAAGAACCCTCACTGCTCAATGGCCGTAAGTGCCGAGTATAGGACAAAATTTGCAGCTCTCCACCGGCAAGCGGTGGCGTCTCCACATGAGTGAAAAATTCTCGAGAGGGACGTTAAACAACATACAATCAATCAATCAATCAATCAAATGATACCTTTATACTTACATTTACATTTGTGACTGATTTATTACAAATAGTAAGGTACTAAAGTTTTAAACCCATAAATGATTTTTTTTTTTTTTTGGAAACATAACGGTGTAAATTGAATGTGTTGAACACGTTGATCACTTATAACGTCACTGTGAAATTACGTAGATCGGTTATGACTAAACAATAAATTTATGGTCACATGACGAACTTGTTTTACACAATTGTAAAAACGCCTTGTTCAAATAGTGTTATATAAGGAAAAACTTTTGCAAATGTAAATATTCATTAATATATGTACTTACTTCTTATTGCTTCGATAAATACTTGTTCTTTGATATATATCTACAATTAAAAAAAAAACAAAAATATATCTAGCATATATTTTAAGGAAACATCGCAATTGAATTTGTGCGAATTTTCAACATTTGACTGGAACCAAGACAAGAAAATCACCGAAGAAGAACTTGAAATATTGATGGAGGCAACAGGACTGTTAGAATTGGATGAATTTTTTGAAAATATGGATCTTGATCAAGGTAAGTATTTGGTTTCTTAATTATCTTGACTTTATCATTACAAGTAATTATTACTAGTACTGTAAATACGATTTTCAGTACCTTCTTGAAATACACGACCTAATTTAAATTTTGTGTCTTACGATGACAGGAAATCGGAAAAAACATAACTTAATCAAACAAAGCTAAATAAGAAAAACTTTTAATTAATAACTTCATTAATTAAAGAATAATCCTCAGTAATTGATGGTGAGTCTAATTTGCGTTTATCCTCTTATTTTCCCGATAAATGGCAGTAAATATCATGCATTTACTGTTGCAAACTTTGCATAATTTTTCCATTTAACCTCTTTGTTTTCATCAGTTTCTAAAGCATTGAATATTTATTTCCTTTCACAGATGATACAGTCACAATAGAAGAGTTCCTTAATTCGCCTTTTATCAATGAACTCTGTGTGTAGAAGATGAATGGATATCCACATGAAAATGTATATATAATGTAAAGGTGCTTATGTTTGTACGTATATTCTAAGAGAGAAAGGGAGAGAGATACTATATTTAATGTGCTCATTATTTAGAGAATTTTTAAAACATTTATTCCTATTGTTTACCGCTGATCTTTTTTTTTTTAATTTTGTAACACTTCAGTGTATAATCTGTTACATTTTGGCTTTATTTTACTTACTTGTACAAAATCAAAACGTTTGTAGATAATAAAACGCTGGCTTGATGAGAAATTAAGACTTCACTGTTTTTACAATAGTTCAATTATATTTTCATCAATCTATTTTTAAGAAACATTTCTATAGTGCAGTACATTATACCTGTACATGCTTTCCATACACATGTATAAAAACAATTCATTAAATTTTGCATATGAGAAGAGTGCTCCATTATACTTAATTTAAAAGAGTTGCATACTAGATTAAATGAAGTTGAAAATCTGGATGATAAAGAGTACCCTGACATATATTTGGGAAACTATGGCATCAACAGAAGACAAAGTTGTGTCAAGGAAGCTGTGTCAGAGTTTTTTCTCTTTTGAAAAGTTTAAATAACGAGCGCAGCGAGTTCAATAGACTACCGCAACTGTGACATTTGGCACCCAACGAACAAATACCCACTATTACCTTGGAACATGCTTCACGCATTTCCTTAACTCATAGAATTCGAGGACGAATTTCTACAAAGAGGGGAAATATGTCACCGGGTTCACAGGTGCGTGAAAGTCAGTCAATATATCGGGTCTTAATAGCTCAGGTGGTTAGAGAGCTGGCACGGTACGCCAGAGGCCCTGGGTTCGAGTCCCGGTTGAGACTTGATTTTTCACCACCTGTGACATTTGGCGCCCAACGTGGGGCCCGGATATTCTCTGGCGGGTGAAAGTGATTGCCACCAGAACTTCGCCCCGCAGGCGTTGGCACTCCAAAAAGAGATGAGGACATCTCATTCTCTGGAGGGGGACAATGTGATAGTGTAAGATACACGGCTTCCTACTAGCTTAGGCTAGTGGGTTAACCCTTTAGCTCAAATGGTAGAGCACTGGACTGGCAAGCCAGAGGCCTCGGGTTCAATCCCCAGCAGAGGCACATACATGTCTCTGTTACATTTGGCCCAACGTTGGGCGCCATTGTCACCGGGTCTTTTGTAGGATAAATATCCAACACTGGATTCGGCACAAACTATGTTTATTTACTGTGCTTAGAACAAAAAACCTACAAAGTATAAATTAAACACACTCTCACAACACAATATACACACACAAAACGAATACTTTACATTTAAGATCAGACATTAACAACACATAAATTATATGATTGTTTGCTGTCGGGATTAATTAATAAAAGTAAATTATAAAATACATTTATATAATAATTATAATAAAGGTAAACAGAAAGCTTACCAGGAATCCAGTTAAATTAACTCCAAGTAATACTTTACAGAATACTTCTATGTTTCAAATACATGTACAGACTTCTACCGTAAAGGCAAAAAGCGTGGGGGGTCGAGAATTGGCGGGTACCACGCTTATATACTCGGTGCAGAAATTAAAACATGCATATTAATAAGATAAAAACAGTCAGTTATTGGTCAGCTGTGAGGTCACATTAGGTCACCTAACCGGAAACACGTGGAAATACAAAATAAACAATGTCACATGATCTCACAAAACATTCACACTAGACACACGACACAAACCGCAGCAAACGCATTCGATTGGCAATGCGCGTCAATTTTATGTACAAATGAAAACATAACATCTGTGACATTCTCCCCTGCTTAGGAAAATGGCTACTGACATTTTATAAATTTCAGATTAACGTTAGTAAAACACAAAAATATACAAATTCCTATATACAAAAGAATCGTCATAAAAACCAAATTGAAGAATATCATTTCATATGACATTATACCCTGAACAATAGAAAAGTACTCAAACAAAATAAACCACTGGATTAATCTGATGTGAAACCCACTAACCATACTTGTCTGGGGGTCTTACCTGTCTGGTTGATCTACGAGGGGGTACATTGGCAGATGGACTATTTACAAAGGAACTAGTATTACTAAATGTTGCATTACGATTCAAAGTTGAATTACCTGTAAATGCAGCACTGGGATCAGATGTAGACATAGTGTCCTGGAAATCACGAGAACCCTTTATTGTACTAGGAGTTTTCAAACGAATAATGCTAGGCTTTACCCTCCTCTGAGGAATCACATATACCTGGGAACTATCTGATGATTCTGAATCAGAAGTTGACGAGTCAGACAATGTATCAACAATATTAGAAGTGGGACTCACCTTGGGGAGTGTCATATAAGGGGTAGTCTTAAAACCTTGATCAGGAATGATCTGATTAGGGGTGGTCTGCTCAGGGGCAGGGGTAGTCCTATAACTACTCTTAGGAATGGTTTGCTCAGGGGCAGGGGTAGTCCTACGCTTAGGAATGGTTTGCTCTGTATCAGCTACCCTGGGGAGATGAGATCGGTAATAACATATTTCTATGCAATGTTTTCACCTTTTCTGACCCAAACTCTTTTTTAACTCTGTAAACTGGAATATCAGTGTTGGGTTGACCTACAACAATATAAGTGTCTCTGGCCCACTTATCTGCCAGTTTATTCTTCCCTTTCAACCCAACATTTCTTACCAAAATACGGTCACCGACCTGTATTTTTGAATGTCTTACTCTTTTATCATAGTTAGATTTGTTTCGTGCACTACTCTTTTCAGCTTCCCGAGAAGCAATTTTGTATGCATATTCTAATCGTTTCTGAAGCTTCTTAGAGTAATTGTCATGACTGTTAGGCTTCTGTATCCAAGCCTAAATATGCGTCAATAGACAGGCGCGGATGTCGCCCAAACATGAGGGAAAATGGCGAAAAACCCGTACTGTCATGTTTGGTTACATTGTACGCGTGAACTAAGGTACTTACATATGACTTCCAATCCTCTTTCTGTTTGTCATTCAGCGTACCGAGCATTTTAAGTAGGGTTTGATTGAACCGTTCTACCATCCCATTACCCATAGGGTGGTAGGGCGTGGTACGTGACTGTTGTACTCCAGCTAGTTTACACAGCTCCCTGATGACATGGCTGGTAAAATTCCGACCCTGGTCGCTGTGAAGTCTGTTGGGAAAGCCATAGTGTACAATAAAATTTTCAAATAGAATTCTAGCAATGGTCTTGGCAGTTTGATTACGAGTGGGAAAAGCTTTGGCATATCTCGTAAAATGATCAGTGATTACTAGGATGTTTTCATAACCACCTTTGCTTTTTTCAAGAGTTGAAAAGTCAATACATAGTAGATCTAAAGGTTGGTATGATTTGATGTTGACAAGTTCTGTTGAGACTTTCTCTGGGATTTTAAATTTTATACAACTGTCGCAGGTTTTTATGCTTTCCGTGATGTCATGTTCGAGACAAGGCCAGTAAAATCTTTCTCTCATCAGTTGCAGAGTTCTGTCTCGGCCATGGTGCCCTAAATTGCTATGTAGTAAATAGAATGCTATTTCTCTGAAAGAAGCTGGTAATACTAGTTGCTTTACATTTTCATTATTTAATATAGTGTTTCGGTATAAAATACCCTTAATTAGACACAATTTTCTTGATTCTCTCATAAATTTACTCACTTCTGGAGATTCTGCTTTTAAGGCGGTACTTGGAGGAACAAAGTCACCTTGCAATAATTCTATAACTCTTTTAATGACCTTGTCAGATGACTGTTCTTTTGCCCAATCAACATTACTGAATACACATGAATCATCTATCTGAATGGAGTCAGGGATAGGGGTGAGAGGTTCTGATGTATTTGAAATGTTACCTGCTTCCCCAATGTCTTGTAAACTCACTGGCATACATGTTGGAATGTTGACGGGTAGAAGTACATTTTCCACCAGTGGACAATTGTCTCTCTGGATAGTGTAGGAATTACAAATTGTCTTCACCATTTCTGGAACTATTTCTACAGTGTCCTGGGATCTTCTCGATAAACCATCTGCATCACTGTTATTGGCTCCTTTTCGATAGTGTAAAGAAAAGTTGTAGTTGTTCAATGCAGCTAGCCATCTATGACCTGTTGCATCCAGCTTTGCAGAGGTAAGAATATAAGTAAGGGGCCGGGATTATTGTCCGTTACAACCTGGAAGGTATTCCCATAAAGGTAATCGTGGAACTTTTCCGTAACTGCCCACCTCAAGGAGAGAAATTCCAACTTGTGGGCTGGGTAATGTTTTTCTCTGTTTTTGAGTCCCCTGCTGGCGTATGCAATCACTCTCTTTTGTCCATTGTGGTCTTGGTAGAGGACAGCTCCAAGTCCTGTCGTTAATGCGTCGGTGTGCAAAATGAATGGTGACTCAAAATCTGCAAATGCAAGGATCGGCGGGGATGTTAACTTATCTTTAATGTCCTGAAAAGCTCTCTCTTCCTGGTCTTCCCATTTCCATGGGAAACCTCTCGCTGGAACCTCCATATGTCACCGGGTTCACAGGTGCGTGAAAGTCAGTCAATATATCGGGTCTCAATAGCTCAGTTGGTTAGAGCGCTGGCACGGTACGCCAGAGGCCCTGGGTTCGAGTCCCGGTTGAGACTTGATTTTTCACCACCTGTGACATTTGGCGCCCAACGTGGGGCCCGGGTATTCTCTGGCGGGTGAAAGTGATTGTCCCCCCCCCCTTTCCACCCGTTAGTGCGTACCTGCAACGAAATACGCGTTTTTAAACATCGCCCTTCTCCTTCTATCCTTTTCAATCCAGTTTTTGAACGATTTATTTATTTATTTATTTATTTTGTTAATTCATTAGTTTTTCAAACAGAATCATCGACACCGTTTTTCATCATTTACATTGAAATACATTCATTATATTTTTTTTCAAACTTCTCATCGAACATACTTTATGTCTATTTATATATTGTTTTAAAAATTATTAAACTTAAAACACCGCCAGCAAATTGGCTTCGTGAATTTTATTTAATGTAAAATGACATTCATTGCTTTCACCAGCCAAGTAATATGAATATTAACTTTTTGATTCACCTTACATATGTGTAGACTAGACCTATCAAATACATTGTAAACTTGTCATTTCTGAGATTTTAAATCAATAAACCGCTAACCAAAATCAAGACAAGTACAATTGTTATATATATTTTGATTATGTATTATCCGAGGCTCTATTCATATCCAGAAAGAAGAATTCTTCAGGAGTTTACCAGAATTCTTTGGTGTTTTGTTTCTTTATTTATATATTATTGTAAAATAATTGTGCAAACCCTCTGCATGCGTGATTTACATTGCAGATTATTAATAAGCGGTATTCAACTTTGAATATTACGTAAGAATCAGTGTATTATAAAAGTAGGAAAACATTTTATCAAATCGTAAAGACAGGGAACATGGTAAGGGCTTTTTTAAAACGCCTTTGTACTTTTTATTTTCAGTGAACATATTTGACACGGTAACCTTATGATTAACTGTTATAAATTGCTTATCTTATAATTACATTTGTTCACTTTTTTCCTGACAAAAATGTACTATTTTTTTTCTCGCAGTACTTTTGGCTGTGAAAAAATATAATTATATAGATTGTCTATAGAGACAATTTTTTTTTTTTTTTTTTTTTTTTTTTTTTTTTTTTTTTTGTTTTTAAAAGAAATTCATTCCATCGTCGTCAATTGTTCAACTAAGTATATATACTTATATGAAGACATCTTATTTGTTATATAATTGAGTTGTATATGTAAGTTGGCCATTTATGTCTATAGTCAGTAAAATAAGTATATATTGAAACGAAAAATGCCGAGATTAAAATTTTTGTATATATATATATATATATATATATATATATATATATATATATATATATATATATATTTAGGAATGACTCTAATTCTTGGCCAAATTATTCGAGTATAACCTGGTCTGAAGCGGATTATAAAACAGCGTAAACTGACCCAAACCAGGTTATACTCGAATAATTTGGCCAAGAATTAGAGTCATTCCTTATAATTTAATTTTAAAATCATTAAATAAATATGGGTGTAAAATTTCGTTGCTTTTTATTAGTTCAAATTTGCCGCTCAATAATACAACCGTAGTAACGGAAGTGATGGGAAGCGAGGGGAGGTAAAAACTGATACATAGGCCTAGCAGCTTGTTTACATGTGGTAAGATCGAATTATTGTTTGAAGTTAAAGGTATATTTATTAAATCTGGAATTTTCCATGAATCCCGAGGACTGGAAATGAGAGGATTGTATGCATACAGATGATTCAGCTGGTTGTCGGGGGGGGGGGGGGGGGGTGTCCCCATACCAAACCAGGTTATACAGAAATAATTTGTGTTCCTTTTTGGATATTAACCAATCAGAGGCTAGAATACAAACAAAATTATATATATATATATATATATATATATATATATATATATATATATATATATATATATATATATACAAGAGTCATGCATACTTGAATTAAAAGAGGGGGCTAAGACAACAACACTATTATACTAAAATATATACTTAAAACCAGCAGGCAGGTAGACATTCTTCTTATTTGTCCCATTAAGATTTTCATTTTATTTAAATTTACTATTGGTATTATAAGTAGTTATCATGTTTTCAGCTGTCATTTGGCATTTCTGTTTTTTATTTCATTTCAGTTCAGAAAATTTCTTGTGATTTTGGACGTTGCGCACGGTGTTGGTACACATTGACGTTACGTCAAAATAACGTTATTAAAGTCATAACTAGTTACAACGTTTTAAACGTTAATTGAAAATTTTAGTTGTTTAATGTGAATTCTATTTATTAATTTTTTTTTAAATCTAAATAAAATAACAGAGCACAAACTTTTCAATTTTTGAATCTTCGTTGAAAATATTAAGATGTACACTAAAAATCTTATAATTTTATAAATATTTAATAAATTGTCAGATTTTCATTATGAAATTGTCACAGGCATACATATCCCCATTCATATTCTTGATTCCTCTTTCTATTTCTTTTTTCTCACTTTGTACGCTCTGTCTTGCAAAGAGAAAAACACATCAAGTAGCTTTCTCTTTCAACCGTTTCTCCTTCATTTTTTTCCATTAGATCATTTCAAGTTTTCTATTTCTATCAAGTCCCGCATGCGCCTTGGTTTCTGACAACCAAGATCAGAGAAAAGCACAGAAAATCGGTTAATGCGCGGTTCCAGGAAATTTTGCGAGGGGGGTGGGTCCAACCAATTAAAAAAATATGACACTCGAAGTTTTTGACAAGCAAAAAAAAATATAACTGAAAATCCCGGGGGGAGGGGGGTCCGGAACCCCCTTCCCGACTTCCCCCGCCTGCCTTTTTTTATTGAAACTTTCTTTCTATATTTTTCTAATATGTTAAATCAGGTAATGTACCTAGCATTTACAACCTTGATTTTGCGAAGGAATATATTTTTCTACGATAGAGAAAATATGTCTTTCTACGAGAAAAATGGAATTAAGAAATCAAAACATATGAATGATGTAATTTTTATGACAACAGCTGTACAAAGTAGGATTTCCCCCATAACCAGCCCTCCACCCCACCCCTGAATCTATACTCAGGAATCTTACACTAGAGCTAATTTTCCTCTCTTTCTC
This sequence comes from Saccostrea echinata, assembly GCF_033153115.1. NCBI lineage: Eukaryota > Metazoa > Mollusca > Bivalvia > Ostreida > Ostreidae > Saccostrea > Saccostrea echinata. The sequence goes on along the minus strand of NW_026889771.1, from coordinate 638,352 downwards.
TCTCAGAGTAGGTTTTCCCCTGTTTTATCAATGCTTAAATAATATCGACATTGCTAAAGTTTATATGAAAGTCAACTGGTTTTTTAATAGAAATATGAGTGCTTTCGCTCAAAAATTTTTCAAAGGATCACTTCTAGGTAAATATATACGTTAACTTATATGGCCGATATTGGTTTCAGTCTTTAGAGAAAGCTTATCGATATCCGTTCCGGTCCCTGACTTTAGGCCACATGCGTGTAGTTTCTTGTTTCTCATGTATCGTTTTAGTTCTAGTCAACTGTCTTCATATGACCCTACATCGATATTTACAGAAACATCCTTTATACGAGGGTCCTTACTTGATGCCTGGGTAATGGCAACGGGACATAAAACCTTAACTGACCTTACCACATTCTTTTCTAATCTGTAAACCTCCCCCTGCATTTTTGACATAACATGTCGCCAATGCACACAATTTTCCCGAGGAATGAACTGCATCTACTCTGCATAGCGCAGTATCTCTCCCAGTGGCACAACAGTACTATTACCCAGAGATGTTCTTGAAAGACAAACACAGCAATATTTGCTCGGCATGATTTTTTTTTTCGTGACAACTGCAGTATCGAGTAACACAAAGTGAATGATTCGTGTCCTCGAACAAAGTGTGCTTACACTGAGGTATAGTTCCGGTTGATTGCGTTTAGTTAAAGAGAATTTATGATCTGCATTTCCATAAATGTCTTTTATATCAACAGCAAACATATACATTTAAGGAAGAAAATAGAAGTAAAATGAAAAAGCCTGTATGAAAAATTAAATTCGTGTTTATACAGGTGAAAAATTTGAAAAAATAAAAGTGTGCCAACAGGTGGATTCGAACCAGGACGCTAAAATTGTCCATGGTGAAAGTCTACGGTCTGTCTCTCTGAGCTATACTAACTATGAGAACATACGTCTGACATAAATACAATCCAGTATGATAGAAATAGGTTTTCGCACTTTTTGTAGGTTTTTTTTTACGAATTTCGACCCTAGGGCAGGGGTGTCCCTAAAAAAACCTTGTTTTAAATCATTCTTCAGATCAAAATCTATCAAAATTTCATAATTTAAATTAGGGGTAGGCCTGCCCTGAAGGACTTCTATTCCAAAATTTACGCAAAAATTAGTGCTTTAACGGATAATATACTGTCTTGACCAACTTTGTAGGTTAATTTCAAAGTTGCAAAAAAAAAAAAAAAAAAGGTTCAAAATGCAAATTTGAAAAATTTAGACAAATATACGATAGAAAACAACTAAAGAACATTGATTTTTTAAATGTGACTTTTTCAGGAAATTGTTCTCTCCTATAGGTCAAATCTTTTGTTATAACGAAAACATCCTTTAGTATGAAATTTTAGTAGTTAAAAAAATACAATACAAGAAGCACTGCTCTTGCAAGCCGTAGGATAGGTATGACCCCTCGACCACAGAGGTGTAATACTGGATAGCTATTTTAAACCCCAGAAACTTGGCGAGACACTTAATCAATATTATGCACATGTAGTTTTATGAAATATAACTGGAGAAAAAAAAATCCATTAAAAATAAAATTCCTCGTTTTTTTAAAATTAAATGTTCACACAACTAGACTTTTTTTTATTACAATTTTTGTGAAGTTTCATTAAGATTGTCTACTGCGAGAGCACCTGTGAAAAAATTACAGAAAGTACATTTGTAACCATATGTCGCCCCCTCATATATAAGTACTGGCATGATATTTTATAGCAGAAGGGGTAAATTGGCTCTTGAGGGAATCGCACTTTATAACTGTTACACACAGTAGGGATTTCCCCGGAAAATTGAATGTGGTGTGAGATTTCTGCTGAAGGGGAAATTATACTCAAGAGCCAGTTTTCCGAAAAAGACTTTAGAGGGGAAAGACCGGTATAAAGTTCTTGTTTTAATTTTGGGCTTTTGTACTGATATGTTTTTTGAATCGGTAGATAGGTTCTAGAATTATAGGAGGTCGCTAAACGGAAAAAAAAATTAAATGGCCTTATACTGAATTAAACATTTCTTGTTTTTTTTTTCTTCACCCCAAGTAGTTAAGCTCTCTTTATAAATGGGTGGGGGGGGGGGGGGGTACTGACATGCAAAAAAGAAGGGATGGGGATGTTTCGCTATTAAAAACCCTACTAAATTGAAAAAAAAACTAGCCAGAAAAAATAAAATTCAGAAACCCTTTACTTTTTCGTGGAGGGGGGGGGGGGCTCTCATTCTCATTTTAGCAAAGAGAGAGAGAGAGAACAATAACGTGATATGTTTAGATATTGCTGCAGCAAAATAAAAAGGGGGTATCGGCCTTTGAATGAAAATTTTCAGAATATTTAAAACAAAAGATTGTTCTAAAATAATTGGAGAAGGACTTTTTACCCTACTTGGTGCTCCGGACCTGCAGAAAATTGGAAAAAAAAAAGAGCACGGCGATACAATTTGACGCTCCCGACGTCATTCGTATATATGTAGTATGTAAAATGACTTTTTTCGTACCTGTGACAAAATGGCTACATCTATATTAATGCTTGCGTTTATTTCATGTAGATGATAACCGTAAAAATTATGTTATTATCTAATACAATATGAAATGTTCTTTCAAGATACAGTAATGATTGGTATATATATGACATTAATTTATGTATATTTGATATGTAACTGAGACATATTAAGTAATAGTACAGCGACTAGTACGTGCATAACAAAATGGCTACACTTAACAAAGCCTTACTAATATTAACGTATCAGCAGTTATATAACATGTATCAACATAACTAATTTTAGAAACATATGTACTTAAAGATTATTCATCAAAATTTATCTTTGTGTGGCATTTATGTCTAGTACACATCGCCATGCGGGCTAATGTCAACTTTAGGAAACGATTTTTTCCTGTTGGACATATTACTACCGCACTGTAGATACAGCCCAAACTCGTGAAATTGAGAAAATGATGCTAAAAATTCAACAATATCACAAAGAATGCATACATATTATTGTATTTCCTAAATTTTATTTAATTTAGAGGATTGGAAGTGGATCTTTTTATATCTTGTAGTTGCGCGAACAATAATTTATGTAATGTTGGACACGGGAATTTCGCCGTAATAACCAATAATGAATAAAGCCATATCTAGCTAAGATATTTTTATATTATGAAAAAGAGAATTTTTAGAATAATTTATTACCTTGGATAAAATAATTAATTTCATTTTTAATTTCTAGTATCTTTATCATCTTGAAAACGCCAGTTTCTTTATGACATCTAAAGAGTCAGATTTTATAGTACCAACACCGTGCGCAACGTCTTTGGTCATCACCTGCTTACTAAGTCAAGAAGTGGAGGGATGGAGGCGATTTAGAAGATTCGTCAGAAGAGTCGTCAGTGGTATAAGGAAAGTTCCTAAAGTTATAGCCGAAGTTTTTAACAACAAGAAACCGAAGTATAATCCCGCAATTCTACCCATACCTAAAGATATTTCCTCAGTACTGCAAATAAAGTCGGCACTGATTAAAGCAAAAAGCACTCATGAAAACATCAAAGACACATTTGAAAAGGTAAATTGGTGGAACAACGAAGTAAAACTTATATGGGAACATGATGTCTTCTAAGCTTTTTACGTTGTCATATCGTATTGAATTTTGAATTTTTCCCCTGGCTTCGGAATATTTACTTTCTAAATATTTCTAAAACTAAAACAGGACAAGATTCATTGGAAGCATTTTTCCATAAGTAATCAATAGCTGAAGAAACATTCAAAATATCTGGATTAAATAGATTTATGATATCAAATATTATCTAAATATTTTTATAGAATTTAAAATAAAAATAGAATAACCCGTTTGCTTTTCAATTTCATGACAAGACGAAGAAAACAAATAAGTGAGAAATGGAACAAAATTTCAGAAAGTAACCAAAAAGCAATGATTTCAAAATTCTTTTAAAAAATATTTTGCACAGGGAAAAGACGCTAGAAAAAGGTTGGAAAGCGCGGGAAAGGCAGTGAAGGATGTAAAAGGTGTCATAGATCTAGTTAAATCTTTAAAGAAGCGTTCAACTATCGAGGTTTGTAATCTTAGTAAATAAGTTACATGTATATATGGTATTATTTCGACATTACCTTTGAGAATACTCGTTTCGTTGATATAAATCTTGCATATTTTCTAGGAGACATCGCAGTTGAATTTGTGCGAATTTTCAACATTTGACTGGAACCAAGACAAGAAAATCACCGAAGAAGAAATTGAAATCTTGATGGAGGCAACAGGACTGTTAGAATTGGATGAACTATTTGGAACCATTGATCTTGATCAAGGTTAAGAATTTGATAAATAATTTTTCGCAACTTTATAAATACTGTAGTTATAATTTTCAGTAGCTCCTAAAAATGCATAACCCAGTTAAACTTTCCAATCATATGAAAGCGGGAAAAAATGAATATTACCTGAATATATAAACTTCTGCAGCATTCATTCATTTTTATGAATCATCTGATGTTGAGAGGTTATATTGCGTTTTCCCTTTTATATCTTTGACAGATATCAAATAATGATTTGTAAATTTTAGATAATTTTTTTTTTTCAAAAATACTTCTTTGTTTTCATCAGTCTCTTATGCATCGAATTTCCATTTTTTTTACAGATGAGACAGTCACAATGGAGGAATTTCTCAACTCGACTTTAATCAATGAACTCTGTTTATAGATAATAAAACGATAGTCATGTGTAATTATAAACAATGTTAATGGTGCTTATTGTTGTATACATTAATTAACATGTGCTCTTTGGTCAGAGAATTTTGAACCATCAAGTCGTTATTGTTAGTCATTCATTTAAACATTAAAACGCTTTCTTTGTTTGTTGGTATGGAAATTAATATTGCAGCAGTTGCAGAGAAAATACATAAGCGGGTTATGTAATTTTTTCTGCAAAAGCTGTAACGTTTTCCCAAACTAACAAAGAAAGACATTTTATTGTTTATATTTATTTCTATATAAATAATGATAAAGTAGGATTAAGTAGATTAAATATTGTATTATTGAAGTGTAGGTCATTGTATGTTTCATTGATGAAGAGCACTTCACATACAGTTAGTATGCCTGGTGGCATTTACTGACTGACTGAACGACTGTGGTTTTCTTAAGAAATAAAGGAGAAAATATTCAGTGGGTTTAAATATTTTATTTTGAACTTTATTTCATATTTAATTTTTACAAAATGTAAACATCGCTGCTTTATTTTACTTTCAATAACAAATCGCTTGTAGAAAGTAACTCTGTCTTAATAATATTCCTATTACATTTTAGTTACACCAAGCATCAATCAATAAAGAAGGAATACGTATATTAACATCAGTCTTAAATGTGTTTATATATATGTATATTATTTGTCTAATAGTGGAATAGCTACATGAAGCTGAAAAAAATAAGTGGAAAACCTTCTTTCAAACCTACTTTCAAATTAGAGTGATCTTAACAAATGTTTTCAAGGTACTGGTCAAAAGATCGACAGTTTGCTTCACTTTTCCACCAAACCTTTCTTTAATGTTAAGTGTAATATCATGTTGTAAGTTGAATTCACTTGGTGGAGTTAAATGCAGAATTTACAACTAGATATTTAGTTAGGTTGTAAATTTTGCATTTACCTCCACCCATTTAATTCATAATTTTCATGATAAAATCAGGATTAAAAAAACAATTCATTATTAAATTTGCTGATGATAGAGTGTTCTATCATATTCCAAGTTAAGAGTTCTGCAGGTAAATAGAACGAATCTGGGGAACTATAAGTGTCCTGGTAGTAGACCTTCAGAAGCGTTAACATAATATGTCAGGCCAGGAGTTTCTCCTTTTTAAAAAGATTTAAACTTTTATTAATCGTATCGTAAAATGACAATATATATTGTTTCTTTCTCATAAAGCTGTAAAGTTCTTTCTCATTCCCTGAACTGCTTTCCATCTATTTTACCCATTCCTCTTCTTTAATTAATTTATAAAAATCGCTCCATGGACGTCATTAATCAATATTTACATTCCACATGTATTTTGGCTCATAAAGTGTGTGAAAAGCTACTGCATACAAAACATCATAACACGGACAGGGGGTCAAAAGGTTTAAAGTATGCGTTTTATTTTGACGTCACAAACACTGAACGCCGTGGAAGTGCAATGTCATAAGCGAAATTCAAAATCCACGCTCACATTCAACAGAAGCTGTTGCAATGGCTCTTCCATTAATTGTAACTTACCCAAAGGATAATACAGTGATTTTGAAATCTAAACCACGTTTGCAGTCAAGGCAAGGAGTTAAAATTGTAAAAATAAGCATTGAATCATTATTTTTTTAAAGATATAGTCTCATAACTGCAACGGTGTATGCAAACAAATTTTCATAACGTGCTAACCACCGTTCACGGTAGCTCAGTCGGTAGAGCGCTCGCTCCGTGATCGGGAGGTCGTGAGTTCGAATCTTGGCCGCGACAGACCTAAGTCGATAAAAAATGGGTAGCAACTGTTCCTTCGCCATGCGCTCGGCACTTTTGAAGTGAAAGTTGCGGGTCCTTCGGATGAGACCTTAAAAACCGAGGCCCCGTGTCACGGCAGGCGTTGGCACGATAAAGATCCCTCACTGCTCAATGGCCCTGAGTGCCGAGTAAAGGTCAAAATTTGAAGTCCTTCACCGGTATATGGTGACGTCTCTATATGAGTGAAAAATTCTCTAATGGGACGTAAAACAACATACAATCAATCAATCAATCATAACGCGCTAATGCGCGTTACTCAATTTATTTGCACACACTGTTGCAGTTATGAGACTATATCTTTCAAAAAACAATGATTCAATGCTAAAATAGTGTATATAATAGGTCCTGTATTTTATCAAACCAAATACTACTTCCATATATCCTGTATAAGGACACTTCCCAGCAGTCTTTTTTATTTCCAAATTGGGCTACTGATGCAACCCACCTTTTGTTCTTGTGAAGATAATATTTTTAGTGGTGGGTACCTTTACAATTGTTTTGAAAAAAAACATCCCTTACATTAAACTTTTTCAATTTACCAACAGTTATACAGGCAAAACTGATTGTTTTCATTTATTAACATCAGTGTATTGTACTTTACTACCAGTTTGGTTTTTTGTTTGTGACAGGAAAAAAGTCATATATATATATATATATATATATATATATATATATATATATATATATATATATATATATATATATATATATATATATATATATATATATATCCGCTTGGTCAACATTTATTCATTGCTAGTATCATTAATTTAAAAAAAATATTAATTTGTGAATAAGAACAATGATTGGCGGAGTGGTTAGAGCGTCTGCTCTAGAGTCGCGGATTAAGGAGCTGATCCTTACGTCGAGGGTTCGAATCCCACTGTGGGACGTGGAGACGGGTCGTTCGGATGAGACCGTATAATCCGAAGTCCCTTGTCGCAGTTGGTGTTGGCACGAAAAAGATACCTCACTGCTCAATGGCCCTAAGTGCAAATTTGCAGTCTTCCACAGGCAAGTGGTGGCGTCTCCATATGAGTGAAATACTCTCGAGAGGGACGTTAAACAACAACAAAAAAAAACACGTAACGTATCTGTTTCCAACGCATATTAATGCTATTTTTGATATTTTTTATTCCCTGCTAGATGAAATCCCACGCAAGAGCAGGTAATTGATTATACCACTACCGACAGAAAATATATTGTAGTTTCTACTGACAACCTACGGGCTTGTAGAAAGAAGAAATACTTTGTTCAAAATCCCGCATGAAGTATATGTCTGTCTTTCTCCCTTCTTTTTTGTAAAAACTTGAAAAATAACAATTTCATTAATTGACGTTTATTGCGAATCCTGTTATACTATGCTCTTATTTCATTTCCGTCAAGGATAAAAGCAGGGGATATGCACATTTTACTGATAAATTGATTTCTTTTTTTGGGGGGGGGGATTCACAGGTACTTAGGTCTTGGTTTATAAATATGTATGTATCTTTTTGATATGTAAAAAATGTATTTTACTTTTTTTACGTATCAATAAGGTACATACATACTTTTAAACAGAGACCCAAGTACTTGTGTAAAAATTAGCTTTTAACGTCCTATATTTACATTTCAAATTTTTTGCCTTAAGATTCTTTGCAAAGAAGAAAAAGTCACGCTCTCATGAACTACCGTGGGATAAGTAGGAATATTTCCACTGTGAGGTAATTGAAGTCAAAAAATACTGCAAATTTTTTTAATTCAAAAATGATCGTTGAATGACTAAAATATGTGGCAGATCATCAGAAAAATAATGTAAATATAAGAAATGAATTTAATTTTTGAGAATTCATGAGGAACATGAACTACAACGCTTCACGCCTGCATATTTATCATGAAGTGCCAACGCGCTTTGTGAAATATGCCGGCATGAAGCGTCGTAGTTCATGTCCTCATGAATTCTCAAAAATTAAATTCATGTCTTAAATGAATACGCCGAGTATTGGATAAAAAAGACTGTATTCAGAAAAAAAAAATGAAATGTATTGATTAAAGCACAGAATTTTACAGCTTTAATAGTATTTGAACAATACCTTATTCGTTATCTCTTTCCATGTAAGCAAGTTTATTACGAAGTACAAGTTGTACTTCGGGTTCGTTGCCACGATGCTCTCAGTGAGGAATATATACACATTTTACCGATAAATTTATTAGGAAAACATACCACATATATGTAATAGTCTTTCGATATATAAATATATTCACAACTTATATTGTTATCAATGATTTACTATTATTTCAATTACCATTCACACAAAAGCTTTTTTTATGTTCATGCAGCTATAATCACCTCGTTTTTCTTTTTAACTTCGGGCTCGATGCTATATGATGTTCTAAAAGCTTCCGTCAATATTAAAGATCGGTGAATGACGAAAATAATTTGCACCTTTCCCTTTTTAATCGGTTATCATAACTTATTTCTTTTACATTATTTAAATCAAGTTTTGATTGAATAATTCAATGATGGCGTTTTATGAAATAAATAAACGATTGCTTGTTGTCAGTTTCATTAAAAATTGCCAGTAACTTAGATCCGCCAACCGGAAACGCCACCGTACTCACGTTTTTACTATTTCATGGGAAGGAATAAGTAAGAACTCTGGTGCACTCGTTTCGGAGTTTATTTGCAAAATTTATTAACTTATAAGTATAGATTTCTGCATCCTAGATAACCACAATATTATGAGGTTTCCTCTCTTATTGTGAACCTCTTGTTCAAAACTTTTCATCTTAAATATTTTCACTTTAAATTTAATTTGCCTGCTTTTTTATCAAACAAACAGTCAAACCTTCAATTTGTTTTCTTACATGTTTATCCTTACATATTTCAATCTTTTTAACCTCAAAATTTGGAATTGGAGATTTTTCCCTGACTTTGTTTAAATTATAACCATTATTATCAAATTAATTTTTCTTTGTGTTTTCGGTAATCCCTGTGGTCCCATAACATAAGCTGAATTCTCACAGTAGATGTCACTTGCAAAATTTTGCGTGACCAATCTTTTTTTTTTTTTTTAAGTCATGCTATATAAAATATGGTGATCGGAGAATTATTAAGGAATCGCTGTCTAATTCGTTGGGTATGCCGTGACATCAACGACAGTTGGAAACGAGGGATAATTTATACATAACGGGCTTCGCCCGTGAAAATAAAATTGTGAAAATGTGAAATAAAATTGTAAATATAAATTTTAAAAATGCTGTCAAAAAGATTTTAAATACAAGAGACCTCTCATGTTAATTTCAATAGTCCCCGCCCACTGACGTCAGACACAAAGACAGCCGCACGAGACTCCAGACATTTCACTCGGCGAAATTTACATTCAGGTGTAATTATCAAGAAATCAACACATCTAACTCCTGCATACGGGGTTTATATCTCTCAGTTGATTTGATACGCCAGAGCATGCTCTACGTATGAACAATTTCTAAAACGAGGTAAGTTATTGACAAACAAGTTGATGAAACAAGAATATCAACAATCTCGTTTAAAGTCGCCATTTCGTACGATACAATGACCTTGTCAGCAAATACAATCTATCATTAAGTCAAATGCTGACTGACTTTTTTCATACCAATTGGTAGGCCATTATTTACACTCTGAATTGTCGACGGATTTTCCCGTTATTTCCAGTTCATGACAAGGAGCACACGGCGAATGTGACCGGTCGGCAGGGGATGCTCACTCCTCCATGGCACCTGATCCCACCTCTGATGTTTTGGAGGTCCGTGCTTGCTCTGCACCTATTTTGTAATGTTTAATGGACTTTTCAGCTTGAATATTGTTCGTTATCTCAATATATTTCATTTCAAAGAGTTATCACATAGAAAACAATTAGAAATGTAAATGTGCACACATTAACAAAAATATATCCGATATAGACAACAATGTTAGTGTTTTTGCACTTAACTTCTTCCCTTTTTTTCAGCAAAATATACATATCGCAAAAACGTCTATAAAATTAAAATATGGGAAGGACTTTAGGAACATTTTTCATACAGATCAAAAACTTAGTTAAAAAATAGCTACACGTGTGATTGTGATTGTCTAAAAATGGGTAAGTGGTAGCCAACAAAAGGGTAACAGGGAGGCAGCAAAACAGCTAAATTTACCATTTTCTTTATTTTATTTTTTCATCAATTTTTTGACGCAAATTGCTTTAGAAAAACAAAGTGCAAACTATTATATCTTCCAAAGTTACATATGCTGTGCATAAATCGGATATATCTTTTATATAATAATTTCAGATCCGTAATTTATATTTTTTTGTCAACATTAAAGAAAATCCATTTACTTTTGGCGAAGGCGAAAAACATTATTATAATATGCCACACTTTTATGATTTTTCTTTTGTTGTGAACTTGAGAATTAAATAAATCAATGCTAGACGTGGACTACACAAATTTCAGATTCTTGATTAAATTAAAACAATGTTAATTTCGTTTTGATTTTTATGATCAATCAAGGGTCATATCTGGCCTTTGCCGTACCTTATCCTTCAAGGCAATGGATCTTACCTTTACGGATTTTTTAAACTCGTGCACACCCATACGATAATCATTTGACGAAGTTACCCGTAGGTATGTAGAATTTTTCATGCAGAGGTTTGATAGAAAAAAATATTTTCCTTGCTGGACAGATTAATTACCACATGCGAAATACTGGTAGAAATACTTATCAAATCAATGTTAATTTTTACACTGTTTATAGCCGAACTCAAAGTTCATAGATGAAGGTTCATTATAAGACACGTTTTGTTGAATTAAATATTGGTGTATGTGAAATTGTAAAGTGTGTCACGATAGATAAAGCAGTGTTCACTACTGTCAAAGTCTTGACATGCACCTGTAACACCAGATAAACCTTTGAGTTTGATTACAGAAACTTCATTGTTTGTATAGATTCTGTATATTGAAATAAATCTTATTAATAAAACATCGCTAGAGTAATAAGTGAAACCTTGCACTTCATTGAAAAATTATAGCTGAAGGTCGACAGGTCAAAACAGTAAACACATTTAATATTTTTAATATAAATATTTACAGCCAGTGTGTTTTGAATTTTTTTAGGTATGGAGGTCACAAAAACTGTTTTCCTTCTGACTGCAATATGCTTTATCATAGCGGAATGTCAAGGAGAGTCTGAAGTAACAAGAAGCTCTCGTCTTGGTGACATAAAGGGATTAAGAGCACTTGTTCCGGGAACCAAAGACAAATATGTTGACCAATTTCGAAAAATCCCTTACGCCGTCCCACCAGTTCGGCATCTGAGATTTCAAAAACCTCAACCTTTTGGAAACTGGGAGGGAACACTAGATGCCACACAATTTGGACCTTCATGCATACAAGGTGACTCTGCATATTTTGTCGATGTTCCAAATAAAGCAAGATCTGAGGATTGCCTATTTTTAAATATATATGTTCCAAGTGACGTCACTTCTGACGAAAAACTCTCCGTTATGGTGTGGATTCACGGTGGGGCTTTCCTTTATGGACAAGGCATGTTTTACAATGCTTCCAATTTAGCGTCAGTTGGCAGAGTTGTTGTAGTCACTTTAAATTATCGTCTTGGAATATTTGGATTTTTCACCTTGAATGACCCAATTGCAGGTGGAAACTATGGTATAATGGATCAAATTCTAGCTCTTCAATGGGTAAAAGAAAACATTTTTTCATTCGGTGGTGATCCCGATTCCATTACTTTATTTGGGGAATCAGCGGGAGGAATGTCTACCAGTCTGCTGTCCTTGATACCTTCTAACCGTGGGTTGTTTCACAGAGTCATCTTGCAAAGCGGTAGTAGTAACAGTCCTGCTCTAATGGTGGAAAACTCTTACTTTATGTCTGATTTAGTAGGTACCACTGCAGGGTGCAATATTTCATCAAGCAGCAATAAAGAATCTTTCTTGAACTGTATGAAAAAAATTTCCGCAGAAACATTACAAAGAACATTTGAAATGATAATTTCTTCTCCTACAGAATTGAGCATGGTCCTCGGATTTGGCCCTGTTGTAGATGGTGATTTATTTCCGGATCAACCAGTTCGACTGTTGTCAGATGCCTATCCTAACCATCATTATTTTTTTCGATCTTTAGACTTGATGACGGGGACCACTTCTGGAGAGGGATCACTCCTTTACATTCAAATGAGTAATCCTCAGCTTCAAAGTCGTTTTAATTACAACGTTTCAGAAGGATTGTCCAAAGAAGTCTTGTGTAACATAGTAGCCCCATCTCTGGCCAAAGCTCACTTTAAAAATAACCCAGATGTTGTGAATATGATATGTGATGAATACAGTGTACATCCATCAAAAGGTCTTTCGGCTCAAAGTATACGAACAACAGATGCACACGGTGATTTCTTCCTCACGGCTCCAACCATTGATATTGCCAATATCCATTCGGAAAAGAACGGAATGTCAACAACCTTAGTGTATATGCTCTCACGTATTAATCCAGTACATATAGGCCCACCGTCACCTGCCTGGTTCACTAGAAGTGTCCATGCAGATGATTTGATGTATTTGTTTGGTTTACAGAACTATGCTGATGTAAATAAGGACGACTTGGAACTCTCCAGAACTATGATGACCTACTGGGCAAATTTTTCACGTTATGGGTAGGGATCTCCGAGTTTATTCTCATGACTAATTTTCAAACATTTCTATTCTTCTCGTCCTTAACACAATCAGACTTTCCCACACATCACAACCTTTTCATAAAAATGTTTGAGATGTTTTGAGATGTTGTGTTTCTATAGTTAATAATATTCACTTTGTTTTTAGAAATGTCAATAATGCGGAAGAAAACTCTGTACCAGTTTGGCCACTGTACAATAAAGACCACCAGCTTTACATCGATTTTGATTCAGAAATAACCGTTAAAAAATCCCCAGCTGAACAGGCCTATCAGTTCTGGTACAAGAAAGTACCAAAGTATGTTAAGTCAGAAAACCATTCACATGACCCTAGTGAATTATAAAACAAACTTGATCGCATCATTTCTTAGAATAAAAAAATAGGAGAGGATTCTTTATTTTGACATCTATAGACGACGCTGATACACATGCACAGGTTCGCTACATACTATTAGGGAGTGAAGGAACACCCACTTCTTGTATGGACTTACCGTAATTTGATATTTGTGACAATAAGTATGTTATATGGAGAACGGAATGTTGTTTGACCTACATGTATATTCTAGAGATTCAATAGTATTTTGAAAGCATATTGTCCAAAGTATTGGAGAAACTATCATTGTCAATTCTAAGATGATTTGAAGTGCATTACATTAAGCGTATATATGTATGTGATTAGTTTAATTTCCAAACCAAGTGTTAAGTTAGTTATGGAATGTTGACCGCGAAGCGGTTTATAAAAGAACGTAAACTGTTCTAACACAGGTTACCAGTATACAAGTATACCTTGGGTAGGTATTAAAAGTAAAGATAGAGTAAGACAACTTTTTGGCCCTGGTTTGTGGTTTATCTTAGAACGATGCAATAATTCATTATCAAAAATCTGTTGTCATCCCTGTTATCAAACGAGTATTGATTCCAAGTGATAGTCATAGATAGGTCACAAAATTTATCAATTTCCAAATTTTCTTATTTTCATCCTTATGTTCCTAAATTTTGAAATAAATTTTGTTTCAGAAAATGCTGAGAAAAAGCTTGCCTATCTACCAATTTATATATTTCATGCACTACTTTAAGATATGTCTTGTATATAAAAATCTCAGATAGGTACTTGATGCATATGACGAAATGGTGTGCAATTAATTCATGAGAATGTTTCCACTTGATTTGGTTCTCGATAACATTCATAAGATCCTGCTTAAACTCAGAATTCCATTTTTTAAAATTTTGATACTAAAAACAAAAAGCCCGGTTTATTTTGCTTTTTCTTCAAGCCTTGACATCATACTTAAATGGATAGAATTTTTTGTGATTAAGAGTTGACAACTCAGGATACCGTAATTTTTATCAATAAGTAGGTCCTACTGATGCAAGAAATTGCGTTTTCAAATTAAAAAGGCGGTCGTTACTTTTCACGAAAAGATGAATCATCTGTATTTTATCAAATTAGGCTTTCTCCTTTCACCTATTAATTCGCGGAAGGACTCTGTCAACTTGCAATTAAACACTTATAGCGCCGCTCTCACTGCAAGCTCTAAAAGCAACGCATGGGTGAAGTGATCCAAACGATTTTTTTTTCTGCAGTAACCTTTGGGCCCACAATGCAACGTGAATGCATTTTGCTGCTTATTGTGTTCTCGCAGTAACAACAAAAGTTCAACAAATATAATTAACTCACTTTGACTCATTAGATATTGCAGATTTAAAGTAAAATGGACGTTCCTTGTTATAAATTGCACTTTTTAGACTTCGTTTTGGTAATGCAACTAACAAACTATAGTACGACGTCATGTAACGTCACGGTCTAGACGTTCTAAATGTCGTGCGGAGTCGCCTGTGGTTAAAGCGTCTGCTCTACAGTCGCGGAACAAGGAGCTGATCCTTACGTCGCGGGTTCGAATCCACTGCGGGACTTGGAGACCCGTCCTTCGGATGAGACCGTATAAACCGAGGTCCCATGTCGGAAAAAGATCCCTCACTGCACAATTTACTTCGTCGGCGAAAACGACGGAGAACAAACCAGTCTATAAATAGAGGCTTTCTCATCAATTTATCACTGACCAGAGAGTGTGCATGAAGAAGCGCGTCCTTTGATGAGAGAGTAATATGAATTTCTTTAGTACGACTCGTCTAACTATTTTTCTCAGAATCCCAATCTACGCAAGCGCACTTGCAGTCTCACCCAACGTAACTAGTCAGCCCGTGGGCTAACTAATAAATGACCCAAACAGTGGCATGTCTTAGATATTCTTTAATCTGTAATATTCGGTTATGGCATTTTAAAAAGTCAATTGTACATCTTGTGTATAGAGGAGTATCGCAACGTCGCTCCTTGATGACGGAAACATTTAGCACTTCTCTTGCTTATACGTTCCATAGATATTGATTGATTTAGTCGGGCAAGCTTTTTGAAAAGCTATTACTTGTAACTGAATAAGAATCGAGTATAGCGTACATGGTTATAATAATACACATCTGCGCTCGCACTCACGGTAGCACCGTCAACATATTATTTCATCACCAAAAATGATATATAGACCTACGCCAATTCTGTTATCTTTCCTTCAATAAATCAATATACTGATATAAATTAATTACTCCAGCTTCGAATTTTCAAATCATAAAGGTAGTCGCAACTTTCACTTTGATATCAATCTTGCCATTTCCGGTAGAAAATATTAAGAAAATCAAACCATCGGCGGAAGAACTTTATCCGAAAAAGTATTTTTAAAAAAATGCGTTACAAAGGGAATTAATCATTATGAGATAATACTTTTCTTTATTTCGAACTTTGATGTGTGTTTATAGAAAGGAGAAATGGGGGGGGGGGGGGTAGTGCAATGAGAAAAATGTTATAGAGTGATGTCGATCAAGCAAAACTGTAATGATGTCAATCAAACTAACCTAGCTGATGTCGATCTGTCTAGCCTAGCTGTAATGAGTCGATCACTCTAGCCTTGTCGTAATGATGTTGATCCGTCTAGCCTAGCTGTTGTGAGTCATCCGTCAAGCCTAGCTGTAAGGAGTCTTCTGCCTAGTGTAGCTGTAATGATCTAGATCACTATAGCCTAACTTTGACTATGTTGCTCCGTCTAACCTAGGTGTAGTGATGTCGATCCGTCTAACGTAGCTGTAATGATGTTGGTCCGTCTAGTCTAGCTGTAACTATGTCGATCCGTCAAGCCCAGCTGTAATAATGTTGGTCAGTTTAGCCTAGCTGTAACGACGTCGAACCGTCTAGCCTAGCTGTAATTATGTTGGTCAGTCTAGTCTAGCTGTAACTGTCGATCCGTCAAGCCCAGCTGTAATGATGTTGGTCAGTTTAGTCTAGCTGTAACGACGTCGAACCGTCTAGCCTAGCTGTAATGATGCTGGTCAGTCTATCTGGCTGTTATGATGTCATTCAACCTAGCCTAGCTGTAATGTCGATCCTTCTAACTACCTTTAATGATGTTGATCAGTCTAGTCTAGCTGTAATGATGTCGATCCTTCTAGCTAGCTTTAATGACGTTGATCAGTCTAGTCTAGCTGTAATATGATGTCGTTCTGTACAGCCTAGCTGTACATGTAATAATGTTGGTCACTACATTTTATTTGTAATGATGCCGATCTGTATAGTCTAGCTGTATTTATATCAGTCAGTCTTGGTTTATTTAATGTGTCAATATGTAATCCACTTTTCTTTGTTTTGAAACTTAAGCTCAATGTTACTTTTAATTATAATTCTTTTTCGACAGAACTTGTGTTGAATGAAACTGAAATATTTCATTGACATTCCTTCCTTGTCGCTTTGTATAATCGAGTTAACCTCTTGAATTCACACTTTCAAAATAATCCGAATTCTCAAAAAAAATTGCTGAAAACATTGAATACCACAAAATAAACGCGTTGCTTGCGCAACCGAGTACTTTACTGGACCTTGTGAGATAATGGTCCTGATATCAAGATAACTGATGACTAATCTGAACAATGCGGCGATATTGGGCGTTTTAAGATAACTCACTCTTTTTCCTGTCTGTCTGGTTGAATTAACATCATATCATCTAAAAGAGGCAAGTAATTTTATTTCTTGCAATCTGTTGGCTATGGTAATTACATGTGTTTATAATAGTAATGGCAATCGGATAGATTTTGTAACAGGTTAGTCGTCATTTTTTTCTGAGTAACCGGTCACTCGGAACAGATAATTTTTTTTAATATAAATTATTCAAATTCAATTCTTACAAAGTAATTTCTTGGGAAAGTGCTAAACTTGGGAAAGTGCTAAACTATGATTATAAGAATTATTTACTTTTTTAAATCAAATTAGAAAAATATATACAAAAACATTTACTTCGCTATTTTTTGAAATTAGAGACAGATTTTATTCTGATTTTTAAAAATATTTTTCATTAACTCAGTGTCGATTTTACCATGCACATTCACAGAAAAAATCGCTCTAACGGTACAGATGATGTTCAATGAATCGTAAGATACTTACCTGATGTTACAGAATGAGTTGTGTGAAGTTTACTTTATTATCATGTCATCATTGAAGGAGGGTCTAATAGATTTCGCTCTCTCTCTCTCTCTCTCTCTCTCTCTCTCTCTCTCTCTCTCATTGTCGGATATAATAAGTGAAGAAATGTAAAGGTTGTTTGGTCTTAGGTTTTCGTACTCTTAGTCGTAAAATTTTGCAGTCCAGATCTCTCCTAAAAGATCGCCGAGCTGTCGATGGTGGAATTCCACTGAATGAATTGAAAGGTTTTGCAATGATTTATAAAACGAGAATATTGTTATAAAGCATGAGTTGGAACAAAAACAGGTAGATTTTTTTATCCGAGGGTACATAATCTTTGATAAATATTCAGAGTTATAAATGACATGTATTTAAGAAATATATATACTGCAAAAAAATATGGACTAACCGCTTATGAAAATTGTAACCGGTTACAATCCTTACCACCGATAAGCAGTTATCCGTTGCCATCCCTAGCTAATACGGGTTTTCAAGATGTTTATACAATAGCTAATGAGAAACATAATCAAATCATGGAAATAAGGAAGAATTTGTTATTGTTATGAATAAAATACCTGTGTAATCAAAAAAACTTCACACTTCCTTCCATTAATTGTATATTATTATACCTCATAATTATTCTATACAACGCGTTATCTGATTGGTTCTAGATTATCACGTGACAGGGCCATAAAACCTCATATTTCCCTGTTGTCTTCATGCTTTTCATCATATTCAACCTCTTCGGAGGCCTAATGCATTTTCCCGCAATGGTTATCGTTCTTTGAATGAAAACTCCCGAGAGTAGTAGACCTCACAATAGCCTGGTTTACGTCACAAAATTGCAGATGGACTTCTGTGTTTCAGTAATACTATGTTAAAATTGAAAGTGAATTTAAGAGCGGTGCCCAATTTGAAAGTTTATGTTTATTTTTAAAGTATTTGCTTGTTTCGGTATAATAAACAATTTATTGCATGAATGTTCGGGAAACATGAAGATTTATTCAGCCAAGAAATATCATATTCCCCTCGGGCGAAGCCCTCGGAGAATATGATTTTTCTTGGCTGAATAAATCTTCATATTTCCCTCACGGTCATGCAATAAATGTATAATAGCGATGTTCCTTAAGACAGTATTTCCATGAACAAGCCCTGTTTTGGTACAATCCTACTTTGGAATTCAAGAAAACTTTGATAAATATACGAATTTTAACATATTTTATTGATTTTCCTATTAATACTTCATATTTAAGCTGGAAATATTATTCTATTTTTCAGGATGTCATCTCCATTGATAAAGTTGCTTTTGGTGTGCATGCTTTGTTATGTAATAGAGGCAGCAGCTACAACCACCAAAGCTTCAATAACAACAGCTACACAACCTAGTTCTAACACTACAACAATCGCTAATCAAACATCACAAAACCCAGATACTGTTCCTCCAGGACAGGTAACCACTCAAGGCCAGGGAACCAGTCCTACAACACGCGGATCCCGAACCCGACCTACAACCAAAGGAGGCACAACTCAATCTTCACATAAACCACAAACGTCACAGGGAAATACAGGAACAACACAGACTACAAAAACAACCACCCCTGCATCTGCCACGTCCTATACTGTCTCAATTGTAACATTATTATTAAGCGTTGGCTTGTCTCTCTTGCATTAAATTTGCATGAAGATACCTCGACATCAAGGACGTTCTGCGCTGGCGTTTAGATCGTTCCGAACAAAGCGATTTAAAAGAACAGAGAGAGTCGTTACTATAGTATTTCTTTTGACTGAAATACTAAATGATTATATCTTTTACCATATTTTATTTAAATTAGCTCAAGATTGTTTCATTTATTTTTTCTGTATATAAAAATATCCTTTCAGTGGTTTTGTCACTTACTTATCAAAAAATTCAAAATGGTTGAAAATATCTGCTTCCAGAAATCCATTTTGGAAAAAAATCTACTAAAGGAATAAAGGGGTATAGATTCCTACAACAATGCAAGGAATTCCCTGCCTGCTCATCAAATGTAAAGTGAAATTTCATTATAAATTGTATTTATAAGATTATGAAGAATTCAGGTAGTAATTTTATTCTGGAGTATTAATAAATGTTTTCCTACAGAAGAAATTCAATGTGTTCCGTGTCAGTAAGAGGTTCAATAGTTCAGTGAAGGGGTGTAGTAATTTTTATGGTGGCATATTTCTGTACCCTATCTGACAGTTATCTTTGCAGAGATAACTACGCCGACATAAGGCTGATCTCTGTACATACATGTACAAAATGATAACATGCAACATAAAATTATCAAATGTAAAAAATAATCATTTTAAATAGAATAAATTGTGCATAGATGTGTCATATTATTTACAGGTTGCAATTTATTTATATCTACATGCATTTTAATTAGGATACAGAGTAACTTCTATATGTATGGGGTAAGGAGATAACGAACAGTATTCAAGCTCATAAAGCCATTAAAACAGTACAAATCAGAAGCAGAGCAAACACGGACCTCTGAAACATCAGAGGTGGGATCAGGTACCATGGCAGAGGAAGCATCCCTTGCCGACCGGTGTCGCATAATATTTGGTCCGCCTCTTTTAAAGGTCCGGGGGGACCTAATACGATAACATATAAGGTCCGGCCTGCCTCTATAATAAAAGGTCCGCCTTCGGTTTAATATGAAGATTTTTCTCCTTTTTTGATTCGAAATTAATAAGCTTTATTAATCTTTTTTAAATTATTTAAAGTATAGTTCCTCCCAGCAAAATGGAGTTCCAGGGACGTACATGTATGTACATTGTATATACATGTATACTAAGAGGATCAAGTCTCGCGATATCTCGCTAGTTGCTGGATTTCGTTAATCAATTTTAATTAATTATATTTCTAATACTATGATATATTTCAGTACAAAACCTCAAAATATCTATCAAAAAATTATTCAAAATTTGATGTTAGCACTGATTAACTGTTTGCTTGTAATCGTAGTACATACCTCCCAGGTAGTGCACAAAACAAAAAATATAAAGATGCAAAGATCTGTTCATCGAATTACCTTTTGGGAAAATCATGTACGACATGTGTCTTTTATAGTTTAAGTGATATCAATATTATCATTGCAAAATTAAAAAAAATACAGATATATAATACGCATACCTTCACTGGCACATTGTTCAGTATATAGTGTTCGTAAGTCCAACAATGATCATTTCATTACAGTCTCTTTCCTAACAACGTTCGACTTCCACTTCCAAAAAAGAATTTTCATATCTTTCGAAAGATATTTCATTATATTATTAATAATAATTATGCATAATTATAACGATTCATATTGTACCTAACTATGAAATAATTGGAGGGTCACTGTAACAGGGACTTGTGTTACGGTGTACTAGCCTATACCGCGTTGTTGTTAAAACAACATGTCTGTGCATTGGGGGTAGGCCTATTGTCTCACTTGACGAAACTTGAAGTCGCATATCCCATGAGTTTTTATAACCATCGTTTCTTATCCAGTTAAAGACTAAAGATTATATCATTCCTACTTGATATTACCCCGGGGTTAACACTGGTGAAGGAAGATGTGCATTAATTGGCAAAATCAAACCTAAGTCAATCGATTTGAACATTTTAAGCAATAAAACACACCCCCCCCCACCCCCAAACGGAAAAGATTATAAATGGTCTTGTTGTTTTTTTGGTGGGTGGGGTATAGCAAAATTATGCTGATACATGTCAAATAGTTTAAATAGTACTGATGTTGTAGACTTTCCTCCCGCATTAATATTTTTCCCAGAAAAACGAGCTTGGGTTTAAAGACCCCTCCCCCTTTTGGAAAATGAGCCTAGCATAGGATTTTATTTCCGGAATTTTTTAAAATATTGTTCATTTCATTCCTTACATTTTGTAGTTTTCATTTCTGACATTTTAAAATTTTCATCTCTGACATTTATCATCATAAAGTACTTTTCCTGCAATGAAAACAGAATTATTGAAATTTCCCTTATAAAAAAATTAAAGAATAAATCAAGAATAATTCATTGATTTCCAAATAATAAGTTCTGTATATATTTAAAAGAATCTTATGAAGATTTTATCCTCGGACACATATAAGTGTAAGTTGTGAATTTTTATTCATCTTTTCAAATCAAGATAATCAGACTGAATTTGAGATCAGGTAGGTTAAGATAGAATTTATGACATACAGAAACTATGTTTGAGGGAATAAAGTAATCAAAGTTGAGGGGATTCTTTTTTTCGGTGCTTTCAAACAAATATAATTCAGTGGGCATTAAAATTTGGTGATCAAAAATTGCATGTTTTATTATTGAAATTATTACATTTTATTACTAGACTTTGTATTTTTACTAGACTTAGTGTTGATTGTATTGGAAAATGAAAACAAAAAATGTCGGAAATGCAATGCAAAATTTAGGAAATGACATGCAGCGAGCTTGGAAGAAACAACCCGGCTTTATTATCCACCATAGGAAATACCCAGTACGCTTCAGTACAGAATTTTCTCCTTTTCCACCTTCTTACTAGGGAGAATCTTATCCGCCCATACTATTTACAGAGGAGTTTTACAGAGCAACTTGACATGTATTTCCCCCTTATATAAAAAGGAAAGTGTCTGTTGAGATCGTGACTGATATAAAAATTCATAAAACACCACCAAGTCGTGTTCTTTTGTTAATATTTTTATATTTATTTTGATTTTGGTTTAAATTAGATTTTCTTCGACTTTTAGCGGCTATTTCTTTTTTATTTATGTGTGTGTGATGGGGGTGGGGTTATAGTTCTCTTGTTGCACGTCATCAACATTACTAATTAAATAATAATATATATCTGTGGTCCCTTCGGACAAATGTTTATGGTTGCATATAGATATTATACAATACAGTAGACACAGGTGTAGTGGTACTAAACAATACACTTTATTGGTTTTCACCGCGTAGAAAATTCTACACGGGAGATCACTCTCAATCAAGCTCCAGACAGCTCAGTATTATTCCATATCATTATTCGTAGGGAAAGTAGTTCCCGAAGAGTATGGAGTATGACTCTCAGTCATTCTCCATACAGTGTCAATTCTCCGGGACTACTTGGTATGGAGTTGTAGCGTAACGGAATACTGAGCTGTCTGGAGCTTGGATTCTCATGATGGAAAATCCCATGAATTACCTTTTTCTCCGAATAACCGTGAGTTGCCTCTTTCCATAAATGAATAAAATAAATAATCATAAATAATCAGCATTATTTAAATGAAATATATTTTTGATTTAAAATTAGACTGAAACGCTTCTAGTCGACATAACGAAAATGTACATATCATGTAGCTTGAAAAATACGACGCACGCTTGACAACGTCCCCAGAAACATTCAGTCAGTATATTTCTGGGTGCATTTGGGGGATGGGGGGGGGGTGGTTATTGCACAAATTAATGTACAAAATAGAAATTCCTTGATACTCAAAAAAGGAAGAGGATCAACTGATGCCCCCCCCCCTTCCCCCTGTTCATACAGACGTGAGATACATAAATTACTTTTATATAGAACTTGACATTTAACTTTGCCCAAAATGCTTTATGTCGGTAATAAAAGAAAATATTTTACAATAATGATTTCAAATTTTAATCGGTCATGCAATACAACCACAGGCACTTGTTTCGGTAATAAATTTTTAATCCATAGTATAATAATAACACAAGGTATCTAACTCCGAATTACACGGAGTACCCCCCTCCCTCAGAATCGCACTCATTTACACTTTCAGAGGAAATACACTGACAAACTGTTTATACATATGTTTTCTACGATAATTTATCTACACAACCGTATATGGCATGTTTGTCTTTATTTTCTTTAGTCTCCGTAAACAGCGTCAAAACTCTGCTCGCCGTGTGGAAAAGTCCAATTCAACCATGAAATGGTATCTGCTAATCCCGCACAGAGAACAAAAAAATGAGTGGGTTTAAAAATTCAATTCCAGTGTTTAAATATTGCATGAGTAAATAGAACTCGTTTACATCTGATTTTCCTTGAAAACATTACGATGTTTATCCGATGTAATTTTAGAAACGGATTTTTAGCCAATCAAAATCTCTGTGCGGGACTAGCACATACCATTTCATGGTTGAATTGGACTTTTCCACACGGCGAGCAGGCTGTTTACGGAGACTAAAGAAAATAAAGACAAGCATGCCATATATGGTTGTGTAGATAAATTATCGTAGAAAACATAGGTATAAACAGTTTGTCAGTGTATTTCCTCTGAAAGAGTAAATGAGTGCGATTCTGGGGGAGGGGGTACTCCGTGTAATTCGGAGTTATATACCTTGTGTTATTATTTTACTATGGGTTAAAAATTTATTACCGAAACAAGTGCCTGTGAATACAACCTGCTAGATTATCCCAGTCTGTCTATTATAGCCACAGTAAAATGTGTAATTTCTTTTTCTTTCTTTTTCCTTTGGCAAAAAAAATTTACAAAAATGAAACATTATTTCTTTCGTAGTTCATTATGACGAGGAAGAGTGATATTTTTATAAGAAAGAATTAAATCCAAACCATGATTATACTTTAAATCTGATGTATTTGTTTTCAACATTGAGTTACCTGTTTTAACCTTTAACATTACATGTATTTTGTTACTGCAGTAAATATAGATCGAATACAACATTAGGCTATATATTACCCTATCCACAAATAAAGGGCAAAATATGATTATAAACTGAAAACAAGTTAATTGTTAAAACTAAAGGTAAGCATATACATACTTTTATTTTTTATCGGTCTTATTATTAAACTCTACATTTGGAATAAGAAATTTCTTTAAATATTGTAATAAAAATAGACTAATATATACGTATAATTATATATATCACAATTTTGATGTGTACGCATGAATATCATAAAAGTATTAAAATTTGTTCTTCAGCATAATTTATTAAAATAGAGAATTCATATCTATTGATTTAAAACAAACACATGACCATTACATTGTCATTGCTATCTGCCGCGGGCTCTACCTGCGGGTACCTCTCAGGTATACGAATACTTCACACCCCCATTGTTCTATTGCCTAAACACACCGGCAGATTTCACACCTTTAATCATCCTAATTCACACAAAGCAAATGCTGGGGAAAAACAAACACAAGCCCAATAAATGCGACATTTTTTTTAAAAAAAAAATCATTGCCCTAAACGGCATTGCTAAAAGCACACTAAACATGGAGTAGCAATTCTTGCCCTAGGAGATATATTGTACAAAGAAATAAACACAACAGCTAGGGTAAATCCTTAATCTTTCTTCATATGATGTAAACAAACTCTCTTTAATTTTATGTGTTTAAGTCAAGATTAAAACATTTTCCACCACCCGGACCTTTAAACTTCGGCGGACCTTTTCTTATACGGGCCGGACCTTTTCTTATAAAAGGCGGACCTTATATGTTATCGTATTAGGTCCCCCCGGACCTTTAAACGAGGCGGACCAAATATTATGCGACACCGGTCACAGCGGCCGTGTGCTCCTTGTCATCATCGAAAAAAAAAAGTCCGTAGACAAATCAGTTTGTAAATAATGGCCTAACAATTTAGTATGAAAAATATCAGTCAGCATTTGACTTAATGATAGATTTTATTTAATTGCTGACAAGGTCATTGTATCGACCATATCACTTGCTAAATGATTAAACGAGACTGTTGCAGTTTCGAATCAGCTGAAAGACATAAACCCCTATGCAGGTGATAAGGGTCTATTGATACACAAGTAAGGGAAGTTACTGATTGAAACTTAGTTGAAGTCATCACGTTTATCACATAGCTTTGTTGTTAAGTTACCATTAACGTCCTTTCCTAGTGAAATATCCAAATATGATGCCATATTTCTGTTATTTATGCAAGTAATTTTTCTAACAATTATATCGACATGCAAGAGAAATACTCAGTATGTCAAAATGCAGCATTAATGTTTCGACATGCAAGATAACGATGTTGACAAGCAGTGATCGGAGAAGATTTCGGAAATTTTTCATAAAATATTAATTATTTCCCACATGTAACATTCAATCTTCGCGATGCAGTTCAAAAAATATTGACATATAACTTACTATATTTACATGCAGCTTATTTACATGTGTGTTGACATGCATCGTATTTTATATAAGTAAAATTATTAGTATCCTATTTCTATAAGTTCAAGATTACAAACTATAGAACATTCTTGCAAGCTGACTTTGATAAGTTGCATGTCGACAAAAATGAAATGCATGTTGACATTAATAAACTGTATGTCAATATTAATAAATTTTATCATACTTTTAGTTTGTCCAGATATTTATCTTTACGATATCTTTAACGTAAATCCTGGATCCGCCCCTCTCTTTTACAAAGAATTTACCTGATCAAGTCCGACAATATTAACAAAGGATGTTATCTGTAGATCCCACTTACTCGTGGTGCGATAGACGAAAAGAAAACAGTTTCATTATATTAAAACTAATAATCAAAAATACTGGAATATCAAAGAGTGAAGAACAATTTTGAAATTGGATATCAAGCTGGAATCATTTTTGAGTAATAAACTAATATACATTCCAGAATAACAAAGATGGAATTAAAGGTAAAAACAATGTTTACTTCTTTGTCATTTCATACATACAAATCAGATACATGTGAATTTTGCAGGGAGGAAAAAGCCAAACTAGCATAAGGTCTTAGTCCAATTTCCTTTAATGTTTGTAAAATGTGCATCTGTAGGTGTGACACTTATGATTTTATTTATTTATTATTTTCATCCAGGTTTACAAGAAATTAAATTAATATTGTTTGGAAATGATACAAAAGCGACATATTGTTGGAAACTAAAAATTTTTATGTCCAAATATGAAAGGTAGACCGTGCTCTGCTATCTATGTGTATACAAAGAAATGACCTTGACAAAAATTTAATACTTATATAAGGTATACTTTTTTAATTCTAATATATGCTTCACAACCATTCAATCATTGCTATTGTGTGATTTAGGAGAACTTGGTACAACAGTGAATATGAAATAAAACAAAAAAATGAAGATTAAGTTCATCCTTAGCATGACAAAGGTTGTTAACTATCATTTAAATTTCAGATGTGGTTGTCAAGTGCAAGCATTCTCTATATAATATGTTTAACCTTCAAGATTACTGAGGGAATAGGAGAAAATGTTACAATTTCAACAAATTTAGGGAAAATAACTGGGAAAAAATTCACCGTGCTCAACAAAACTGTCGAAGTTCTGCGATTTTTAAGCATTCCCTATGCCGTCCACCAGTGGGAGAACTCCGCTTTGCCAAGCCGCAACCATTTGGCAAATGGACTGGGACCCTTGATGCAACCATGTTTGGTCCTGCGTGTATACAACCAGAACAGAAAGGCTTCCGTTATCACGGTTTTTCTGAGGATTGTCTCCAGCTCAACATATATTCACCAAAACGCAAGACTTTAAACGGTAACCTTCCAGTTATGGTGTGGATTCATGGTGGTGGCTATGTGACCGGTTCCGCTACATTGTATGATGGGCTTTTTCTGGCCGCTAAAGGTGGAGTGGTAGTTGTTACCATCAATTATCGACTAAATTTGTTTGGATTTTTCACATTCAATAATAACATTGCCAAAGGAAATTATGGACTTTGGGATCAAATTCTTGCACTTAAATGGGTGAAAACTAACATAGCTGACTATGGTGGAAATCCAAGTCAAGTAACAATTTTTGGAGAGTCTGCAGGTGGATTCAGTGTTGGTCTTCAAAGTTTAATTCCACAAAACAAGGGACTTTTTCAAAGAGTTATAGCCGAGAGTGGGGTTGCTAATTCTTTTCTTTCTGTTGGAAAAACTAATCTTACGTCTATTTTAGTGGCCGGTGATGCTGGCTGCAGACTCGATCCGCTATTGCGAAACTTTCAAGCAGTTTTAAAATGTTTAAGATCTAAAACACCGAATGATCTACTACAAGCTGAGAATACCTTTGCAAAGGGCATGTCAACATCAATTCATTTAGGCATTAAATACGCCCCTGTCGTTGACGGTGAACTCTTCTCAGAGTCACCTGCTGACATTCTTAGAAACAAAAACTCGTCTGCCTTTACTTTTTTCTCATCTTTGGATATAATGGTTGGGAATTGTAACATGGAGGGTTCGTTACTTCTGTTAACCAACGCAGCTGTTGAAGAAAAGTATCATTTAAATATCAGCACAGGCTTTCCAAACACATTCTTCTGTAAAAGTCTCATTCCTACGTTATCTGCAGACTTTTTTCAAAGCAGTTCCAAAGTATCTGAAGCAATCTGCCAAGAATACGGCGTCTTAAATAATATATCAGAGCAGAGTAGACAAGTCTTGGAAATGTACACAGACTTGTTTTTCATTGTTCCGGCAGTATCTACCCTTATGTCGCATGCCCAGTCGAAGTCTAGGAACACACGTTATCAGTATGTTTTTACAGAGAGAAGTCCTCGACCTTTAGGTCCACCTCGTCCTTCATGGTACCGGGGTGCAGGGCACGTATCAGAGCTGTTGTTTCTTTTCGGAATTGAGGACCTCTACCTTTTCAATATAACAGTGCCACCGAAGGATTTTGTATTAGCAGATAAGATGAAGGCCTATTGGTCCAACTTTGCAAAAACTGGGTACGATTTAACAATGATACTGATCAATTCAATAAAAAATATAAATATTCACTGCTAGTAATAATACAATTCAGACTATAAATACATTTATTTCATCGAGACATGTACGCGTATTTACAGCATCATTTTCTAGCTGCTTTGCGCTTTTTCATTAAATATCTTTAAATATTTTTTTTTCAGAAACCCAAACATGGATGGACTGCCTCAGTGGCCTCAATATGACGTGCGAGAACAACAGTACCTAACCTTAAACGCTGAGAATATATGGTCAAACAGTTCATATGATTCTAGGAGAACTTCATTCTGGATAGATTATATTCCCTCACTTCTTAAAAAACATAGTTAAATTCTAAACAAAAAAGACAGCAGTAAAAAAATAAAAATGTTACAGATCTTTTATTTTTTTTTAAATATGTACTGACTTTTATTTGTTTGATTTGATAAACTATTTCTTTAAAAAGTAAGCAGATTTCTACTCAATAAATTCGTCATTTAGCTTTCAGTGTGTGTGTGTGTTTTTTTTTTTCATCAATTAACTTCGTACATGAGAGGCCTGCAGTATAATTCGTGATATCATCAAAATCAAAGTCTTATTTTATATCGAAGTTACCTCAATAACCTACTTAATAAATTTACATCTTGCTGTTCTAATGTCCTGTATTTCGACATTAATTTGACAATGTTATCAATAAATATTTGTTGATACATGCAACTTTGTCAACAAATACGACTAAAATATCGACGATAGATGTCATCATTTAGATTAACTAAACCATGCAAGTAAGTTTTTTTTTTTTTTGTTGTCAGTATGAATTAATCAATGCATTTCAATGTTTTAAGTGATATGGTACGTACTTTTGTATATATAATTTTATATATATATATATATATATATATATATATATATATATATATATATATATATATATATATATATATATATGACATGCATGTGTTTATTTCCTTACTAGCTAATTAACACATGATGATTACTTAACACTGCAAATTTCTCTTGAGTAACAGAAACAAAGGTAGTTTGGGGACATCTATGGATTTTGGCCATAGCCCTATATAAAATTAAAGCAATTCCTGAGCGTGATGCTTCACGGAAATGCTTGGTGGTCTAGCAAGTTTTACTTATTATTCCGAATGCGTCATATGTAGACATTTATTTGACCCTGGACCATATTTTTTACCGATATAGCATAATAAAAATTCAACAAATATATACGGACTATATCACTTAAAAACATAGCAACTTTCTTTTTGTTGTACATTTTCTTACAATTTTTTTCATCGTGTTGCTTTATAGAGAGGGTTTCAAATCAGTTTGTCCATAGTGGCGATTGTGTTTCTAAGTGGACTTGCTTTAGGACAGCAGCCTTATACAATCGGGTCAAAACTTGGTGACTTGACAGGCATTGTGAAAACGGTCAATAATGGTACAACAAAGGTTTTCACCTTCCTCAATATACCATACGCCAAGGCTCCAGTTGGTGCCCTAAGGTTTGCCAAACCAGAGCCATATGGAAGATGGGAAGGAGTACTCAATGCCACAAAATTAGGAAACGCCTGCATTCAGCCACCGGATCCTTTCAACAAAACGAAATTTGAGAGTCTATCCGAAGATTGTCTTCAGTTAAACATCTATGTACCTAATAATTTTACGTCAGAAAAAAGAAGTGTGATGGTTTGGATTCATGGTGGGGCGTATATTTACGGATCAGGCACGCTTTATAATGGCACAATGCTGGCAGCTCAAGGTGACGTCGTGGTGGTCACCATCAACTACCGTCTCGGAATCTTTGGTTTCCTATCCTACAATGAAACAATTGCCAGAGGTAATTATGGAATATGGGACCAAATGTTGGCATTAAAATGGGTGCAGGATAATATTGAAGATTATTCGGGTGATCCCTCGTCTGTAACAATTTTCGGAGAATCTGCAGGTGGTTTTAGTGTTTCGCTTTTATCGTTGATTCCTAGGAACAAGGGGCTTTTTCACAGAGTTATAGCCGAAAGTGGAGTGTCTGATACTTTCCTATCTTTATCTCAGCATGCAAAACTCACGGCTACTGCCATGGGAGATGCTCTTGGCTGTGTTTTCGACCCAATAACAAGGAATTTTAGAACAGTTCTTTATTGCCTGAGATCCAAATCAGTTGATGAAATATTTAAAGTTTTAAATACCTTTGGAACTTATTTTATATCTTCCTTAACGATTGAAATACCCTTTGCCCCGGTAATTGACGGAGAATTATTCAATGACTTTCCTTCAAAACTTCTATCCAATCCTTTATCGGATGAACTTGCTTTCTTTAAATCATTAGACATGATCATTGGCAATTGTAACATGGAGGGGTCATTATATTTAGCAATGACCCCGCAAGAACAGGACAGATATGGATTTAATATAACCACCGGGATACCTCAGGAATTCTTTTGTGAGAAGTTCATTCCTGCTATTGTGCGAACTTACTTTGACTCTAATTCCAAAGTTTCTAAAGCTATTTGCGAAGAATATAAAGTAAATAATGATCCGGATGAACAAAGCAGACAAGTTCTCCAAATGTATACAGACTTATTCTTTATTTCTCCAACATTTTCATCTTTATTTGCCCACTCCAAGAGTAAAGCTTACAAAAACACATATCAGTATATGTTTACCAACAAGACCCCATTGCCTTACGGTGCTCTAAGACCTGCATGGTACAGGGGTTCTGGTCACGCATCAGAACTGCCATTCCTCTTTGGAATAGAAGACCTTCATTATCGAAACATAGATGTAACAGTAGACGAATTTAAATTGGCTTTAATAATGAAAGATCTTTGGACAAATTTTGCCAAAACAGGGTAAGCCTTTTTTCCCTCACTAAATGTTATTAAAAGTTTAGTGTGGGAGCATGTCTGTTTAAATGGCAACCAAGGTATTGTTTGTCAGCATTTGCAATTATAAAGTATCGGGGTATAAGGACTGGGTTTTTAAGTAAAAAAAAATCCTTTTTGTTCTTTTTTAAACATAAAAACACATTTTTCTTGTCTTATCGTTTGTAGGAATAATGGCATGACATAAAGTACATTTTATTTTAATCTTACAGCGACCCGAACGGACCAGGACTTCCTAAATGGCCCCAGTTTGATCCTAACATGCAAACTTATCTACAACTGAACTACTCTAACTTGACAGCTCTCAATAAGTATGAGGCAGAGAGAATGAAATTTTGGTTAAATACTATACCTAATATCATTACTGGTAATAAATACTAACCTAATTTTACATTAATGATTATGTTGAGCTTATGTCTCTTTTCATACTGAACAATATTTTGTCGTTTTAATAAATTGTTCTAAAAAATAGCTCAGTTTGTATTTTTTAGTGTTTTCACAGTGTAAGGGATAGATTTGCCTTATCTGTCCTGCAAAATATTAATATTTTACTATTTTCTCCTGATGGTCAATTACAGTTTATTTCTTTTTACATATTACAGGCCAAATTGCATCAAATGAATAATTGATTAAGATTGTACAATTTTAATAGGGACCGTAGTAAAATAAAAAAAATCTTACTTCTTTTTTTCAGTGAAATTTGTTGACTTTCACGATTAACTTTATTTTTATGGTCCGAAATCTGGCAAATTATTTATAGTGCAATGGGAATGTTAAAGATACGGCTATTACTTTTTCAATGAGATTCCCAAGAGATTAAAATACCATGCATTGCGCGATCCTGTTGGTAAAAAAAATTGAATAATCATTATTGTAGCACTTTGAATGACCACACTTGTCAACTGACCATAAATACTACTTATTAAAACTTGCTGAACTACCACGCCTCTTTCGAAAATAAAAAACCGTATAGAACTCAATTCATCACAGTATTTATTGCTGTAAACCATATTCTGATCGTATTCGCACCTTGTTTAAGTCTTCGTATGTAGATACATACATGTAATTACAGTTTTGTTGATTTGCCAGACACTAGCGGCTAAAAGAAGTTTTGGTATGTATGTTAGAGTTTGCTTTATGTTTTCTGAAGCAATTAAAATGCACTTTGGAATTAATTCAATGTAATAAAAATTGAGAAATTGAACCATTTTGTTACCATCCAGTTACCTTTGATTATGTCATTACTTAAATTAAAATCAATTATATTTATACTTTTGCGACATCATCCTTATGAAGATTTGATTGTAAACTATTGCATTGTTCAAAGTAAGGGCACAAAAGACCCTTATCCTTCTTTATTTTTATTATAACTTGCGTTTCACATT
Source organism: Saccostrea echinata (assembly GCF_033153115.1). NCBI lineage: Eukaryota > Metazoa > Mollusca > Bivalvia > Ostreida > Ostreidae > Saccostrea > Saccostrea echinata. Next base: position 605,699 of record NW_026889771.1, on the reverse strand, counting down.
ATTACTTAACTTGTTTAAGACTGAAAATGAATAGGTGAAGATAACGAACAGTGACCGATCTCAAAAAACCTACAGACAACACAAATCTGTGAACAGGGCATAAAACACGGACCCCTGGAAATTCCAGAGGTGGGATCAGGAGGAGAAACCATCTCCTGTCGACTGGTCACACCCATGGTAGGCCCCTCAGATAGACAGAATAATTCGTAGTCAAATTTAGTATAAAAACAATGGCTTAACAATAGTATGAAATATGTCAGCCAAATACGATCCAATGATAGGTCTTATTTGCTAACAAAGTTATTATAAGAACCATAGAATACTCAGTATACGAAATGCTGATTTTAAACGAGGTTGTTGAAATCCCTGTAACTTCAACTTTCTTGTCAGTAGCCTGCCTCGGTTTAAAATGTGATCGTATTCAGAGCATGCTTTTGAGTATCGAGTAAGCTGAGAGCCATGCATAAACATAATATCAGGTGATAGTGGAATATTACTACTTAAATAAGGAAAGTTGACGATGGAAAATCTATAGTCAGAGAAAATGAAGTCATTTCGTTTGTCATACAGTTTAGTTGTTAGTTGGCCCATATCGTTTATAGTCTGTAAAACATCCAAATATGAAACAGGAAACAGATGTGACAGACTCTGTGCATGGTGTCTTTATTTCGAGTTAACTGGGATATACTGAGTCGACATATAAATGGAAGTAAGGTATGTTTAAAAAATTGTTTGGTTGCCCTCTCCCGACCGACTGGCTAAAAATGGCCCGACTCAAAACTTTGTTTAACCTCCAGGAAACAATTGGGTTTTTTTATGCATTCCGGAAAATAGATCTTGAATATTCAGCACTGATGTTGAAATTTTCTGGGGGAAAAATTCCCCACCTACCTCCCGACCCATCTTTTTTTTTCATCCTGAGTCGGGAGAGGGCAAACAAACATGATTTTAAAGTTGGCCAAACTGTTGTCAAATGATAGAACGTCGTCGATATATCTGAATGTCGAGTTAAAGTCCACAACAAGTGGGGTTTTTTTTTCTTATGTAGAAGTTTTTGAATAAATTCTGCTTCATAAGAATATAAAATCAGGTCAGCTAATAAAGGAGCACATTTAATGTCCACAGAAATTCTAACAGATTGTTTGAATACCTGGTCTCCAAAGACTACATAGATGTTGTCGATGAGGAACTCCAGCATCCTTTTTAATTTAATATCAACTTCGAATAGTCATATATGTGTTTAAATGTTACTGACATTTGATAAGTTTTGTGATTTTCAGTTTTCTAAAAGTTCTTTAGGATTTTTGAGAATCAGCATTTGATTTACACCGCTTCTAGAATATGCTATAGTACATACTGAAGTTTCTCCTTTACAACAGTTAATATTTTTGTGAAGAGTAACGATAGGGGCTTGGTAGAGCAGTTGCTGGACCCGGTAATGTATCTTTGTTTGTAAGGATCTCTATGAAGTTTATGTATTCTGTTTAAGTAGAGTAGATCGAACTCACTTTCGTTGACTTTAATGTTAGAAGTTTTAAGGATTGAAATGTGATTTTGAAGAATGTCATCCTTGGAAAACCAAGTGGGGCAGACTGGCAGACAGACGGACAGACGAGGAGGAACCCTATACTCCCCTCTGGTTTCACCGGAAGCTAATAATATTTCAAAATTTAAATATTTTTAATAAAATTTAAAAGGTGAGAATTTTCGCTTAAATCTGAAACTTCATGATTTTGGGGCCGTATTTATTCAAATTGTAAACTCAGTCTATGGATTCTAGCTTCTATATAAAAAAAATTATAGAAATGACAAATAAAACTATACATTCAAATTAGTTACCTTGACTATCAGTATGGTTAAATGTCATCTGTTTTTGCAACAAAATATAGGCTCAAAGATGTATAAAAAAAAAAGAAAGAAAAAAAAAAGAAAAAGAAAAAAAGGTGATATACTAGTAATAGAAAATACCTGATTTGGGAAAAGGAGTTAAGTTCAAAGTTCTTCCTGCAAATGTCACTTTCTACATAGCTTGTTTAAAGTTTCTAGAGGTATTCTTTTGTGAATTGTGTTTATAACATTGGTATTTCCTCATATTCTTGATTAACTATAGTCAGAGAAAATGTGGATAGTAAGAATTTACTTATGTGTATGTAAACATCGTTACGGTAGACATCGTTACGAGTTAGTAATTATTTGCAGTTCTTGCCAAAAATTACATCATACTGATATCATATGATCAACATGAAAATTTGTCTGCGTCTATTCATATGAAGTATGAAACAGCTGTGCTGACATAAAACGTGAACATTGGGAGTACCACTGTTACTCTGCATGGACCAAGTGTCAGCTGCAAGAAATGGTTCATATAGGGGTTTTTTTTTTTCTCGTATATCACACAATTTCAACTTTCACATCAATAGTAGTAAGGTTTAACTATCTTCATCTTTTATTTATGCAAAATATTGTTGCATTATAATGACATTTTGTGCATATCCTTCTTTGGTGTGTGATAGATTTATTACAGAGTATGATTATACATCGGGTTCAAATCAGAGTATACAGGATCCTAAAAGCTTTTACTTCAAATGCATTAGCAAAAGAACAAAATGCATTTGAAGCTTTGTATTTGTTTTGTGTATTTTTTTAATAAAAGGCATACTTGGAGAGGTACATACAGTCTATGGAATGCAAACATATTTTACATGATGAGGACCTACTTCATTAATAGTAGAAATATAGTAAAATTTAACAGATTATTACAATCCAAATGTAACAATATTTAACATCTTTTGCACAAATCCACATTGCCGATTTTTTCTGTACCGTGCTATGTGCAGATTTTTTTAACACTTATGGCACGCAGATTGGGTCAAAAATATTTTGTGTATCAGTACCAGATAAATGTAGAGAAAGAAATCAACATATGAGGAAAAATTTACAGTTTGAATGTTTCAAACATGTAAGAAATCTATTTAATCTTTTCCAAGAAACTGGGATAAAAATTGGAGTAAATACACACAAACGCTAAGAGTCTGAGGAACAAATTAAAAGATATATACTCGGATAGCAGTATATGTGTATTTTATTTTTTAAAAAAATTAACATTCAAACTATATGGAAAAAATGCATGATACTTTGTTGAATTTATTTCTAACTTTTTTTGGACTGGGGATATCATTGGATTATCAATATATGCTTATGCATCGTATCTCTATATTTGCTCTCTCCATTAGTATTCCTTTATCATTTCCGAGATGATGTTCTTATGTGATGATACAACTTTAATATTAAATAGAAGGGTCCTTCACCAATTTGAAATACTGAATAAAATCGTAAACATTAAAAACTTTCCATAGATATCAACCAGAATCCTATACCTATCACATTAGCTGAATTAAAAAGAGTGACCAATGACAGCGTCATATCAAAGAGTTTGTCGCCATCTTCGGGATACATTGTGATTTACATATTTTCCACATAGTAATCCTCCCATTCTCATATTGAAACGAAAGCCGTTTGTCCGCTAAAAAAATATAATAATTACGTTAAAATTCAAATAAGTCAATCATTAATTCTAGAAGATTGATGCCAGAGGGACACTATTTCAAATTAAGAAGGGAAGACAAACACAGAAGGGCAACTACAAATTAATGTGAAATCAGGGTTTTATAACTGAAATTCTACTTTCTGTCAAAAGAAATGTGTATGAATGAACTCCACGAATACTTGCAGAAAGTCAAAGTTACATATTATAAATCATATACGGTACCAATTTTGATGCACCAGATGCGCATCTTGACAAATTATGTCTCTTCAATGATGCTCAAGCCGAAACGTTGGAAATCCAAAATATTTGACTTAAAAAAACTTGGAAAAGCTGAAAAAGGTGCCAAAGACTGGAGCCAAATACGTCGAAGGATCAGAGCTATGCATGAGGGATAAAATCCTTAATTTTGAAATAAATTTCGAAATTTTATCACAGCAATTTAATATATATCCGTATTTTCAAGCTAGTACCGAAGTACCAGGTTACTTGGCTGTAGAGACCCTCGGGGACTAACAGTCCACCAGCAGAGGCCTCGACTCAGGGGTTATGATATAAATCATATACGGTACCAAATTTGATGCACCGGATGCGTACACAGAATTATGGATATTCCAGTCGGTGTAATATTTTTAGCCCTATTAGATGTTACAAGGATATTGAGATTTCTTGTTCAAGTCTTGATGCAAGTAAAATCACTGTAAAGGTGGTTCTACATACCGAATTATTAATACTATAAGCTATACTTTTGTATTTTTTCTCTGCTCCTTGTACATAGAATATTTATGTTGCATTCGGTGCACCATATGTAGCTATGACATTTAGAATCTGTAACTGGATGGTGGGCTCATTGCCACAGTTGTTGTGCGCGAAAGGGAGTCGCATTTAATAGAGGACAGGAGATGCTACAAGTGCCAGGTTAGTTCTAAAACTTTTTTCATCAAGTATTTTGTACACTGGAGTGTTTTACTGTGCATGTTTCCAATTGCGTGATGATGTTAAACCTGCTAGGGGAATAAATTCAAAAATTTGATACGATTTTACGAATATTTTGAAGTATGTGTTCTTAATAGCTAACTAAAGAATTCGATTATTTAATACGGGGTGATGGAAATTTTAGGGTGAGCGTTAGCATCCCAGGCTTCCTTTCTTTTTCCCTAACCCTGGGACCTTAAACCTTGACCACCTTGACATAAATTCCAATTGTTTGTTGTTGCTTATTGTTCAACTAAACGCAGTTTGTTTGTTAGACTACTGTTCAGGGTGAAAAGCTTGAGTACATTTTCAGTCCTTGCTGAACTTGCTCCACCTTCGAGTCTAAACTCGTTGATTGATCACTGTCATAAATTACGCAGTTGTGTGCCAGGTATCAAAGAGTAAGGAGAAACTATGATCATGTTGAATTTGTATGATTTGGTTCCATCCCTCACATGCCCCCGGGAGATGAGATTAAAAGTAACATTTTTTTCTTCCTTTTTAGCTTACCTGAACCGAAGGCTCAAGTGAGCTTTTCTGATCAAAGAGTGTACGACGTCCGTCTGTCGTCTGTAAACTTTTTCACATTATCTTCTTCTCAAGAACAGCAAAGCCATGATTAGTTTAATTTATATGGAAGCATCCTCTCTCAGTAGTGTAGATTCTAGTTTGTTCAGATCATGACCCCTGGGGGTAAGGAGGGGCTATAATGGGGTTCCGAGTTTTACCTAGGAATACATAAGAAAATAATTGAAAATCTTCTTTTCAAGAACAGCTAAATCATCATGATTGGTCATATTTATATGGAAGCACTCTCAGGTAGTATAGATTCTAGTTTGTTCAAATCATGACCCCGGGGGTAAAGTGGGCCACACAGGGCGATCAAAGTTTTACATAGGAATACATAGGAAAAATCTTTCAAAATATTCTTCTCAAGAACAGCAAAGCCATGATAGGTCATATTTATACGGAAACATTCTCAGGGAGTGTAGATTCAAATTTGTTCAAATCATGCCCCCTCCCTTGATTTTATATTTATACTTTTTAATACTGAACTGATTTCTGCTTTTTCCTAGCCAAAGTGCCCATGTGGGCGATGTGGCCCATGGGCTTCATGTTCTATAGATGTTATATATGCTAAAATTATTATTATCTAAGATTGTTTGATTTTGCAAGATTTCATTTTAACAATGGGTATAGTCTCTAAATGATCTCAATAAAACATCGATGATCTTTGAGATATTACACCTTATGGTCAATGACAACAATAATTCTAAAGTCATATTCCTAATGTGATAATGGGACAGAGACTGGCATACAATCAAACAAATAAACAGAAAATTATGAAAAATAAACAAATTTTCAGCTTTAAATTGTTGGCTGAATAATTAAATGTAGATGTGCAATTCTCAATATTGATCTGTTGAAATGAAATAATGTATTCATAAATATTTCAATAACAATAATCAAGTCAAAATGTTCTTTTGTCAGAATGTCTGAAACTGCGGATTTTTTTTTTTTTTTTGGGGGGGGGGTTGTTTCTTTTTATGTTTGTTTGTTTGTTTGTTAGTTTTTGTTTTGTTTTGTTTCTGTTTTTGTTTTTTGTTTTTTGTTTTTTTTTTTTCATTGCTTTAAATATGGGGTAAGGTGCGCCTACGGAGAGAATGATATACTTATTTATAATGGGAATGCAGGTTGATTTTTCCTTTTTTCAATATTGTCTTAACATTTAATACAGATTGGACACGCAGTGAAAAAGGAAATAAAGGATAAAAGGGATGTAATTTTTCTCTTCTTTCTTTATAGAATTAACATACATTTCGGTATCCTTTTGCTGAAGTTATACAATTCAAGTTTTATGCCTCTGAAAAAAAACAATTAAGACGTTTTAATTTTGTCTTTTAGGCCAATAAAAGCACAGTCTGTGGTATTGTAGAAAGAAAACAACAAAAACAACAAAATGAAGGTAGAAGTATTGCAGGAGAATTTATCAGAATGAAAAAAAATCAAATATTCTTGCAAATGTCCGGTATCAGCTCCAGTCACATGGATTACAGTTAATATATAATGTCTTTATCATGAACAAAATACAAATAAATATGCGTTGTTTTTCAGATAACATGCGGGCTGATCTGGCAATCGATCATAGCAATAAACCTGATTTTAATTCGAGCTCAGAACACTAGTAAGCAACAGATCACTTTAAAGACACAACTTGGGAAGATAAATGGTTTTATAGATATCAGAAATGCCAGAATTTTTTACAGCATACCTTATGGGAAATCCCCAACTGGAAATCGAAAGTTTGCAAAACCGGAGCCGTTTGGGAAGTGGAATGGTAACAGAAATGGAAGAGACCCTTCACCATTTTGTCCACAACGTAAAACCAGGTGGATAGACCTCTTAAAAGTCAAAATAGATGTAGATTGTCTTAAACTCAATATATACACCCCAGTCAATATTACAGAACAGCTTCCCGTAATGGTCTGGATTCATGGAGGAGGCTACGTTGTTGGTGGGGCTATGAGTTACGACGGTTCCGCATTAGCAAAAGCTGGTAACGTGGTGGTAGTTACTATTAACTATCGACTGGGATTAGAAGGGTTCTTATCCTTTGGTGACACATTAGTAAAAGGAAACTATGGAATATGGGACCAAATCTTGGCTCTTCGATGGATTAAAGACAATATCAAAGATTATGGAGGTGATCCGAATGAGGTGACAATATTTGGAGAGTCCGCTGGTGGTATGAGTGTATCACTACTGTCGTTGATTCCGAGTAACAAGGGTCTGTTCAAGCGAGCAATTATGCAGAGTGGAGTTGCAAACTCTTTGATTGCATTTCAATACGGCTCACGTAAATCACACAGAGAAATAGGCGATCTGCTAGGGTGCCCATTTGATGACGTGAATTCTAGTTCATTATTACATTGTATGAGGCAAGTGAACATGTCAAAGATTGTGAGCGCGACGACAGCTATCTTCAAAACAGCTTCAACTCAGCTTCCAATAGGTCCAGTAATTGATGGTGAACTATTTAAAAGACCAATCAAAGAAATTTTTAATGATGCTTCTTCAGAAGAAATTCAATTTTTTCGTTCCTTGGATATCATAGTTGGAACCTCAACCAGCGATGGCTCTGTGTTGATAAGGATGGATCCAGCTATTCAAAAACACTATGGATTCAATATCTCGAATGAGGGTTTGTCTTATAATTTTTTATGCAATGTTTTCCTTCCCAATATAGTTGCTGATCACTACAATGGAAATCCCGCAGTTTCCGATGCCCTGTGCAAAATGTATGGCAAGCCAAATGACCAGGCCGAGAACAGTCGCCAGGCTATCAAAATGTATGGAGACATTTTCTTTCTTTTCCCCGCTGTAGAAACTCTTACAGTTCATGCAACAAATAATGAAATATCAAAAACTTACCAATATGTCTTTTCCGAGAGTAGCCTTCCTTTCTTTTTTGAGGCTGCTGTCTTACCGCCCTGGTTTGAAGGTGCAGGGCACGCAACAGACCTCATATATCTTTTTTTCATAGAAATTATGCAATTACTTAATCCAAACTTAAGAACTGATTTCTCCGATTATGAATTCGCAGCGAAAATGAGGACCCAATGGACAAATTTTGCAAAATATGGGTAACTCTCTCTCTCTCTCTCTCTCTCTCTCTCTCTCTCTCTCTCTCTCTCTCTAACATAATACATATGATGTGATCATTCTTTAAATGGACACATAACTTGACCCTCTTTAACCTCCTTTACAATCTTATCTCTTAATCGAACCAATTTGCTGACTAAGAATATCTAAAAAAAACTAAATGTCTTTGACCCCATCTTGTTTAATCTGAACCATTTAGATGAACCATCAAGCAATATAGCAGCTAGCCTTGTTGGATATTTAGGTACATGTAATTATAAAGACTGGGGAATCCTATCCACCCTAACTGGTGAACAATCTAGGTCCTAAATTCCTATCTCTTCTTCAATTGATCTGGTGGAGGTGGTTTCAAGTAGCTTAAGACCCCCTTGTCTAACACCTTAACAGCTTAAGAGAAGTGATATCCCGGTAGACGAGGATGCTGCTATATTTATAAATGTAACTATGCATTGACACAATTTCATATTTCAGAAACCCTAATGGTCCAAAATCTAACAGTGAAGATTGGCCAACATTTGAAGCAAATGAGAGGAAGTTTCTACAGTTGAGCAAAAACAATATGACTGTTGGGATGAATTACAGAGGCGATCAAGTCCATTTCCTTTCAAAGACGGTCCCCGGTCTTATTCAATCCGCAAATACAGCAGAGCGTATGCGTGTTCACTTGAATCAGAATTCTTTTTTCCTATTTTTGATTGTATCTGTACCTGGATGTATTTTATATATGCGTGGCTAATTATACCCGCACTTTCTAAAGAAAGTTCGGGTATGCATCTGTACTTGGATGTATTTCATACATGTTTGGCTTATTATATCCGCATTTTCCAAAGAAAATTCAGGTATATTGTTGTTATCCTAGTCCGTCCGCCCGTCTGCTATTTTTACTCCTTCCTCAATACCTCTTTTATTAAGCAGTAACTAATTTATCTTTTGTAATATAATATCTAGTGTCCTTTAGAAATAAAAAGCAAGAAAAAACCAATTATGTTTTTAAGTTTTCATTTTCAACCATGGGGCCAAATGGGGTTTCAAAAAGACTTTTTTCCTACAAAAATCTGGTTCCCATAACTCCTCTTACAATAAACGCAGTAGCTTAATCATCTGTGGGGGGATGATGTGTGGTGTCCTGTAAATTTGCAATAAGGTTTCAGAATTTACATTTTCATCCTAGGGCCCAAATCGGGGTCGAAAACGGTTGTTTTTCTACAAAAATCTGGTTCCTAGAACTTCTCTTACATTTAATACAGTAGCCCTCATCTTCGGGAAGATGATCAGTGGTGTCCTGTCGATGCGCAATAATGTTATGGAATTTTTATTTTTCGCTGGGGCTAAATGGAGTTGAAAACTACGAAAACCTGGATCATATAAAACTCCTCTTACATTTATGCCGTTGCCAAATAATCTTTTTGAGGTGATTGGTGGTATTCTGTAGATGTGCAATAAGGTTTCGGAATCTACATTTTCATCCTAAGAGGCCGAATAGGGGTAGAAAAATGACTTTTCCACTAAATCTGGTTCCTAAAATCTTTTATGCGGTAACCACATCATCATTTGAATGGTGATATGTGGTGTCCTGTAGATATCCAATAAGATTTTCGTATTTTCACCCTGGGGACCAAAATGGGGGTCGAAAACGATTTTTTTTTTTACGAAAACCTGGTTCATTAAAATCCCCTTACACCTTATGCAGTTGCCAAGTCATCTTTTGGATGGTGATTTGTGGTGTCTTGTAGATGTGCAATAAGGTTTCAGAATTTAAAATTTCATCCTTAGGAGCTAAAAAGGGAAGGGGGGGGGTAGAAAAACGAAGTTTTTTCTACAAAAACTTGGTTCTCAGAACTCGTATTACATTTTAGGCAGAAGTCAAATCATCTTTGGAAGTTGATTAATGGTGTCCTGTAGATGTGAAGTAAGGTTTTGTATATCTTCTTTTCATTTCAAAGACCGATTGGGGGTCGAAAAATTACTTTAAAAACCTTCAGCTCAATGCACTATGTCATGGACAGCAAGAATATATTTGTCTTAAGGGTGGTGATTTCAACTAAAACTTCAACTGTTCTTAAAGATATTTGAAAAATCATCAAATGAAGAAGGAACGATCCCTGAGCACTTGCCTAACAGAATACTACATGAATTTAGACAATTGCAGCAAGAATACTAGTACATATGGTTTAAGGGTGGGGATCTCAACTATTTTAAACAATCATGAAACTTAGGGGGAGGGGATGACCTAATGTCATTTGCCCAACAATAAACTAAATGTATATAGACATCTGGAACAAGAATATAATATATATGCTATAAGAGAGGGGATCTCAACCGCTTTGAAGTTATTTGAACAATTTCTAGTTGAGGGGATAGGGATGACCCAAGGGCATTTGCCCAAACAGAGTAATTTACACATCTTGACATCTGCAGCAAGAATATAAATAGTTTAGGGTGGGAATTGCAACTGTTTTAAAGATATTTGAACAATCATAAAATGAGGTGGTGTAGACAACTCCTAAGCACATGTCTAAAAGAATACTTCTTGACATCTGCAGCAAGAATATAAATAGTTTAGGGTGGGAATTGCAACTGTTTTAAAGATATTTGAAAAATCATAAAATGAGGTGGTGTAGACAACTCCTAAGCAAATGTCTAAAAGAATACTTCTTGACATTTGTAGCAAGAATCTATATGGTTCAGGGGAGGGATTGTAAACTATTTTCAAGATCTATATAAGTTCATTTACATTTCATTAGTGTTGCAATGACCCTAACCATAACATACACATCACTTGGATTTGACTTGCATATCAATTAAGAACTGCTTGTTATTGCTATGCACTCAGTTTATCAGCTAGATACATGTATGTCCAGAGAAATCATACATGCATGCAACCTTTCTTTAAAGAATTCAATGCATTGTACTCAATAAATATAATATTGGCTATTATGCTTAAGTGATCACATCTCAGTAGGATTTAAGTACCTATTGTAATTAAATATTAGAACACTAATGCTGGTGATGACTAAGCAGCAATCGGAAAAGAGAAAAGAAAGTTATGTTTAAAATATCAAAATTAATGCTATAGTACTTCGTGCTTGGTCGATATTCTACATATCTATGGATTTACCTAATCAACAGTTATTCACGATCTGGTTAGCTCCAGATTGTGGCTAAACTTCTTACGCAGTAGATCTTTATTTCACATACATTGTATTGCGTGGTCTTTTTTATTATATCACTTGTTTGAGACTGATTTATAACTTTTACAAGAAAAACAAAGCTGTTAATTGAAGGTGTAGAAAACACACGAGTTTAAACCACACTGAAACATGAAGGTAATACAAGTGATGTGGGTGATCTAAAATACTGAAGTGGCTTCATTTTGATTAACAAAAGAAAAAATAGCATTCTAAACTTTTAATTTCATTGCATCAGCAAACCAGAAGTTTATGATGAGACTGTAGTTCTACAAGTTTGTACTCATAACGAAGGAAAAGAAAAGTAGCACTTGGACTTGAAACTTTGCAACAGCAATAAATAGAATAATGATCCTTGGTTTAGTCTCTTTTTGTGACAAGACTAAAACTGTAGAAGGAGAAGGCTTTTGAAAAATTTACACGTATATAATATACATATTCAGAAAATGAAAATGAAAGAGGACAAAAAAAGAAGAAAAAAGATAAATACATATAATAGATATAATAATGGTATAAATGAGGAAAAAACCATGGAGGACAGACTAAATCATATATTTTTAATATAAAAGTACAGGTTTTTTTCAGTGTCCTAGCATCTTGTTTTGTCATCAACTGAGAAAATTTAAGTATATTTGGTCTAGTAAAGTAGTATTCATTAATATACTTTTTCCTAATGTTTGACAATGCAGTGCATTCAAGTATAAAATGAAATTCATCAGCAACGTGTTTGGTTTTACAAAGTGTACTTAATCTTTCATTTAATGGTATACCTGCCCATCTTCCCAGCTAAACTGTTGGAGAAGTAGTGTTTTGAAAGTATTGCACAGAAATTTCTATTTTAACTAACCATGGCAACTACGTTCATCGAAATCAGAAACCGATACATAGAAATGTGTGTTTTAGTTAATTCTACTTGTGTGCAAAATTATATTGAAATCAGACCAAAACTGTAGGAAGAGTAGCCTTTTCAAAGTATTTCACAGAAATTTTTATTTTTCGTAACCATGGCAACACCGTTTATTGAAATCAGAAACCAATTTTTAGAAATATATATATCTTAATGTAGTCTACTTGTGTGTCTAATTATATTGAAATCGGGCCAAAAGTGTAGGAGGAGTAGCGTTTTGAAAGTATTTCCAAGAAATTAATTTTTATGTTTAGTAACAATAGCAACACCGTTTATTGAAATCAAAAACCGACACACAGAAATACGTACTTTATTAAAGTCTACTGATGTGCCAAATTATATTGAATTCAGATCAAAACTGTAGGAGAAATACCGTTTTGAAAGTATTTCACAGAAAATTCTATTTTTTAGTAACCATGGCAACATTACGTTTATCGAGATAAAAAAACGATATAAAGAATTATGTATCTTAGTGTAGTCTACTTGTGTACCAAGTTATATTGAAATCTGACCAAAACTGTAGGAGGAGTAGCATTTTGAAAAATTGCTTACAGACGGACAGACAGACAGCTAAGCGGATGGACGACGGACACCTTACTATCGCATAAACTCTTCTTGAGCTAGAAATAAACTTCATTTGAAGATCATGGTGTACTTGAAATCCAATGATGCTTACTCCTACTACACGTTAAAGACATTACTTATATCACATAGTTATAGTATTAATGAGACATGTACAGATATAATCCAAACATCACATGATTTTGCAATTTTTTTGGCACACATTCATATCGCTGGCAGTTTTCTTACAGTACGGCTTGCGGCTTCCCTGTACCTATGATATACCGACTGGGTCAAAAATAGTCTCTGTATCAACCATAGAAATATAGAAGTTTTTAAGAAGAAAAAAAAGAGAAGAGGAAAAATGCACACAATTTGATTGTTTCATGCACATAAGAAATTATATTAATTACTTAATGTGCATTGTTACAAGATTTAAGAAAGCACATAAAAGTCACATCTCTTTATGAATGGTGTAGATTTTGGCAATAGGAAGTTGTGATTCCCGCTAACTTCCTGCTTAAATTGGACAGCTCAGCATTGTCTCCAAAGACAGTATCACATATTTATTTTTAAAAAAGAAAAATAATTACAATTTGAATGTATGAAATTAGAATTTTGTAACATTGTCTTTCTTTACAACAATTTGAAAACTTTTTTTAAAATTATATATTTTTATTTTGTTGTTGGAGAAAAATATTAAATTTTCTGTATAACAGCTAGTACAAGTACATGTATCTAAATGTAGACTTCATAATTCACTTTCTCCCTATTAAAATTCATTTGTTGTTTAGTGTGAACATAAATTTATTTAATTTCGTCCTGAATTTGAAGCGTCCGGATTATTGGTGTCAGGGTTAACGAGGCTACACTGTATCCATATACAGGGTGTTTCACAATATATGTCACACATCTAAAGGCAGAAAGAAAAATTACAACAAAAGCTACATATACATTTTAAATATCATTTTAATCAGCAGATATTCAAAATTATTATTTTAAGTCAGATGTATCCAACATTCTCCATTTCAGTTTCTATGGCAACGATTTCCTAACATGTTATACTGCACGTGTTTTCCTTACCATTGTCCAAAATATCTTAAGAGACTCTTGTTCAGAAATTTCTGACCACTGCTTCGTACGTTTCACATGATACTTGACAGATTTCCTGTTTATATCTAGCTTTTTAGAACCCCAAAAGTGCATGTTTATTTTTTTATTTAAAGACGCATTTAAATAAATGTGTCCTTTCAGAACCACCGGTGAGTGCTGACGTCCACTCCTCTCGCTCTTCCTTTCAATCAATTTTGCAAACTTAACCGACTCTGAATGTCAGTTGGCTTTAAATGCTGCAATGCTGAAATCTTGTATGCAGACACACTCAATTCAAATCGAAAATTTCTAAATACACCTAATACACTTACATAGTCCCAATCCATTTCCCTAAACTCAGATCTAACTGACTTTCTTAAGGTTTTCTCAATGATTGACTTCAATTTGACAATGATCTCATTGGGGGGGGGGGGGGGGGGCAGGATTTAACTGTCTGTCATCTTTACATTATGTTTTATTCAAACTTCTTAATTAACCTTAATAAATGAAAACTTGAAGAGGGCTTTCTGGTCTGGATATTTTTCTTCATCACAACTTGTACAACATTTAGGATATCGTGCTTATAATAAAAGTTTACAAATTCAAATTTTTGTTGCTAGTTGTACTCCATTTTGAGAACAGCTGAAATCATGACATCACTGATTACATCATCAGTTTACTTCATGGTATTATAATTTTCCCAATATTTTTGCAATATCATAATTTCAGATCAATATGCTTGTCTATGGCATTTTGGTGTTTTTGGTATCATGCTTGATATTCAGATTATGCCCATTTAGATGTGTGACATCTATTATGAAACACCCTATATATATATATATATATATATATATATATATATATATATATATATATATATATATATATATATATATATATATATATATATATATATATATATATATATGAATACAGTGTATATGTATATATGTATGTATGTATGTATGTATTTGATATTTTTCATGTAGCACTATTGGCTATCTTCTATATCTGGTAAAGATAAACTTGAAATTCTTAAATTCAGTTGCAGTTAGATTAGATTCAATTATTTTCATGTAGCTATTTGTGTAGGCATTTAAAACTACTAGACTCTCATTACTATCACATAATTTGAATCACCCGTAGTTTACTTCTTATAGCAGCACCGTGTATCTCTACTATTGTAAACAGGATGGGTGTCCCCACATTGTATGACTTTCTGAAGATTGTAATTCCTGCTAATATTTGAGTGATAGGCATTTGCTAATACATGTAAATATTAATAATGAAATAAAAAATTCCCTGAGAAAGATTGATAAAAAGGTGAGCAGTTTTACACAAAAGTAAGGGAGACAAACACTGCATATAAATCTGGATACTGTAGTATATGATGAGGAGTATCTGGGGCGCCAGGACACCAGAAATTGTTTAAAATTGAAGTTCTGCCTCCTTCCATGTCGTTGTGAACATATTTGCGAAAATGTCAAGCAAAGTTTGACATTTTGAAAAATCTTAAGAAATTGATCATTTAATGCTGATTAAAGGATGATTGCTTTAATGTCGTCAATAAGTCACAAATAGAGACTAATAGAAGTAAACAAATAAGCAGTCTAAGTTAAGGTATTTCAGTCGGTGTAATTCTTCTTATGAGTCGACATTAGGCAGCTAGGTAATAAGATTCTTTTGCCAGTATCTGTGGGTGAAGGGAAAACATGCATGTTAATGGTTGTATATTTTATGTGCAAGTGGCACACCATATAGGCAAGGTTAACATCTGATACTGATGATGGACACGCGGCAGCTGTTAATTGTGAAGGTTTCAGAAACCTCCAGGAGGCTCAGGTTTGTTCCAAACTTTACATTGTCAAGTATATTTTGAACATTACATAATTATATTCTGTAAAACTAACTCGATTGAATTAAATGTACATGTACATTTTCTTTGATTGCATGTTCATTAGATGAAACATTTGGAGGATTTCATATCAAGTCAGTTCAATTATTAATATTTTGGCTAGCACATTTTCAACAACTTTGGGGGGGGGGGGGCGACTTTTTTTTTTTTTTGACAGGAGTAGTAAAACAAGTATTTTTCTTTAAGAGCCCGATTATTTCTTAGATCAGAGCTTTATTTTCTAGTTCAGCAAATTCAACAATTTATTATAAATGTTTATGTACGTGTATATGAAAGACAGATATTTATATAAACAAAAGTTAGCCTTCTTATGCATGGTCAAATGAGCACTCTTTCTTTTTAAATATAAGATGATTTTTTTAACGTAGTCTTTCCTAGTTTCTGTTCTCTAGAATTTTTCATGTTTTGTATACTATACATTAGGTTCATTGTACATCATAAAATATACAGTTTTTCTGCTATATTTTTAAATAAATTTTCAAAAAGTGCTATAATTTCTTAACATATAGACAACACTTTTGTACGGAACATACTTTAAAAACAGAATGCTAAAAATATTTAGAAAACTAAAAAATAGATACTTTTTTAAGTGAATAATTGTGTTTCTAGGTATTATGACAGACGCTTCCATCATGGAGTTCTTTGTTTTGTATGATTTATAATGAGAAAATAATGTATAACCTCTACTTAAGCGTACCGTACGGAAGCTGTAATAGTATGGCTGACACATTTCTGAAATGATTCGCCCTAGTTGCTTTGACGATTACAGCGAAGATATGGGATGTCAGTCTATAGGCAGGTGTTGTTTATGGTCATCTGACGACTGCGCTGACAGGCTCGTTTGTAATTGTTGCTGTGTGTCTTTTGTGCATATTTAGGATTTTTGAGTGTTTATATCTAGTTTTCATCTTTGCGTGTGCTCTAGTAAGATGTGTTTCCGGGAAATCGGTAAGATTTTATTTTTGTTTAAAAATAAAAGTGCATCCAAAATTGGTAGAGAAGTCGATTACAAATCTTTTTACTTTCAATACTATCAGTATACCTCAAGAGTATTGAATAACTTAAATTAAATCTATAAAAGGGAAGCCACACATCCTATTCATTTTGCAGGATAGATGAATTTTGACTTTGGAGCATCTAATGAAAAAAGTGAGAAAGAGGTAAAGCCTATCTTAACCTTCGGAGTTCTGTTGAATTCATAGAGTAGGTAAGATATGCAAAGCACAAGACTCGACAATCGCATGATGATCAAGACATATTGTTTTGCATGTTTTTTGTTCCAAAGGAAATGGAATTGATTTATTCCTAGTATGGTGTTGTAAATTTTGAATTTACTGGGTGCAGGTAAATATACGATTCATTGTAAATTTCGTACCCCTACCTAGCATACAAATTCAGAATTTACAGCATGATACGAGAATTTATTATCTATCTTGGGGAGGATGTAGATACATAAATTTCAAAATAGATCCATGATTTCTGTGCTGCATTAATATTTCCAGTAAATGATGCATGTGTAACGTGTATGATTGGGTTCTTACAAGGGATATATATATACTAAGTTTTCCTCTTACTCTGTCTGAGTTTATAATTACAATGATTGATAAGACTGCTCTGTCTCAGGGTAAATCACACGGTATTAAAAATTTTTCCTCTTATCTAGAGACGGGGACTGGGTATGCTTCTTGCACCGTGTTTCTCCTCCAAGGTTCCTATTGATAGGAAAGAACTGGGTGTATCAATCATTGTAATTATAAACTCAGACAGAGTAAGAGGAAAACTTAGTATATATATATATCCCTTGTAAGAACCCAATCATACACGTTACACATGTATAATATTTTTAGTAGAATATGAGTAGTGACACGATGTCTTATTATCTACTAAAGTAACTTAGTGTACTCCGTTTACTCCGCTCTGTTACCTGTTCTTAAATATTCGGCAAATGCGTGTATTTCTTCGACAAATTAAGTTTAGCCATTTGCGATACCTTATTTACAGTAACTATATATTTTAATAATTTATTTCTTTATTTAAGGTTAGCAAAACGCCATCGGTAAATGTTTGTAATGTGAAGATGATAATGATGATGGTGGTGGTGGTGTAAACGTTGCTCCAGAAAAAGGCAGCAAAATGAAGGTAAACCATTATATGAATAGTGCATGTTTTTGAGGTTATAAAATTGAGAGAAAACCTTTGTCAACCTCGTCGGTTGTCAGAAGAGTTTGACAATGGTATTCCGAGGGGTGTCAACTTTTACTCTCAAAATCATGCACTATTTATTCATTCTTCTGAACTATCATTTATGGTGGCATATTTCTGCCCCATATGCAAATTATATGTAATTATATGCAATATAAATATGTGAACGTGCAACATCATATACGATATGATGATATGATCTGATGAAAATTTGAAAATTTTCAGAAATTATTAAGTATCGCCAACAGGTGACTTCCAACATGCTAGATACAACTTACGTTGGCATGCAACATTTATGTCAACATACAACTTATTTACTAGTATGCATATTGTTAATGTTGACATGAAACTTATTTATGTTAGCATGCGTATTATTTATATGCAAGGTGAATATGTTCACTTGCAACTGTACCACACAAAGTAGGTTTTAGTTCGTAAAATATGTTTCATTGATGAAATAGTCCAGTTTTCATACAGGTTGCCTTGAAAAACTAATTTTGCGGCGTTAATGGATTGACGAAAGGAAGTGGTTTTCATTAGATATTCAGTGGATGTAAATATTACATAATTCAATGATTAAATGAAAAACTCTTTAGCAAACCTTGCCATCTTTCTTGATTGTTTATATTTGTTGAGTCCTATGGTGAAAGAAGCCGGATTACAATAAACATAACCAGTTGTACTAATTTGAAATTTCTTGATCGAATTTTGGTGCGATGTAGAAAAAAATGAATCCTCTGTTCACCTGGAAGTCGGGTGTAAGTGAAATATCTTTCCATAAGTTCTTGATTTATTTTTAGTCCAATATAGTAGAAATAAATTTTATGTTCACCTCGAAGTTCTGGTGCATGTGAACATAACTTTTCATAACTAATTGTATCAATTTGGAAATTCTCGACCTATTTTTCGGTCTTCACCTGGAAGGTCTTAATCAGGTGAACATAAAGGTGTGATTTCTACATTGTTGGATCTTAGGCAACCAAAGAGCTAGAGATTATTAAATAATATAATGATATCTTATGGTTGTTTCAAAGATTCTGGTAAATGTCTGCAGACTTACAAACAAATTTGCGTCATCTTTCAGATTAGGCTGATGATGGTTTTGGTTCTAATAGCAGTGCTCTGTCTCTCAAATCCAGTACAAGCTCAGAGTAAGCGGGTTATCACCCTGCAAACAAGTCTAGGAAATATAACCGGGTTCGTAGACTTCAGAAATGCCAGGATTTTCTACAACATTCCATATGGAAAATCGCCTATTGGAAGCCGAAAGTTTGCCAAGCCTGAGCCCTATGGGAAATGGAGTGGAAATAGAGATGGAAGAGACCCTTCACCATTGTGCCCACAACCAAGAACCAAGCAGTTGGATGCGCTAGGATTAAGAATGGACGAAGATTGTCTTATACTTAATATATACACTCCTATCAATAGTATAGATCAGATTCCTGTAATGGTGTGGATTCACGGTGGAGGTTATGTTGCAGGCGGAGCAATACAATACGACGGTTCTGCTCTAGCAACCGTTGGTAACGTGGTGGTGGTGACCGTAAATTATCGACTGGGATTAGAAGGGTTTCTATCTTTTGGTGACAATTTAGTGAAAGGAAATTATGGAATATGGGATCAAATCTTGGCTCTTCGATGGGTAAAGGACAATATCAAAGACTATGGAGGTAATCCGAATGAGGTGACGATATTTGGAGAGTCTGCTGGTGGTATGAGTGTATCACAGTTGTCGCTGATTCCGAGCAACAAGGGTCTTTTCAAGCGAGCAATTATGCAAAGTGGAGTTGCAAACTCTTTATTTGCATTTCAGTATGGTCCACGTGAATCACACAGAGCAATATCCGATCAGCTAGGATGTCCATATGACGAAATGAATACTACAGCCTCATTAAATTGTATGCGCCAAATCAACACATCCTCCATCATCAATGTTACAGCAGACTTTTTCTCTAATACACTTTCGAGTCGGCTTTCGATTGGTCCAGTAATTGATGGTGAGTTATTCAAAAGGTCCATCGAGAAAATTTTTGCCAACAATAATTCTGAGGAACTTGAATTTCTCCGTTCATTGGACGTTATGATTGGCACTACTGATAGCGATGGCTCTCTTATAATAAGAATGAGTGAAAGCGTTCAAAAAGAGTATGGATTTAACATTTCGGATGACGGACTGCCTTATCAGTTCTTCTGTGATATGTTCATCCCAAGTCTTGTTAATGATTACTACAAAGGAAATGCTGAAGTTTCAGACGCTTTATGCAAAATGTATGGTAAGCCAAACGACCAAGCGGAAAACAGTCGCCATGCTGTCAAGATGTATGGAGACATTTTCTTTCTTTCTCCGGCAATGGAAACTCTGACTGTTCATGCCAAAAATAACAATTTATCTAAAACTTATCAATACGTGTTTTCCGAGTGGAGTCTTCCCGTATTCTTTGACGCAACAGTATTCCCACCTTGGTTTGAAGGTGCAGGCCATGCAACAGAGCTTATTTATCTTTTCTTTTTAGAGTTCTTACCCATGCTTAATCCTGAATTAATTGTTAATCCAGCTGATCATAATTTTGCAAAGAACTTGCGTATCCAGTGGACAAATTTTGCTAAATATGGGTAAGTTTCTGTGTGTGTGTGTGTGTGTGTGAGGATGTGTGTGAGTGAAAGTTTGTGATTGAGTAAGGGTGTATGTGAGAGGGTGTGTGTAATTAACATCACAATTGATAACATCTTTTTTCCCTAGAAACCCCAATGGTGCAGAGACTGTCGTTGAAGATTGGCCACAATTTGATACAACTGAGAGAAAGTTTATGCAGTTGAACAAAAATAATATGACTGTTGGGGTGAACTACAGGGGAGATAAAATCAAATTTTTCTCAGAAACGGTCCCTGTCATTCTTCGGTCCACAAGCTCAGCTTCATTTATGTGTGTTTACTTCAGTCATTATGCTCTCTTGTCATTCCTTGTTGTATTACTTCGAAACATATTGGACATCTAGCCTCACGTACTTCTATACATGTATTTGTTTCTTGTATATTCCTAGTCTCTACTTATGCAAATGAATTGAAATTAAGAGGCACAATTTATTTACATAAGAAAATTTGTTACAGTTTAAAACCTTTTTAAGGAACAAGAATAGCATAACATAGTGGAATGTTTTTCACAGCACATGTGTTCATTTACGTTGTTTGTTAGAAACAATAAATGTATAATACTATTTAAATTTTCATTTTACTTTTTTATTTTAAATTTAAATTTTTGAGACAAGGATGCTATCCTGAAATATTGAAACTATTTTACATGCATAAAGAAGGCAATTCTTCAAAGAAAATCCTTCCAAAAAATTGGAAGATTTCAATGTACAACAAGATGCTGTCATAAGATAATATCCACAATTATGTATTTGCCCCTTGTATCTGTTATGTTAATATTTTAAACAATAAATTCTTTAACAGTCTGATATTAATTATTGTAATGATTTAATTTCAAAAGTTTCAGAAAAATATAATTCTGTAAAAAAAAATCGGTCAAAATTAGAACTTGAAATTCAATTTTTACCCCCATTTGGCCCCAAGGGTTACAATGAAAATTCCAAAACCTTATTGCATATCTGCAGGACACCCCCAGTCATCTTGCAAAAGAAAAAGTGACTGTTGCATAAAAAATAAGAGAAGTTCAGGGTTCCAGGTTTTTGTAAAATGAAAAACGTCTTTATATCCTCGTTTGGCTCCCAGGGTAAAAATGAAATATTGCACATCTACAGAACACCCCCAATCATCTTACAAAAGATGAAATGGCTACTGTGTAAAATGTATGAAGAGTTCTGGGGACCAGGTTTTGTAAAATAAAAAATCGACCCCCATTTGACCAAGAGCTGAAAAATGAAAATTCCAAAACCTTACTGCGCATCTGCAGGACACCATAATTCATCTTGCAGAAGAGGAAATGGCTACTGCAAAACTTGTAAGAGAAGTTCAGGGAACAAAGTTTTTGTAAAATGAAAAACGTCACTTTTCGACCCCTATTTGGCCCCAGGGTGAAATTCTAAATTCCGAAACTTTATTGCACATCTACAGGACACTCCCAGTCATATTCTAAAAGATAAGTTGACTACTGCAGAGAATGTATAAGGAGTTCATGGGACCAGTTTTTTGTAGAAAAACGTCGTTTTTTGATCCCCAATTACCCCCAGTGTGAAAGTCAAAATTCCGAAACTTTATTGCACATCTACAGGACACTACTAATCAATTCCAAAATACAAATGGGCTAATGTTGAAAATGTAAGAGGAGTTAAGGGGACCAGATTTTTGTGGAAGAACGTCTTTTACCCCTAGTTGGCCTTAGGGTGGAAATGAAATTTTCAAAATCTTTTTTGCACATTCAAGGCACCTCCAATCAAATTCCAAAGCTTAAGGAAGAAGATAGTGTGACAAACGGACCAGCAATATACCCAAACTTTCTTAAGAAGTGCGGATTTAATCACATCCTTGACCCCAAGTAATCCTGGTGGGTATGGATACTGGGTTTGCACAAGCTTTCAAGTGAAAAGCTTAAAGCGTCACTAATTTAAAATTTGTTACTGGAATAAAAAAAAAATACCATGAACTATTACTTCAATAAGAGATGGATTAAACCTGGAAGAGGTCTGGTGCTTAGGACCGGAGTAAAGAAAGTTTCTAAATATTTGCTACCTTTCCAGTGTAAGCTCAACTAAGCAATCCTAGACCCAGCAGTGAAGATTTTCAAAATTTTAATACAGGACTAAGTGCTCATTAAAAGCAATCAAACAGGTTGCTTACTTAATTGTAGGAGTAAAGGAATTTTTGAAAGTATAATGAAGCTTCCTTTTAAGACAATTTGCCCCATTCTGTCCTGAAAACGGGACCAAGGAATACGAATTTCACAATTTTCGCTCCTTATCATTACCTTGGAAAGAATGTCCAGGAATTATGATGTTCAAGTAAAAGTTACAATGCACATTTCATTAATTTAAGAGAAAAAACCTCAGTCTCAACCCCTAGTCAAGAGATTTACAATATGCAGTTGAAATTCATCATCTCAAACACCGGTATCTCGAATATCAAGGATACGTTGAAGCGAGTTGGCAGTCCAAATCACTTTATGGTTTTTACCCTCTTTCGATCTAATCATTGAATCCTTGGATATCTCTCAAGTTTTATCTTGGCCCAGCCCAGTTCGAGATAACGAGGTCTGGTCCCTTACCCTGGGCCATGAATTTCACTATTTTGGTACAGGACTTATTTTTTGTTATAATTATTAAACAAGAGGCCCACGGGCCTTATAGGTCACCTGAGTATCATGCAACAACTTCGCCACAATGGATTCATGTTTTAAACCAGAGGCCATGAAATTCACAATTTCGAAAGAGGCACACTTGCTCATCATAATTTTACATTGAGTAAGCTTACTTAATACCCAGAAAGAGAGCAGAGGATTATCAATGAATTAATGCATTTTCACTATGTAATCATTAGAGCCCTGCCCTAACACCAGAACCATGATGCAGGGGCCATAAAATTCACAATTTTGGAAGAGGCATCCTTACATATCATAACAATACTCTTAGTTCATCAGCTTAATACCCAGGAGAAAAGAAGATTTTCAAAGAATTATTGCATTTTTACTATGTAATCATTAGAGCCCCACCCTAACACCAGAACCCCTGACCCAGGGGCCATGAAATTCATAATTTTGGAAGAGGCACCTTTACTCATCATAACTATGCATCAGTTTGTTTGTTAAATACCCAGGATCAAAGAAAAAGATTTTTAAAGAAATAATGCATTATCACTATATATTCAACAGAGCTCCACCCTAACCCCAGAACCCCTGACCTAGGGGCCATGAATTTCACAATATTGGAACAGGCACCCTTACATATCATAACTATACTCTTAGTTCATCGGCTTATTACCCAGGAGAAAAGGAGAAGATTGTCAAAGAATTATTGCATTTTTACTATGTAATCATTAGAGCCCCGCCCTAAAACCAGAACCCCTGACCAGGGGGCCATGAAATTCACAACATAGGAATAGGCACCCTTATTCATCATAACTATGCCTTCAGTTTGTTTGCCCTGGATCAGAGAAGATTTTTAAAAAAAATAATGCATTTTCACTATACATGTATATTCAACAGAACGCTGCCCTAACACCAGAACCCCTGACCCTGGGGCCATGAAATTCACAATTTTGGAAGAGGCACCTTTCATCATCATAACTATGTATTTATTTTGTTTTCATAATATCCAAGAGCACAGAAGAAGCTTTTTAAAGAAATAATGCATTATCACTATATACTCAACAGAGCCCCACCCTAACACCAGAACCCCTGACCCTTGGGCCACGAAATTCACAATTTTGGAAGAGGCACTCTTTCTCATCATAACTATGTACTTAGTTCATCGGCTTAGTACCCAGGAGCAGAGGAGAAGATTTTTGAATAATTAATGCATTTTCACTATATAATCATTAGATACCTGCCCTAACACCAGAACCCCTGACCCAGGGGCCATGAAATTCACAATTTTAGAAGAGACACCTTTCCTCATCATAACTATGCATATTGTTTGTTTCCTAAATACCGAAGAGCAGAGGAGAAGATTTTTTAAGAATAATGCTTTTCACTACATATTCAACAGAGCCCCACCCTAGCACCAGAACCCCTGACCCTGGGGCCATAAATTTCACAATTTAGGTAGAGGGCTCAATGCTTATTACATTCATGCCAACAGTTTGCCTGCTTGATGCCCAGGAGTAAAGAAGAAGATTTTTAAAGATTGCATTAATTCTGATAGTTTTAGCCCCACCCCTCAGGCCCCAGGGGGGTAGGGGTCATGAATTTCACAATTTTTACTCCCCTTCACATATAGATGCTATGTGCCAAATTTGGTTGAAATTGGTTCAGTGGTTCCAGAGAAGAAGCTGAAAATGTTCAAATGTTAACGCACGACGGACGACGCACGACGCACGCCGACGGACGAAAAAAGATAGCAATAGGTCACCTGAGTAAACTCAGGTGACCTAAAAAAGTTTGACGTTATTTATATTTCTAAATGCTATAAAACCCTGCTCTTTGTTCTATTTCATCTTCTCTAAGTAGGGAGAAAGTATTAAATGCAATACATGCATTATACAATGTACATGAATAAAATCTGCTCAATTGTAACCGGTGAGGAGAAAAATGTGACAGACCAGAACAGGCTGTGAACCTGTGGGCCCCCTGAATCACTAGACAGGTCTTCTACCAAAGAAGCCATCTGGCGACCGGATATCTAACCTGCCTGACCGCCACATTCCTCCCTCCTTAAAGTTCTTTGACCCAGGAGACACCAACCCAGGCTCTTCCCTGGTACGTCTTCCAGGATATGGTCACAGCATCAAACGTAACCGCAGAGCTAAAAATGCGAAGACCAAGATTCGGAATCGTTAGTTAAGTGCTTTGCCAACTGAGCTGAGCTGGCCATCAGTGATCAAACCTGCCTGGTGCCACACAAGTAATAAACACAAATCAAGTTGATTTTTTTTATTACCTGCAAGTTTTGAAGAAAGAAAAACATAACATAAAATAAACAAACTAAATGACTGTATGGAACAATTACAATGTAAACATGATACATTCTACATCTATGAAAAGTAAAGTAAATTCCCTTGCCACAGGAAGTCTCTGATCATCCATAATTCCCTAATTAACATACAACATGTAATATCTGTAGAACAGTTTTTCTTCTGTGTTTTTATAGCTTCAAAATAAGAAAGTCATAGTACACACTTTACAGTGATGACTGTCAAATCATGTAATTAAATCTATGCTTCCAATATTTCCTTCCATTTTAATAGAAGAATTGGACAGAGCATATCACAGGAGGAAATCTAGCATATTAACAGAAACAGGATTTCATTCATTTACAGAGCTCTGTGCTAAAAAAAAAACCCACTACCTTCTATACATACATTTTAGTGTATCGGTATAAATATTTCCAGCATATGCTTGATGTTCTTTAAACCACAAAATTTATTTTAAACAAGAGGCCCATGGGCCACATCGCTCACCTGAGTAACTTTGGCCATGCTGTTCTTTACCAGATTTCCCCCTTGTAATACATGTATACCTATTGTGGCCCCGCCCTACCCCCAGGGGTCAAAATTTGAACAATTTAAAATTTACACTACCTCAGGATGCTTCCAAATATGTCTCAGCTTTATTGGTTCAGATGTTCTTGAAAAGAAGATTTTTAAAGATTTTTCTTATATATTTCAATGTAAAACTTGGATTCCCTATTGTGTCCTGCCCTACCCCCGGGGGTCAAAATTTGAACAATTTAAAATTTACACTACCTCAGGATGCTTCCAAATATGTCTCAGCTTTATTGGTTCAGATGTTCTTGAAAAGAAGATTTTTAAAGATTTTTCTTATATATTTCAATGTAAAACTTGGATTCCCTATTGTGTCCTGCCCTACCCCCGGGGGTCAAGATTTGAACAATTTATAATCTACACTACCCCAGGATGCTTCCACATAAGTTTCAGCTTTTCTGGCCCTGTTGTTCTTGAGAAGAAGATTTGTAAAGATTTTTCTTATGTATTTCAATGTAAAACTTGGATTCCCTATTGTGTCCCACCCTACCCCCGGGGGTCAAGATTTGAACAATTTATAATCTACACTACCCCAGGATGCTTCCACATAAGTTTCAGCTTTTCTGGCCCTGTGGTTCTTGAGAAGAAGATTTGTAAAGATTTTTCTTATATATTTCAATGTAAAACTTGGATTCCCTTTTATGGCCCCGCCCTACCCCCGGGGGTCAAGATTTGAACAATTTATAATCTACACTACCCCAGGATGCTTCCATATAAGTTTCAGCTTTTCTGGCCTAATGGTTCTTGAGAAGAAGATTTTTAAAGATTTTTTTTATGTATTTCAATGTAAAACTTGGATTCCCTATTGTGGCCCCGCCCTACCCCCGGGGGTCAAGATTTTAACAATTTAGAATCTACACTATCCCAGGATGCTTCCACATAAGTATTAGCTTTTCTGGCCCAGTGGTTCTTGAGAAGAAGATTTTTTAATTACCCCACCCTATTTTTGTCTTTTCTTGATTATCTCCCCTTGTAAGGGGACTTGGCCCTTTATTTTAACAATTTACACTCCCCTTCACCCAAGGATACTTTGTACCAAGTTTGGTTAAAATTGGCCCAGTGGTTCTTGAGAAGAAGTTGAAAATGTGAAAAGTTTACAGACGGACGGACAGACAGACGGACGGACGGACAGACGGACGGACGACGGACAACGGGTGATCAGAAAAGCTCACTTGAGCTTTCAGCTCAGGTGAGCTAAAAATTGAGAAAATTCAAAAGATTGTTCAATTCCATCTACCTCATTTATTATGTATGCTATTTGGGAAGTCAGTACTAGACAAATGCAACTTGTTTCTTTTTTTCCAGTCTATTACAGTCCTTATTTTGTTCTCATTTTAAAGTCAAATGGGGAGCTAAACTGGATTAATCACAGACCTTGTCAGTCAGTCTTACAGGGGATATTTTGCTTTAATTCTAATTTTGGTATTTTGACTAATCTGCAAAAAATATTGAACAACCTCAAAAATTATCTGCTGTAAGTATATTTATATCAAACACTTTATGCTGTTATGTATTACTGTAAGTAGACTCTCGCACTATTCAGAAACTTGCAATAAAATACTTCTTCCAAATAACTGAGCAAATATGACAAAAACCTACATCCATGTAATATAGGAAATGAAACATTTTCTCATTTAGAAAATATTCTCATGTATTAAACTTGTTTGAATTTATATTAGCATATTAAATTGGATCTTGCTGTATACATCACAAAATGATTTTCATATGTTCAGCAGTACATGCATTAAACACCTGTAATAAATTGACAAAAAAGAATTATTGAGGCAACACCGGGCATGTTTTTGGATACAATGCAATGATACCCTTGTTTTCATACATTCATTCTTTAAACTTTTAACAGTGAGGCTTGGAAATGTGCTTGCTTGTTGAGTTTACTAGCAAAACACACCCACTGCCAAAAATACAGGAAAAAATGCACTTTTAACTTTTTTCCAGAAATAGCGCAAATTTTAATACATATCAAATTAACAGCAATGGAGCAATATTTCCTTATTAGTTACACTTTCATTGCTGAATGAAATATTCTCTGCAAAACTTTAACACATGCCTATTCAGAACTTACTCATTGGCTCTTCTTAAATATAAAGGGGAAATCAAATAAAAAGGCATTGGAGGCTAAATATGCAATTTACAAGCTGATTTCAAATATTTCATATTGATAATCATTGTAAAACAGAGAAAATTAAACATTTGTTTTAAACAGAATACTCTTCTTAATCATATCAACTATAACAATCCTTCTGGTGAACAAAGATCCACAATGAATGTGTAATCTTTGTGGTCAGTAATGTTTACTTTAGATTAAAATAAGGATTCCTTGTACAGCTGCATTAAAAAATATCTAAACAAAAAAAAAAGAGAAAAAATAAAAAAAGGGCATGGGCCACAACACTCACCTGAGTCACAAAGTTCCTTCTATATAATCAGACCCCTTCTTGTGGCATCAAACAAATGACCAATAACTGGTTCTTCATGACTTGGATATAAATCTGCACTTTATGGGGATGTTTGCCATTAAATACCTTTAAATTTTGTTAATCTTATAGTTCTACTGTTTTGTAGGTAAGGAATTTTCAAAGAACCTTCACATGTAAAGCTGTAAATTTGTAATGATGCTTGAACAACCTTGAATCTTACCTACATGGGGGTGACATTATTATCAATGTGACCTATTACATCCTTGTTATTGTTTTGACTTTTAAGGAATTGGCCTTAAAACATGTAATAATTTCTCTTATAAATACTAGTATGCATGTGATGTGTAAAACTGAACCCACTTTCTGTCGCCCCATCTTGAGATTAGGACTTGGACATTTTAAATCGGAACTAAATTTTTATAGGATTTTCCAATACATGTATATTCCTATACATTCTTCAGTTCAAACTGCAAACTCATAATTAGAACAAATTTCAATCACACCAACAGTATTTGTTTATATACTAATTGTAGCATTTGACAAGCTGTATTTTTCTGAAGAATATTTTCAAAGTTTTTTTTTCCTGAAATATTCATGTGTTACAGTGTATTCCCTTACTGGGGCCCCTTCCAAACTTGACTGGGAATAATTCGAACATGCAAGCTTTCACTAAAGTTTATTCCTTTTTAGATCTGAGATTCTTGGAAATGTTTTTAAATGACACCATCCAATTACATGTGAACAAATTTGAATCCCCTTCACTCAAGCTTCATCCAAACTTGCTTTGTAGCAGGTTGAAATAAGCCCAGTTGTCTCTCAAGTTGAAAATGAAAATGTGGACACAGACATATTTATGCTGGACAACTTTGATCAGAAAAGCTTACATACGCTATGGGCTCTATTACCCTAAAAACTCAACACAAACTTTCTGTAAATATACCATGAATGATCTGCTTTACTGAGCAAATGTGTTCCTATCAAAGAAATGGAATGCAAAATATAAGCTTAACTGACAGGTAAAATTAACAAACTGTCCAAATCCTTATCATTTTTTTTTTACGGTAGGAGCTCCATGTATAACTGCTGTTCTACATGAGATGTGTAGACAAAAAGTCACTGATGGTACCTGCACCCCATAATGTCAGCTGATTCTAAATAAAACACAAAAAATATGGATTACATAAAACTCATACAAATTTGTTCTCTTATCTTGAAAGTCTGCATAGTAACACTGTATATTTTAAACTCATGGCACTCTGCCAAAGTAAATATTTGCACCACTCTAATAAAACTAATAATACTTTATTTAAAGAGGGTAACCCAACTAATGCACTGTGAACCAAACTTTTCAGGCTTTACTTCTTATAATTATTAATCAAACTAAAACAGCCACTATTTTAGCATGTTTAGGTGTCATTATATGCAGGTAACAGAACTTACCTGTGGGAGATACAGACAGACACTGGACAGCTTAAATACAGTCATCTTGTTTGTGGATGTCTAAAACATACATTCAATATGGTTACAGATTTTACCATCTGTCCATGATGTCATGTGGCAGGATTGTTCTAGTGACATGATAAAAGCTGATATTTCAAAATATGTACACAATAATTAACAAAAATATTTGATATATTGATTGCATCTTAATCTTTAATTAATTATAATAAAACAATCAATAATGTGACACCAATCTTAATTTATTTTAGACATATGAGAGAAGTCATCCAAGTTCCTATTTAAAAACTTTACAGAAGACAAAAACAAAAAAATAAACTAAAGTAAAAACCCCTTTGGTTTTTTGATTATGCAGAGTTAGAACTGTACCTGGATATGGTGCTTATCCAGAAACAAGAACATAGACTGTTTAGGGTCATTAATTATCAGAGCCGATCTCTCCTTCTTGTTGACCAAACGAGCAAGTTGTCTATCATAGTCCTCTTGAGTGTAAACAAAATCTTCCTACAAATAAAACTTTACATTAAACATTTCTTCTATTAAATTTGTAGAATATACTACTACTTTAGTAAGACTAATGGCCTAAAAAAATATTATAAAATATATAGATTCATAGATACATGTGTTTATAATACAAACTAGAAATCTGACCAGTCAGCAAGGGCCATGCCGAGGGGTAGAAATAAATTTAAGGGATGAGAATTTTACTTGATTACAAAAATCTAAAAATATAAAAAGAAGAATAAGCAACAGCAACTGCTAAATATCCAACAACCTGTAAATAGTATCCTTGTATTTACATAAGGCAGTAAAAACCATCCTATCTATAGGAACTCAATTAAATGTATATTTAAAGAAGAATGAAGCATGTGTTTTCTAAAATATCAGCCTTCAGTGAATGCAAATATCACCCAGGCTTGACCTTAACTTCAAAACAAACATCAGTTGCAGACAAAGGTGTTAATCAATCTTAAAGTTACAGAAAGATAACCCTCTAAAATTTTCTGCAACCAGCAAGATAATCAAATCCAGGGGATTAATTATACTGCTCTCTCAACCTTTTCTTCTAAGTTTGCAATAAGAACTTTTTCAGCAATGATAGAATGAGGTTATTATCTGAATACCTGTTAAAATAAATAGTATGCTTGAGTTTACATAAGGCAGAAAAAAAAAGAAAATAATAATAAAAAAGATACCTTTATCTATATCTTGTTTTTAGAATTCAATAAAATCATAACTCTTGTGTATTTTACCAAAATAATGTATGAACATTATTTAAATCCACATTTCAGAGAATATAAACATCATTCAGAATTGACCTTAACTTCAAACCAACTTTGTTTGCAGACAGAGGTGTTAATTTATCTCAATGTGGCAGATAAAGATAAATGCTATGGATTTTCTTCAAAAGGAAAGTTAATTAATCCCAAGAGACTCATTGCAGCCTTTCCTAGCTTACAATAGGAACATTCTCAGCAGTTGTCTCTCTTTGCCCATTCACTCTTATATAAAGTTAAGGAATCTACACCACCACCCCAGCTCCAAACTGGATGACATAGAGAACCAAACTTAGCATTAAAACATGTCTTACTGCCTAATCAACCAACATACAAAATTTGAAGTTAATTGGTCAACCCTAAAAAGGTTATTAGAAAAAACAGAAAATTTGTGGACAGAAGAATGACAGATGGACAGACAGACGGACGGACAGCTAGACAGACAGACAGAGTGATTACTATAGGGCACCTGCAAATCCTTGTGTGGCCCTAATGAAATATACACAACTTTTAGGTCCAAGTCCTTTTGTAGTCCTTTTGTAGTTAAATCAATGGGTTGGATTTCTCTGAACAAATTGTTAGAGATTATAGTGACATATCTTTCTAAATCTCATATTCCAAATGAATGTAGTATCCTTATACTAGAATTTTCCTCATCTAAACTACATACATTATAGGTTAAAATAATAATTTTTATAAACAAAATGACTCTAATTCACAAAGAATTTAAGATGAATTTATAAAGTGCTCCTTTTCTAACCATGACTGGCTTGAAAGGCATATCCTCTCCCTTCCATCTAGAAAACAACCTCCCTTCAATTTTTTCAATGTCATTTCTTGGCCACAGAAGAAAATCTACATCAGTAGTACAACCAAGAATATCCTGGGTAAAAAAAAAAATTCAAAATAAGGTAATAAGATAGTCTGATTAACACATTTTTAATCATTGTTGTTATATTGTAATATGCAGAAAAATTATAATAATACTCAAAGTTGACCGTTAAAAAAATGAAAGTACATGTATATTTAAGATATTCAATATAATTTTGTATTCAGAAATCATGTCTTCTGAATATAAACCTAAATGATAAATGGATATTGCAAAAAACTTTGCTATATCTGTAAATTTGCTATATCAATCTTTGTACTGAGTTTTACTTATTTATTTTGCACAAATATTAAAAAACAACCCTGTGATTTACACATCAGAAGATTAAAGGAAGTTCAATATGTATGTTTCATTGTACATCTGATCACATGAATACAAAATCATACTTGCACATCATTTAATACAATTGAATTGATTACAGGAAGTTTAATACATACACGTCTCAGTGGATGCCAACGAGGAGCATGGAGCTGAACAATATCTTTTTCTAACAGTTCCTGAGAACTTTCTAAAGAGTAAGCTTGATCCTGAAAGAAGAAGCAAACATAATATTTAACAGTTATGCACAGATTACAACTTTATCTCCAATGCCTTTCAGATTTCCTAAATTTCAAATTCATAGTTCTTCTTAAATGCAATATTTGTGTTAATAATTATGCAGTTTCAGTTCCTCTTTTTGTCAAAATTAATTTTGATTTCTTCTAGGGCTGTCATGGTTCCCCGAAATAACCGAAAACCGCAGTCCAAGTTGTTCGGTTCGGTTTCGGTTCCATTTTTCCGGATTTCGGTTCAGGTCTGGTTTATATATTAGAATATGTTTTATACAAAAAATGGCGTCAAAATCAAAAGAATGCTGATGATAACAGTGATAAATAAACATCGCAACTGAATTATACTTCATTCCATGACAAAACACTTGTCACGAAAGAACTAGATAATTATCAAAACAAGCAAGAATGATCAGATTGTAGCTAGTAGTCAGCCTAATAGTCTTAAGGACAGACGATACGTTCCTCAATAATATATAATTTTTTCTAAGATTTCGTCATTGAAGTATTACTACTTCAACATGTTTACTCACAAAAAAATTGAGGTACCTTACCAGGCATTTGTGCAAGATACCAGAGGATGGTGTTTCCTATAAAATCCTTTTGGAAAAAAATTAACTTGCCAATATCACATTTTAGTGTTTCAAGTTTTAAAAGACAATTAGAAACCAGTTTAGAAATCAGAAGGCAATTATAATTTTGAATATTTTCCATACAATACGAAGATATACAAAACAGATATTTAAGGAACGTCTCGTCTGACCTTAATCACCGATGTCAAGACGTTAACATGGATAAGATTTGTTTTAAGGTATTCAATGTATAATGAAGGGATATTGAACAATTTTGAATCATTTTAAACTAGTTAAATATGTATTGCTAAATAATGATGAAAGTGAAATGAATCAAATTCACATGACTGATAACATGTAAGAAGCTGGCCATTTTGCACCTTAAACTATTTTGAAGAGTTATCTGCCCTTGATGAAAAAAAGAAAATTTTAAATTCTATGGAAAACGATTCATTTTATTTCATATTTTAATAAAGAGAGAGTTTATGCACTTTTTCACCAAGAGATTTGGATGAAGTTCAAATTACTTTTTACAATATCTTAATTATACATATGCTGCCCATAGACTTCAATGTAATATTCACGGTGCAATTAATTGGACAATAATCAAAATTTTGTAAATTCCTTTGGTGGAGTATTTTTATTTGATAACACCTTCAAAATGCTACTATGATTCAAAATATTGGATCATTCATTTATTAGGTTCAAAATATGGTCGTTATACATTGAATACCTTAAAGGTGAATGTAACGTAACAAAAGAGATTTTTTATGTTAAATTCATAAAATTAAGGTTTCAAATAGAGGTAAATAACCGAACTGAAAAACCCAAAACCGAACCGAAAATTTACAGAACCGACCCGACCTGAAAAATTTTGGAACCGTGACAGCCCTTATTTCTTGTTTTAAAAAACCCTTAAATTAAACTTAAATTTTGGGAAAATAATATTTAAGAACTAGTGTTGTCAAATCGTAAGACTTTAAGTAATTGGTTAGCTGCTTTTTTTTCTGATTGAGGAACTGGTTACAGGATGGTTTTACATAAAGAAAGACCTTGGCCACAAAATTTAAGCATTGAATTATTATTTTTGGATGTTGTCGATCTTATAACAGCACCTTGCCATGCCGACTAATTAAATACATGCACCATGAGTTAGCGCAGTATGATAATTTATTGGCAAGCACAGGTGCTGTTATAGGACCACAGGGTTCGAAATTCACTATATACAACTCGCAAAACGTGAGTTAGAATTCCCCAATTGCGAGTTAAAAATTAGGTAACTCGCAAAAACTTGCGAGTTGTTTTTTTTTGCATTGAAACTGTAGCAAAATTATATAATATGACAGAACACAATGCCTTTGATTTAAATCAGTAATTTAAATAAAAGTCACACTGTAGTTGTATTTTGTGTATTGTACAGTAGTTACTTTTTCCTTAAGTTACATGTATTTAATTTATATAAATTTAACTTTATATGAAAATTGCGAGTAGTCTTATAAAATTGCGAGTTCACTTTCTTGGTACTCGCAATTATTTGCGAGTTGTAATTTTAGGGAGTTTCTAACCCTGGACCAAAGACATCCAAAAATGAGAATTCAATGCTTATATTTACATTCTCTAATTTTCTCTCTTCATAATTATAATGATAATTTTTCAGCAAGGACAGGTGCTGTTATAGGACTGGACCAAGGACATCCAAAAATGAGAAGTCAATGCTTATATTTACATTCTCTAATTTTCTCTCTTCATAATTATTAATTTCCTTCATCTTCATTATGAATTTATCATCTTTCAAAACTTGTGTGGTTAATAGACATAAGTTAAATAACGCAAATGATTTTTATGAGGGAAAAAAAATGATAAATTAATTTTGAATAAACAATTGTTATTTTTACAATAATTTAATAGGATAATTGCTTGTAATTAAATTGAGCCAAAACAATATACATTTTGGTGTTCCTAGCGTATTAAATAGACTCTAGGAACACCTAGAGCATGCTATAGTATTATGTACAGGGTTTGACACTAAGGCACATCTGACCGACCCAGTCTAGTAAATGTGTGGTCCTGTCGTGTTAAATGTTCATGAACTAGACCGACTGGTCGTGTGGATGAAATGTTAACCCTCATTTCAGTCTTTCAAATAAATGCTCTAAAAACTTTTTAAAGAAATTTTCTTAATTTTCAGATTGCAAACACAGCCATTGCTCTGAAAAAGAAAACTTCCCTGCATGACACAATCGCTATTTTTGAGCCCAGCTGTAATCGACAAGTCACAATCGAAACTATCTTCGTTCAGTATCATTTAATTGGTATGAATAGTCATTGAATAATATAGTTTTTAATTTATTTACATGTATATTTAGGGTAATAATTTTATATAAGTTCCTTGAATTAATGTTCTTTAAAGCTTATAATATTCGCAAGTTGACTCATTGGGCTGCTACCTATGGCTATGGGCTCAATGGACTGCTACCTATGGAACAGTCTGTCAAAATGTGTACATGAATACGTGCGAAAGATACACTGTAGTATGGTTTCGAAACTTTTTTCCATTATAATAGCAGGTTATAAAAAAGAAAATTTTCAAGTTTGGTCAGGGCTAGTGATTTTATGGTCAGGGCTAGTAAAAATTATGGGAAGTAGTCCGACTGGTCTAGTATTCATAAAAGTTAATGTCAAACCCTGATATAGTTCCTAGAGTATACTGTGTATTCTACTATGTATTCCATTAGCTTGGACAATTTAGCTGTCTTTTACATACCTTGACACCTTTAAGAATACAATCCTCATAGTTGTTAGTCATTACTGGAACTACATCTGAAACTTCAAATAGGGCAGCTCTCTTTTTCTAAAAAGAAGTGACAAATTGTTTTAGATACAATGGAAAAGATAATCAATGTATGATCAATCTTATATTTTATACAATAACAAAATTGCTCATACCTGTAACCATGCACATTATGGATTGAGGAAAATAACATTTTTTTCCATTCACATTAATATAATCAATATATTTACAAATGACTTTGTTGTCTAAGTCTCATAAAACTTGCCAACTTTCTTTGCTAACATTGCAATATAATTCTATAAAACTATCACACTTGGGCACTATAAGTTTCAGTATAATAACTTCTCATACAATCATTACTACCATCTTATTAGAGCTGAGCTCTTAATAATCAGCACTCATAAAAAACATTAAGTTCAAATCTTAAAGGGATTTTGTTCTTTAAGTTTGCTTACTACAGCAGGAAGATGCTCCATTCTAAAACATTAACTGGTGACATATTCCACAGGCACCTGACGAATGGTTGGTGTAACATTCCCCCCCACCCTGAGAATTTTTTTGGACACGATAACTTAGCAAATATACATAAATTCCTAGTCTATCATACCAATACCTTGATATTAAATCTTGTAAACAAACAAGGTGCCCCACTTCGAGGGAGATTTTCAATGTTAACACAGCATTTCAATGAAATTTATGCAAGAGGCAGTTTTGGGAGATGTTGTTATACAAACCTCTTATAGTCACACCCGGTCGAAATTATTTATTTGTCCTAAATTCAGAATTATTTACCAGACTTCCTTCCACTGGCTGCCAAACAGGAGGTCATCAATTACTATGTTTAGCATAATGAAAAATCTAGAGATAGCTAAACAAAACTCCTTGGATGTTTTCCACAACATACAATCAAAACCTCCTGTTTGATTGCCAGCGAAAGGAAATTGGGTAAATAAACGTGATTTTAGGACAAATAAATCATTTTGATCAGGTGTGACTACAAGAGGTTTGTAAATTAACATCTCCCTGAACTGCCTCTTGCATAAATTTCATTGACAATGCTGTATTAACATTGAAAATCTCCCTCGAAGTGGGGCACCCAGTGTGTTTACAAGATATTGTTGATTTAGCATTTTTATATACCGTAGGGAAAACCTCTAAAATTTGGTTGAAATTGGCACAGTGGTTCTTGAGAAGAAGATGAAAATGAGAAAACTTTACGACAATGACAATGGACCATGGACAAATTTTGGTCTGAAAAGCTCACTTGAGCTTTCGGCTCAAGGTGATCTAAAAAGCAAGATATTAAACTATAGACTTTTTAATTAGATGGACCGTTATGCAACTTTTCAACACTATCCAAAGTTAAATTATGGGGTTTTTCTTAATTTAGCATAATGAAACCATTTTTTTTTTTTTTACCTTTTCTTTGAAGTGAAAAACAATGTACATTTTGAACTCAAACTGGTCTGCAAGAGACTCTCGTTTTTTCTTCAGCTGATTACGCAAACGATTAACGGCTGAATTTTTTCTGTTGTGTGGATCGCCCATTTCGATATGTGGTACTGTCTACATTATTTATGGATTTCTATAAGTCTAGAACTGATTTTCAGAGTAAAATTTCGATCCTTTCCTTCCACAGCGAGCAATATTGAAGTCTTTTAATAACTACATTTCGGCTTTAAAGTTTCAAAGGGGGAAATGTGTAATTTACTAATAAATTAACGACTGTTGATCCAGGATGGAGTCAAAAGGTTGGTGTTGTTTTTAGCATCCTTCCGCCTCGGCCATCACGATTGATCTCTGATCCTTATGCATTCAATCCGCTTTCCTTGCAAACCATGCCCTTTATCTGTATACCGTAGAACCAAGTGAAAAAATGGTTAAGGAATGAAAAGATGGTGAGAAATTTAAGTGTTCCTCGGCCATTTTTGGTAGGATTTGCGGCGAATTTTACGCTTTTCCAGACAAATACACTTAACGTCTAGATACATCTGTTGCAAAATGGTGATATGTCACCTTCCTGTTTACCTCCTCTCACGAAAGAGTTCGTCTGTTTGTGGCGGGAAAATATAAACTTTATTTGAATCAATATAGAGGAAAATTGTGGATATAAACGATGAAGCAGTATTAAATTAATATGTTTAATGTTGTGACCGTTATGTCGAGTGCAATTGAATATATTTCTGGATGCCATTAAATATACATGTTTAACTTAATGGTCATTTGCAAAATTATTTTGTAAAAAAAAAAAAAAAAAAAAAAACAACATTCTGGTTGTACAAACAAGTAGTACTCTGAAGTAGATATTAAAAGATGCTTGAGTTTCTTCAATAATTTTACTGTTCTGTGGGCTTTTTATCTACTGGAAATGAGATAACAGGTGCGTAGTGTTGGGGGATGGGTCCCCCCCCCCACTTTTCCAAACATTACCTTACTATTGAAAATATTCATTGAAAGGCTGGTCCCCCTTTTTTTGTTGCAGCATAGTTATATATAAGATTTGTTTGGTAATGTTTTAAAAAAAAAATTGCTTGTGAATGAAAGTCAGTATATATTTTGCATGTACCGTATAGAACGGGATATAGAAATTTTGTCTCCGGAGGCAACATTTAATGGTAAAAACTCTTTATGCATACATGTATTGATGTACACAGCATATAATCAATAAAGTTGTTAAATAAATCTTTATTGCATTAGAATATAAACTACAGACAGCAGTTATTATACTTGTTACACATACACTAAAGGCTTTACGTAGATCCTCCAATATTTCCACATCTAATACTTGCTAGAGAAGTAAGTTCACCTTATATATGAAATTAATATTTTAGTTCTGTTATAACCATGATTATAAACTGCTTCATTTTTAAATAAAAATGATGTGTTTTTGTTATTCATTTAATATTATGATAGATATATCACGACTGATATGACTTTGATACAAAAGATTTACTGCGTGCGGATATGGTGTTAAATTCAACAATTATAAACTTCAATATCCAAGACAGAAGCATCGTTTTTCAAAAATAGGTAGGGGTATAGCCAGAAAATAATTCAGTGACAGGTAAAACAAAATGTCTCCGAAAAAATTAACAATCAGAGAAAAAAAGGGAAATATGGAAATTCGAAAATCTTATTCCATGGGAAAGGGGAGGGGTCTCCTTTTGCCAAGGAAAAAAAATTATTTTTATTATACAAACGATTTTCTAAATCATATAAACGATTTTAAAAAATCGTACAAACGAATTTTTTTCCAAAAAAAAAAAATCATACAAACGCTTTTCTATGGAATTCCATATACGACAGCCAACTTCTTACTGCCACTGCTTACTAGCAACTGCTCACTGCTTACTGTCAAGTGCTATATATACTGCCTATTGATGATATTGCCTATATTTTGATATCTAAATATTTTTACTACGCATGCTTGAATAAATCCTATGGACATATTTGAATGATTTTTTTTATATTTATGTAGACATTTATGTGAATTTTCATAAAACATAACTTATTTGGAAAAGCGAAGAGAGTTAAGTTTACAATTTTGGTAAAACTTGTGTTTATCACTATACAAATGAACGAAAACAGGATATTTATTTTCACACCCCCCCCCCCCCCCCACACACACACACTCCGTGAAACAATAATTTCTTTTTACAGGTATTATGAATTGTTATTTCACAAATTCATACCAAAGGTTTTTTCGGGGGGGGGGGGGTATGTTTACAGACAAAAGCAATAAAAATAGTTACATGTATTTTATTACTAACTTCAATTTCAAATGAGATAACAAGTGAAAAAAAGTAATTTGTCAATCTGATATGTTGAATTTTACATAAGTTAAACAGTAAGGGTCATTTATCCATTTCCATGAAAATTTGAAAATCTGGTGATGTTTTGAATTAATAAATTTTTCTAATCCCCCCCCCCCCCTTTATGAAAGGAGTTGTAAATAAGAGCAATTAACTTTTTGGCACTGGTTTTAAAATTATTAATCCATTACTAATGAACTTTTCTTTGCATTCAAACAAGTTTTAATGGCCAAATTCCCATTAATATTGAATCAAATGGACGTAAAATGTAAACGGGAATTAGCTTTAGCGTGTGTAGTTCTTACAATAATAAAAAAAAAATTGCTGATTTATGAACTTTGACGGGGAGGGAGGAGTTAATTGAAAGAATTTGTATTTCCTCTTAAAATTAAAGTAATTAATTTCCACATTTTCTTGCTGGGAAATAATTGAATAGCTGTTTTGACGGGGAGGGAGGGGGGGGGGGGTCACATACGACAAAAGAGCAAACCTTTTGTAGGGTCTTAATAATTTGGAACTAACATTTGTTGGTATAGATTTTTATACTAGAAATATTACTGAAAATTATAATAAAATAACTTTTGTCTAGAAGAAAATATCTTGTAATATCTTTTGTTGTTTCTTTTTGCCCTATAAAAGATATCTGTATTTGTGATTTTTTTCATATTTGTCTTAATTAAATTGTTTATTTAACTCTTGATTTATTTTAACAATTAATTCGTTAATCTTAGATCTTTTAGAAACATTGCTGGTGGTGGTTGTGGTGGGTTTTCCCAAAAACATATAATATACAGTATTGCTCCCTTAATAATAACGCCTGTGAGCTTTTTTATTACTTGTAAAGGGATTTCTGTTGGGTTGTGCAACTTGTGCCCCCCCCCCCCCCGCACGGAAATTGATTCCTTGCCTGAGGTCAACTGTTTTTACATGGAGTAAAATTAATGTATTGTATTATGATTTTTTATTAGTATTATGATATAAATGCTTATACTAACAAATGTTACTCAGGATCCTACTGAAAGCCCCCCCCCCCCCCATTTTTCTGACGTTAAATAAGCCTGCAATCTCTCCCCAAAAAAGCTATTGTATTATTTGCCTGCACGGAAATGCGGAAATTAAATGTTTCGCATTGAAGAAGAAATGCTCCTTCCTCTTATTCAATTATTCCTTCCTCGCCTCCACCGTTTAAAAATTCCTGAATCCGCCAATTTTTGTTATTATTTTAATATTCTTGCTATCATAGGATTTATTCAAGCATGCGTATTAAAGATATTAAAGATAACAAAACAGGCAATATCATCTATGAACAGTGACAGTTGGCATTAAGCAGTGAGTAGTTGGCAGTAAGCAGCTGGCAGTTGGCAGTAAGCAGTTGGCTGTCGTATATGGAATTCCATACTTTTCTTAACTGTAAAACGATTTTCTATATCGTATCAACGAATAAAAATTCTACCAACGATTATATTTTTTTTTCTACAAAATTGACGAATTCCTACTAAAAGTTATCTTTACAAATTAAAATTAATTGATTCACCATTATGTTCCTTCTGTGATACTGATATTGAAACTATTGATCATCTTTTTGTTGACTACTTCTGTGTTAAAGAACTTTGGTTGAAAATTGAGAATGGATTTCGAATAAACTAAACCGGTTAGTTTATTTCGATAAGAAATCAATCTTGTTTGGTAAAATTACAAACAAAGAACAATACAAGTTTGAGAATCTTCCTATTATGACTATCAAACAGTATAATTTTTTCAAGTAAGTTCAAAAATCCAATAAAATTAAGCATTGAGGAATTAAAACATGTAACTACTGACAATTATAGTTGAAAAATTTTTACTGTTAAAAAACTGTAAATTTGAGGAATTTACAAGACACTGACAGGAAATTGTTGAAAAATTGTAAGAACTCAAAAACCAATTTTTATTAACAATATTTTGAAGGTTCTTGCCCCTCCTTTCTCATCACTCTTCCCTCCCCCTCTTTCCCCTCTCCTTTTCTATCTTTTCTTAATCTCCCAAAAATTCTTTCACACATTTTTTTTATATAACTGTGACTGTTTGTATTTGTAGGCAACGTGTTGACTCAGGACCTCTGGCTTGCGAGGATGGTAATTTGTGTGATTGAAGAATTAAAAAAAATGACATGGCACGTATACACCGTCGTAAACTAGGATTAAACTTTTTCACAGCCACATCTAATTTTTTTTCGGAATTTGTACATCATTTCCACTCCTACTACTATACAAAAACCGCGGGAATTCGTTGTCACCGACTACAATGTAAACATCAATGGCGGCATATGCAATGTGACAGTTTGTTCAATAGTTTATTGAAATAATTTTTTTCCAACAGGTACTTGTGTATTCGATCATGCCTAATCAGTATCCTTTTTCCTTTCCTAAAATAATTATTTTACAAACTTACATTTATCATTTTGCGTCGGCTTAATTTGAAAGATTAAAAAAAAACACACCCCGCGTTTCCTCTAACGAGACGCTTATAGGTCTAGTCAGAGACATTATACGTCTCTGGTCTAGTGCAATCACTGCATAACTACGTAGCTTTATTCAGCTATTAAATCATACTTAGTTCTTAAATGTGCATTTTTTTTCAGCATTTAAATATCGCGTTTTGTCGCAAGCAGTAATATAGTTTTCAACTTTGAACTGTTCAGAAAACAATGCATGAAAAAAAAAATCGCTTTTCATGATCTATCTCCTTCAGAGAAATTGCTGTTCTAAAAGTTCTAGGGCCATAACAACAGTTGATTTAATTATGACCAAACAGTTATATACTTCTTGAATGAAATGACAAAGAAGACCAGTTCTGGTTAACTTAATAATTGATTGGTAATAATTATATAAAGCACAATGTGAAGTAATAATACGTTCCTATGTCACACTGTACACAAGGTGTTGTACAAATACTCAACCAATGGAAATACATCTTTTTCTTAAAAGTGTTCAAAAAGCAGCATTGTTTAATTACATGTATCTTTGCTCTGTGGTGCTTTTTTTAAAAGTCCATGGTACAGATAGTAGTTTAAGTCACATGTTTGCAAATTTTTATCTGTTTTCATTAATAGGGAGTGCAGCAAGCAGCTGCTTGCAATGCGAACTCTAACGACAACGCCTGGGCGAAGAGAAAATTCGGACTTACACATTGATCCAACCGAATTTTTTTCCACAGTAACTTTTGGACCCACAATGCATCGCTTGTTTAAGCTATGTTCTTGCGAGAATAACAACAACAGTTTAACAAAAAATAAACTCGCCTTGATTTAATGG
Source organism: Saccostrea echinata (assembly GCF_033153115.1). Taxonomy (NCBI): domain Eukaryota; kingdom Metazoa; phylum Mollusca; class Bivalvia; order Ostreida; family Ostreidae; genus Saccostrea; species Saccostrea echinata. The sequence goes on along the minus strand of NW_026889771.1, from coordinate 562,420 downwards.
ATATATTGCAGATAAATAGTAAATAAAACATTCGTCATTAAAGTCGACAATGTTCAGGCTTCGGTTTGGTAATGCAACTTAAATACGACGTCAAGTGACGTCAGAGCCTAGACGCAACAAATGTCACATGCAGTTTGACAATCAAGTCTGATCTAAATTAAATATAAATAAATATCTGCGCTAGCCCTAACGGTCACACCATCAACATATTAAGCAAACTTTGAAAACTTGCATTAGAGTAGCTCAGTAAAGCTACTTTGAGTAATTATAAATAAATCTGATATACCTAGATAATTCAAGTAGTGATTGTACTGGACCTGGCAAATATTGACTCTATAAATAGGATACATGTATGTACTCTTTACCATGAATTATACATGCTTTAGCATTAATTTCAATTTATCATATTATAAATTTTTCTTTAAGCTATGAAGAATTTAAGACATATTTGATAAAGAAAGGCTGTAGAATGGATAACAAAAAGAAACGGAAAGGAAAGGTTGCTCCTACAGGAGAAGAGAACAGCTCTTTTGAACTAGACATACGATCTGATATTCAGAATAATAGGTAAACATTTTTTTATAATGTGATCGACATAATTGTATAAATTCTTGCATCTGATAAACCCATGTGATTTCTATAATGAATCACAGTTGAGGGTGAATGCATGTGTGTGTATTTGTGTGTAGGCATAGGCCTTTCAAAATCTGCTGGCACCCGGTACTTTTACCTGGCTTAAATCATGATTGTATTGGCCAAAATATTTAATGGAGAAAAATTCAATGACATATACTGTATGTATACTTTAAAAAAGTGGGCTTCATATTTTAGCGACTTTGGCGCAGACAATGATGCGCTAATTTATAAATACCACCAAGAAATCATTTATAAATACAATATAGGTACAGCAAGGACATGCATAGTGCTAATTCATGATTTGCCAACAACTCCATACCCAGTGATTGAGCTAAATTTTGAATACGCCAATTTATGTACACAAACAGCAGTTGGGACTGCCATCTCACTTTGAGATATCCTTTATATTCAAGATATCTGTTTTGAGATAACAAAGTTCAACTCTCTATTGATTTTCTGAATTTTCTTAATAATAATATACACGTAGCCTGCAATGCAACTTTCTTCAATTCAGCATATGCAACTTAATTTCAAAAAAAAGGTTGCAAGCTCTGAATACCATTTTAAATGTATGGCACTTACTGAAATATATATGTCATTTAAATAAAAGCTGTTAAAAATGTATTTAAAATTAAAAAAAACAACTTTTTTTTGTAACTGGGTATGATGATTGAATCATGATGCTAAATTTTTCAATATAATTTCTCTGCTTTACTGTATTTGTCTGTAGTTTGAACATAGATTGTGCTGCTCTTTGCAATTACTATGAAATTTTCTTTCATTTTTTACTTTCAGCAAACTTATTAACACATTAAAGAACAAAGTGATGGAAACTACAAACAAGCAAAATGCATTGTCTGCCATTGTTGGTGCAAAAGGCATGGCCTCAAAGTGGAAGCATTATGCATCAATCAAGCGGGTCATGAAGTCCAAAAGTATGTATTTAATGCATGTTATATATCTACTACAGTTAATAAAACGGTCTTATTACAATGAAAAGAATTTACAAGCCTAAAATATATAATTATGATTTACATTATTGTCCTTCAACTCATTTTTTTGTAACATTCTGTTAGTCCTTTCAATGTAACAAAAATGTTTCAGTAGATTTAAATGTACTAATTTTTAGGTAGTGAGATTAAATATAGAGTTCATCCTCTATAAGTTCTATTTTCTGAGACCTGCATGATTTTTCCACTGTAAATGAACAATATAGTATACTTGGTGAAAGTACTAATATTTCCCTCATTAACTCTTTTCCTTAAATTGTTTTTGATCCATTGAATATTGGAATGATTTCTACACAGAGAAGAATGGTAAGATCTATAGAAGTATATGCAATTACTACAGATATAGAAAACAATACACATGATATATTATGTACATGTATAAGGTCATGCTAAAATGTTCCACAGCTTGGATATTTTGTCCTGTTTAATTTTCGGACATTAATTTTTATTTTTTTATATGGTACCTAATTATGTATTTAAATCTGTTTTATAAACTTTTAAGATTTTGAAGTCTCAGTTCTCTTTCTGATTTTACAAATTTAAAGCACATTTTAGTATGACCTTATTACATGTAGATATGTATAGATAAACATGGTCATAAACACAAATACATATGTATGCAGCATGTTTTTTGTTTATAACTTCCTGTATAAGTATGCTTCAGTTCCTTTATAATGTTGTATTTGTAGTACAATGTAGCAGCATTGGGATGCATGTTTTTATCCTGCACTGATAATTATTGTACATAACACTATTAAAATGACAAACATGATTAACAATGAAAAATTTTCAAATTTTAAGTAACCCACTATATATCCAGTAATTTTACCAAAGTTTCTTGGCAGATCATATTTATTGACCAAAAAATTTCCCTGTATACAGTATATGGTATTTCTTCCACAGAACAATAGAGAACAACCGTGTAAGAAAAAGGAAAACAATGATAAACTACACTGAATTAAAAGAGAGGAATAAAGTAGCTCTTATACTAAACTAATTAGGATAACTTTATATTTTTATGTTTTTATGCACACCAGTATGTATTCTTTAATTTTATGATAGAGTCAAGGTATTCGTGTCGGCATACATTGCACGTTGTAGGTGAGGTTTACTGTGTGTAAAGCAGTTTTTGTTAGCATGGCTTTAGTTATTGATAGTGTGAGGCAAATTTTCTAAATCTAGACTGGGAAAGGAAAGTGCCGTTGTTTTAATGCCGTGAAATAAACACTTACTTATAAGGTTTTATGTGAATTTTTGGGTTTTTAAAAAAATTTATTTGTATATTTTATTTTATTTTATTGATTTACTGATTTATTTATTATTATAATTTTTTTTTTGGGGGGGGGGGGGGTAACAAAAGCCAGAAATGAATTCTCAAGGGAGTAAATATAGCTATTATACATGTACTACTCATTTATGTAAATAAGTATAACTTATGATCTTTCAAATTATGTACAATTTGATTGTCAATAATCATTGTAATATGAAATAGCTGATTTTAATTCTTTTGAGGGAAAAATAAAAGGTCATTTTTAGTCAGTTCATGGATTCAGTGCTTTGTTAAACAATTTATTTACTAGTGGTTCTTAATTTCTTAACATACACCCAACTAACTTGCTTTTATGATGGTTATTTTAACTGGTCAGCTTTGATTTGTTCTGTATAGTGGCTGGGGATGAAGAAAAAACGTTTATAGGTAACAACGTACTAGTTTGTCTCCTTCTTTATGTAAAAACGGAGAGTTGTGGTGTAGTTTGCATTGCTATAACATATATATGTAATCGTATACATTTTTCATGTGATCATTACCTATAATCACTGCAATCACGTGTTGAATCGTGCAGGTATTTTGTTGCATGTAAATTGATTGTATGAAGCTAATTTCAAAGTGCGTGCCAGCTCTGATTTTTAATACTTTTTTATTGTATTGATAAAAACACCCTTTCAAAAGCACTATTTGACATAACATGTATTTTGATTTGGTTACATACTCTTAAATTGTAATAAGTGAAAAACTGCTTACTAGTATATGATGGCTAGGCACTAGCTGCATTTTAAATTCAGGGGCATTTTTGAGAATGTAAGTATTTGCACACATATAATGTTGATGTTCACAATTAAGTTTCTTCGTGTTATGAAATTCTTTAAGTATTGTATTGAAACGTGATATCTTTTGAAAGGTTTTTATTATAATTTGATATGTATTATTTTTAGTTATTAAATTGAGTGCTTTTTAAGGCAAAAGATTTCGGATGAATAGAAGCTAGTAGCCTAAAAGTAACTAAAAATATTTGCAGTAAATTTACTAAAAGTATATTACAACAAATTTGTTTTAAACCAAACAGTATTGAATCTTGGGTGATTTTAGATACATCATACATGAAAAGAATATGCTATAATTATTCTTATTTATAATTATAGTTATAATTATAATTATGAATCATTATGTAAATTTCTCACGATATCTGGAAACATTTTAGACAAAACTCAATCCATAATTGCTGTCGCTATTTCCCAAGTGTACTCTCTGCAACAAACAGTTAAAGATCATTATCACTTTGTCATCCTAGATTTTATTTTACAACAGTGCCAGATCACATTTAATTTAATATTAACATACTGTGTGGATATTGTCTCCATTTATTAAATGTTCTACCCGCATATTTCATTTCATAACATTGATTGAAATTCTTTACTTTAATCAATAACTTTGCCATATTTGCTATTATGTTAAAGTATTTATTTCTGCCCACTAGGATTTGATAATCTCAGTTTTAGAACAGCTGACTGTGTAATTTACAGTACCCAGGACACCTAGCCATAATGCAGGTTGAATTAAGAAGAACTTTTCATGAATTTTATAATGTCTCACTGTTACAGATACACAAGATGATGAAGAAAATGCAGCCATTAAGGGGAAAGGAATAGACCAGATGGAAGAGATGGACGCTTTTAAACCTTTTGGCATGAAACAGGACACCAAAAAGAAACTCCGCTCAGCCAACGATAAAACACTGATTGACTATTTTTATCAACTGGGGCAGTCCAGGGACCCTAATGCCAAAGTGGACCTGGATTTTGTTGATTCATTAATTAAGAATGGGGCTAACATAAATTGTTCAGACAAACATGGACAGACATTAATGCATGAGGTATAGAAGTCAGGGCACTGGTAAATAAAGTAAGAGATAACTTGCTAAGTAATATTATAAATGTATTATATGTTCATAGTATATATGATATTGGTATTTGATTTTTCAACAAGTCAGGGGAGATTTGATGTAGCTCTCTGTCTCTGAATGTGCTAGATAAATGTGTACTTTAATGATGTACTTTATTAGCAAAAGCTGTTTTTCACAAAAGGCCACACTAAATACAATAAACAAACAAATGTAATATGTTTATAGTTCCAAGGGTACATTTTTTCTTCAAAGTTCATGAGGATAATATCTAGAATTTTGAAGATATCATTTTGTATCGACAGGTCTGTCGCACCTGGCATATTGATGTAGCTAAGTTTCTCTTGGAACTGGGAGCAAATGTGAACCAGGCTGACAAATATGGCAGAACACCATTACATGTTGCTGCAGCAGTAGATTATCCAGAAATGGTGGAAATACTCATTAAAAATGGAGGTGTGTATTCTGACTATCAGTGCCATTTTAAACTTTTAATTAATTATCCCCTCATGATATCAGATTACATTTGCTGGAGACAATTATTATTTTTTTAAGAACAAGGAAGATACAATTCATGTGTTTCTTTGGGACACTTGCTTGGAATTCAAAATAATTCTCTGAACTAGAAGGCATTTATTTCTATCAAATTTCTATGAGATCTCTTGTCAATATACTGTAAAAAAAAAACATCTGCTGATAAATTTCTGGAATTTTTAAAATGCATCTAAGTATCTTTCCAGTTTTTGCATGCTTACTCAAAATTTAAAATAGAACTTGAACCACTGACCACTGGCTGAGAATCTCATCCACTAACTCATGACTTGCTTTGGGTCCATGTATCTAATACTTTGTGATAGCTGTGGAATTATGGTATTTTTTTTTTTTCAGCTGATAGAGAATCACTTAGCAATGAAAAACAAACACCAGTCCACTATGCTGCCAAAAATGATGCATGTAGTTCCCTGAAAATGTTGCTTAAAATGAAGTGCAAATATAATGATGTTCGAGATTACAAGGGCAGGACACCTCTGTTTGTGGCAGCAGAACTGGGTAAGAACTTGGAGAATAAAGGTGTAGTACAGAACTTTTGTAGAAATTAAAGTTATTTATCACTGTAAAATAGGTATATTTTATAATGGGAAACGTAAATTTCAATTTAAACCTTCTTTACAAGTTTTTAACATCTAAGGAGATCACATTGGACAGACACAAATTCAACACAAAAATATTGTACATATCAAAGAATACTGTCATTTTGAAACTTGTAGATCGGAGTGAGACAGCCAGTCTTCTGTTGGAATATAAAGCAGATGTCAGAATTACAGATGATAGTGGAATGAAGCCATTAAGTTGGATGATTACTAAAATGCCCCCTGTGGTAAGTACTCCCTGTAACAAGACAGCAGATTATGCTGAGTTAGCTCCTGTTAAATTTGTAGAGTGAGTTAGCTCCTGTTAAGTTTGTAGTGTGAGTTAGCTCCTGTCTAGTTTGTAGAGTGAGTTAGCTCCTGTTAAGTTTGTAAAGTGAGTAAGCTCCTCTCAAGTTTGTAGATTGCAGTTTATGCTGAGTTAGCTCCTGTCAAGTCTGTAGAGTGAGTTAGCTCCTGTCAAGTTTGTAGAGTGAGTTAGCTCCTGTCAAGTTTGTAGAGTGAGTTAGCAACTGTCAAGTTTGTAGAGTGAGTTAGCTCCTGTCTAGTTTGTAGAGTGAGTTAGCTCCCGTCAGGTTTGTAGAGTGTTCACTGTAAGTTTCTAGAGTGAGTTAGCTCCTGTAAGTTTCTAGAGTGAGTTAGCTCCTGTTAAGTTTGTAGAGTGGGTTAGCTCCTGTTAAGTTTGTAGAGTGAGTTAGCTCCTGTTAAGTTTGTAGAGTTGGTTAGCTCCTGTTAAGTTTGTAGAGTGAGTTAGCTCCTGTTAAGTTTGTAGAGTGAGTTAGCTCCTGTCAAGTTTGTAGTGAGTTAGCCTCGGTCAAGTTTGTAAAGTGAGTTAGCTCCTGTCTAGTTTGTAGAGTGAGTTAGCTCCTGTTAAGTTTGTAGAGTGAGTTAGCTCCTGTCAAGTTTGTAGAGTGAGTTAGCTCCTGTTAAGTTTGTAGAGTTGGTTAGCTCCTGTCAAGTTTGTAGAGTGAGTTAGCTCCTGTCTAGTTTGTACAGTGAGTTAGCTCCTGTCTAGTTTTTAGAATGAGTCAGCCCCTGTCTAGTTTGTAAAGTGAGTAAGCCCTTCTCAAGTTTGTAGAGTGTTCACTGGTAAAAAGATTGCAGTTTATGCTGAGTTTGCTCCTGTCAATTTGTAGAATGTTCGCATAATTTACGGTGATCATGGTTAGAATGAAAAGGTTGGGAGGGGTAAAATTGTAAACTTACATCCAAACTTGCTTAAACTGTTAAAATCAGATAGAGAAAGCATTAGGGGCAGCCAAAATCAATTATTATATCTCTGTTTCATCAAATCCTTCTGCTATTTCTTAAATTTTTACCTTTTTTTCCTACTCTAAGTCATCATTACCAATATATTATGCATGCATTCGCTTTTTGCATGTTTGCTAGATACATGTTGTACTGTATGTACTAAATGATAATTATTCATCAAACAGGAGATTCACTCTATGTGTCTTTTTGTATGATGATTGGAGGTCAGTGATCTTTTAATAACAAAGATTGATGTTTTAAGTACAAGATGAGTGTTGTACAGATAATATGAAGACCAAATTAAATGTTTTCTTTCTTTTTTTTTAAATCAACTGAACAGTTAAGTTTGTGATATTTGATTGAGATTTGGTATCACTGTTTAGGGATGGGTATCGGCAAAAATTTCGTATCCTGATATATCACGATTTTTTCCCAAAATATCACGATAAATCGTGATATTTTTACACACAGTTTTTACTACAATTTCAAATGAATTTCCATAATATTTCTTAAAAATATGTTATAAAAACATAACTTTACTTTTTAATTTTTTTATTTATTTAATATAAAGCATGTTTGAATGTCGTTGTTTAACTGTTGTCAACATTTTTTACACTTCCTGTAATTGTCATTCAATAGTTTGAACAAATAAATGAATAATTTCCGGAATTTATAGTTATGTACCAAATACTGGTATTTTAGTCTCTGTATCACGATACGTATCACGCAATAAAAAATCACAATATACCGGTATACCGATAAAATCGCGCATCCCTATCACTATTGTGCATAGCAGAAGTGCAGATCAGATATGATTTCTATGTGACAGGTGATTTCACCTTTGCTATTTGTTTTAAGTTTTGGTCTTTTAATGGCTAAAAATTGAAAAAATTCTATTCTTCTTTCAAAGTTTTTATTGAGAGGGGGTGGGGGGTAGGAGGGGTTAATATTTGGGATATTTGGTGCAACTGTACTGCCATAGGCAACACAGATTCAGAAATTCAGAAATTGTTTATTTTTGAAGAATTTCAACCCTGACTGACTAAATAACAGCACTCCTAGTACTGAATATCGATGACTATTTGTTTCAGGAATGCTTTTAGACTGCTTGAATTTAAAATTCTAACATGAGAAAATCAATGTTGACAGTAATTATTTTTGTTTGAATTTTGCACAGAATGAACCCTTCTTTTTGTTTCAAGATCATCAATACATGTACAAAACAAATGATTTCAGAATAATATGAAAATACAGGTGAAACTAAATTTTATATAAACTATTTCAGTATTCTGATGTCCCACTTTGGAACAATCGTTTCTCATCCTGTAAAAAATGTTCAAAGAAGTCCAATGTAAGCCAGTAAAATCCAAACCTCAATTCAGACGTTACATTTTGTATTTTTTTTACTATGAATCATTTTGTTGTTGCTGTTTCTTTTTCCGCTATGAATGCATCAATTTTCCCAAGGACTTGTTCTTATGCTTGTGGCTTGTTTTATTAAAGCATGTATTTCATGATGGACATTGGTATTGTGGTAGAGATTGCATTAGAAGGGGAGGCACTTGTGCTCTACACAAATTGAGTTTTTATACTCCACCATATATTATATGGATGGGACATATAGTGTTTGTCATGTCTGTCTTCCGTCCTTCCATCTTTCTGTCCTTCTGTCTTTCCATCTGTTGGTCTATCACACTCCGTTTAGCTCAGTTTCAAAGAAATTATTCAAGATATTTTATTCAAAACTCATACACCAATACATATTGGTGGGAACTATTCAACTGTTTCATAATTTTATGACATTGACCTTCCCTATGACCTTGACCTCACTATTCCTCATTTTGCATTTTTCTTAGTTCCAAAGAAACTGTTCATTTGGAGATAGGTACAATTATTTGAAGATAGGTACAATTATTTGAAGATAATTATTTGAAGATAGGTACAATTATTTGAAGATAGGTACAATTATTTGAAGATCTCTTAAAATTTCATACACATATACTGGGGTATGTATTGGTAAAAGACATACAATCTGTCATAATTTTCTGACATTGCCCCAGCCTATGACCTTTACTTCACTTTTTTCTTTTACACATGTTTATCATACCATGTTCTTTTTTTTTTTTTACAATATAGCATGTGAATCCAAAAGTATAAACTGCAAACAGTAAATATGCATTCAATTTGAGTATTTTCATTATTGTTTGTTTGTTTTCAGGCTTTGGATGCTTTAAAGCAGTTCCACTCTACAGATCGCCCTAACAGAAGACAATACTTCTACCTTAATGACCTCATCACTGACAGAGGTGGGTCTACTGTGTCTCAGGAAAATAAACTCAAGTACACAATTTGAATTACTTTGCTTGATGAATTTAAAATGAAAGTAAATGTATGGACTTATTTTGTTTTGTTCATATTTATTGAAACAAAAACCCGGTACATTATTGTACATGTACTTCATGTAAAGGTTCTCAGACTATAGAGTTATTATAATTACGGTAACTGTTAGTGTTAAAGCAAAATACATGTACTGTTTAGGAACTAATTGATTTCCATTTATTTGTTTTTAGCTAAAGATCCAAAAGCACAAAGTTTAACTCCTGTAAGTTAATTTCATTCAATATGAGTAAGATAGTAATTTTCATTTTGAGATATATTCCAAAAAAAAAGAAGAAAAAATTGACAGAGCTTTTAAAGCCAGTAAAGAATGTGTAACATTTGTAAGAGATTTGCACAGCTTTTAAATGATTTGAAACAGAATGTTCAAGTCTTTTTGACTTTTTCATTTCAGCTGCAATGTGCCACTCACTTTAGGCAGTATGATCTTCTCTCACACAGAGTCATGCTTGCACTTATAAATCAAATGTGGGTCAAGTTTGGAAGGTGAGAATCAAATCTATTATAATCAAGTTTACACATGCGTATCAAGTCTAAAAAAGTGCATGTTGGCCACTCCTGCATATATCACCTGCTTGCCATTATCTCGGCTGAGATTCATCTGGGCTGAATACTGTAGACGTACTTTTGGTAATTTACTTTACTCACAAATTTTTCACAATCGGAAATTTGTCACAGTGTACATAAAGTACATTGAAGACGTATACAAAGACAGTCCAAGAAATGCACGTAATTTTATACCCGCGGATTAAACAGAAATCATGATTCCACAGAATTTATAACCCCGTGGAAAAAAGTAAGTTAACAGCATTTGGACTGATGCCTTCACCAAATCTCAGGGCATGCAGTCCTTCATAATTCATGTCTTGAAATTCACACTCAACGAAGTCGATTCTGAAGCTATATTAATGTGCCCTTAGCTTCAAATAAATGATTTTAATGTTTAACTAACTCTATACCTATTAATACAACATTGCTTAATGTAAGTTTATATTCATGCTGTACTTTGTTATTTATTTTCAGGATCCGGGCATGGTTTAATCTACTTCTTAACTTTGCCTACATCATGATATGGACTGTGTATGGCCTGTTGATAGAGTATGATGTCCGCTACAAGTATGACCTTCCAGACCAGTGGTGGAGGATAGTACTCCTTGTAAGTGATGTTTGTAAAGACTCATTTATCATTACATTTATTTTCAGTACAATTCAATTTTTGTTGTTGAGTTTTTGATGTCAGTGTCTTTTATTTTAGGTGGCAGCCATTGGGTTTACAATCTGGCAGATTATAGAGGAAGTGTTGGAATATAAACGGTCTCTCCAGTTCCATAATGTGAGAAGTGCCACAAATAATTCCATTATATAGCAATAGAAGCACATGTAAATTTAACAAAGTAATAAACAAATTGAGTCAGCATACTTGATTCTGAGGATCCAGTGCACCCAGGTAGCACCAGGGATAACTGGTGACACACTTGATTGTGAGCCGGTATTGTGCAAGTATCAAGTCGGGTGATTTGATTGAGCTGAAAAAATTTGATAGGCTCAGGCAGCTTTAACATGGCATTCTTGGAGATATTAGTATTAAAAGTAGTTTTATTCCATGACATGAAGGTTTTTTAACAAGATACTCTGGTGAAATGAACTTAAATTGATTGTGTAAGTGTAGTCCTTTTCTATATATGTTAGGTAACATTTTACCATAGAAATACAATGTTTCCATTACTGTACGTAATCCAGGTCGCTTGATTGTAAGCACGTTACCGGGTTTACCTGGCTTAGTTCAACTCAGCCAATTTCTATTAGAATCAAGTATGCTAAGTGGCTTAGTTGTAGCATCGTATTTTTCAGTCCTTTGTGAAGTTTAAATGTACAATATTTTTACAGTTCTGTATTGTTAGATTGATCATGAAGCCTGCATATTCTATTGTGTCTCATTTGGTGTTTTAGAACTGGGTTAATTATAGAAGAAAGCAGATAGAGGAGGACCTTAAATATTGTCACCCCAGGTGGACCGAGGAGAGTGATTACCTCAAGAAAGAACTGGCTAATCTAGATGAAGCAAGACCTAGATACTGGTCAGATTTCTGGTACGTAAAAGTCAGTCTACAGGAACATCGAAATAATTCAGACTTCCGTTTTTTTTTTTATAATATAAATACTGTATTTTATAAAATATGGTAAGGAGAATGTGTATTCAATTACATGTTGATTCATTTATGTAAGGAATTTTAAGCTTTTTAATCAATTTCCAATTTCAAAAAAAATTGCCTTTCAGTTGAAATGACAAAATTTTTTATACATTTTACAATTTAAGACAATGGGGAAATGACTGTCTGATGTTTGTTAAGTTATTTTTTTTCTCCAAGGTAATATTATAAATTTTATTTCAGGAATATCTTTGACTGGATCTGCTACGTTTTTCTTATTGCCAGCATTGCTACGCACATTGTGGATATTTTTGTCCACACAGATGATTTGGCTCGATCACATATCAGAATCATGTCCGTGACAATTATATTGTTGTGGCTTCGTTTGATGAAGGTTGCCAGGGCATTTTCTCTCTTAGGTAATGGATGCTTTGATTAATGTTAATCTCAGCCATTGCGGTTGAACTAAGGGAACAACCACAGTATGAGAAACCTAGGTGGTGATATTTGTTGATAATTAATAAGCTAAGTTCATCTTGTTGTTCAGTGTAATAAAATCAGAAGGAAAAATCATCTGTAAGTGCTCATTAATAAAAACTGGAAGTTTATTCTGAAAAAAAATGGAACTGTGATGTTGTTATCTATTCTATCCTACGGGGTTACAGGTACATGCATTTATGCATTTAGCACATTTCCTGGACAGGTATTATAACTAAACCATAGTGAATTTCAGAACTTATAAATTACTATACAATGCTGAGTATTTATTTATTTAGGATCCTTTTCATTGATGAGGATTAATGGACAAACTTATATGATGTTTCCCATTGATTTAGTAGAGTGACACAATCTTTCTTTTGTTGTATTTTTTTTTTATATGATTCCAGGACCTTTTATTGTGATGCTGTCTCACATGGTGAAGGATCTCCTCAGATTTGCCTTCCTCTATCTAGAGTTCTATCTGCCATTTGGTAAGAAAACTCCTGAAGCAGTTCATTAATTTATGATTAAGTATGTTCCTTACCAGTGATCATGTATTATTGGGGCCATTTCTGATTTCTTGCAATCATGCTAATACACACAGTAAGTTGGAACTGGCTGAATTTTAAAAATACTTGTAAAAATTCTGTCTACATTTATATTCCAAATTTTTCATATCAGTATTATTTTGAAAAGGAATCCAGATTCAAATAACTGTTTTGTTTTTTTTTTGTTTTTTTTGACAAAAATAGTCTCTCCCCATATCTAATATAGTGACCATGACCTTTGAGATGATAGAGAGGAGAGATTCTATTGTTCTGTTTCATTTCTGTTAACAGTGTGTGCATTTTGGATGATATTTGGAGGCAGCAAGAGAGACTACTATGATTATAACAACATAGTAAATGTGGAAGGGTATGGAAATTTTGGGGATGTGTTCTACAGTCTGTTCAGACTGACTCTAGTGGATGAGTATGACTTCCCTGTGAGTGCCTCTATATGAATGATACACTTAACTTGTTCGATAGTTTTTCAATGGTCATACTTAAACTGTTTTGACACTATTTGTAATTTATAAATGCATCTGTCTCTGTCTATCTATTGATATTTTTAGGTCACCTGAGTCACTCAGGTGACCTATTGCTATCTGTTTTCGTCCGTCGTCGTGCGTTAACTTTTGAACATTTTTAACTTCTTCTCTAAAACCGCTCAACCAATTTCAACCAAATTTGGTATATAGCATCTATGGGTGAAGGGGAACATAAATTGTGAATTTCATGATCCCTGCCCCCCTGGGGCCTGAGGGGTGGGGCTAAAACCACCAAAATTAATGCAATCTTTAAAAATCTTCTTCTTTACTCCTGGACATCAAGCAGTCAAACTGTTGGCATCATTGTAATAAGCATGGAGCCCTCTACCAAAATTGTGAAATTCATGGCCCCAGGGTCAGGGGTTCTGGCCCCAGGGTGGGGCTATATAGATCATATAGTGAAAGTGCATTATTTCTTTGAAAATCTTCTTCTCTGCTCCTGGGTATTAAATAAAGGAACTAAGTACATAGTTATGATGAGCAAGAGTGCCTCTTTCAAAATTGTGAAATTCATGGCCCCAGGGTCAGGGGTTCTGGTGTTAGGGTGGGGCTATATAGATTATATAGTGAAAATGCATTAATTCTTTGAAAATCTTCTTCTCTGCTCCTGGGTATTAAATAAAGGAACTAAGTACATAGTTATGATGAGCAAGAGTGCCTCTTCCAAAATTGTGAAATTTATGGCCCCAGGGTCAGGGGTTCTGGTGTTAGGGCGGGGCTCTATAGATTATATAGTGAAAATGCATTAATTCTTTGAAAATCTTCTTCTCTGCTCCTGGGTATTAAATAAAGGAACTAAGTACATAGTTATGATGAGCAAGAGTGCCTCTTCCAAAATTGTGAAATTCATGGCCCCAGGGTCAGGGGTTCTGGTGTTAGGGCGGGGCTCTATAGATTATATAGTGAAAGAGCATTAATTCTTTGAAAATCTTCTTCTTTGCTCCTAGGTATTAAATAAAGTAACTAAGTACATAGTTATGATGAGCAAGAGTACCTCTTCCAAAATTGTGAATTTCATGGCCCCAGGGTCAGGGGTTCTGGTGTTAGGGCGGGGCTCTATCGACTATATGGTGAAAATGCATTAATTCTTTGAAAATCTTCTCCACTGCTCCTGGGCATTAAGGTGATAAACTAAGTACATAGTTAAGATGAGGAGGTGGGCCTCTTCCAGAATTGTGAAAGCCATGGCCCCTGGGACAGGGGTTCTGGTGTTAGGGCGGGGCTCTATTGATTATATAGTGAAAATGCTTTAATTCTTTGAAAATCTTCTTCTCTGCTCCTGGGTATTATTTAAACAAACTAAAAACATGGTTATGATGCATAAGGATGCCTTTTTAAAAATTGTGAATTTCTTGGCCCCAGGGTCAGGGGTTCTGGTGTTAGGGCGGGGCTCTATTGATTATATAGTGAAAATGCATTGATTCTTTAAGAATCTTCTTCTCTGCTACTGGAGATTATTTAAACAAACTAAGTGCATGGTTATGATGCATAAGGATGCCTTTTCAAAAATTGTGAATTTCATGGCCCCAGGGTCAGGGGTTCTGGTGTTAGGGCGGGGCTCTATTGATTATATAGTGAAAATGCATTGATTCTTTGAAAATCTTCTTCTCTTCTTCTGGAGATTATATAAACAAACTAAGTGCATGATTATGATAGACAAGGATGCCTCTTCCAAAATTTTTAAATATATGGCCTCAGTTTTTGGGGTTCTTGAGGAGGGGGAGGGGGGGCTCTATTGATTATATAGTGAAAAAGCATTAATTCTATTAATCATTAATTAATCCTGTCTGCTCCTTAGTGTTGAGCTGATAAATAAATTGCTTAGCTATGATGAAAATGGGAGCTTCGAACAGAATTTTTAAATCTTGTGGTCCTAGGGTCAGTTTCTGGCATAACGAGGGGGGGGGGGGGGGGCTTTTGATAATATAGTGGAAAAGTGTTAATTCTTTGAAGTCCATAGTTATGATGATGAGGGTAACTTTTCCAAATTTGTAAATTTCTTGACCCTTGGTCTTGGGTTCTGGTGTTAGGGTAAGGCTTTGTTGAATCTGTAGTGAAAATGCATTGTACCTGTGAAATTCTTCTCTGCTTCTGGGCATATTGGAAGCAAACTGAGTAAAAGTTTAAATGATATGAGTAAGCGTATTTCTACCAGATTTTTAAACATCTGCACCATTGGTCTAAGCATTCTGGTCCTGGGCAGGGCTCTATTAATTTGTATTCTACTGAGAGAAGTTATTCCCCTTTTCCATTCACCTTTGATAATTAATCACTGTAAATAATGTATTTGAAAAGTTAATAGAATAAGATAATTATGCAAGAATGTTTATCGTATAATTAAAAAAGTACTTTCTTAGTTTTAATAAACAGGTAGACCTGTAAGTAATAGATAAATAAAAATGAGACAAAAACAACTTATCTTATTAAAAGTTCTTCAAAGACCATAAGAGAGGTCAATGCTAGAGGTCTTAATATGGGTTTAAAAATAGTACAGAAGCACTAATAGTTTGTTAATAGTCTGCATAGTGTTAAGTGGGGGACAGATTAGAACTTAATTTATGAGTTGATACTGAATACTAGACTAATTATTTTGTTGATCCTGATCTTCTTACTTCTCTTGCTTTAGGGCAACAAAGCTTCAACTATCAGTGTATTTAACTTCTAAATTGTTGTATTATACTCAGGTGACCGTTAAGGCCCTTGGGCCTCTTGTTGATGTATGTAATCTGTAAACTCAAATGATTTTATTTTTTAATGAACTGACATTTTTCTTCAGAACATGGAGAAAGTGGACCCAATAATGGCTAAGATTCTAGTTGGCTTTTGGCTGGCTCTGTCTGCAGTTCTCTGTCTGAACCTCTTCATTGCTCTTCTGTCTGATACATTTCAAAGGTATGTATATATATAACTGGTTTATTGCAATTAAGACTCGATCACAGAGTGCGTAAGTAGTTACATACAGTGTTATAATAATTGAGTGTAACTGGGAATTTTATGTTTTGATGCTTCTAGCATGAGTTTTATCACATCAACAATATTTCATTACACTATTAGAGAAGCATATATCACCTCTATCATTTTTATGAAAGATTATTTTTTTTCATTGATCAATTTTAAAAAACTTAACTATAAGTACAGTACACCCCACTCATGCAAGTTTTCTAGCATTGACTAAATACTTAAAAAAAAATCTGTCCTTTGTTTTTTTAGTATAGATATCTTTTGCCTAGCTATATTAATGCTTCTTCAATCTTAATTGTTAAAGAGATATACATCGGTAGGTAAGCATGAAATCTGTTCCCCATTTTTATGTGTAATTGTTCACCACTGTCTAAGTTTATGAAGAATTTTGGCACATTGTAGGTAATGTTCCCCCTTTTCACAGAAAATTTAAGAAGACCTTAATAAACTTGTATCAGTGTGGGTTTACATATTTCTAACTGAAATGTGTGATTTTAAAATAAACATGGAGTGACAAAAATTTAAGTTTTAAAATTTAAGATGTTTACCCAAAAGTAGGTCATGGCAACCTACTTTTGACTTTTGGCCTACTCTTTGACTTTTGTAGCTATTCATTTTCAAATTGATTAAGAAGCATATATCTTGGACTTTGTGAAGTCTAGAATCATCAAACCTTATCAGCTGATATGTGTAAATCAAAACTTAGTCACAGTGACCTATCTTCTGTATTTTACAGCTTATCATTTAAAATCACATTGTCCTACCTTTTGTATATTATTATTATTCATTGTAAAATATTTAAATATCTTTGATACTGAAATGCTAGGATCATCAAACCAGGTCAGTTGATGCATCTAAGGACCTCAGGATATGTTGACCCTAAACTAGGTCTCAGTGACCAACTTTTTGAATTATTCAATGTCAAATCTTAATGTTTGATACTAAGAGGCCTAGAATCATCAACCCTTGCTAGCTGATGCATCTTGGTCCTCCTAGATTTGCCAATTCAAAAGTAGGTCACAGAGAAACTGTAGTGCAATTTATCAGAAGAGGATTCTAGGCCCTTGGGCCTCTTGTCATTAGATTTGTATTCTAAAAATCATGTTTGTCATTAAGACAAAATGCATATTGGAAATAAAAGCTTCAGAACACCAATGTTACAGGTAGCTTTAAGTATTCACTGAGACTAATTTATATAAGATAGGATATTAAGACACTCAGAAGTATAACTCTTCAGGATTCAATGCTCAAGAGTAAAGTAATGAAATTTAAATGCTAGGATAGGATAAATGAAGTTTATGTTTAAATTTTTGTTGTTTCTTGGGAAATTGTATTGCTGTATTATACAATCAATAGGTATATCACTTCATTTTGGCTTTGGTTTTCCTTTCAGAGTCTATGATAATGCCCAGGCTAATGCAGTGATGCAGAAGGCACTCATGACCCTTAGCATTTGGGAAAATATGTCTCAATCCCGACGCAATACTTTTTATGATTTCATGAAAAATACCTGCAATCCTTGGAATGATTACTACGACGATGACATGACTGAAGAGGGAGAGGAGGACATGAAGAAGGTCACCATGCAGATCAAGGTCAGTGATCAAGGTCAAGAAAATATTTTCATCACATAAGATATTTTTTCATAACATGTATTCACAGATAATTTAAAATATTTTATAACACGGAATAGGAAGTGTATGTTACTTTTTTTTTCAATTTTAGGATGACCTAGATGACTTAAGAGAAGCATTTGATTCAAAGTTTGGAAAGCGGAAAGAGGTAATATGAGTAGCTTTAATAAACATGAATGAATTTTGGTAAATTTGTTGTATTAAGGGTTTTCTTTTAAAAAAACAAAAAACATTTTATGTTCTTTATTAGTGTTGTGAATGAGAAGCACATGATTTTCTGTAGAAGCACTTTGTTTACTCTTTTGACTCTTCAGTTATTTAGAGATGGACAATCACCAGGAGGCGGGGTAATTTTGACCTTTTTTAGTTCCAGTATAGGAAATCTCCCTAACAAATCACAGTCTGTGGGTGTCACACACTGGTTCTATAACATGTTCGCTAGCCAAGAGTTTCTGATCCACTACTCTCCTCACAAACCCTTGGCCTACGATGTTAAAAAAAGTTGGGATTTTTTTCATGAGTTGTGATTGGAGTTGATTGATATTGCTCGCCCAATCAGCAATTGTTTTTGTAAATTACGATATCTGCGTTCAGGGTATATCTTGACTCTTTAGTCTCGGGAATGAAAAACACAAGTACGGTAAACAAAGGTCCTTAAGATAACATGCCATTCTATAAATATCTTTGGTGCCATCAAATTTTAAGTTGATGTGCAAATAATTTGATCAGAAATCTATATTGCAGATGTAGAATTGCACCCTAAATAAAATATAAACTTCGCTTGATAATGTCTTGTTAATTATTCTCTAACTTTAATTTTTAAATTCGCTTTTTATTTCTGTTGATGATGCAGTTTGTGGGTATGTTGTAAGATTGTTGTATGAGATAAACAGTCCTAACTTTTGACAGCACCATAGGCCAATTAAGGGTTTGTGAGGAGAGAAGTGGATCAGAAACTCTTGGCTAGTGAAGATGGTTCTATAATTGATGATACATCTACATAATACATGTTTATACCATATATATATATACATTTTTTTTAGGTAAAATCTTGAACAAAGCAGTCTTTTATTTTCATAATGGAATTTTATATCATTAGAATTCAAGGATATTTGCATTTTTTAAATATACATACAAGAATTATAATTTTGGCCACAGGAAACAATGAATAAAGATCCTGTGTATCAAAGTCTGAGATATAATTCTTCTATATTTACATTTGCCGAAGTAAAACGTGTACATATGTACGCTTATTTGCTTAAGATTTGTGCTGATTATGGAAAGCTCTTAGATCCTGTTAGTTACAAATATCAAAAATTGTGTTTCAAGAATTATACCCACAGTTATTTCGCTTTAATCTGTGCTTTACAATCTTTAGCATCAATATTAAAAGATAAAGAAATTAAGGGAATATATATTTCATATTTTAAAAAATTAATGACTTTCTGTTGAATTGGATGTATTTTTTGCTCAGTGCACTATTATTATGAAGTTAAATTTAAATTAAATCTGTGATTATTAATGCATTTAATGCTATTTCTGTTAACTGATATTTGTTCCAAATATAATTTTGTTATCATTTCTCTACATCTCAAGTACCAGTATATGTGCTTCACAAATAAACTGCAATTTTTTCTGTGGAAATGATCACAAACCTGAGTTTCAGAAGTGACAGGGTGGTATGTTTAGCCAACCAGTTCATTTTAAATGACAAGTTGTTTATAGTTGAAATTGATGTAATTAGTACTGGGATATTGGTTTGACTATAAGTATTTAGAGACACTGATGCCACAGAACAGATCTGCTTGTCACATCCTTAGTAATATTAAATGATTACAGTCAGTTTAGATTGATATATGACCCCATGAAATGACAAGAGACTTTGTACCATAAAAGACATAACACAATTACTTTGGAGGAAAAGAGAAGATAACTTTCTATGCATTGTGGAATACTGTATTGCACAACAAATAATATACAAATGATAATTTTTGAGTGATTTTTTTATTCATATGTTGTTGTTTTTTTTATTAAATACATGTGCTAAAATCATAAGACAGATATAAAAAATGCACTTTTTCTTAATTTAGCAAACTTTGGCAGAGCACTCAATTTATATCCACAGAATTTTCAAATTAACCAATAGAATTTTTTGTTATTTTGAATTGGTAGATTAGTCTTTTTTTTCTTTCATAGAAGTTTTTAGAACTTACTAATGAATATGTTCACTTCAAAAATTTCACTTCATAATGTATTCTATTAATAAAACTGATGAGAAGTCATTACATTATGAAGAGCAGTTCTCTGCCTGTATTCATTGATGCTTTAAGGAATATGCTTTCCTAAATTATTGTAAGGCAGCGAAATCAAAAGGCTTATTAATTTATATCTGTATTCACTTGAGTGGCTTTTTTTTAAAATAGATTTTCGAGTAATTTCATGCTGAATTTCATTCAGAACTTCGAAAATAATAAATATAATGAAATGTGTAACATAGTAACTGCACTTCTTAATATTGCTTTAGACCTACCAATGCCATTATATAAATTTTCGATGTTATTTTTCTGGGGAAACTTTTTTTCCTAAAACTATTAATTTTGGGTTAAGGATGAAGAGGAGGAAGACCTGAACAACAAATCTCGGATGGTTGATGTGGAGAGATTTGAGAATGAGATCGGAATTCTGCGAGACAGTATAACTGAATTACGAGTTAGACAGGATGATATGATGGAGAATATACAGACAAGCGTCAACACCATTACAGGCCTCTTAAATCAGTTGCTTGGAAACCCACCTGAAGCCAGTGGTTAGTTTTTTGGAAGAAAAAGTTCTTCGTCATCAATAGAGGGGGGAGGGTTTTTCAGTTAGGATGTTTTCAAACAAGAATCACTCCTTTTTCCACATTTATAATGCACAATTTATCTACAGAAACAGTTTTGTGTTCAGATTTGTTGTAATTACTTCAAAACCTCAAGCTTTTAGAAATGAAGGAGAAGGGAATGACATATTTTAAATCAAAGAAATATGGCATCAATTAAATTTATGGTAATTGCTGAAAATTTTTTATTGCAGAGGTTGAGCTGGAATTAGAAACTAGACAAAGATCGGCAAGAGGGTAAAAATTAGTTTAACATGTATATATATTTGTAGCATATTGTATTTTAAAATTCACAAAGAATAAAATTTTACTCACATGCACACCTTAAATGTTCTTGAATGTAAAGCATTTTTAGCTCTTCTGAGCCAAAGGCTCAAAGAGCTAATGCTATGGCCATTTGTGCGGTGTGCATAAACTTTTTAGAATATGGGCTATAACTCAAGAACCCCTTGGCCAATTACTGTCAAATTTGTCACAGAGTATCCTTGGCCCAAGGACTCCCTTTTGTACTAAAACTAGGGTTGTGAACCCTTAAACAAGGGGAGATAATTAGGAAAATAGAAACAAAATTACTGGTTGCTAAAAAATCTTCTTCTCAAGAACCACTGTGCAGATTATCACCAAACTTACAGAAAAGGATGAGGATATGGTGTAGATTAAAATTTGCACAGGGATTTACCCCGGGGCAAAGGGCATGGTCTTAAGCTCACTTCAAAGTTGACGAAAAATTACATTTTATTAAAATGTTGATATTTTGCTTGCTATAAGGACTAGGATCATCAATCTTGTCAGTTGGTGCATCTAAGGACCTCATATCATGTTGATTCAAAAGTAGGTCAGGGTGACCTACTTTTTATGCCCCGCCATGAATATGGCCGGGGCATATAGTGTTTGTCATGTCCGTCTTCTGTCCTTCCGTCCTTCTGTCCTTCTGTCTGTCCTTCCGTCACACTTTGCATTTAGCTCTCTTCAAAGCTCAGTTTCAAAGAAACTATCCAAGATATTTTTATCAAACTTCATATGCTGATAGATATTGATGAGAGCTATGCAACTGCATCAACATTTTTTGACCTTGAACTTTTCTTTGACCTGACCTCACTTTTCTTAAATTAGTGTTTAGCTCAGTTTTAAAGATACCATTCAAGATAGTGTAATCAAACTTCATATGCTGATACATACTGATGGAAGCTATTCAACTGCATCAACATTTTATGACCTTGACCTTTCTTTTGACCTTGACCTCACTTTTCTTAAATTAGTGTTTAGCTCAGTTTTAATGAAACAATTCAAGATATTTTTAATAAACTTCATATGCTGATACATACTGATGAGAGCTATTCAACTGCATCAATATTTTTTACCTTGACTTTTCCTTTGACCTTGACCTCACTTTTCTTAAATTAGTGTTTAGCTCAGTTTTAAAGATACCATTCAAGATAGTGTTATCAAACTTCATATGCTGATACATACTGATGAGAGCTATTCAACTGCATCAACATTTTTTGACCTTGACCTTTCATTTGACCTTGACCTCACTTTTCTTAAATTAGTGTCAAACTTCATATGCTGACACATACTGATGTAACCTTTTCAACTGCATCAACAATTTTTGTCCTTGTCCTTTCCTTTGACCTTGACCTCACTTTTCTTGAATTAGTGTCAAACTTCATATGCTGATACATACTGATGTAAGCTATTCAACGGCATCAATATTTTTTCACCTTGACTTTTCCTTTGACCTTGACCTCACTTTTCTCAATTTGTGTTAAAATGTTGCATTACTAAATATATACCCTCGGCGGGGCATTCATGTCCTATGGACATATTTCTAGTTAAATTTTGCAGCCATTCTTTTTCAAAATGATTTAGAGGCATATTTTGAACAATTTAAGGCCTTTGATCATCAAACTTTGTCAATTGATTTATCTTGGGTCCTCAAAGTACATCAACTAAAAAGTAGGTCACCTTGACCTACTTTTTGAACTTTATGGCTAATCTTTTTTCAAAAACAATTAAGGTCATTAATTCGAATACCGAGAGGTTTAGAATCGTTAAATCTTGTAAGATGATGCATCTTGGGGCCATAAAACATATTTATTAAAAAGTAAGTCACAGTGACCTACTTTTTGAACTTTGCAGGCATTCAATTTCAAAGCGTTTTAGAGGCATAATTTGGACATTTTAAGTCCTATGATCATAAAACTTTGTAAGTTGATGCATCTTGGGTCCTCAGAAAAGGTCAACTGAAAAGTAGGTCACCATGACCTACTTTTCTATTTATTTGACTATAATTAAATATTTCAGGTACTAATTGGCTTAGAATCATCAAACTTTGTCAGTTGATGCATCTTGGGTCTTCGGAGTAGGTCGACTGAAAAGTAGGTCACCGTGACCTACTTTTGAAAATTTATGGCTTTAATTAAATATTTTGGGTACTAATTGGCTTAGATTCATCAAACTTTGTCAGTTGATGCATCTTGGGTTCTTGGAGTACGACAACTGAAAAGTAGGTCATGGTGACCTACTATTGAAATTTTATGGCTGTATTATATATTTTCGGGTACTATTTGGCTCAGAATTGTCAAAATTTGTCAGTTGATGCATCTTGGGTCCTCGGAGTAGGTTGACTGAAAAGAAGGTCATTGTGACCTACTTTTGAAAATTTATGGCTTTAATTAAATATTTCAGGTACTAATTGGCTTAGAATCATCAAACTTTGTCAGTCGATGTATCGTTGGTCCTCGGAGTACAACAACTGAAAAGTAGGTCACTGTGACCTACTTTTGAAAATTTATGGCTTTAATTAAATATTTCAGGTGCTAATTGGCTTAGAATCATCAAACTTTGTCAGTTAATGCATCTTGGGTCCTTGGAGTACAACAACTGAAAAGTAGGTTACTTTGACCTACTTATAAAATTTTATGGTTATAATTTTAAAAAATATTTTAGGTATTTATTGGCTTAGAATCATCAAACTTAGTTGATGGGTCCTCAGAGAATGACAAGTGATAAGTAGGTCACCATGACCAACTCTCAGGTACTAATTGGCTTAGAATCATCTTGGGTTCTCAGAGTGTGAATTGGAATTTCAAGGGTTTATCTAAATATACAGGATACTTAGAGGCTTCAAATAGTAGTGATAGGTTGTACAGTTTATCAGAAGAGCGATTCAAGGCCCTTGGGCCTCTTGTTCAATATCGGCAGAGTAAGGCTTTATGAATTGCCAGAAATTTAAATTTTATTTTTAGATTCATAATATAAGAAACATACATGTGTTTCAGTGGTATACATTGCAATTATACAATGAGCCTGGCTTGAACAGTGCCAGAATATGATTATAGTTAAATACCTGTACAGTATCTAGTGTCCTTGCACTCTTTATCCTTCATCAAATTTAAATATTATATATTGTAGCCATCCAAAGAAATCCAAGAAGAAGAAGACAGACAGACAGCAGATTATCCACGAGGATGACAAAGCTTTGTTAGAACCAACAAGTAAGACAACTGTGACAATTCTTGAAAAACACCATTCTGGGGACTCTCTTGTCACTGAAATTCTGGAGTTAAAAGAAGGAATATTTGGATTAGAATTTTTTTAATTTTTATTGGGAGAAGGGGAAAAAAAATCATGAATTCAACTTGTCAGGCATTTGATTCATGTGAAATATTACACTGAATTGCCAACAAATTGCAAAATTTGATTTCAAAGCATCTAAATTTCCAGAATTTTGGGGAGCATATCCCCAGAAACCTTTTAAGATCTGCTTTAAGTGGTGTACAGGTAGTTGGCATATTATAAATATTGTAGAAGTGAAATATCATACAGTTGTGTTTCAATGATTTTTCTTGTCTGTAATTTCAGCCCCTCCTACCCAGTCTCAGGTGCTACAAACACCTCCCACTGTTGATGTTTCCATGGCAGATTTCTCTCCTCGAGACTTCACTCAACTGTCCCAACCAACATTTAGTCCCAGAAGGCCACAGGTAAAATATTTAATGTTAGTCACAAGGCCACACATAAAATACTTAGTTAAAATTAAGTCAGAAAAGCTACACGGAAAATATTTAGTTTACATATAGACACAGAAGCCACATGTAAAATATCTAATTAAAATTTAGTCACAGAAGCCACGGGTAAAATATTTCGTTGACATTTAGAAAGCCGCAGGTAAATCTATTCTTATTAAATTGAATTATCTGGATCTCATTTTAATATTTTTTTAACTTTGAGAAAAAAGATGGGTGCATTTTTCTCTTCTGTAAGTCATAAATGCTGTACATGTAGAATGTATGTGTTAAAGGATTAATTTTAATTGATTCTAAAATTATGTGTTTCAGGATGGTCATGACCCTTCCACAGAATGCTGAATTATTATAGGCATTGCAAACTATCTGTGATATATAATTCTGAAATATTGTCAAGAAAAAAAGTTATTTTGATTTAATAAGAATTTCTGTACCATAGTTTTCTAGTGATTAAAAACTTGAGATACACCAACCACATGTACAAAGTATCACATTTTATTTTTTATAATTTCTGAGTTGTTTATGTAATGCTAGATTTTATTTTACCTTAAGAACCATTAA
Source organism: Saccostrea echinata (assembly GCF_033153115.1). Taxonomy (NCBI): domain Eukaryota; kingdom Metazoa; phylum Mollusca; class Bivalvia; order Ostreida; family Ostreidae; genus Saccostrea; species Saccostrea echinata. The sequence goes on along the minus strand of NW_026889771.1, from coordinate 537,017 downwards.
CTTGTTTAAGAAATCCAGAAGGTTTCAAGGAGAAAAAACTTTACATTCGGTGATTTAAGTTTTATATTAAGTTTTAGTTGTGATTTGTATTAGACAGTGTCCGTCCATTTATTTGAAAAGAGTTTTAACTAACAATTCTTTTATGTTTTATTTTTATGAAAGCATAAATGTATAGAGCATGTTATATTTATATTTTTAAATATTTAACATGCCTCATGTCTTCTTTACAAATTTAAGTGTATGTTCTAGGTGCTATAGTATGCTTTCCTTTTTTGTTATTCTAATGTACTCATTTCCCCCCATCTCTGTTGTGAATTATACTGTGATATATTATCTGTAAGTACATGTAACATTGCTCAGTACTAAAAATAGAAATGTGTACAATGTACATCTGCACCTAACGGACCTTTTACTGTGTTGACGTACAATGACTATATATTTAGATTTAATATAATTTGTGCTGGGAGTGCATTGTATCTTCCTTTATAGCCTTCAGAATTGTCACCTTTAAAATACCTTTTTATTTGTATATTCTGAAACTTATGTATAGGATAATAACAGTTCAATAGGATAGATTCCAAAATACTTTACACATTTTTCATGAGGCATTAGAAGTAAGCATAGTGATCAAACATTTATCCAACTTGTTTACATGTAATACAAATGTAACTTTGAAGAATTCCACACTGTATATTTGATGCATACATATATTTTTGATGTATACATATTTTTATTTTGGTACAGAAATGCATTTTTATGAACCAATTGGCAAATACTAACATGTTTACATGTAAGTATGCATATTTTGGTCAGTCACTCTCCAAGCCTTTTTACTTGATCATTTAGGTATAAAAGTGACATGCATTGTATATTTAAAAATTATGTTATACAGTGTATCTTTCTTTTTATAGACTTCTAATGAGTGCCAAATAACTAAGGTCTATTTTACCATCATAATTGCTAACCACTGGTTTTGTGTCCATTCTATTTCCACAAACAAATATAAAATAAAATGGACACAAAACCTGTGGCTTGTGATGATGTTCTTCCCTGTGTTTTTATTATAATCTCAGAGAAAACCAATCAGACTTATATTTGTTTGTATTGTGGAGAAATATGCAGGTGCTTAACAAAAAAAGATCAGACAAAAAGTTGTGACATTCATAAACTTGATTTTATTTGATTAATTCTTTCATTTATATTCTCTTAAGAAAAGAATCAAATGTTATATGTACCCTGTAGTGTAGTTTATACGGTGTAAGTTTTCTGGGTATGAAAAAGTAGGATACTAACTGGGAAATAAATGACAAATGTAAAACTCATTTGCCTTCTTTTTTCTTGTTTTGAGCAATAAATGAACTCTCTACAAACAATAACAGTACATGTGTGGGGTGTTTTGATGTGAATTTTGAAGTATAGAATTTTTTTCAAAATACGAGGGGTTATCAAAAAGTTCGTGGACTAGCGCCATAAAATTAAAACCGCTTTAGGTACATCATTGAATTTGTACACATTTAGTTAGCATCGTCTTTTCTATCTATAGAATAAACAACAATTCATAAGTTTTAGTCTTTAATAAATTAGTAATGTTTTTATAAGCAATGGCATGTCCAGGCGGCGCAACCGCGAATATGACGTTTTTTCAACCTGAGTGTAACTAAGAAAAACTCTTTTGATATGAGCACTTGACATCCAAAAAAAATTCTGTTAATTCAGGCATGTAATTGGACACAATTGTTCTGCAAAATGTGCAATTTTTACCCCATTCTGTACGTTCTATAAAATTTTATCATATATTTTATAAAGAGTGTCTATACAATTCAGGGCTTGAAAATGACGTCAAAAAGGGGGAAGGGTTTCTTTTTCCATCATTCTATAAAGTTTTGCCCCTGAAAAAACTGGTATAGACTTAGGGAAAGTTTATACTGGCTACAGAGAAATAAAATGCATCCAGAGTACTTGTTATTAAATGCCAAAAGAGATTCAGAGAGATTAGAGATGAGCAGTTAATGCCGATTTGTATTCAAGGTGTGAAAAGTCAATATCTTCTAAAAGTGACGTTGATCATGTGTGTTTTATATTGAACTCCAACAAGCAAAATATGCTGGCATAATCAACCGAGGACCTTTCCCTAAGTAAAATTCATTTACAATTTTATATGCATTGAATCAGCTGTTCACGACATTGTTATGTTATATAAACAAGACAGGTTTAAGGTTTTACTGAACTCCAGGGAATCTCATTAACATAAGTATATTGAGACAGAAGGAGCGGGCATTGAGAAATAATGACGTCGGACGTCATGAAACTAAACGACGACAGCGCCGGGTGATCATATAATGCCTTTTTTATTTTATAATAATTTGGCAAATTGTCAACGTATCAAGCTAAAATTTTAAGCACTTCTTAAACTTTTGTTGTTTAATGTTCCTTACAAATTTTGTAAACATAAACTACATGGTATTAATTTTCTCGCATCAGTCCACGAACTTTTTGATAACCCCTCGTACTTATGTGATTTACAGTAAACAATAGATAGATTGTTTACCTTCAAACAGTAGAATGAATTTAGGCAACCTTCCACCTTTCAGTACAACAAATGGTGGACCGCTGTATTACTATAACCACAGAGCTTTCCAGGCCAATAATTTAATGGTCCATATACATGTAGCCCAAATTACTACTAGGTAATATATTAATACTTTTCAGATGTGTATCAGAATCACTTCTCCCCAATTTCACATTTCATTTATATTTTGAAATATTGTCAGGAAAACAAAATTATTTTTGTGTATTAAAAAAGAACAGAAACAAACAAATCCAAAGAATTGTGGTCCCCTGCTTTCGGAGTCTTAGTGCATGGGATGCCATTATTTATGGCATATTGTAACTGTCTTGTATGTGTTACCTGTGTTGTGTGTGTTCATCATACAACAAGATGTGTTTGTGAAACACTGATGCCCCAGTATGGCAAGTTATAGCAAAGTTTAAACTTTCTCAAACACAAATCAAGTATGTTGGTACCCAAAGTAACGTCTTGTCTCCAAGAATATACCTGTGAAATATGAAAGCCCTAGCAGCAACCATTGAAAAGATATGGAAAGGTTAAAGTTTTTTTCAAAAGTGAGTCAAACATCAAGGTCATATTCAAATGGTCAAGATTAATGGTGCCCAAGGAAAAGCCTTCTCACAAGAAATACACATGTGAAATATGAAAGCTGTTGCACCAACCATTCAAAAGTTATGGCCAAGGTTAAAGTTTTTTAAAAGTAGGTCAACCTCCAAGGTCAAAGTTTTTGGTATCCAAAGTAAGGTCTTGTCACAAGGATTACACATGTGAAGTATGAAAGCCCTAACACTATCTCTTCAAAAGTTATGGCCAAGGTTAAAGTTTTCCAAAGGAAAGTCAAACTCCAAGGTCAAAAGGATCAAAGTTCTTAGTATCCAAATGAAGGTCTTGTCACAAGAATTACGTATGTGAAGTGTGAAAGCCGTAGCACCAACTGTTCAAAAGTGATGGCCAAGGTTAATGTTGGATAAAATTTTGCAAAACTGGGTCAAACTCCAAGGTCAAGGTCAAATATGACGGTACCCAAAGAAAGGTCTTGTCACAGGGAAACCACATGTGAAATATGGAAGCTATATCATATATATGGTACCAATCAAAAGTTATGGGCAAGATTAAAGTTTTTGCGGGCAAACAGACAGCTAGACAGACGGACAGCGCAAAATCTATATGCCCCCGAATTTTCGACTACGGGGGCATAAAAAGACATAAATTATTGAATTAATAACAGTTATGGCAGAAATTAAAGCTTCTTACGACTGCATCAAACTTCAAGGTCAGTGTCATGAGATCAAATATTCTTATACAATCCGAAAGATCTTGTCACAAGTAATGCACTTGTGAAGAAAAAAAAAATACAAAAGCCTTATCTCTTCTGGAGCAAAAGTTATGGCCAAAGTTAACATTTTTGATAAGTAGTTCAAAAGTCTAGGTCAAGGTCATGAAGTTAAATGATATATCTTTCTGAGTTTTGTTATAGGTAATGTACATGTAAAAATATGAAAGTTGTATCTTCTATATTTCCATTTCTATTTGTTTTCTCTGTGATAACTCTTTGAAAGTTAGGAGAGTTGATTTCTTGATCATTCTAACGGAATGCAAATTTTGCCAAGCGAAAGGTCAATAGCTAAGAAGGCATAATATGCATGTAAATCTCGTGCGTCTGTCTTTGTGTTTGACGTCAGTGGGCGGGGACTATTGAAATTGACACGTGAGGCCTCGTGTAATTTAAATCTATTGGTCTACATTTTTAAAATCTAAATTTACAATTTTATTTCAAAATGAAATGGAAATATAAGGAATCACTGTCTAGTTAGTAGAGTATGCCAGGGACATCAACGATAGTTGGAAACGTGGGATAATTTATGCATAACGGGCTTCGCCCGTTATGCAAATTATCCCACGTTTCCAACTATCGTTGATGCCCTGGCATACTCTACTAACTAGACAGTGTCATTCAAAAGTTATTCCAGTGTAAATTAATTTGAAAAAGACTGTAGGTTAATCTTCAAGGTAAAGGTCAAAAATCAGAGTACATTCAGAAAGGACTTGAAACAGCTAATGCATATATGTCAAATGTAAATGTCCGAATCTGTTCTCAATTAAAAAAAATATCGTCAATGTTAAAATTTTTTGAATATTAAGTCAAACTTCAAGGTCTTGGGGTTAAAAATCAAAGTACGTTTGGAAATGCTTGTCACGGGTAATGCACTTGACAAATATGAATGCCCTATCTTCGCTTCTTTAAAAGTTAGCAGCAATTATAAATGTTTGAAAATTATGTCAAACGTAAAGGTCACAAGGTCAAATTAATAGCACACATGGAAACATTTTGACAGAGCTTATGCACTTGTCAAAAATGAACATCATATCATCTCTCATTCAAAAGTTATCAATAATATTAAATTTTTTGGAAATTAGATAAACTTGAAAGTCAAGACCACAGGGTCAAATATATCACACTCGGAAACTTTTTGTTACAGGTAATGCTCAGGTTATGTCAAATGAGAACACCCTATCATTTCTCATTCAAAAGTTATCACCGATGCTAAAAAAGATTAGGTCAAACGTGAAAGTCAAGTTCACAGTGTCAAAAATGATATAATGTCAAACATGAAAGCCCAATCTTTTCTCATTCAAAAGTTATAACCATTGTTAACATTTTTGAAAATTAGGTCAAGGTGAAGGTCAGGGAATAAAAAAATCATAGTGTACTATAATATTGGAAAGATCTTTTCACAGGTAATGTATATGTGAAATATGAAAGCCCTATCTTTTCTCTTCAAAAGCTATGATCAAGGTTAATCTTTGTTAAAATTATTTGAAAAGTAGGTCAAGCGTCAAGGTAACGGGGTAAAAAGTCATAGAAAATTTGGAAATGTCTTGTCACAGGTAATGTATATGTGAAATATGAATTCCCTATCTTTTCTCTTCAAAAGTTACGACCAAAGTTAAAGTCTGTTAACATTTTTGAAAAGTGGGTAAAAATTCAAGGTCACGGGGTAAAAAGTCACAGTATTTTTGGAAGGTCGTGTCACAGGTAATGTACATGTGAAATATCAAAGCACTATCTTTTCTCATTCGAAAGTTATGACCAAGATTAAAGTTTTTGTGACAGATCGACACATTGACAGATGAATTAGATTTAATGTCCCTTCGCTTTCGCGAACGCAGGGGAATAAAAGAATAGAACCAAGATCTGGAAAATAAAAAGGGGGTAATTTATATATATCTCATATATATGTTAACGTAAAGGTGATTTTTAAGGTAAAAAAAATCTTTACACTAGTAAAATGACTTGGTAAACAAATACCTTCAATTGGAATAGCTGCAAATCTTGCTATTAAGGACATACGCAACGTAGTTCGAACTTTATTGTCTTTTTCCCTGCAGTTGAAGAGTTCCAATACTTATCCGAGCTGTGTGCTACATTTTATTGTTTATATATGCTGTTGTGCACTTCTTCTAGAACAATCTTGGATAAACAAAACATCTAGAATATATGTTTAGTAATTTTTGTAAATTTTTCTTAGAATTATACAAGAATTTTCATCATTTGATATCTTTTCAAAACCCCTGGTAATGCATGCTGATTTTTTGTTTACAAACATCTGATGGCACTATAATCCTAAATTAAGAATATCTTGAAAAATTATCAGTAGGTAAGGTACGTTGCGTATGTCCTTAAATCCAATAATGTCAATAATTACTCAGTACATTGTATATACAAAAGGCCCATTTGCCTAGACATTCACTTTTGAATCTTAAGTTTTTCATGTTATTTATGACCAGCTCAGTATGTCCCACCTGCAAATGGAACTCTGGACTGATGTGACATGATTGGTTGGAAATAAATAATCCGTTCTTGAAAATTTGAAAATTTTGAAAAGTAATATTCTGTTTTAATTCCTCTGGGAAGAAAATAAATAATTTGACCTTGACTTGTGGTACCTACCTCCCCCCCCCCACCTTCCCTGGACAGGTGGTAACTAACATCCTCTCCCCCATTTCCCGACAAAATACAGGGAAGAATATACTGTAAACCAACTATTATTCGCGTCAACTTTTATTCGCGATTCGTCAGTTTGAAATCAATCGGCCACGATTAATTTTCGCTATATATAGGAAATATTTCTCGCACGCAAATAAAAGTTGGTTTACAGTAAAAAAAAATCTGTTTTTCGTAATCTTGAAAATAATTTTTTTGTCCTGCGAGGACATGAAAATAAATAATATGACCCAACAAGTTTTGCCCCCCCCTTTTTTCTTCAAAATCAAATCAAATTTTATTAAATAGGCCTAAATATTCAAAATATGAGTAACAACAATCACTTTGGACCTAAATCCATAGAGCATTTACATATATAATGTTAGATGGCTATTTGTCAATTGTACTAATACATATTACATGCAGTGATAATATATAGAGTATGCATGATCTTGCAAAAGCTCCCCCACCCCCTCCGCATTCACGTTTGTCCGAAATTAATGATGAAAGCAAAATTAATGAATATGTTAGGAAAAATTAAAATGACAGATTGCTTTTGTTTTAGAGATATTTAGGGAAAACAGAAATCTAGAGTATAACATGACAGTTGAACCATTTTTGGATCGAGCTAATAGATTAGTAGAACTCTCCAGTCTCTGAAGGTAATTTCTTCTGTTTGTGTACAAACTTCGAAAAGATCGCAGTAGTCAGCACTAATTTTCATCTCGTTCGGCTGTTGTGATAATCAGAATATTTTTGAAATTTTAATATGGAAGCAGACGATGAAGATACAAAGCCAGAAGTGACTGTGGCGTCTAAGGTGTCATTTGCAGAACTGTGTGGGCTCTTAGAAAAAATATCTAAAACTCATGGTAATGATAAAAAGAAAGGTATTTTAGGGAAATTCATAGAAAAATGGCGTGATTTCCATAAAGAACTGCACAAAGACAACCCAGATACTGTAAGTTTTTTTCTTAACTATTTATCAATGTATTATAATTTTCTCATCTTCACTAGCCAAATGTTACTGATCCACTACCGGGCTACACTCTTCACAAACCTACGGAATCATGCTATCAAAAGTGTGGATTTTTACGAGTTGATGGTATCAACTCATGTTATGTGACTTGTAAGGGATTCCCCAATGTATCGAAACTTATCACATTTTCATTTGAGTATTTTGCGTACGGATTCTTGTACAATATTGGTTTATTTACAGTTTTCATAATCTACAGAACAAGAATATGTTTCCTGATATGTTTTGAAGTGTTTATAAACATAAAATATTTATTATTAATTTTATTGGAATTTGTGTCCATCCGCAAAAGAAAATAGTGTTAGGGACAATAGTGACATGTCGTGCAAACAAAATTTTATTTTATAAATCAATAAATGTTTTATATAATAAGAAGTAATTTGAAAACAGATTTTAAAAGAAAATTCACAAAATTGAACATTGTACAAACCAGGTTATTTTTAAAAGACTGACGTACTGGTTGTATATAAATAAACAAATTCTTGCGCTGTTATGCTAATGAACAGAGCAGTTTTCCCGCGGTAGTGATGAATCGTTCAATACAGAGAACACTGCCGATGTTTGTAAACAAAGCGAGAAGTTTGCAGTGAAGAGGGTAAAAGTAAAACAACTACTAATCTCAAACGGAAGCAATGAGCTGTACCAGTAAAAACAATTTTGAAATTAAAATTCTTATTTCTTGTGCAAGCAATAATAGATTTCGATTGCTTCAAGGTTTAGGTTTTTTCAGCAGCGGACAACTCCGTGCTCTAATTTCTTTTTCCCTGTTAAAAAAACTGTCTTCCACAATCTAGAGCTGTTTCACAGCAAGCTTTAAATACAGCAATGGACATTTAACACGCCTGTGATTCTTATCTCATTAATTGTCGGCACTACACTGGAAAGTGGTCTCCTTTAATATGTCCAGCTGTGTTTTGCTATCAGATGCTGGCCATGTTATAAAGTGAATTAATAGTACTGAAGGCAATAAATAAAAACAAAAACAAAAAAAAATTTAATGGGGTGTTATTGATAAATTAAATGTGAAATGCATATTTATAAATGTGAAGAGATCAAGAAATCAAATTAATTCAAGAGTGGATAAATCATGTAAATAGTCAGTATCATGCCATTGTGATGAATTTATAAAAGTCTTCAGTCGAAAAGCCGAAAGAATTGAAATATTAAACGTGCATACATGTATCAATGAAAGTCAAGTAGTTGAATTTCAAGAAAGGCTAAACTGAGAGAAATGATGTATAAAATGTGCATATCAATTAAAGTCAAGTAGTTATATTTCAAGAGTGACTAAACCAAACGCAATGATATATAAAATGACCATTTTAGTTAAATGTCAAGAAGTTCAATTTCAAGAGTATAGCGTAATCAAGAGAATAAATTAAAACATTTATTGCGCATATCAATGATCATAAAAGACAGGGGGTTGAATTTCAAGAGTGGCTAAATCAAGAGAATTGAAATATCAAATGTGCATGTAAATTTTGAAAGACAAGGAGTTGAATTTCAGTAGTACCTAAATCAAGAAAATTGAATTATGTAATATACATATAAATGAAAGTAAAAAATATGAATTTTAAGACTGGCTGAATCACGAGAATTGGAACATATTGATATGGATTGAAAATGTCAAATTGTTTGTCAATTTAAGAGAGCAGTGAAAATATTCAATGAGCATGTTAATGAAACAATTCAATTTGTGCTATTTGTAAATAATAATTCCCTACTTGTAATACTATTGTAGGTTTGGCCTATTACTTTGAGATGTGTGTGTTTAAAACTTTTTCTTGTTTTTTTCTACTTAGTTCTTTTAATTCTGTATTATGATTTTACAACACTTGTGTCATTTTTCCCTATTTTAAATTTCTAGTCACTTGATATATGATATTTCTGTCAAATGATATGGAGTGTCCCGAAACTGTTCTTGGTATTTTTAACGATGATAGTCTGTGCTCTGTGACCATTTCAATGATGGTATCCTTTAATGTTTTGTAAAAATACAAATTACTTTAAATGCAAGCTATATTGTCATTTTACGAAAAATCCCAAAACTAACTTCGTAGTATTTGTTTTCTATGTTTAAAGGTTCGATTTGTGATAAATTATTATACATTCCAGTAGATATTAAAAAGAAAATAAATATACATGTTAAACATACATGATGGAAAAGGTGTAAGTAGAATGATATAATTTTATTTCTCAAAGAAAACAAAAAGAAAAGATTTTAAAGTGACAGTTTTCATCAATGCACATAATATCACATAATCCATATATGGACTAGAGACCTCAACTCATTTAAACATTATATAATCAATACCATCAACTCGTAATAGTTCTTTCAGTACTTTGATTAGCTTACCTTGACGAAGTCAAGATGAGCTTATGCTGTACCCCCGGCTTTAGTGTCAGCGTCCTGACAGGTTCAATTTTTTTGACCAGGTCCATTCCTAAGTGACTATAAGCCCTACCTGGACCAAACTTGCATGGATGATACATCTAGGGATGGACACTATAAGACTAGCGTCAGATGCTGGATCTTACCTACATTTTCCAGACAAGAGATCCACTTAAAGTTTTGGAGCAGGTCCATTCCCAAGTAACAATAACTATAAGCTCTACCTGGACCAAACTTGCATGGATGATGAAAACTACCAAACTTGCTTCGGATGGTGGATCTAACCTACATTTTCCAGATGAGTGAACAGGTGAAAGTTTTAAGAGCAAGCTAGTCCATTCCCAAGTAACTATAAGAAATACTTGGACCAAACTGGCTTGGATGATGACAAGGTCTAAAAATGTTGATGCAGTTCAATAGAGCCCATCAGAATGTATCAGCATATAAAGTTTGATAAAAATATCTTGATTTGTTTCTTTAAAACTAAGCTAACACAAATTTGATAAATGTGAGGTCAAGGTCAAAGTAAAGATTAAAGTAAAAAATGTTGATGCAACTAAATAGCCCTTATCAACATGTATAAACATATGAAGCTTGATAATTATATTTTGAATAGTTTCTTTAGAATAGTAAAACTAATCAAAGTGATGTCAAGACTAAAGGAAAGGTACTGGCCAAGGTAAAAAAATATTGATGACATCAAATAGCTCTCATCAATATTTATCAGTGTATAAGATTTGATAAAAATATCTTGGATAGTTTGCTTGAAACTGAGCTAAACATTAATTTAAGAAAAGTAAGGTCAAGGTCAAAGGAAAGATCAAGGTAAAAAAAAAATGTTGATGCATTTGAATAGCTCTCATCAATGTGTATCAGATATAAAGTTTGATAAAAATATTTAAATAGTTTCTTTGAAACTTAGCTTAACATAAATTTATGGAAAGTGGGGTCAAGGTCAAAGGAAAGGTAAAGATTAAAAAATGATGATGCAGTTGAGTAGCTGTCATGAATTCGTATCAGCACATGAAGTTTGGTGGACATATCTTGAGCGCTTGCTCTGAAACTCAGCTAAATGTGAGTGTAATCATTGTAATGGAAAGACAGATAGAAGGACAGAGAGATAAAAGGCCGGAAGATGGACATGACAAACTCTATATGGCATCAGCCATATTCATAAAAATGTGTAAAATATGTTCTTAAAATATCATTTGATGCCTATATTGAATATTCCTAGCATATAATTACATCAAAATTTCTGTGAGTAAAAAATATGTAGGGCCAAAGTGTTGATTAAAACATATTTGTACTTTTAATTTGTGAATTTTCCTTTTAATATCCTTCCACAACAAGAAATAGTCCCCAATATATCATATTTCTTGCCAATTTTGAGAATTTTTTTTTTAATTGAATGTTGTACAGTTTGCATAATGATTTTTTTTTAATTCAAACATGTTATAAAATTTAAATTGTAATTGAAAATGGCTCTGGACAAACTTTCCTCAAAAGCTGACGAGTGACAAACCATGTGTCTGTGTAATAACACTAGGGGAAATATTGAAACTGATGATGTTTGACAACTGATTAAAATATGGAATTGTCCATCTGACTTGCATTTCATGCAAGACTAGACTATTTTAAGACTAGACTATTTTATGTATCAATCAGTGTACAAATTCCCCATCGCAGTTCATTGTTTATGATATTTGCAGAGTGATTCCTTTTATTCAGCAATGAGACTTTTGTTACCACAACTTGAAAAACAGCGAGCTGCCTATGGCATCAAAGAGGTATACATTTATTTGACACATTATTCTTAAAAAATGAAAAGAGTATTTTTTCATATTTAGAATAATTGAATTTTTAAATATTTGATTGCTCACTGAATATGCAATAATAGTCATTGTATTCAATTTTACAGCATATGCTGGCAAAGCTGTTGATTGAAGTTCTGTGTTTGGGAAAGGATAGTGCTGATTCAAACCGACTATTAAACTTCAAAGCCCCAAAGGCTGCCAAAGGAGTATGTATAATTGATATGTTGATATTCTCTTTAATTCGGGTCGTGAAGAGATGTATTATGTCCTGAATCTTTGTATGGGGAGGGTCTTACTGTATATCAATTAGCATGGAGCAATCTGAAAGAAAAAATTGTGTACATTTGTTTTCCAAAATTTTCAATATGACAATATGTTATTGTTCATTAATTGTTCTTGAATATTGAAACAACTCTTAAAACCAGTACTGTCATTGTAATGTATAACACATAGAACACTTTTCAGTTGATCATTACACAAAGAGATGAAGTGATTTAATGCATCCAATTTAGATATTGCTTAGTGAAAAAAAAATACTAAAACTTGAAAAATAGATAATATAGAAGTAATTTATTCCACATGGTTTTCGATCGTCATCTTCCCTTACTTATGTACCAATATACCCTTATCACCTGCATATGGGGTTTATGTTTCTCAGTTGATTCGATACGCAAGAGCATGCTCTACATATGAACAATTTCTAAAATGAGGCAAGCTATTGACAAACAAGTTGATGAAACAAGGATATCAACAGCCACATTTGAAGTCATCATTTCGGAAGTTTTATGGTTGATACAATGACCTTGTCAGCACATACAACCTATCATTAAGTCAAATGCTGACTGACGTTTTTCATACTAATTTTTAGGTCATTATTTATACACTCAACTATCTACAGATTTTTCTGTTTTGTATTCCGATCATGACAAGGAGCGCACGGAGGGGAAAATTTTTGATACACATTATTACATGTACAATGACTTGTGTTCATGATGACATATACATGTATATTTATGACCAAGGAGCTGTTGTAGAATTCATAAGACAAGTACAAATGCTGAAGTAGCATGTTATCACATCTCTTTATTTATCATTAGGATGCGGGAGATTTTGCAGCTGTAGCTTATTTTGTGCTGAAAAATCGCTGTCCAGAAAAAGGAACATTGACTATCCAGGAAGTTAATGATTGTTTGGACGGCATCGCTACAAACAATGCAGCCAAGAAAAAAGACCTGGTTCGCAAGAACATTCTAAAATTATTGACCAACATGTCTGCCATTGAACTAAAGTGGCTGATTAGGATGATTGTGAAGGAACTGAAGGTTGGACTGAGTCAGACCTCGGTGTTCAGTGTGTATCACCCTGATGCAGAGGAATTCTACAATGTCAACAACAACCTGGAGAAGGTTTCTAATTACAAAAAAAAAGTCATTTATGATATAGATTTTATTATGTTCCCCAAACGAAGTTTGGGAACATATTGTTTTTACTCGGTTTCTTCTTATTAAGGTCTTCCGTTTCAGACGGAAGACCTTATAGTGATTCTACTGTTTATTATTATTATTATTTTTTTCCCGTTTTTTGTCCAAGCAATTTCTCAGAGATGGCTTAGTGGATTTTCTTGAAACTTTCAGAGTTTATGACAAATATAATAAACTTAAAACATTTTGAAGGATTTTGCAAAATTCACTTCCGGTCGTCAGATATGTCCGATTTCCGTTTTTTCAAAAGAGATCATGTCCGGACGAGATCTCAGAAACGGTAAAAGCTTAAAATACCAAACTTTCACGAGTGATAGATCATGACAAGTAGGTTTGCAGAATTGGTTTAGATCTGTCAGTTGTTACTTCCGGTCGTCACAGGAAGTGATCAAAGAAATCGAAAATTTCAACTTTTCTTATTTTAATTAAATCTTGAATCACATTATTGTATCTGTTTTGCAGTTTCGAAATATGTTGGTCCCACTGGAAACAAAAGCGTCAACTTCCGGTTATAAGCGAAAAAGTACATAATTTTAGTATTTTACTTTCCAATAAATATCGCTTATGGTTGAAGTATTTGAAATGATTTTTAGATATGTTATTTAGACTGCAAATGTCTAGAGTAACGTCAAATATCTTGTTAAAATTCACTTCCGGTCGCGTGCTTTACTGTCCGCAAAATAAGAACATGTCAAAGTGAGATCTCAGAAACGGTAAGAGAATAAGACACTACACTTATAAGAGTAATAGAACTTAAGGAGTAAGCTTAACCCTTTGGGTTAATAGCGTCAGCCGTCACTTCCGGTCCTTACAGGAAGTGATCAAAGAAATTAAAAATTTCAACTTTTCTCTTTTGAAATAAAATTTGCATCATTTAATTGAATCTCTTTCACCGTTTCTGTATGTGTTGGTCTCACTGGAAACAAAAGACGACAACTTCCGGTTATAAGAGAGAAACTTTGTAATCGGGATTTTTAATTTTCTCAAAAATATCGCTTATTGATAAAGTTTTTGCAATGATTTTTACATATGTTATTGAGACTGCAATTGTCTAGTGTGAAGTCAACCATCTTAGGAAAATGCACTTCCGGTCGCGTGTTTTTCTGTCCTCAAATTGAAACTTTGTTCACCTGATTGCTCAAAAACAGTATATGACTGAAGTCTAAAACTTTCAGAACTGATAGTCAGTCACCAGTTTATCTACATCATGTAAAAATCGTACGTTGCCGTCACTTCCGGTCGTGACAGGAAGCGATGCAAAAAAGTGAATTTTTAAAGTTTTTTACTTTTCACAGAAATGTTTGGCTAATGCAGATGTAAGAAAGACCATGACCATGCAAATTTCATCGGAAGTGCCAACCGAAAAACCAGAAGTTGTCTCAAACATGAGTAGTTTTTCATGGAAACTTTTAGGGATGATCAGTTGTGAATAATTTAGGTGTAGAATGAACATTTTATTCATTTGGAGCACTTTCGTTCATGACGAAGTACATAAAGAAAACAGAAAAGTAATTCCGTTTGTTTTTATCTGTATTTACATATCTTTGGAAGCCTTGAGATAACTTTTATTAATTATTTAGAGTAATCTTTTTGACAAGATTGTTTTTTTCCAAAGAAGTCAAGAAAACGGAAGACCTGTTATTGCCTAAGCAATAAGTATCTAGTTAAGGTCTTCCGTCTTCACGGAAGACCTTATAGTGATTCTACTGTTTCTTATTATTATTATTATTATTATTATTATTATTATTCTTATTTTTTAGACAAATTTTGTGCACGCAATATCTCGAGAACTATTCAGTGGTTTTTCATCAAACTTTCAGGGATAATGCGCTATGAAATGCCATTGTTACATTTGAAAGAGTTTTGGAGAAATTCGTTTCCGGTTCCAAGTTATGGACATTTTTCTGATTTTGAAATGACATTTTATCCGCGCGAGATCTAAAGAACGGCTAAAGATATGAACTGGAGACTTGTTGGAGAGCATAGAACATGACTTCTAGATATGCGGGTTTGCCTTTTCGTGCGTCGTGAGTACTTCCGGTCGCTACCGGAAGCGAATTTAAAAAGTCAATTTTTTCAACTTTTACGTTTTTCAATATTTTTCTTCGATTTTAATAGGGTTAATAGAGACTTTCATTGTAATGCTTTATATATAATTTGTTTTTAAAATTGTCTACCAGAATACATTTTAAAAATAGATTTATTACACAAATCTTGTGCACGCAATATCTCAAGAAGTATTCAATGGTTTTCCATCATACTTTCAGGGATAATGCGCTATAAAATGCCATTTTTACATTTGAAAGAATTTTGGAAAAATTCGTTTCCGGTTCCAAGTTATGGACATTTTCTGATTTTGAAATGAAATTTTATCCGCGCGAGATCTAAAGAACGGCTAAAGATATGAATTGGAGAATTGTTGGAGACCATAGAACATGACTTCTAGATATGCGGGCTTGCCTTTTCGTGCGTCGTGAGTACTTCCGGTCGCTACCGGAAGCGAATTAAAAAAGTCCATTTTTTCAACTTTTACGTTTTTCAATATTTTTCTTTGATTTTAGTAGGGTTATATTCCTTTATAGATGCAAGTTACCGAACATAATAGGTATCAGATTCCTTGAGCGTCATATGGCGAGACGTGTTTTGTTGCAAAACATTCAAGACTTTTCATTAATGTTTTACTAAATGGAATAGTCCACTTTGGGGGTTAAGAGGAATATAAAATGTGTAAGAAAACTTAGCGCTGCCTTTATGTTACTTGCCCGTATACGATATGTTATATGTACAGTGTGATAAATAAACATTCTTAGGCTCGAAAATCAGGCTATAGCAACATATTTTCTTTTTAAATTTCATTGAAGCTATCACTACACTTATTCAATTGAAGACACATTTCAAAGAAAAGGTGCGAAGATTTACTCGTGACGTTTGGCGCGAAATAATGTATCTTGACCCGCCTTTCACAAATGGTCTGATGAAGTAGTGTAGAAGTGCAGAAAAAGATTACACGGACATGTCTGTATTTGGAATTGCATAGAATAGAAAGCTGAATGCATAAAGAATAAAGGAAGTAAACACAATAGTTTTTTTTTTTTAGTTTTTATCAGTAACAGATTATTTTCTCTGCTATCAGTTATTGTTAAAAATCAAGTAACAAATCCCATGTAAGTCTACTAGCACTTGCACAAAATTTAGCTGGCTAGTTTTCATCCTATAATTCGGCACTATAAGAAAACAAAATTAACCTGCCTGACACTCGTTACTTCAGGGAATGAGTGCAAGGTAAACATCGATGATGGCTGGTACATTGCGCTAGTGTAGTGGTTTCAATATTAAAGAACAAGGTTCTCTTAGGACCTTTTTTGGCCCTGTGAATTTCAGAAAAACTGAAACTGCTTGGTTTTAGTTGACAATGCATTAAATATCATTTAGACCTTTGATGACTGCGTATCTATCAAAAATGATGTAATTTTCTGGCTAGCCTATGCATTAAGACGTCATGAAATGCGTCATTTTCCTCGTATCCTGAAAATTTCTACAAAACAGCCAACTTTTAAAGCTATTTTTCGATATTTAATTTAGGACGTAACCTCTGATCTTAAATATGCAACAATTAAATGATAGAACTATTTCTGAGGATTACAAAACCTGTTTTATTTTTTTTAGATCAGAGGATGTGCTCATATTATTTCTCTTCTTTCTTTTTTAAACTAAAACTTGCATCACTTTATTGCATCTCTTTCGCTGTTTTAAAATATGTAAGATTCCACCGGAAATAATCGTCAACTTCCGGTCTATTGCTCGGAAACAGTAAACGACTGAAGTCTAAAACTTTCAGGACTGATAGTCAGTCATCAGTTTATTTGAATCGTGACAAAATCTTGTATCGCCGTTACTTCCGATCGTGACAGGAAGTGATGCAAAAAAGGGAATGGTTAATGGTTAGCACGTTGGATTTTCAGGCTGACGACCAGGGTTAAATCTCATGAGTGTCTGAATTTCTTTTATCACTTTTCAGCTTGAGTTTTCTTTTTTTTCAGAATCGGACGGAAGACCTCTCATTGCTCGCAATGAGTTTCTAGTTATTATAATTATTCTTTTTTATTCTTATTTCTTCTCCGGTACTTTTTTGTCCGCGAGTGTTCTCGGAAACTGCACATCCAATTGAGTTAAAACCTTTTTAGGGTTACTAGGTATGTTATGTAGATTTGCGGAATGAAGGTCATTTTGCGCGCACGTGCACGCACGTGCGTGCGCGTGCAATGCGTAAAATGACCAATATACATGATATAGCTGTAACTTTTATATTTTTTGATGAAATGCTTTGATACTCAGAATACAAGGATATATTAAAAGTGTAGACAAGATGACATGGTCAACATGCACATGCATGCACGTGCGCGCACGCGCAAATCGTAAAATGACCAATTTACTTGATATAGACGTAACTTTTATATTTTTTGATGAAATGATTTGATTCTCAAAATATTTATATATATTAAAAGTGTAGACAGGATGACATGGTCATCATGCACATGCATGCATGTGCATGCACGTGCGCGCGCATGCAATGTGTTAAATGACCAATATATTTAATATAGTCGTAATTTTTATATTTTTTGATGAAAAGCTTTGATATTAAGAATATACAGATATATTACAAGTGTAGACAAGATGATGTGGACATCATGCACATGCATGCACATGCGCGCACGTGCAATGTGTTAAATGATTAATATACTTAATATAGCCGTAACTTTTATATTTTTTGATGAAAAGCTTTGATACTAAGAATAAACAGACATATTATAAGTGTAGACAAGATGGCATGGTCATTATGAACATGCATGCAGGTGCGCGTGCGCGCAATGCTAAGATGACCAGTATACTTGATATAGCCGGAACTTACATATTTTTGATGAAATGTTTTGATACTGAGAATATAAAGATACATTAATAGTATAGATGGGATGACATGGTCATACTGCACATGCATACACGTGCGTGCGCGTGAAATGGAAAAAACGACCAATATACTTCATTGCCTTATTTAATGAAGCTTACAGGAAATAAGACACCAAAAGGGAGTTGGGGAGCGTTTGGGGAACATCTGTAACGGTGCCCGTTACAATTATAACTAGTTACAGCATGTATTTACACTGTACTGGAATTTTCTGCTGCATTACTCTGTGTTTCCATTTAAGAGGATAATTACAAATCATTTGACTTGCATATGTAATTTTTTATTAATAATAAATAACATTTTAATTGCACTGAGATATCTGCAAACTGAATGAAAATTTTGCCAGTGATTCTGTGCCTTTATGATATTCAGTACAATATTTTCATGGTTTTACTACTGGAAAATACTGTTTTTATTATCAGGAATTAATATTTTAAAAAAAATTGGACTTTTGTAATCTCTTGCTTTCTGTGCAGGTTTGTCGGATGTTGAGGGACAAAAGTGTGAGAGTACATGAGATTGGTATAGAAGTATTCTTTCCCTTTACTCCAATGCTGGGTGAGAGGGCAGCGCCAGATCAGGTGGGAATAATTCATCATTAGCCAAACCTGAAAAGTGGTCAGAATGTAGGATTTCCCAATCATTTTTTTTTTTTTTTGCAAGAAGGGAAATAAGATATTGAAAGAAATATATTTCTACCAACTTTTAAGTCTACTCTATTTACCTAATAAATATATATTCAAATTTTCTTATGGCAGGTTGAAAAAGTAATGGATGGTAAGCCCTACCTTATAGAGACAAAATTTGATGGAGAGAGAATTCTGCTGCACAAGCAGGATGGGGAGTACAAGTATTTCTCCAGGAGGTAAAACTTGACTTTAATTTGTGTATGATGATGGATCATTTAATTATTCTTTGACATTATATCAGTATATTGAATTTATCAGACTGATAAAAAGAATTTGAGATTTCTGAGCTTGATTTTCCAAACTAGAGAGCACATGATATAGTCAGGACTTGGACTCTCTTAAACTTATCCCTTGTCTTTGATGCATCAGTGTTTAAGCTGCAATAGTTTGGCTTTATTAAATATTTCAAACTCGTGATATATTTTAAAGTTCATGTAATTATAAATCAGATACAGTTGAATTTTTTTTTATCTCAAACACCAATATTTTGGATATCAGGGATTGTTAAAGTGAGTTGGCAGTCCCAACCATCTTCTACATTTGCTTTTTATACCCCCCGCTAACGAAGTTTAGGGGGGGTATATTGGAATCAGCATGTCCGTCTGTCTGTCCGTCTGTCTGTAGACGAGATTTTGTCCGGACCATTTCTTGGAAACTGTTGCAAGGATTTGTCTGAAAATTTATACACTTATCATTCGCCATATGAAGGTGTGCACCTGGTATTTTCATCATGATTGGATAATTTTTTGCATTTTACAGGTGTTTATTTCATTTTTATTATGTGGTTTTGTCTGGATCTGTTCCCAGAGACTATTGCATAGATTTATATGAAAATTTGTACACTTATTATTTACCATATGAAGATGTGCACCTGATATTTACAACATTATTTGATAATTTTTCAGCATTTTACAGGTGTTTTTTATTTTTTTATTTTTATTGACTTAGTCATTTCAGGTTCATGTCTAAGGTTTGAGACATAGAATCTAGAACATCTGTACAAAAATGTGAACTACAGCTTAAAACTACTCATTAGAACTAAAAAAAAAATCACAAAGTATTAAAAACAGTTTTTACATTACACAGCAGATAGTGTAAATCCATTTGTCCCTTGGGAGTAATGAGTGGATATGCATCCAGTTAAAGATTAATTAATGAGTTCAGTGTGGGAAGCTGTTAGGGCATCTCTGATCAAGCAGGTCTTATCTATATCTCCGGGGAATTGGGCAGAAAGAAATAAAGATCTCTGTTGTCTAAGTCTCTTAATTGTAATTTATGTCTGTCAAAATACATAGTTACTGGAACCAGCCTTTTATTTTTAAAAGGAGTTTGATATAAAGGTATTAAAATCAATTTGATTTTGTATAATTAATTATGATTTTTTTTTTCAACAATCAATTTGCAGAGTGTCATGTCTCACAAAGATGGCAGATAGTTGCAAACTATTTTTTCAATGTAATAAAAAAACACTGTAATTATTAGTATTGATGTTTTATTAGGCTGCACCTCAGTTTCATTCATTAAATAAAGTGCCCCAACACAGCATGGTACGCCCATCAAATATTGTTGAATTATCATAAACAGTTTAGATTCAGTTGTTCGAATGACATCTTAGCGAGACAAGGCAGTCTGCAATTTGTTGTAAAGATATAAAAATTAAAATAAAAAATGTACAATAAATAATTAGTTTAAATTATTTTATACAATATTATATAAGTTTTAATTATTATATACAATATCAAATTAGTTTTAATTACGTCAAATTTATCTTGAAAGTAAGACTAGCCAACAAGAACAATTCAATACAACACAAGCAATTAATTAAGAGACTGATTCCTTTTGCCCGATTCCCAAGAGATGTAGATAACACCTGCTTGATCAGAGATGCTCTACCAGTTATCTCCTCACACTAAACTCATAAATTTATCTCTAATTTGACATGCAATTTTCTGCTATCAAAATTTTCCTTGACCAGTGCCTGATCATTACACCCATGGGAGAGGTGGAATTTTTCTTGTTACAGATTGCTGTAAAGAACATAATGAAAAAAATAAGACTAGTATTTTCTTGATTTAACACTTTTTTAATAAAGATACTGCAATACTCTGACATCTTTTGGGATTGTGTAATTTAAAAGTTAAAAGACATAGTTTTTTGATTCTAAGTCTAATGGTTTTCTAGTTATGATTTTTCCATATTTGGCCATAGCATCTTTATTAAAGGTCAGAGCGACCTGGTTTTAATGTGTGACATACCTTCTACCCTAGATGTATCAGCTGACAAAGTTTGATAATTCTAGGCCTAATAGTATTAAAGTTATGAGCCGGACATGAAAAAGCTAACAGATGGACATGAACGCTATAACATAATACATCCCGTCTTAAGATGGGCGTATAAAAAAATATAATGAGTAATTAAATTTTCACTGTAAATGTTTAAGCAAATTGTGAACACCTCTCACATCTAGAAAACATTAGTGATTTGGTACTTTCTCTGAAAAACCCAGCGGGGGGTATTTGTCCCTTTTGGACAGTTCTAGTTTATGTCTGTCAAAATGCATAGTTACTGAAACCAGCCTTTTATTTTTAAAATGAGTTTGATATAAAGGTATTAAGATCAATTTGACTTTGTATAATTAATTATGATATTTTTTTTTCAACAATCAATTTGCAGAGTGTCATGTCTCACAAAGATGACAGATAGTTGCAAACTATTTTTTTCAATGTAGTAAAAAACACTGTAATTATTAGTATTGATGTTTTATTAGGCTGCACATTAGTTTCATTCATTAAAAAAAAATATAATGAGTAATTTATTTTTCACTCTAAATGTTTAAGCAAATTGTGAACACCTCTCACATCTAGAAAACATTAGTGATTTGGAACCTTCTCTGAAAAACCCAGAGGGGGGTATTTGTCCCTTTTGGACAGTTCTAGTTAACCTTGTTATTGCGAACCCTTGGAAATCTTGGTCCCAAAGAGATCAAGCTATCGAGGTTTGACTGTATTTCAAGCATGCACTATTTTCTTTACTTCCCAATTTAAATTAAAATACATGTATATGAACAATTTTGTGTAAAGTCTTGTGTGAAAGATCTTTGTGAAGAAGTTCAACTTATTTTGTTCCTAATACATGTAATTATTTTTTGTTTCATGTATTGGGGACACTGGTTTATATTTTTCAGTGGTAATGAATACACAAGCACATTTGGATCCAATCAGTATGATGGAAACTTGACCCAGTTCATCCACGACCACTTCCAGTCATCTGTTAAATCGTGTATCCTAGATGGTGAAATGATTGGATATGATGCTGCCACAAAAACATTTGGTAATACTGTATACGGGGTTATTTTCACCCTGTATTATTTTCGCCCTTTTACACTTGCAAACAATTTTGCCCTGTTAAAAATTCGCCCAGTCACAGTTCTGTTTAAGAAATTATACTGTGTTCTATGAATTTGCCCCGTTTTAAATTCACCCACCTGTGAGTAGGGCGAAAGGGGCGAAAATAAAACGGGGGTGAAAATTTCTCTGTCTACAGTATTGCATTCATACATACTTTAATATATTTCATGCAAAAAATTGACTGAAACCACGCCAACAGACAGGGGAAATCCTCTGTGTTAATTTGGTTTTATGCTTAGATAACTTTATCCAGATCCTAGGTTATGAAATGTTAAATAATGAAACATTTACAATTTCCTAATCCTTTATTACATGCATTTGAAATTCTGTGATTTTTAGCTCACCTGAGGAAGACTAAACTGAGCTTTTCTTATCACAATTTATCCATTGTCTGTCGTCATCATAAACTTTTCACATTTTCATTTTCTTCTTTAGTTAAACTTATATCATACATTTTATATATATTTTAGCAACAAAAGCCATGAACACTGACATAAAACATCAGAGGGAAGAAGGTTATCAACCATGTTATTATGTTTTTGACCTCATTATGCTAAATGGGCGTGTCCTGACTAACCATCCTCTCAAGGAGAGATTGGAATTATTAAAGACTGTGTTTACAGAAGAGGAGGGGAGATTTCACCTCAGTAAGCACACTGAAGGCATAACAAAGTAAGTTATCTCAACCTCTAAGAAAATATTATCAGTCAATCTTGTTCCTGTGTATACCTGTGTAGAATTGTAAATTCTAGTTTAGCACTTAACAAAAAAATAATTGTGCTTGTACTCATTAATAATTCATTCTATAATGTTTATGAAAACAGCACTGTCTTTATCAGACAGATATTTTTAATTTGCACCACAAATGTACATGTAGCAGTTACCGGGTAGATAAGTGTCAGTCAGGCAGTACATGTAAATGAACATTCATATATCTTTATATCAATATGTTAGTCAAGACTGTGCAGAGGCATTGAATGAAGCTATTGATGGCAGAGAAGAGGGTATAATGATAAAGAATCCAGACTCGGTGTATCGACCAAACACCAGGAAGGGAGGCTGGTTTAAAATCAAGCCTGAGTATGTTGGAGGTCTGATGGATGAGCTGGACATCTTGGTGGTGGGTGGCTTCTTTGGAGTGGGTCATCGTAGTGGGATGATGTCACACTTCCTGTGTGCTCTGGCTGTCCCTGAGGAAGATGGCAGTCATCCTAAGGTCTTCCATTCTTTCTGCAAGGTAATCAAACTTGTGACATCAATTTTGTAAATCAAAATAAATCAGAATAATAGATTTTGTTTTAAAAAACCAAACATAACTTTCTTCTTATGCTTACATGTATTAGACAGTGTTTTGTTCATATCCATTGATGGAGCAGTTTTGATTGATGTGTTGGTAATCAAACATATACATGTTTATTCATATTAAATGTGATAAAGCAAACTCGTTTACAGGTTGGGTCAGGTTACTCAAAAAAGGAATTGGCAGAATTTAATAAGAAGCTGGCAGAGCATTGGAAAGTCTTCAACAAGAAAAACCCACCCTCTTCTATTATTTTGGCCTCAGGTTTTAAAGAAAAACCAGATGCTTACATTGAGCCTGAAAATTCATGCATTATTCAGGTAACAGCTTTACAATTCCTGGAGCTTGTTTTTAAAGTTTAAAATATTTTTTTTCCTAGAATGTTTAAAGTTTCAACTTGTTTTCTACCAATATGAAATGTACTGTAAATGTACTTTTTTCCCACTTAGTCATAATTCTGCAGAATTGCAATTTCTGTTCAGTCTGCGTCGGAGTAAACATTTTTAATTGCTATTGTAAGTCTTAATGCACTGTGAGTAAACTATAAAAAATTTCTGCAGAAAATTTATATGCATATATAGCGTAAATGAATCCCACGTGGAAAAGGTATGTCTATGGAAAAGTTAAGTACAGAACTTGAAATAGCTTTTTTAAACAAGTTTAGCATAATTAAAAAGGGATGTCATTCTTTATGCTCGGTGTAATGTGCACAGCCCACTCCTTGGTCAAAGATTATTGGTTAAAATGTTTACTATGCATGCAACATTACAGTTACATTTTTTCATTGTTGTTGATAAAAGCAGGTTTGATTTGAAAATTGTTAATATCATCTTTGTGAGCAGGTCAAGGCAGCAGAAATCATTGACAGTGACAGGTTCAAGACAGGGTTTACACTGAGGTTCCCACGGGTGGAGAAATTCAGGGATGACAAGGCGTGGCATGAGTGTATGACGGTGCCAGAGGTCAAAGAAATGAAGGATGTTAGTATCAAAATGACCCAAATTTGTCTCTTTTAAAGAGCATAAGAAATTATCCAAGAATCTTTTTTTTTTCTTGTGTACTGAAGTGTATACAGTACTTTACCTTTGGCTTTTCATTGGAAACTTTTTTTATGAGGTATAATTTCATATGTAGCTTTGTGACAGGATTATCTATAAGTGAAAAATTTTTAGTGTCATTTTCTATTTTCAATTATCTTCACTTTTTAAAACTTTGTTTCTGTTTTCAAACAGAAGCATGAAAATAACGTCATTTTTATGAAATAAAATCTGCCTTGATTTTTTGGGGTCACCTGAGTCACTCAGTCATCTGTTAACATTTGAACACTTTCAAAATTGTGAATTTCATGGTCCCTGGGCCAGGAGTTCTGGTGTTTGGGCTGGGCTCTATTGAATACATGTATGTAGTGAAAATGCATTTATTCTTTGAACATCTTTTCCTCTGCTCCTGGGTATTAAGCCAATGAACAAAGTGCATGGTTATGATGAACAAGGGTGCCTCTTCCAAAATTGGGAAATATGTGGCCCTAGGGTCAGGGGTTCAGTGGGAAGGGCTCTTTTGATTATGGTGAAAATGCATTAATACTACGGAAATCTTCTACTCTGCTCCTTGATATTAAAGAAACAAACTAAATGCATAGTTATGATAAGCAAGGGTGCCTCTTCCAAAATTGTGAAATGTGTGGCCCCAGGGTCAGGGGTTCCTGTGGGATGGGGGCTCTACTGATTTAGTCTAAGAGTGAAAATGCATTATTTGTTTGATAAACTTCTGTTCTGTTTTGGGGTATTAAGTAAATAAACTAAGTGTATAGTCATGATGAGCAAGTGTGCCTGTTTCAAAATTGTGAATTTCATGGCCTCTGGTTTAAAATATGAACCCAATTCAATTGTTGGGAAGTTGTTACATGATATTCATGTGACCTGTAAGGTCCGTGGGCCTCTTGTTTTTTAATACAGTTGAATGTGTTTATCAACAAAATAAGAAAAAACAAAATACAGTTGAACTTGGTTTTCTCAAACTTTGATATCTTGAATACCATGGAAATGTCAGAGTGAGTTAAAAGTCCAAACCATTTTTCTTTATATATTTCAAACTTGATATCTCAAATCATCAGATATCTCAAAGTTTTTTTCTTGGTCCCATTTGGTTTGAGTTTATGAGATTTCACTGTATAACTCCCAGATCAGATGAAACAAAATATAAGGTTTAATCCTGAGGCACATAAAGCATGAAAGTGCTATGGAGGGTCTGACAAATTTCTGTTTTTGCAGAGAGCAGGGGGAAAACTTGCTGGAGGAAAAGTGGAATTAAGAGAAGAAGAGGAACCAACAAAGAAAAAGCGGAAAATCACTACACATGTGATCAGACCAACGCTGGGGGCTCAATTCCGAGGGGCAGATCTATCAGATGTAACTCAGGTAATTTCTTTGCCAACACAGCTCTTACTTTGCTTGAACAGTCAATACCAAGGAGAATATAATAATCCCTACAATTTGCAATGAAGTTATTTGCATAGGAAGTAAAATATTTAAGCGATTTGAAGTGATGTAATCTGAATTGAAAAGGTAAAGAAATTTTGGAAAAAAATTATGCATCAGTGGTGTAAGTTAACCATAAAGTATTTTTCAAATGTATTTCATTTTAGACATCAAAGATTTTTGAAGGAAAAGAATTTTGTGTGATTAATGGTCCCCCATCCCTTGGTAAAGCTGCAATAGAGAAAAAAGTGGTGGAATATGGTGGTACTGTAGTTCAAAATCCAGGTAAAAATGTTCAGCTGATTTCATCAGTGTTGAAAAAGATATCACTAAATGAAAATGTAAGAATATTAATTTTTACGTACCCACAGAGAGCGTTTTTTTATGCCCCGCCATGAATATGGCCGGGGCATATAGTGTTTGTCATGTCCGTCTTCCGTCTGTCTGTCCTTCTGTCACACTTTGTGTTTAGCTCTGTTCAAAGCTCAGTTTCAAAGAAACTATCCAAGATATTTTAATCAAACTCCATATGCTGATAGATATTGATGAGAGCTATGCAACTGCATCAACATTTTTTGACCTTGACCTTTCATTTGACCTTGACCTCACTTTTCTTAAATTAGTGTTTAGCTCAGTGTTAATGAAATCATTCAAGATATTTTTATCAAACTTCATATGCTGATACATACTGTTGAGAGCTTTTCAACTGCATCAATATTTTATGACCTTGACCTTTCCTTTGACCTTGACCTCACTTTTCTTAAATTAGTGTTTAGCTCAGTTTAAAGATACCATTCAATACAGTGTTATCAAACTTCAAATGTTAATACATACGAATGACAGCTATTCAACTTCATCAACATTTATTGACCTTGACCATTCCTTTGACCTTGACCTCACTTTTCTTAAATTAGTGTCAAACTTCATATGCTGTTACATACTGATGTAAGCTATTCAACTGCATCAATATTTTTTGACCTTGACCTTTCCTTTGACCTTGACCTCACTTTTCTCAATTTCTGTTTAACTCAGTTTTAAGGAAAACATTCATAATATTTTTATCAAACTTCATGTGCTAGTACATACTGATGTAACCTTTTTTTGAACTGCATCAACATTTTTTGACCTTGACTTTTCCTTTGACCTTAACTTCATTTATTAGCTCACCTCAACGAAGTCGAGATGAGCTTATGCTATACCCCCGGCGTCGGCGTCGGCGTTAGCGTCGGCGTCCCGGTTAAAGTTTTAGGAGCAAGTCCCATTCACAAGTTACTATAAGCCCTACCTGGACCAAACTTGCATGGATGATGCATCTAGAATGGACACTGCCACACTTGCTTCGGATGCTGGATCTGACCTAGATTTTCCAGATGAGTGACCAGGTTAAAGTTTTTGGAGCAGGTCCATTCCCAAGGAACTATACGCCCCACCTGAACCAAACTTGTATGGATGATGCATCTAGGGATGGACACTACCACACTTGCTTCGGATGCTGAATCTGACCTAGATTTTCCAGATGAGTGACCAGGTTAAAGTTTTTGGAGCAGATCCATTCCCAAGTAACTATAAGCCCTACCTGGACCAAACTTGCATGGATGATGCATCTAGGGATGGACACTACCACACTTGCTTCGGATGCTGGATCTGACCTAGATTTTCCAGATGAGTGACCAGGTTAAAGTTTTTGGAGCAGGTCCATTCCCAAGTAACTATACGCCCTACCTGGACCAAACTTGCATGGATGATGCATCTAGGGATGAACACTACACACTTGCTTCGGATGCTGAATCTGACCTAGATTTTCCAGATGAGTGACCAGGTTAAAGTTTTTGGAGCAGATCCTTTCCCAAGTAACTATACGCCCTACCTGGACCAAACTTGCATGGATGATGCATCTAGGGATGGACACTACCACACTTGCTTCGGATGCTGGATCTGACCTAGATTTTTCCAGATGAGTGACCAGGTTAAAGTTTTTGGAGCAGGTCCATTCCCAAGTAACTATATGCCCTACCTGGACCAAACTTGCATGGATGATGCATATAGGGATGGACACTACCACACTTGCTTCAGATGCTGAATCTAACCTAGATTTTCCAGATGAGTGACCAGGTTCAAGTTTTTGGAGCAGGTCCATTCCCAAGTAACTATAGGCCCTACCTGAACCAAACTTGCATGGATGATGCATCTAGGGATGGACACTACCACACTTGCTTCGGATGCTGAATCTGACCTAGATTTTCCAGATGAGTGACCAGGTTAAAGTTTTTGGAGCAGATCCTTTCCCAAGTAACTATAAGCCCTACCTGAACCAAACTTGCATGGATGATGCATATAGGGATGGACACTACCACACTTGCTTCGGATGCTGAATCTGACCTAGATTTTCCAGATGAGTGACCAGGTTAAAGTTTTTGGAGCAGGTCCATTCCCAAGTAACTATACGCCCTACCTGGACCAAACTTGCATGGATGATGCATCTAGGGATGAACACTACACACTTGCTTCGGATGCTGAATCTGACCTAGATTTTCCAGATGAGTGACCAGGTTAAAGTTTTTTGAGCAGGTCTATTTCCAAGTAATTATAAGTCCTTCTTAAACCAAACTTGTATAGATATTGATCTTGGGATGTACACTAACTAGAAAAAATATGATGTGAGATTTGCCTTACTTATAGATAACCTTCGTCGAGGTGAGCTTCGTAATCTTTGATTACCTATGTTTTTAAATTAGTTTTTAGCTCAGTTTTAAATAAACCATTCAAAATATTTTGTTGATACGTATTTGTGAGAAGTATTCAACTGCATCAAAAACATTTGACCTTGAACTTTCCTGTGACCTTGACCTCACTTTTCTTAGATTTGCATTTTGCTTAATTTTAAAGAAACCATTTAAGATATATTTATGTAAGTTTATGCACTTATACATAATTTGGCGAGAATTTATCATCTATATCCAACTTTTTAGATTTCAATTTCAATTTTAAAGAAACTATTCAAGTTATTCTCATCAAATTTCATACACTAATACAAATTTTCATGTTGCATTACTAATACATGTATACCCTCGGCGGGGCATTCATGTCCTATGGAAATATTTCTAGTTTTAATCAAGAAACGTGCCTGGCATACCTAGCACATACATGTAGGTTGTTTGTGACTCAGGAGTGTACCTTGATCTTGAATCAAGACCATGTACATAGATTATGTTCAGAATGATCAAAATCGAAAATTCTTGTCCCAAACATATCTTTATTATCTTTATTATGCAGAGACTGTAGAAGCTCATACTTGACATTAGGTTTGCTCATAAGTCATATGACAGTAGTGACAGGACCCTGATCACAGGTCATTGGACAAAATCAAGTGCACAAAATATTGAAAAATTTTTGTTCATGTAAAAGCTGCAGTGTTGACTTTATAGAAGCTCATATCTGATAAAAGGTTGGACATGACCTATGGTAAGGTCATTGTAAATTCTTTAAAAGTTGCCAAGTTTATACATGTATTTTTTTTATGTGCTCTCCAAAGTCCTGTTAAGACGTAAAGTTCATGGACAGCAAGGTTGCATGAAATGTGGTGATGGATAATAGATATTTATTTATATTACCTCTCTTATTCTAAGATTTACCACAAATTAAAGAGGCATTAAACAAACAACCACAAATTAAACAAGCATGTTGATTATGTTTAGCATTCTGTTCACTATTATTAGAACATTTTCTTTATAGGTGCTACCACTTTCTGTGTATTGGCTGAAAAGGTTGTAATGAGGGTGACAAACTTAATGAAGCGTGACCTGTATGATATTGTCAAGGTTGACTGGTTCAAGAGATGCATTGATGCACAAAGATTTATTCCATGGTATGAACAAATCTGCAATCAAGATATAACATCTCTGTGGTATAGTAATGTAGATTGCCAAATGTTCATGACATCCTTTATTTTTGTGAGATTTTAAATTGGTATATATAAGTGAGAAGAAATTTTAAAGAATTTTATATAGTGTTCGGTATGATTTTTAATAAAACAAATAAATGCAAGAATATGCTGTCATACGTTATTAGCACAAAAAAGATTTATGGTATATCTTAAAAATTATTCAGCTGGTGCTAGATTTACAGAATGTATTTTAAAAAAGTGTAGAATACTTGTTCTGCCATATAGAAATTGAATTCATTTTCATAAATCAGGGCACCAGCAGACATGATTCATACTTCAGCAAAAACACAGATGACTCTGAAGAAGGACTATGATGAGTTTGGAGATAGCTACACACAGGACACATCTCCAGAGCAACTCAAGTACACCTTCCAGCACATGGAAAATGTATGTCAGTGAACTGTTTTTCACAACCCTTCAACAAGTTCATGTAATACAGTTTATATGGTGAGAAAAATTACTCTTGAAATATTTTTTTAAAATTCTTTTTTAGTGTGATATGTCCATCACAGCAGAAGAAATGGCTGAACTTGAAGAGAAGTATTTCCCTGATGAATCTCCATATGGTTTATTTAGAACATGCAGGTGTGAAATTTGATTTAATGGAAAGGGTACAAAATATTCTCAGTGTTTTAAAGATAATACCGAAGAAATACATTGTATATATGTACATACAGTGTAGTACAATTATTATGTAGTGTGAAGACTGACAGCCTTATAAGAATGGCTTAGTATACTGCATTTGCATAGTATGTGTACCTACATACCTTTGAGAGAGAGAATTTAACTTCATCTGTGTTTAAAATAATTGAGGCTATGGATATATTTTGGATATGGAGTGTTCTGCTTGAATTTGGATCATACAACAAATTGTAAGAGGTTTTAATGATTTTTTTGCTCTCTTCAGATTTTACATGGATAACAAACTAGCAATTGGGGACACATCAACGCAAATAAAAAATTCCTCCCTAGATTTTCTGGCTTTGGAGCTGAGATTTTTCGGTGGAACAATCTGTGATTCTCTCGATGATCAAGTTTCACATGTAGTGGTTGACAAAAGGTAAGAAATAATATGCTGTATTACAGGGAAATTTTCGCCCCTGTTTTATTTTCGCCCTACTCACAATTGGGGAATTTAAAACGGGGCATTTCAAAAACACAGTATAATTTCTTTAAACAGAATTGTGACAGGGCGAATTTAAAACGGGGTAAAATTGTTTTGCAAGTGTGAAAGGGCGAAAATAACATGGGGTAAAAATAACCCTGAATACAGTAACAGAAAATTTTCTTCCATATACATGTACCATAGATCACCCCTTATTTTCACATAAGAAGTATTTGGTATTTATAAGTGTGACAAAATTTTCACAAATTCTGGTTATTGCTGTTAATAATCTAGAATAATGAAAATGTACACGAGAATAAAATTGTTGTGAGCAGACCATCTCTCGTGATTTCGCTGAATAAAGTAAATGACAGTGTAGTATTGGTACTTGTTATGCCATAGACCTTTTTCCAGCAGGGTGTGAATTTCAAATTGGTTTGAAGACAAAATATTTTTTTGATTAAAATGGCATTAATAATGTTTCCTGATGCATAATACACAGAAATTAGACAAATCTTGTTTTCACAAACTTTCTAGTACATGTCTTCTACTTACATAATACACATTCATTACCGCATATTGTTTTTCAGGGATTTAAGCAGAATGCAGGAGCTTAAACAAGAAAGGAGGGAAAGAAGAAAAAAGTTCCACATCGTAACAGAGGAGTGGTTAAGGCAGTGTATAGAGGAGGGAAGCTTGTGCTCAGAAAGACAGTTTGAACCTTCTTAATTATCTCCCTTGTACAAAGGACATTAAAAAATTCCTAGAATGTAAGAGACACCAGGATGTAAGTTTGTTATGATAAAGATATGCTTTTATATTTGTGTTGTAAATATTGAGAGAAAGTTGGTATTTTTACCAATCATGATTTACTCATCTAGTGCCATGCTATCAAATGTTTACAATTATTATTTTTGTAAATTTTTAGTGTGTTACATGTGTGTTTTAGAAAAGATAAAAGGTTCACTCACTAAATCTGAATTTAAATAAACAATATTAGATTATAAGCTCATGTTTTCTTTAAATTTAAAGTACATCTCAATATGTACAGTATTGCATGTTAACGCACAGAATATACCACAGAAAACAATTTGACTTCACAATTTTTTTTCATATTTGAGTCTTAAAGGTCACAATGATTACCTAAGTCACCTTGGCCCTTTTGTTCATTTTTCCTTTTACATGTATATTCTCATAAAAAAAATTGACCCCATATTGTTTGCATATCAGTATGATTTGGTGTCACCCTGCCACTGTCAAGAATTATTTCCTGTACACATATGTATATGTGCATTGTATTCTTTAAATACGTAAAAATTTACCTAGTTTAGCCCCATCTAAGCCTCAGGGGCTGTGATTAGAACAAATATGGACCTGCACCATATTTGGATGGTTGTTTATTTTGAATAACATTTTGATTTTTAGTGCATCTGAGCCAATGGCTCAAAAAAGCTTTTCTGATAAAAAATTGTCTTTTGGCATAATTGTTAATCTTTCACATTTTAATGTGATTATCAAGAACCAAGGGCCAATTTCTGTCAAACTTGGCACAAGGTATCCCTGAGTGAAGGGAATTCAAATGGTATGTTCATTTAAAAATTTTCTCCTCAAGAACCACTGGGCCAGAAAAATGACACTTGTGTGGAAGCTCCCTGACATAAGTGTAAGTGTGCATCATCCTGTAATACTAAGAGTCTAATGTTCAAGTCATTTTAAGCCTTTTTACAAGTAATCTTTGTTGCCTTTAAGGCAACAAAGATTACCGGTACTTGTAAATATGTTTCTCTGAACTCATGACAAATGTCTAAATAAAGGACAAATTCCAGGAACTATATATATTTCATTTTTGGGAGGGGGTAATAAATAACACAAATTCCAACAATAAATAAATTTTATTAAACGTTCAACAATTTGATTCATGATTAGAAAAATTATCATAACTATCACAAACATAGATAGACAAAGATTACAATTCAAAGCTCACCATAACAAATGCAATATCCAAAATGTAAGGTAAAGCACTATTCCAAAAGAATGTTCATTAGACCCTTATATGTCACATTAAGGTCACCATTAAAGGACTCTTATTTAACAACTAAAGATTTATGCAGCTTTGGTCAAGGTAAGGATTATAGTTACTTTGGATTTAGCCTATTCACTCCCATTGAAAATACAGGTTAGATAGCATGCAAAGCAAACACAAAAAACCCAAGCAAAACTAAAAATCTTAACAGTATTGCAAGAGGTATCATACATACAAGTTTTGTTCAGGTAAGGCTTCCAGTCAATGGGAATGAACTGGTTTCAAAAACTTTAATCATCACTCATCTATCTAGTAAATGTAGGTGAGATGCAGTAACTGAAACATCCATAAATGCCTTGTTCATGCAAATTTGACCCAGATTGGGCTTCTAGTTACCTGGTTATTGGAACTGCTTCAAAAACTCTGTAATGCCAGGAGCATACCTAACTCATATCAACTTTGTTGAGGTGAGCTAGAATAGGACAGTTTATTTTTTAAATAACCTTTGAATATTAGCCAACCTGTGATTTTTTTTTTGTAAGAAATCTACTGAGCAATGAGATTACACAGAATTTATGCACTTACTCAAATGTTATAGCAATTCTAAATTTTAGACACACCTCAGAGTTTTTTTTTTTTTAAAGAAAAGCATACATGTATTTTTTTCATGAAAACTTGAAAAAGAGGTTCATTTTATTTGTCAGGTGAGCACAACTACATCTAAAACTTATAAAAAACATACAAATATCTTTGGTCCTTATATACCTGCAAACCACATGGAACTTTGTATACACTGTATAGCATTGTTCCATTTTTTAAAGTATTAAAGCTCATAACAGATGGCTAACAGATAATATTTATTTATCTCTTCTCCCATTATTTTACTACAGCCACTCTAAAAAGACTCAAAGAGGCACAATCAAAATAGAGCAGAGAAAACTTATTACAAATTTTAAAAGTTTAAAAAAACTGCCACATTATGTGGCATCTACCTAAACATACATGTAACTGTTTAAGATTATTACATCCTTTCAGCATTAGCAAATTTGTATTAAAACTAGAGTGTTCTAAGGAACATGTGTCACCTGCTTTAAATAAATACATGTAGTAGTTGCCTGCTGTATATAAATCTATATGAGCGGTCGGCTATTTTTTTTAGTCCCCTACCGGTGAAACCGGAGGGGACTATAGGTTTTTATTACTAGCATGATAGTTCATGCACCTGTCTGCAAAGAAAAAAAAAGCATTCAAGGATAGTATAAGACTGTAATAGAATCCGACAATCAATTCAACAGTATGATATATACCTAAAATACTTGTCAGAGTAGCTTTAAAATAACATTTCAGAGATTATTAATGCTGTACAAGGAGAGTGTGCAAAGCAATAAATGGAAACATTCAGCAATATATCAACCATGCTATTTAAAAGTGACCCAACATAATATCAAAATATTCCTTAAAAAATCCCAAAAGTCCCTTTACTGGTACATGTACCAATCTCTATGGTATGGGCAACTCACAAATAGGGACATGTTAAAACCAATAAAATACTGCTTATAAAATAAACTTTAAAAAAAAAAAACAGTCAGTTGTATATATATTTCTTTCGAATCAAGTAGATTTTACAAAAATATTTTCCTTGAAGTAACACACTATAAATCCATGTTTTGGATTGGGTGAAATGTAACAAACAAAAGAATACATCATTTTGCATAATGCTTTAAATATCAGAAAAACAAGTCAATAAAAATAACAAAAAAATTTAAAAGAACAATGGAAAACTATTTCATATACACTATATAATATTCTTGTATGTTAAGAAAGTTTTGTTTGTTTTGTTTACATTTTGCATTGGGGGGGGGGGGGTTAAGAGGAGGTTGATCCTATGCAATACAGTATAGCAAAAATTCTGGCACATCAAAAGTTAGTAAATTCAATATAAAGATTTTTACGCAAAATTTAAAAAATGCAAATAATGTATACTTGAACATTTTTTAAAAAGGTTTGAAAAATCCCAAAATAATTTTGTGGAAAGACACAAAAATGTATACAATGTATACTCCTCATCACAGCACAATTCTTCCAAATAAAGACATATAAATTTGTTAACTTAATAAGATGTAAGATTTCAATGACAGCTAGTCAGCTAGATGACCATTGATCCTATGCAGGTTGACGTTTAGGGACTGCCTTTTGGTGAGATAAGTGCACTCTAGATAAATTCTGTCCGGCCTGCTTTGCTACCACTTTGTCATCCACAAACTGTTTCACATGCTGCATGGCTACCCTTGGGTCTTTGGCTGATAGTCTGGGACAGTTACATTTCTCCCTAAGTTCTGTCATCTATTTAAAATACAAAAAAAAATCATGTGATTGAGGTCACCCACACTTGATAATTTTACCATTTACATTCCCTTGGCACTGATCAGAGCTTAATTCCCTTAAGATGTGGTCTTCTAAATTGAAAAAAAGGTGTTCTCTTTAACTAAATGTGCCAGTAAGACAAAAGTGCTCAAGCCACATGCAGAATCCTTTTTCCCTTCAATTTTTTTCATGTTCAAATATGAACATACTACTGTCCAAAATGAAATTAAGCCTGAGATGATATGTAATAGAAAAGATCAGGAAAATATGCGTGTTCTGTAGTTTCCTAAATTTTCTATTTTCAACTTGTAAGTTTTAGGTTTTTGTTGGCCGTGGTTATTTATCTTTGCACTTGTCCAATTGTGATTTTTTCTCATACGTTTGAGGTAAAATCTTCCAATGTTCTCAGTCACATACTGCATCTTGAGATTGTTTTAACATCAAGTCTCTTTAAATCTGAAGAGATTTTTATTCTAATACATAAACAAGATGTGTTTGTGAAACACTGATGCTCCCATATGGCAACTTATAGCAAAGGTTAAACTTTCTCAAATGCAAATTAAATATGTTGGTAACCAAAGTAAGGTCTTGTCTCGAGAAATATACCTGTAAAATATGAAAGCCCTAGCAGCAACCATTGAAAAGATATGGAAAAGGTTAAAGTTTTTCAAAAGTAATTCAAAGATCAAGGTCAAATGGTCAAAATTAATGGTGCCCAAGGAAAGGCCTTCTCACAGGAAATACACATGTGAAATAGGAAAGCTGAAGCACCAATCATTCAAAAGTTATGGCCAGGGTTAAAGTTTTCCAAATGTAGGTCAAACTCCAAGGTCAATGGATTACAATTGTTGGTATCCAGAGGAAGGTCTTGTAAAAAGGAATAGACGGGTTAAATATGAAAGCCCTTGCACCAATCATTCAAAAGTCATGGCCAAGGTTAAATTTTTTCAAAACTAGGTCAAACTCAAAGGTCAAGGTCAAAGGGTCAAAGTTGTTGGTATCCAAAGGAAGGTCTTGTCACGAGGGTTACATTGTGAAGTATGAAAGCCCTAGCACCAACCATTCAAAAGTCATGGCCAAGGTTAAAGTTTTTCAAAAGTAGGTCAAACTCCAAGGTCAAGGTCAAAGGTCAAGGTCAAAGTTGTTGGTATCCAAAGAAGGTCTTGTCACAAGCGTTACATTGTGAAGTATGAAAGCCCTAGCACCAACCATTCAAAAGTCATGGCCAAGGTTAAAGTTTTTCAAAAGTAGGTCAAACTCCAAGGTCAAGGTCAAAGGGTCAAGGTCAAAGGGTCAAAGTTTTGGTATCTAAAGGAAGTTCTTGTTACAAGGATTATATATGTGAAGCATAAAAGCCCTAGCACCAACTTTTCAAAAGTTATGGCCACGGTTAAAGTTTGGTAAAATTTTGCAAAACTGGGTCAAACTCAAAGGTCAAGGTCAGATATGATGGTACCCAAAAAAGGTCTTGTCACAAGGAATACACATGTGAAATATGAAAGCCATAGCTCCAACCAATCAAAAGTTATGGGCAATGTTAAAGTTTTTGCAGACAATCAGACAGACAGACACAGCAAAAACTATATACCCCTGAATCTTCAATACGGGGCATAAAAAATAACAATGCAATTTGGGGAGGGAGGAGTATCCTGAGATTATAATAGTTCATGTATACATACTTTTGGTATCAAGAAGTCTCTGAGCTCCACTCTAGCTTTATTTGAAGGGGGAGGGGAGGGGGGGTTATCCTGAGATTGTAACAGTTCATGTATACAAACTCTTGGTATCAAGAAGTATATAAGCTCCAATCTAGATTTATTTGAAGGAGGGGGGAATATCCTGAAATTGTAACAGTTCACATATACATACTCTTGGTATTAAGAAGTCTATGAGCTCCACTCTAGTCTCATTGGAAGGATGAGTTGACATGAATTCTGGGATGCTCGTTCCTTCCACTGTGTCCTTCACCTGCATCAAAGACCACACAACACTGGCTTCTCTCACATCAAAACAAGCCTACAACACACAGGACACAATACAAAATCACACAGTATTTATAGTTTTACCTGCAAGTAACTTTGCTAAATTGAATGTTACGAAATAATTAACTATTCCATGAATTCTCAGAAAATTTCATTGGGACATAACTCATGGGAAAAATATTCTTACAAGCCACTGTGATATACAGGTATAAAGATTCCACAGTTCTTAGATATAACAGATTATGGATAAAGTGAAGTAAGTTCTGTTATTCCTGAAGGTTTTTTTATATCTATATTTCACTGAACAACACTGATCTAATACATTTTATGTATCATAACATGTCATAAATAATCTGGCTCCGGGGCCATAAAACTTAGACGAGCTCACTTTTGATCTCAGTCTCACTTTTACAAAAGGAATATATAGTGGAAAAGTGAGACTGAGATCAAAATTGAGCTTGTCTAGGTTTTATGGCCCTGGGGTATGGTACACCAATGTATGTGTACATTTGCTTGTATACCATTTTACTGTCTGATTAAGACAGACCTTTGCTGCCAGCTGAAGCCCTACTTTATCTGCTTCCTTTTCCAGTTCCCTGCTGAATGGTAGATCAAAATACTACAAAGTAACAAACAAATATCATTGAAGGGACCATACCAAACAAGAGGCCCAGGGGCCACATCGCTCACCTGAGCACTATGGCTAGGAAAAAGCAGAAATCACTTCAATCTTGAAAGGTTGAAAAGTTTAAATATAAAAGTGGTTGGGGGGGGGGGGGGGGGGGGGTGTCATGAATTGAACAAATTTGAATCTACATTATCTGAGGATGCTTCCATTTAAATATGACCAATCATGGCTTTGCTGTTCTTGAGTAGAAGATTTTTAAAGATTTAACCTATGTATTCCTATGTAAAACTTTGATCACCCATTGTGGCCCCACCAGACCCCCAGGGGTCATGTTTGAACAAACTTGAATGTACACTATCTAAGAATGCTTCCATATAAATATGACCAATCATGGCTTTGCTATTCTTAACAAATAGGTTTTTTTAAAAAGATTTTTACTATGTGTTCCAATGTAAAACTTTGATCGCCCATTGTGGCCCCACCCGACCCCCAGGGGTCATGTTTGAACAAACTTGAATGTACACTATCTAAGAATGCTTCCATATAAATATGACCAATCATGGCTTTGCTATTCTTAACAAATAGGTTTTTTTAAAAAGATTTTTACTATGTGTTCCAATGTAAAACTTTGATCGCCCATTGTGGCCCCACCCGACCCCCGGGGGTCATGATTCAAACAAATTTGTATGTACACTATCTGAGGATGCTACCATATAAATATGACCAATCATGGCTTTGCTATTCTTAACAAATTGTTTTTTTTTTGTTTTTTTTTAGAATTTTTACTATGTGTTCCTATGCAAAACTTTGATCGCCCATTGTGGCCCCACCCGACCCCCAGGGGTCATGATTTGAACAAATTTGAATGTACACTATCTGAGGATGCTACCATATAAATTTGACCAATCATGGCTTTGCTGTTCTTGAGAAGAAGATTTTTACTATGTGTTCCTATGTAAAACTTTGATCGCCCATTGTGGCCCCATCCGACCCCCGGGGGTCATGAGTTGAATAAATTTGAATGTACACTATCTGAGGATGCTTCCATGTAAATATGACCAATCATGGCTTTGCTGTTCTTGAGAAGAAGATTTTTAAAGATTTTTCCTATATATTCCTATGCAAAACTTTGATCGCCCATTGTGGCCCCACCCGACCCCCAGGGGTCATGATTTGAACAAACTTGAATCTACACTACCTGAGGATGCTTCCAGGTAAATATGACCAATTATGGCTTTGCTGTTCTTGAGAAGAAGATTTTTAAAGATTTTCCTATATATTCCTATGTAAAACTTTGATCGCCCATTGTGGCCCCACCCTACCCCCGGGGGTCATGATTTGAACAAACTTGAATCTACACTACCTGAGGATGCTTCCAAGTAAATATGACCAATCATGGCTTTGCTGTTCTTGAGAAGAAGATTTTTCCTATATATTCCTATGTAAAACTTTGATCGCCCATTGTGGCCCCACCCGACCCCCAGGGGTCATGATTTGAACAAATTTGAATCTACACTATCTGAGGATGCTACCATATAAATATGACCAATTATGGCTTTGCTGTTCTTGAGAAGAAGATTTTTTAAAGATTTTTCCTGTATATTTCCTATGTAAAACTTTGATCGCCCATTGCGGCCCCACCCTACCCCCGGGGGTCATGATTTGAACAAACTTGAATCTACACTACCTGAGGATGCTTCCACATAAGTTTCATGTTTTCAAGCACAGTGGTTCTTGAGAAGAAGATTTTTTAATGATGCCATTAATTTTTCACGAATTCTTAATTATCTCCCCTTGGAAGAAGGTGTGGCCCTTCATTTGAACAAACTTGAATCCCCTTTACGCAAGGATACTTTGTGGCAAGTTTGGTTGAAATTGGCCCAGTGGTTCTTGAGAAGAAGTCGAAAATGTGAAAAGTTTACAGACGGACAGACAGACGGACAGACGGACTACAGACAAAATGTGATCAGAAAAGCTCACTTGAGCCTTCGGCTCAGGTGAGCTAATAAAAAGCATGCCTG
Organism: Saccostrea echinata; assembly: GCF_033153115.1. Classification (NCBI taxonomy): domain Eukaryota; kingdom Metazoa; phylum Mollusca; class Bivalvia; order Ostreida; family Ostreidae; genus Saccostrea; species Saccostrea echinata. The sequence goes on along the minus strand of NW_026889771.1, from coordinate 496,838 downwards.
TATTACATGTATATACAACAATCTGAGCATCTCTTAAGACTTTCACCTTAATAACACGGTTCATGAACCAGGAAGTTATTGTAGCAATTCCATCACTGGGGATAATCATCCAAATAGCAGCCATGATAACAATTACAAAGAAATCCCATTTCTGTCCATAGCTCAGTTGCTCTGCCTGTTAAAATTAGAAAACATAATGAAATTTCAATATCATCAAGCAAGCATTTCTCAAGAAGTTAACATTCATGTTTCTTTTTTTTTTTCTAAACAGACAATTAGGTTAGTATATTCTGTACATACTGCATGAGACAATAGGGCATGAGCCATCTCATGTCCAAGGATGGCAGCCAGTTGGTCTTCATTTGTCACCAATTTGAAGAGTCCTGTGTTTACAAAAATCTCCCCCGTCTAACAATAATAATGAGATATACAGTGTACATGTAACACAACACTAAGTTTCAAAACATTTCATGACTTGCTCCCCAACTTAATCATTATTAAGCTTTCAATGAGAAGTCATTCATGTTTATTTTTCACACCATCATTGATCTATAAATAATTTAATGAGAAACCAGAGAAAAATTCATTAAAATGTTATTTGCTAATTAATACTAGATTGCAGATTCACAATAATGAATTATGATGGGTATTGAGAAAACACAAAAAATGTCTGCTTACCGGATAAACATTAGCATTGAATGTACTCTCATTTACAATGAATACTTTCCACTGTATATCTTTCATCTGTTGTATGTCTAAGTTATTTACACAAAGTCTTTCAGCAACTTTAATTACAATCTTGTACAGTTCATGTGTATTGGGTAGGATGCGATCTGCATTACTTCGTAAAACCTAACAAGATTAATTTCATATTAGATACTATAAGTACTATTATACATGTAAAATTTATAAATTTGTACCCATTAACTTATAATTCAAGTCTAGTTGTGAAATTAAGAGTTCGACACTATACCATATGAATTACAAAATGATAAAATGAAAATTGATAAAGTCTTCCCATCTAAATAAGCCTGACCAGCAATCGGTGGAATAATTTAGACTAAAAGAACAATATTAACATGTTTATTAATACATGTACCTTTTTTGAAAGTCATGATCATTGTATTTGGTTACATTTGTCTTTCAACATATTAGTGTAAGAAGAAATACATACATGTATATTGCATGACTTTAACATGTAACTTATTTCTCTGAAAATATAATGAACAATACAAAATGATAGACACGACAAACACATCCCTACTCACTTCCTCGACTTCTTTCTGTACAATTTTAATCATTTGATCATGAGTTATAAAGATGAAGCGCTTTCTGCCTGTTATGGGGACTGTTTCTGTGTGAGCCATTGTGTACAATGTTAGCACTAAAGCTGTCACTCCCAGCAATGTAGCAACAGTTATCATTTTATGTTTATGATGAAGCTCCTTCCAATGATTTCGAAGTTGTCTGAAAACATACATAAACATGTAAATCATTATCTGATCAAATTCAATTTTGAATAGCAATGAGTTAAAAAGTAAGTACAAACTTATATCTGATCAAAGAATAACTTACTTAACAGACTTAGAATACACAGTCTCAACTGTTTCTTCTTTTTTTTAATCAAGAAGGGGTAGTAAACAGGAAACAAATACAATTATACATTTTTCATTCCACTCAACTTTAAAAACTGGGTGAGGCAAATACCATGAATTGAATACTAATCAGATGTTTTCAGTTCAATATGTGATATTTGGTAATAAAAGAAGTACCTAAATACTCTCTAAATCTAAATAACTCCAAGCATATATTTCAATATTGTGCTGATAATGCAATCCAAGTGCATGTTTGTGTTTTAATAATTGATAATAAGTACATGTATTTAACATTAAATAAACTTCCTTGTTAATGAGTGTGTTGTTCTAAATGACAGGTGTTGAGGAACCATGCAGCTAGTCAGAAATTGGGTGCGTATCATTACCGCTACATTTTCAAAATGTTCATTACCGCTACATGCACATTACCGCTACAAAAATGGATACATTACCACTACATTTAAAAGTATACATTACCGCTACATTGCCTCTTGTTAGCCAGCGCTTTATGTGTGTACAGTACAACATATATATACATGCATAAGACCTGTTTCTCTGCATCTCCACACTCTGGAGTGTATAAAAGTCTTATTTATATGAAATTTACATCCATTGATAACAAATCCTGCGATTTGTCACAAACTTCTCAATAGTAGCCATGACATTCATGTCATGCTAAATCGACTACAGACTTATGTATACTCATTTTGATTTGAATTCACTTCACATGTACTTGAATTGTACTTCAGTACATGGTGAGTGAATTATATTGAATGGAACTCATATCCTGTGCCATTGCTGGCTGATTCAGTATGTAGCGGTAATGGCAATGGACCAGATAAGGATTCGAACCCGGACCCCCTGAATCTCTAGTCAGGTGCTCTACAGATTGAGCTATCTGGCCACTCAGGCGATCAAACCATCTGTCCGCCACATATGCAACTTTACAGTAATATTTTCAATACAACTTCATTTCTATACTCTAAAGTTGTGCTTGGGCATATTCACTCTATTTTACTATATGGGATTGTGATGGAGGCCTGTTCTGAAACATTATTCTAATCTTTACCTTCCAAATATTAACGCTGATAATTTTGTTAAGGGTTTTCCAAACACCCACACAAGTGGATGAATGTTAAGTCTGTGAGTGATGTGAAAGTTTCGATGTTGTATTAATTTGATTCCTGAGCTCAAAGTTCGCGTTAAGCTTGAATCGTTCTGATTGCAGAATGATGTAATCAGTTTGTTTGCAAATCCACTTCTGTTTCCTAAACACATTGTCAATGGGCGTAATTTGGCCACCGCCAAAGAGGATTTACATCTGAACCCATTTTGTAAACATATATTTCGGCCAGAAATGCGGTGACTCGCTCTTAAAATACACAACATCTCCCTTCTCGGCCCTGTTTAAGGCTGTTAGGCTGCTGTTGACAACAAATTCATGCAGGAAGTTCAACTAACCTCAAAACCATTAAAACCGGATTCGATAACAGGTGCAATGAGAAATCCGAAATAATTATCATTTGTTGTGACGATACGTGAGGATAAAAGTCGTTTAAAAAAAAATTAAATTATTATTTTCTTCTCTTTGTCGATTGAAAGAAAAAACGATAAACAGAAAACTCGAGCGCATATTGGTTAAAATCAGGGACCTATATACTAGGTCCCTGTTAAAATTTAAGAAAAAGAGATCTAAAAATTATATGGAACTGTTGTCCATATCATTTTTATTGACTTTTTAAAGGGAATGTCAGTAAAATTTATACTTGCACACAGTAGCAAAATCAATTTTAAAAACATTACTTTGGTTACGTGAATTCAGACATTTATAATAACCCGGATATATGGGATTCAAGTGATTGGTTTTTTTCTTAATGTATAAAATCTAACTTCCGCAGCGCAAGTGAAGTTTCAAAAGAATTTTTTGGAAGAGACAGTGTTGTCTGTCTCGTGGTGAATTGACTCCGCTAAAATCACGAAAAATGGTATGAAATGGAAAATTTAATTATTCATAGAATTATTCATATTATATTATTTTGGCATCTCTGATTTTAAGTCTTTAACGTTAGACACATGCATCATGAAGGGGATGTAAATGAATGTTTTAAAATATACCTAATATATACCGGATAACAAGAAAAGGTCTTTTTTGATGTTATTTATCTATTACCTTTTGGTGTAGTTTTCGAATGTGGACTCTTGAGAAAATTCGGGTATAGACACTGATACCTAAATGTGACGAGTATTTTGGAGGGTTTTGTTAAATGCACTGGAAAGTTTATAAATAAATATTATGCAATACAATTTTAATGTTAAGAAATGTAATGCATTTGTAATTGCTTGGGCCATGGATGTTGCCCTGGATAGCTCAATAGAGCACCTGACTTAGTAGTGATGCAGGGGTCCGAGGTTTGATTCCCAGTCCATCGTCTCAAGCCACGGTTCAGAGTCCGCATATAGCTCTCTCCTACCCATGGCTGCTTGATCACATAAATTGTCATAATCTTGAATATTTACACCTCTATGCTGTGATGTCATGTTCAGCCAATGATAATATTTATTTCCATCGCAAATGAAATCAACAATTGACATCATCAGTAAACATACTTCGTAAACTGCGATTGGGTATTGAAAGATCGCGTCAAAGTTCATTTTCCGACTATGCTTTACTCACATTGGTCAATATTTTAATGAGCTACGAAATATTCTTTTCTCATTCAACCACGGCCAGAATGGGAGAGGATCGTACATTTTGGCCATGGTTTGTGATGATGTTCCCAGTCCAGCCATAAATTTTCTCCTTTCCTGTTACATAATTTGGTGGAATGCAGGTGGTTACATTCCGATTACTTGTTTGACCTGAGTGTTTACGATCTGTTTACGTATTCAACCCAGGCAGTTTCTGACTTTCATTTCGAATCAAAAAGATAATCAATAAAAAATTTATTTTGCAAACGAAAACTTTCATTTTTACACTAAAACATATTCTCAATCATAAAGATAGTGTTAATTATCTGATATTTATATTTTGTATTCAGAACAATTATTTTTTCTTTGTACCATTCATAATTTGTAATTTCGAGGTGAAAAAGGTTTTTGATCTTTCAAAAAAGACTGTAATTGTGAATATGCTAATGCTGTTTTCCGTTTTTCACACATTTGATAATAAGGTATGAATTGTGTTTTGTCAATTGATAGCAATTATAGTCTAATATGAAAGAAACAACCTAGCATTGACACATATATCTATATAGCCATTTGCTCCCTAATGATACTGTACACCAGTGTGTTTACTACACACCTGTGTACTTGTTGGCTTATATATAAGCAATACGAAACCACTTGGGTCATAATACGTGAGTCGAACATGTAATTTGAATGTTACCACCTGACACCATTTGGACTTGCAAGTGAAAGTCCTGCTATCATAGTAAGATTTATCAAATTATATATACACATAAAATACAAAAAGAACTTAAGTTGTGTCTTCGAGGGTGAAGACAATTTAAAGAGGGAGGAATGCAATGGTTTGGGCCATAGATATCAATTTGGATACCTCAGTTGATAGAGCACCTGAATAGTGATGCAAGGGCTCCAGGTTCAACTCCTCGTTCAGCAATACATTTTCTCCTTTTCTGTTACACTGTAAAACATTAAGTCAACTTAGTCTAATGAACACGGAGCATACCTGTCAAGATGGCAAATTTTGGGGGAAAAAAAGGTGCAGGTCTTTTGTGAATGCAAAATGTTGTTTGTTTATGGAAAAGAAAATAACATTTAAATTATATTTTCAGAATAAATGATCAAACAAAGCTTATTACCTTACCCAAATGTTAGAAGTGAAATGGTGATAAAAAGCAATTTTATGGCGTTTTATTTTTCTGATGTCGATGCTGCTTCATGCATGAATCATGAAGTCATTCCATTTACATATTCTGCAGAACTTGATAAATTATTCTAGAATGTTTCATCTTCTTGATTGGGTAGAATTGACACGTATGATTAGGCCTGAACTCTTGATGATGATCTAGTAGCAGTACTAATAAACATAATAAATGTCACAATATGGGGGAGGGGGACTAAAAGTAAAGTGGATTAACCAAAAAAATATGCATCTGAAATTCAGAATTGTAAGATTTAACTAAGCCCCATTATGGGCCGGTACCAAAATTGAAGGGAAAATGCTGCATGAATTCAAATCGGTTCTATGTCTCAGTAATGGCCTGTTCTGGGAAAAATCTGAAAACCAATCAGAAATTAGTGGTGTTTGTTAAGTACTTTTTAATTCAGAACTTGTTTAGAAATGTGTTCTATCCATTTAGAAACACTCTAAAGAGGGTCAAAAGAAAAAATCAACAACACCAAAAAAGAAGAGCTTTGTTTCCTCCAAACTATCCACTGCTAGAACAAGTTGTGAGTCAAAACATCAGCTTGAAGACAAAACAAGTAGAGTTACTTTTGATGTCAAAGAAAATGGCATGGATGTCTTGGCTGGAGAAGACAGAAATGCTTCGTGTACCATGGATACTGATGATGATCTTCCAGCCACACAACCTATTGATGACAGAGTTTTGAAAGGTTGAGAATAAGATACATTCAATTTTTTAAAAAAAAACATAGAAGGAAAAAAGTAAATGATTTTATACAAACATTATAAATATACATAAAGATCTCTCATGATAATGAACAATGATGAAGTAATTCTTCCTAGATTATATCTGCTTATATTAAACATAATTGCGTAATTTATTAAATCATTTATCCTATCAGGGACACCTCATACTACAAATGCTTTGGTGCGCAAAAATAACCTATTATGTTCACAGATGTTGTGGCCTATGTGGAAGTTAGATCCACCAATGATAATAGAAGTAAAGCCATCTGTAGAGAGCTCGTACAGCTTGGTGCTGTGGTAGCGAAAACATTTTCAAATGATGTGACTCACGTTGTACTTAAGGAAGGTAGCAAGCGCACAATCACCAAAGCCACAAAGAAAGGGGTCCACCTAGTCTCCGTTCTCTGGGTTGACAGGTAAGATATCAATTAGAATCTGTCGTCCCTGAAGTTCAGAGGAAATAAACTTTGCTTGGTATTAATTTAAGCAATTATTTTCTTTATGATATAGAGCATGGAAAAAAAATACAAACAAAAAAAAATACTGCTTTTTCTTTGAATATGATTTTCTTCAAAGTTACAAAAATAAATAATACTGTATTTTGCTTAGAAAATTTATATTTGGCAGAAAAATAAAATGATTTTCTTAAACATCTCTATGTCAAAATACAGCTGAACTTTGGTGTGTCGAACATGGATATCTCGAATACCATGGATATGTCGAAGTGATTTGTAAGTCCCAAGCACTTTTTATTTAAGTATATTTACCTCAGTGTCTCGAACCCTTGGATATCTCGAAGTGTTTTCTCGGTCCCATCGAGTTTGAGATAACAAGGTTTGACTGTAGTTTGTTATAAAAGGGTATATATTTATAATTTTGAATTTCAGTCTTACAGAGGAATATTTTTTACAGAATTTTCAGCTGAGTGTAACAAAATTAATTTTAATATTTTCAGCTGTAAACAGAACCAACAACATGTATCTGAGAGGCTCTATCCTGCAATGCTTCCTGACCAGAAAGGCACACCACTTCTTATTGCTAAGCTTAAAGTAAGTTTAGACTTTATTACATGTAGACACATGTCACATGCTGAACGAAAAAGTAATGAAATTCAAATCAGACGCTGAAGACTTCATATGGTACTTGTGTTAAAGTTGTAAATTTCTACATTCTGTAGAAGATAAAAAATGTGTGCAGTGTTCCAATCAATTGACCTTTTGATATTTTTTAAAACTTATACATGTAAATGGAACAATACCTGTCAGGTGATGGATCACTGTTTAACATTGCTGTTACAGAAAGCTAAATCGATGCAGCCCAGGGACTTTGAGGATGACTTGGCATCCAGTGCTGAAAGGTTTGCTAAGAAGAAGAAGAAACAAGAGATAGATCGTTTGAAGTCAACAGAATCTACACCCTGTAATTCACCACTGCTGGGAGCCATTCTTGTGGAGGATACACAACCCAGAGGCTCCCCCCTACCTGTGAGATTCTGTTCTCCTTTCAAGGAAAAGTAGCTTAAAAAATAACAAGGAGGATTAAGACAAAAAAAATTTAATAAATAAATAATCAAAGATATGTAATTTAAGTTTCCCATTCCGTATTCACTGAACTCAGTTCTTCAAAGATTGTAATTTAGGTCTTTTTGTTGTTTTTATATCAGAATTCTACTGGTGAAATCCTTACACCAATCAGATTAGCCATCCCCGACACACCTCCTAGCATGAGAGCTAAGATGAAGGAACTTGACAGGCAGATGGGGGAAAATAATGGTAAAGCAATAAACCAAAAGCATTATACTTGTACTACATGTATATACATGTAGTTTGGATGATTCCTTAAAAAAATAATTCAAAGAAAGTTTGAAAGTTTCAATGCAATCAAACAAATTTGCTTTACTGCAATTGCAGAAACAGTATTTTGATATAACATTTATTTAATCAAATATATAGTTGGATCCTTATTATTTTGTGTTTCTTCAGATGATGAAAATGTGGCTGAGGCTCAGTATGACAAGCCAGAATTTGATGAACCTCTCCAAAGAAGACTTTTCAGTTAGTGCATGTACTATAGAACAACTCAGAACTCTTCAACTTGGACAATTCAGTACCAAGTTAATATTTAAATGTTTAATTCAGAGAATATCATGCTTTATCTTCATGGAGTATTTTGCTATGCAGTATATTTTCTTGATATATTGTAATTTTTTTAAATTCAAAATACAGCAGGTATGGGTGGGCAAGATTTAAATAGTCCTGAGACAACTGTCAAAGATGTGAAAGTTACATTCAGAGAGGACAGCCCTCCAGTGACATCCTCAAAAAAAGACCCCAAGGTTAGAGCCAGCAGCAGACGGAAATCAGTGGCATCCGTCTGCTTCAAAGACAACATTGAGAATTTTCAAAAGAAAAAGGAAGAGGAATCCAGAAATTCATTGCCAGCATTTACAAATGTAAAAGATACAGGAAAAAGGAAGTCTACACAGAGAAGGAAGTCTATGGCTGCGGTAAGTTTCACAAGCACAGATGTACAAACAAATGAAGAACCTTTAAAGAGGAGAGTTAGCTCTAGAAGGAGGTCTGTTCAGGTGACATCACTGAGGTCTGAACCAGAGATTGAGGAACAATCGTCAAAGAAATCATTGGAAAAGATTGAAACATTTCTAGAATCAGACAGAAATGCAGACAGTGAAAATTTAAAACTACCTGTAGAACATGCTAAAGTGTCAGGAATTCAGTGCACAGAAAATATATGCTCAGACAGTGGTAATGCTTCCAAACAAGCTGACATTAGTGTGACCAGCAACACAAATTCAGTTGATGGGAATAGGGATTCCAAAAGTTTTACACAAATTAAGAATAAGAGAAAATCTTCTGTATTTGCTGCCAATGAAATGGAAAACCGCTTTCATAGTAATGATAATACTGATTGTGAAAATGTAGATTCCTCCTCTAATAAGGGTCAAACTGAACCAAAGAAACAGAACATCAAAATATTGAAGCCAAAGAAAAGACTTCTTGCAGCCAGTGACATGGAAGTGCATTCGTTTTTGATAGAGCCTACTATGTGTTCAGAAAAAGTCTTCAGCAAACTTTTAGATAACACTCCAGATAGTACATCAACACAGATCAAAAAGAAGGACACCAAAGGTCAAGGTCAGAAGAGGAAGAAGCATTCTTTAGATGAGGCGCCTGACACCCCAAAGAGAAGCAGACAAGATAAATCTGAGAGTTCATCTTTTAAATCTCCAAACAGTAGAATTTCCACTGGTGAAGACAGAGTCTTATTGCAGCATGGAAATACAGACCATGATAACAGAGATGTGTCAGAAAATGAGAGCACACTTGGTTCCTCAATGTCAGTAGTTTTCAGTGAATCCACTTGTTCCAATCTGTTTGGTACAGCTCCGCCGAGGCAGAGTATCGATGAATTTAATCTACGTACTAAATTCAACAACAAGAGGATGAGAAAGAAAAAGAAGGCTTTGTCAGATTCAGCGTTCTCATCTCTGAACAATGAAAGTGATACTAGTTCTACCAGTGAGGAGGGTAAGAAGATAAAAAAGATGAGAAGAAATCCATCCTTCACCAAGACTAGTCCCCAGCGACCATCACTAGTTATGACAAGTCTTCACTCTCAGTAAGTCATCCAATGGCCTTATATTTACATCCACTGAAAATTTTCTCCTTTATTTCTTATGAAATCCATTGTTGAAAATCAGTCAGTAAACACCGCTAAGCAAGCCACTTGTATAGATTTCTTGAGCAGCAGCTGTTCCATCAGTGAAACAGACAATGACATACATATCTATGATACAATAATTAATGTACTTAATTTTACATTATATGATTATTTACACAGATGTAAATGTCTTTGTTTGTTAGTACAAAAATTAACGTTGCAGCTATTGCAGAAAGAAATTTACATAACTTGCTTACACTGGTTACGTATTTTTATCTGCAACAGCTGCAACATTAATTCCCGTACTAACAACCAAAGAAAGCATTTTATTGTTTAAATAAAGGTTACAGTATTCTGATTTTGAAATAATGCCATATTGAGGCTACTTTATCATCATGCAGCAGAGTTAGCTAAATATACAACATAATAACATGTTTATATTACATGTTTTTGAAAAAAAAAAAATTTCATTGCAGTGAACAGGATATTGTGATTTCAGTGGTGAAGAGATTGAAGGGTTTTACTATAACTGACCATGTAAATGATTTCACTACTCATGTAGTATGTGGGGGCCCTCGTAGAACACTCAACATTCTCCATGCCATTACTCGTGGGTGTTGGGTCTTGAAAAAGGAATGGGTTAGTATCCAAATGATATTATTATTCTACAGGCCTGTTACAATAATGTGACATACATTTAAGTAATTATCTTAAGCCAAACAATTATGTTTCTTCCACTTTGCTTATAGTTTAATGCACCTTGCTTAATATTTGAGTTACTTATATATGATATAAAGCAGAAAATTTCTTTTTGCTCCATCAGACTTGGATACCCATATCCAATCATTTGGAAAATCATTTTACAAGGCTTCAATTATTGTAGATTGCATGGGTAACCCTATGAATATATACAAATAATATATGTGAAATACAGGTGAGGCCTTCATTTCAAGACATCTGTCTACAAAATTACATCCACTTAAAAATTCAGTTTCTTTTGAAATCCACCAAAATTGGCCTCTATAAATTGATTTGTTTCTATGGAATATTTTTAAGACACAAACACAACTTGACAAGTATACATGTATTTAAATTTGCCTAGTTAAAAATGCTAGTTTTTACAACAAATTTGAATTAAAATCCATGTAAACACATGTATACATTACCACATACACGTAAATGAAAATCAGATTGAATGGCATACATGTATTTTTATTTTATAGTTTACATGGATATATTTTTATCAAATAGTGCTTGCACCTCAGAAAATTGGAAAATCATACATTGAAATAAAAAATTTTCATATCATAACAAATAAAATATTCAGCCTAAAAGAAATGATCTGGTACTGTACTTAAGCATTAAGAAATATTTCCTTTCTTCTCCATTGGTAGGTCATGGAATCATTAGATGCTCAGAGGTGGTTGCCAGAGGAGGGTTATGAGGTTACAGACTGGTTCCCCTCAGCTCAGGTATCAATAAAGAGTGATGACTGATAATCTGAATAATTTGTCGATCTCCAGTTTTTACATGTACATTAGTTTATAAATACCAGAAAGATATAAGGCACTGAACATGTGTACTGACCAAGAGTGAAAACTAGTTTTTGTCTGGGTATCTCCCCTGTATTTATATCCATTATACTTTTAATAGTTTTATGCTGTTGCCTTGTAATTATGGGGATCAAGTTGTTCGTCTGTTCAGCATCCAATATTACACATTTTATTGAGGTACAGGGAGTTCAATGCTTTTAAATGTAAAAAATGATACTTAGGTGTATTTATTTAAAAAGTTAATGACAGTATGACTTCAGAGTCTTGATACTTTTCGTACAGGCATATTTCACAAGTACATCAGTGTTTCTAAGTTCATATTATCCCTAATGAACAAAAAGCATTTCGTAAATGTTCATTTCAAATGATGACTTTTTATGCCCCACCATGAATATGGCCAGGACATTTAGTGTTTGTAATGTCTGTCTTCCTTCCTTCCCTCTGTCTTTCTGTCCCCCTGTCCTTCTGTCACACTTTGCAGTTAGCTCAGTTTCAAAGAAAATAGTCAAGATATTTTTATCAAACTTCATATGCTGATACATATTAATAAGGGCGATTCAAACATTTTTAGCTCACCTCAACAAAGTTGGGGGAGCTTATGCAATACCCTCGGCATCGGCGTCCCAGGTTAAGGTTTTTGGAGCAGTTTTCTTTTCAAGTACTTCTATGGCCTATATTAGTCAGAGATACATGGAGGATGCTTCTAGTGTGTTTTATTGTACCAGTCAAGGTTTCAGATGCTGCAATTTCAGCTAAAGAATGACCAGGTTAATGTTTTTGGAGCAGGTTAAAGTTTTTGGAACAGGTTAAAGTTTTTGGAGCAGGTCTCATTTCCAAGTAACTATAAGCCCTATATTGACCAGACTTGCATGGATGATACATCTAAGGATGCATACTACTGAACTTGCTTCAGATGCTGTATCTGACCTACATTTTCTGGATGAGTGACTAGGTTAAAGTTTTTGGAGTAGATCTCATTTCCAAGTAACTATAAGCCCTATATTGACCAAACTTGCATGGATGATACATCTAAGGATGCATACTACAGGACTTGCTTCAGATGCTGGATCTGACCTATATTTTCCGGATGAGTTACCAGGTTAAGGTTTTTGGAGCAGATCCCATTTCCAAGTAACTATAAGCCCTATATTGACCAAACTTGCATGGATGATACATCTAAGGATGCACACTACTGGACTTGCTTCGGATGCTGAATCTGACCTATATTTTATGGATGAATGACCAGGTTAAAGTTTTTGGAGCAGATGTCATTTCAAAGTATCTATAAACCCTATATTGACCAAATTTGCATGGATGATACATCTAAGGATGTACACTACTGGACTTGCTTCGGATGTTGGATCTGACCTATATTTTCCGGATGAGTAACCAGGTTAAAGTTTTTGGAGCAGATCTCATTTCCAAGTAACTATAAGCCCTATATTGACTAAACTTGCATGGATGATACATCTAAGGATGCACACTACTGGACTTGCTTCAGATGCTGGATCTGACCTAAATTTTTGGGATGAGTGACCAGGTTAAAGTTTTTGGACCAGAGGTCATTTCCAAGTAACTATAAGCCCTATATTGACCAAACTTGCATGGATGATACATCTAAGGATGCATACTACTGGACTTGCTTCGGATGCTGGATCTGACCTATATTTTTCGGATGAGTGACCAGGTTAAGGTTTTTGGAGCAGATCCCATTTCCAAGTAACTATAAACTCTGTATTGGCCAAACTTGCATGGATGATACATCTAAGGATTCACACTACTGGACTTGCTTTGGATCTGACCTACATTTTCCGGATGAGTAACCAGGTTAAAGTTTTTGGAGCAGATCTCATTTCCAAGTAACTATAAGGCCTATCTGAACCAAACTTGCATGGATGATGCATCAAGGGACGAACAATCTCAAAACTTGCTTTGGATGCTGAATTTGACTTACACTTTCTGGATGAGTGACTAGTTTTAAGTTTTCAGATAAGTCTATTCCCAAGTAACTGCAAGCCCTATCAGACCAAAATTGCATAAATGTTGCATCTAGGGATGCACACTCCTAGATTATTAGTTTAGTGTGGGACTTTGCCTTACTTAAAGACAACATTCATTGAGGTGAGCTTTGTAATCTCTGATTACCTATGTTTTGACCTAGACGTTTCTTTTGACCTTGACCTCACTTTTTTTAAATTTGCATTTAGCTCAATTTCAAAGAAACTTTTCAAGATATCAAACCTTATATGCTGATACATACCGATAAGAACCATTCAAAGTCGTCAATATTTTTGGACTTTGACCTATCCTTTGATCTTGACTTCACTTTTCTTAATGTGTTTGGCTAAGTTTCAAAGAAACATTGTCTGGTTCTGACATCTACACCAATGTAAAAAGATTTAATGAAACTATTATAAAACATGCTAGAATTAACATTTCTAATAAGACAGTGACAATTAGAAAATCAGATCCTCCTTGGCCAACTAATGCAGTTGGAACACTTATTCATAGACGGAAATGACTACATTCAATTGCTAATTGAACTGATAATCCTGATAAATGGTCTGAATTTAGAAAAAGAAGAAGATAGGCTTTTCTTTGATTACTTTTATTTCATGTGTAGGAAACCCGCTTCAGTCGACAAACGTCAAAAGAAAATGCACCTCAGCTGTTGTTTGGTTCCATGGGTGTTTTCTATATTACACCAAAGGCTGTTCCACCTCGGCATCATTTAATGGAACTGATCCAGAGGTGTGCTGGCAAGGTACTTTAAAGCTCATAAAAGAATTGTAGTTTTCCAAGCCCGATTTTGAATCCAAAAAAGTCATAATAGTTAAAGTTGTATCTTTTACAATTGATGAGACAGTTTTACTCAAGATATAAGGCATAGCTTTTCATCCACATTGAAACTGTTAACAATAATCTAGTAACTTTATTATACACCTGACAGGTGACAAGCTCTTCATCTAAAGCAGATATCTATGTGGGATCTGATTTCCTGCCAGAGAAAACCAGTGTCAACCCACTCTGGATATTAGGTAAGTTTTACAGGCCAGGTGTATACTGAATTTCATAAAGGTTCAGTGTGACATTTATGGCTACAGAGTCATTAACCTATCATCATGCTTTATCACGATGCTTCATCAGAAGTTAAAACACATTAAAAGGCTCATAAAAATTGTATATGATGAAATATTTTGGACCTTTATTATATATATGATAAAAACTATCAATATCGTGCCGAGATGATCTTGATTTTGTTTTTCAGCCATTCCAACAGTATAATAGGGTGTTGCTTTTCTTTTTGTAGATTGTGTGACCCAGAATACTCTTCTTCCAATGGATTCATATTTACTTGGTAAACCAAAGAGAGAAAGTAGTCCAGAATATTAGTCCCCTCTATTAAATGAGAGACAGCTTGTTTGACAAAAAGAGGTTCAACAGTTCAAAGACTGGTGAGAACTATGGAGTACGCTGTTCCGAGAGGTGTACTTTTTGTCATACATGTATTGTGCATGGAGTTGAAATAGGAAAATTTCAGAAACATTATAAATTATATTTGACACATGCAAGTAAATTACCAATCTTCCCTGAATAAAAGTTTCATTAATTTAGCTAATTAATTGTAATAGTATTTTAATTCAAAGATTGGCATATTAAAAATTATACTTCTATTTGTGTTGAGTACAGTCAGTGGGCAATTTTTTTTATACAAAAGCCTTTTTTTTAAATTTGCATATACATCTCTTTATGTTTACACTTGTATGATATTTAGTTTCTCAAATTAGTACAAATAGAAATTAATTATAACTTTTCATCAATCATGATGCTAATGTTAAATATTTAATGGTTGTACTTAAGTATTTCCAATAAATTTACATGTATTTCAGAATTGGTTTTCTGTATTTTCTTTAAAGTTGGATCAAGTCTATTGATTTCCAAGAAACAAGTTTAATGTATCTACTTGGACCAAACTTAAAATACAGTATTTTCTCAAAGATGCACAAAATTTTACCCAGACATGGAATGTCTTGCAGCTTGTACTTAAATAATTATGCCCTGCCATGAATACGGCCGGGGCATATAGAAGTTTGTCATGTCTGTCTTCTGTCATTTATCTCAGTTCAAAGCTCAGTTTCAGAGAAACTATTCAAGATATTTTTATGAAACTGCATATGCTGATAGGTATTGATGAGAGTTATTCAACTGCGTCAACATTTTTTGACCTTTCCTTTGACCTCACTTTTCTTTAATTAGTGTTTGGCTCAGTTTTAAAGAAAGCATCCAAGACTGTGTAATCAAACTTCATATGCTGATACATACTGATGTAAGCTATTCATTTGCATCAACATTTTTGGACCTTGACCTTTCCTTTGACCTTGACCTCACTTCACTTAAATTAGTGTTTGGCTCAGTTTTAAAGAAAGCATTCAAGATTGTGTAATCAAACTTCATATGCTGATACATACTGATGTAAGCTATTCATTTGCATCAACATTTTTGGAGACCTTTCCTTTGACCTTGACCTCACTTCACTTAAATTAGTGTTTAGCTCAGTTTTAAAGAAACCATTCAAGATGGTATAATCAATCTTCATATGCTGATACATACTGATGTTAGCTTTTCAACTGCATCAACATTTTTTGACCTTGACCTCACTTTTCTGAAATTTGTGTTTAGCTCAGTTTTAAAGAAACACTCATGAATTTTTTTTATCAAACTTCATATGCTAATACATGCTGATGTAAGCTTTTCAACTGCATCAACATTTTTTGACCTCAATCTTTCAAGAGACCTTGACCTCACTTTTTTTTAAATTAGTGTTTAGCTCAGTTTTAAATAAACCATTCAAGACATTTTTATCAAACTTATGAATATGCTGATAAGTATTAGTGAGAGTTATTCAACTGCATCAAAAACTTTGACCCTGCACTTTCCTGTGACCTTGATCTCACTTTTCTTTAATTTGCATTTTGCTTAGTTTTAAAGAAACCATTTAAGGTATTTTTTGTAAGCTTATGCACCATAATTTGGTGAGAATTTCTCATCTATGTCCAATTTTTTTAGATTCAATTTCAATTTTAAAGAAAGTATTCAAGATATTCTCATCAAACTTCATACACTTAGTAATACAAATTTTCATGTTCCATTACCAATATATCCTCGGAGGGGCATTCATGTCCTATGGACATATTTCTAGTTTTGGATGAATGACCTTGTGAATTTAATGACCAGACATATCCATTGGGAACAAACTCATTTTTAACCATTACAGTTTCCTGAGACCACTGTTCAATTACAAATATTGGTACATGTATCTTTAGATGAATATATTATCTGTATTGAACTAGCCACGCTATTTTTGTACACATTTTCAAAGCTCAAGTAATTCTGGATCCACTTTAATGGTTGAACCTTTGTACATGAAAAATATTTTAAAAATCTCAAAAGTACAAACGAAGGAAAATATTATATTCAACAGAAGGTTCATTTTCTTTTATGTACATGTAACTGCATGTGGAAAAATTGACTTGTATATTTATTTAGTTTACAAATCTATAAAGAAAAAATGGAAATTTACATCAACATTCAGATTTTATGTTCCATTATCTATTCTTTGATTTTTTATGTTCTTTGTCAGGTGTCAGGTAATCACTTCTATATTCCCCTATCTTTGTTTCATATTCTGGATACACAGGGAACTCCTCATCTTTAAATGGATTTGGTGAACTAGGCACCGATCCTGAACCAGACAGTGCCCTCTCCTTTTCCTCTAATTCCTTTGCTCGTTGTATAGTTCTTAACTTGATTGCTTCATTTTTTAGTATCTCCTCTATCAATGGAGGCGATTTCCTTTTTTTCTGAAGCCACGATTTCCATTCCACTGGAATTTCTGCGTCAGCAGGAACGAAAGGAATTTCCTCTTTTTGAATGTCCTCATCTGTTACACCATAATATTTAATCCATCGTCTTGTAATACGTACACTCGCATCAGGAGAGGGTTGTTTTTCGTAATATCTATTTCCATGCTGATCTTCGCCAACAAAGAATTGTTCGTCAGATTCTTTTTTACCTCTAAACCTTTTCAAAATATTTCCAAACACCCCATATTGTCGCACGCATAAATAATTGGACAATAAAACATTGCTTCTATAAAGTTGACGCAAGTTGTTCATTTTAAGGTTGTTGATTGAAATCGAAAGTAAAAGATTGGATAAGTCGAACCTCGATTAGATCCACCGATCTCTGCTGATATTTTGCTTTTTCAAAACAACGCCTACATAATTTGATCAAGCCCTATTGATATTATAATTTATAAATTAAATTACTTAAATCATATTTGTGAGTCGATTCGAAAAATGCATGAAAAATTTATATATTAATAGCGTCATTCCGGAATAAATCATGTCTATACGAAAAATTCCGAATTTAGACAGAGTTAATCATGTGAAAACAAGTGTAAAGACGGTGTCAAAAAGAGGTAAATAAATGTCAACTATAACAATTTGGAGTTATTTCAAAGCAAAATAATGATGTGAGATGAGTCGTAAAACTCCTCAACGATATAATCGCCGGGTTTCTGAAGATGTAGCTTCCCTAGATTCGTGGAGTGAAATAACCGATGAATTAACGGATGTGTCATCAACAGCTAGAAATGACAGAAGAGCATCACGCGTCGACACTCCTGTAGAGATAAAAGAGAAAAAGAACTCGTCAAACCAGCTACTTTTAAATCCAGCAAATTTATTTTCAACATCTGTGTCACGTAATACTACTCCAAGTAAAGCTAATGGTCAAGATCAACGTGAGAAAAGCCACCAAGCTGGCCCTCCAGGGGATCGCCCCCCAGTGCCTGGAAGGAGTGCTACAGGGAAAGTTGTTGGTGTTCAGTTTGACATCAATACAAGTGACCCATTCGATATTGACGATGGATCATTTGATCACATAAGTAGTGTGTATTTGTCTTTACCAGAAGACCACTCAGCTTACCTAAAGGAGTCTTATTCCACTGTTAGTGCCTCAGAAAATAATCTAGATTATGAAGACCGAAGTGATTTTCATAGCTTACCTGATTTGACTGCAGTCACTTCAAAGACGAGGACATATCCTCCACATTATGTACATCCAAAATCTGTGCAATTTTCTGAACATGGTGAAACATCAGAAAAAGTAAAAAACAAACTTATGTCCATGTGGAATAATGTGAAATATGGTCAGTATGTTTATGAAAATGTTTTAACACAGTTTCATTCAGGAATTTATATATTATACATGTATATTGAAAATCATTTTATCTAAAACATTTTTATTTTTATTTGCTTTTGAACTTTATTTCGTAAATATTAACTAAAGATTATAAATAAATGGATTTTGCAAACTGTAAATGACATAAATGTACTTTTCAGGATGGACATTGAAGACAAAGACAACTTTTAGATTTGACAGCCCAGTCTGGCTCTTGGGAAAATTCTATCATATAAAGCCTAGTGGTGAGTTATCAAAATAAATCTGTTGTGGGTTTTCTAAAGGTAAAAGGTTGCATAACTGCATAAAAACAATATTGATTTCATGGATTATATAAATTAATGATAATTGTTATGAATCATCATTAGCGAGTTGCTTGGCATTCAAAATAGTTTCTTACTGCTTACATTTATAACAATGATTTATATGTGGAAACATTTCAATCTTATCTTTTTATTTTCCAAAGATCTCTTAGATGATGATAATCAAAGAGGAAAGAGAACAAGAATGGTTCCAAATCTTGAGAGGTTCAAACAGGATTTCTCAAGTCTCCTTTGGTTCACATATAGACAAGACTTCCATCCCATCCCAGGCACCAAATTAACTTCAGATTGTGGTTGGGGATGTATGTTAAGAAGTGGCCAAATGATGCTTGCCAAAGCCTTTACCATACACTACTTGGGAAGAGGTTTGTTTGTAAAAAAAGTTTGACTACATGTATAAAGCATAATTAAAATAAAAATCAAATGAGATAGAATTGATTTCAATTACTTGCATAACAGATGATGATAAAGATCATAAAAAATATTATCAAAATATTTGACTTCTGTTTAAATAGTTGCTATTTAAAATTGATGTGCCACTTGCTTGTCCATTTAGATTGGAATGTCTTCAGTGACCAAACAAGGGAACAGGAGACCTACAGAAAACAGATTATCCGCTGGTTTGGAGACTATCTCTGTGATGAGTCTCCATTCTCCATGCATCGTTTAGTTGAGGTGGGAAAAACACTGGGAAAACAGCCAGGAGAGTGGTTTGGTCCAGCTTCAGTTGCTCACATACTCAAGTAATTTAATACTAACTACAAAATCTTATGTATTATCTCAAAGTGAATGCCTTTAACTTTAGAAACAAAAAAGAGCTGAATGTGAAAATATTGCTGGGGGAGGGGATAGTATTGACAGATTTATAATTAACAGTTGCTTTTATTTCTACACCCTGGAGAATTTATTGCCATAGCCTTACATTTTACATATTTAACTTGAAGAGATGCTAATGAAGTGAAGCCAAGGCTATTTAAACAATTCAAAACCCTCAATCTCTTTGTTAAAATTGTGCATTAATACTCAAAAAATTATTTATATGAAGTTTTGCATTTTTTACAACAGAGAAACAATGATAAGAGGACAAAGAACACAGACAGTGCTCAATGATCTCTGTATTTATGTATCTCAGGACTGTACAGGTAATTCAAATATGCACAAAGATTCAAATTTTCTTTATATTTTAAACTTGGATGAAATGACTGGAAGAAAAATAAACATGATGCTCTATTTACAATGTAAGTGTGAAAAATTGTTTTGTACTACATTTGATGGTACTGTTTTATAGTGCATTTATTTCGTTCAGTTTGTTCAGTGTAGGAATAAAACAATGTTTTTTACATTTTTTTATTTGTTTCAGTATATAAGCAGGATGTATATGATCTCTGTTGTACACGATCAAGGACAGCTACTAAGTTCACCAGTTCCACAGAGTCAGAATCTGAATCGAATCCAGACTCGTCAGATTTGGAATGGAAGCGAGCAGTTATAATCCTTATTCCTGTCCGGCTCGGAGGCGAACAGCTAAATCCTGTATACATCCCATGTGTTAAAGGGCTGCTGTCCCAGGACTCTTGTATTGGGATTATTGGTGGGAAACCCAAACACTCGCTCTACTTTGTGGGGTGGCAAGGTAATTTTTTTTTTTATGAATGTTACAGAACACAAATATTTTTCCTCATTCATGTAATGGAAGTTAAAAGAGCAAAATATTACAATTTGATAAATGAAACTGTAAAAGAAATGACCTTGAGGTGCAAATGTTTCATGTGCATGTATGTCTATGAGTGAAGGGGCACACACTTTTGCCTATATTTTGTCTGTTGTGTCTTTCTAATGGATTCTTATTTGGTGAAGTAAAGATTAAGCTTAAATCTTCAAGTCAAGAAGTTCACTCATGAAATTCTTCAGTGTCAGTTACTAGGGGTGAAACGATACACCTCCTTCACGGTTCGATACGTATTGTATAATTTTGTCTTGGTTCGGTTATTTTCGATACGATACATTTTGATAGAAGGAAACAAATTCAACGTTGTTTTATGCTTTCTTTTTCTAAATCTAGTCACATATTTTACGAATTTTATTTGCAAATTGACTAGAAGAAATTGACTAAAATTATTTGACTGTCAAAAATTATTTTACAAGCTATCAGTCATCAAAAATTTACGTTTTCTATACTTATTTATACTGAGTAACGTGTTTTACCTTATGCCAAACCCGACTGAATAACGATCCCGACCAAAAAATGAACCGAACCGAAAATTAGAGATTTTGCACCGTGTATCAAACCGAGAAAAAAATACCGCGGTGAACCGTTTCACTCCTATCAGTTACACTACTGGTTTGAAAAGATTGAATTGAAGTGATATGTATTTTCTCAGTACTTTCTTCCTTTTTTTACTTTCTTTGTGTTGTATTGTAAACCTGTATTCAAAACAAATGTACATGTTTATAATATTACAGAGAACAAGTTGATATATCTAGACCCACACTACTGCCAGGATGTGGTTGACACAAGGGAAAGGCAATTTCCAATTCAAGTAAGCTCATAGGACATCAAGTACAGTAAAACTCAGTGATAGCAAAGTCCTGGGGACCTTTGAATTTACTTTGCTATATTCTTGCTATATCCATAGAATAAATTCTTTAAAGTACAGGGTTGTCCCTAAGAATTGAAAAAGTTGGGGACATTAAAAAAGGAGAAGGGTGTCTGGGATTGCTCCCATTATGGGGGTTGAGAGGGAATACCAGAATAAGCAGGGGATTACATCATTACAGGCAGGAAAATTCCCCAGTCCACAGGTCTTAGGGACAACCCTGAGAGTGTATATATACGAATTCACAAATATACATGTACATTTTTTCCTTCAAATATGACTAACTATTATGTTCAGGGAAGCATTAAATACAAACTTACCTTGGGATACTAAAGTTTTTTGATGAATTGAATTTCAGATACAAATAATTTTGTAATATAATGGCAGTTCTATATTTTATATTTTGAGATGTTTAAATTTTGTTATAGAAGATGTAAACTTTGTTATTTTTAACCTCCTCAGGACACAAAATCATTTCTCTATATTTCTTAATTAGTTATATCAGAGTTCCTTATAACCATTAAATTTTACAAGGAATTTTATCGGGGATCCCAGAAAAACTTTGCTATATCCTTAAATTTCCCTTTATTCCGGTTCCTACTAAACTAGTTTTACTGTACTACTGAGTATGTCTTTATTATAGCTGGGCTTTTGTGTAGTAGTGTTAATACACATTTTCCTTTTACAGTCATATCACTGCATGTCCCCGAGGAAAGTATCTATAGAGAAGATAGACCCTAGCTGTACCATTGGCTTCTACTGCAGAGACCAAAAGGAGTTTGAGAAATTTGTACAACAGACAGAGGAGGTAAAGAAATATATAGATACAAGATACTCATGTGATATACCGTAAATCACTTTTTATTCGGGAGAACTTCATTTTTGCACAATTACACAAGACTGTCTGCTTAATATGAATATTTCATTCTCGCGCATATTGTTAACATTAAAGATTATATAGAGCAATGACTAAAATTCGTGAAAATTTTGTCTCACTTATAAGTAAATAACAATCTCGTGAAAATAAGGTGTTGCGAAAATTACGTGATCTACAGTATTGCAAAATTTATGTTATAAGATATATAGGGAATTTATAAGATTTGTACATGTATCTTTTTTTTCCCATATGTCTATGATTGGAGAATATCAGCAGTTGCTTTACTTGTTTTTGAAATCTCAGAAGCTGAGGGATATATATTTTCTCTCAGCCTTGATCCCCCCCCCCCCCCCCCCCCACCCAATACACACACACACACACACAAAGCATGAATCCATCCATTTTAGTATCCATTTAAATTTTCTTGCCAATGACTGTCCTCACCTGTAGTAAAAATTCTTTCAAATACATAAATTTGTTGTTAACAATCCAGCTTATTAGTTAATGAAGAGATATTCCACAAAACATACCGGTACTTGTAGCCATCTTGCCAAAGGATATACATGTAGTATAATTAATATTTCATTTTCAGTTCTGATAAGAGGTGTTCTACCCTTGGCTTTTTAGAGATTTAGCTGGCATATTTTACAAATATTTGGTAATTTGATGTTTTGAGTATGTGCAAACCAATATGCATATAAAGAAGGGACAATTGATTTTCTATACACATTGTGATCTACATGTACATTTCCGTGATATTTTGATGATTTATTGTAGATGGTGGCACCACCTAAGCAGAGACTGTCATATCCAATGTTTGTCTTTAGTGAAGGCCACAGTTATGATGTTCAAGTAGACACAGCAGAAAAAGACAGATTATTAAGGGTAAAGCATGTGCACATGGACCAAAATGGACGTGTGCGATCACAAACTCTGGACTCTGAGGAATTTGTTGTGTTATGAATGGAGTTTTTCTGTCAAGCTTTATTTCCCTTCAGTCTGATATTTCTGACATTTGAGGATGAGATGTATATCATGTTACATGTATGTTTATGAGTATGTGGACATGTGTAACTTTGTTTTTGCATAATATGGCATATCATGTTGTATTCAGTCTGTTGGAATAAGCAGTTCCATACTTACTGTTGTTTGACACTTACCTGTGAAACCTAAGGGAACTCTAGGTTTCCTCTCCATTTATCTGTCCCTCTGTTAAGTTCATCTGTCCTACTTGTTTTCCCAGACTTTTTTTTCTAAGAGCTTGAATATATTGAGCTGATTTTTTGGTATGAGTCTTATCTTGATGAGTTACAGATCAAGTTAGCATTTCTTTCAGCTTTGATAATTTTTGACAGAATTATGGCCCATACTGGTAAGAGACTCTGTGTTGCTGATGCAATACTCCCAGAATGCTTGTAAAATGGTTATACATGGACATGTGCTCTGTGTTGGTTTGACTTTTTTCAATTACTCATTTTATGGTCTGTTAACAGTGTTTTCTGTAATTTTATTGTGCAATAGTAAAATCTTCTGTTATAAGACATGTCGATCATAAGGTGTAGAAGATTGGCCATTCTTCTTTACAAGTGTATTTATTTTAGAAATCAGACGGTAGGTTTTTCAATTTGTATTGTGAAAATGTTGCATTACATAATCAAAGCCTTTTAAGACAGTTTATTTTACTGGAATTAATTTCACATACAGTACTTAAAAGTGCAAATCGTTGTCTTAATTGTGTTAGAAACCCAGAGTATACATGAGGGAAGTTCCTCTGAAAATTGATGACTATATTCTACCCCAGTATGCACAATACATGACTGTATAATTAAACTTCATTATTTTGAGCTCAATAGGATCAGAAAAACTGAGATTTCCAAGAATTCAAGATATCAAGGGTAATATACGTACAGAAAAAGTTGTTGGGATTTCAAATTCACTTCAACATATCCATGCTGTTCGAGATGTCAATGTTTGAGATACTGTATTCATCTGTATATGAATGTAAACTGAATGAAATGATACAAAATATACTACTTTTAAAGTTTTTAATACTGGGGCCCATTTTACAAAAGAACTTACAAACTTAAGTTGATTGTAAAATTTTGCAAAATTAATGATTTTGTTTAAAATTGCTGGTGTAAAAATATCTTACTACATTCCTTTTAAAAAGATTAAAAAAAAAAAAACATTTTCAATGCATGTATAATTTGGTCTTAATGATAAGTTCTTTTGTAAAAGGGCCCCAAGGATTTTAAAAGCAGATTACATTCAATAATTAACTGTGAATCTAACTGGGCTGTCTTTTGAATTCAATGGCTATCAAACGTAGACAGAAGATGTTATTGCTGTATGTATACATGGATTATAACCTCTGATGAACATTATAAAATCCCATGCTCTTTGTCTTTTGAACGGAGTTTTATTTTAAACTTGTATAATAAATGAAGATATTTATTATAAATAAATATATTTATGTAAATTATTTATCGTAAAGTAACATTTATTGTCACTTGTAAAATTGATAATGATGGCAGTACATTTATTGTCAATTGTAAAGATGATCATGGTAGTACATGCATATTGTGCAGTTTTTTGTGCACTTCCCACAGGAATTGGTAATTGTTAGTGTTTAATTGATTATTATGTTGTTATTTGTTAACGAGTTGGAAATAAATTACAATCCAAAACTTTTTTTTGAGTTAGAATTTACATGTAGCTATGAAGTTGCAGATGTCAAATTCATTATATTTCATAATTAAGTTACATTAATTTAATGAAAATCATAATATGTATAGCCGCAACTAAAATGCAAAGTATTCCGTTTCCAAGCTAGCTATGGCCTGGATCCAGATCAAAACACCTTTGGGTCATCTAATGTGAATTCATTGTAATAAAGGGTTTAGAGCTATGGCCCCGACCCAACTTCTTAAGCTCAGTGGCCTTGATCTTTAACATGAACTTGAGTTAGATCATAACACACCTATAGAGTCATTGAGTACAACATACTGTAGACACTCTTTTCTGTGAGGAATTAATTTACTCCATGTACCGGTACAAGGTCACAAATTTTCCATGAAAATTTGTCACAATATACTTAAAGTGCATTTAAGAAATACAGTGGCAATCCAAGAAATCTGTATAATTTTTTACCCACAGATTGAACAGAAACTGTGATTCTTTGGATTCATGACCCCCATGGAAAATGATGTTTACAGTATTCAAATTTAATTGAGCATTTCAGTGTTCTAGCCTGGAGACCATTACATCTCGTTGCCCTTTGACCTTAGCATTTAAGATACTGTAAACCAACTATTATTCACATCATCTTTTATTCACAAATCGTCAGTTTGAAATCAATCCGCGACAATTAATTTTCGTGACTGAGGAAACATTCTCTACAAATACAAAGCAAAATAATTGGTTCGCAGCGAAGTAGCTTGTGAAACTCGTGAATATTTCTCGCACACGAATTAAAGTTGGTTTACAGCAAGACCTTGACTATGACAGACCTACAGGTCATAGGCAACAGCATACTGGAGTTAAAACCCATTCCAATCTTGGACCTGAGAGTTACATGAATGATGTTTGGCTTATAGTTACAATTTTGTAAAAGTCAACCATTCCAAAACCTGGGTGATTTTTCTGTACTAAAGTGCAGGAAAGCAAGGAACTGTCTATTTCTCTCAAGGACACATAACATGAGGGCTTCTCATTTCTAACTTCATCTACCTGAAAAACTGCAAAAACATAACTTGCTGTGCTTTTCCTTGGAATAAATTAAGGTATGTCACTCGTCAGCTTTTAAGAAAAGTTTAGTCAGAACCCTTAACTTCAAAACTATTTATTACAATTCAATTTTTATAACATTTAAATTAAACAATGCAAATTATTCAACATTCAATGAAAAAACTGCTCAGAAATTCATAAAAAAGCAAGATTTATGAGGGACTATTTCTTGTGGTGGAAGGATATTTAGAAGAAATTCTTCAAGTCTCCACATTTGTTAAATTTAATGTCTTGGAACTATAGCACCAATATTTTTACTTGGAAAAAAATTTCCGTTATGATATGCTAGGAATATTAAATATAGGTCTCAATTTATATTTTTAGAATAAATTTTACACATTCACTCAACAGACTTTGCCAAGAAATAAAGATATATTAAAAGAAGTCAAGATAAAATTTACACCATTTTCTGCCTGAAAATCGCAAATTTTGACCAGTATCTCAAAATTTACATCACTGACCCCAACTTTTTCTTTCATAATTTTAAACAACACGATACTTCCAACCGACCAGCACTAATTTGCATGATTTGTTCAATGATAAATATCATTCACACTATTTTACGTAAAATAAGATTATATTTATTCCCAAAATTACATCTGATAAAATATGAAAAAGATTAAAGTGATTGACCAAAGAGTTAAAATTTAAGTGCAAAAAGGTCAACTTAATTGCACACTAACTCGGTAGGATGCACACTGACCCCCCATTTTCTTTGCAATTTTGAGTCATGCTATATGAGTACTTATAATATACTTCTCAAAAAATCCTTGATATAACTAATTTCACGAGTGATATAACTTAAACAGAGAAGATACTTTACAAATACTCTTAAGATATAATAAACACACCAGATTTTTTTTATATTTTAATATCATAACCTTATGAATTATAATACTCCTGTAAATATTCTGATTTTGGTTTCAAAATTTTTTTGTCTGCCAAATTAACAATCCATCCCGGCTGAAGTCCAAAGAATATTTGTCTAGGGTCCTTCCTTTTTAAGAACATTGATAATATGTCACTTTGTGATAAATCGGGCAGTTCATAACCATACTTCTGAGCAAGTGCCACTCTCTCCTCTGCTATTTTCTCTGGATCTGCAAGGTAACCCCTTACTTTTGGGTCCGTATAGTACTCAACTGCATCTGTTGGGGGGAGTTTGCATTTTGGAATAGGTTTTCCTGTTTTGAAGTATGCCTCAGGATCTTTCAGGGCAGTAAGGCTTAGAGGATCATAAAACCTTGTCATAATGACCCCGCCTAACTTTTCGATTGTGGCTATTACTAGTTCTGATGCCCACTGAACTTCAATACAAACTGGTGTTGCAAATATCTCAGCACCCTGGAAGTATAAATAATGGCATTCTATTTGAATTCATTTGGTCTGATTGAGACACATACTTTTCTTTCACAAAAGAGGTACATGTATACATACATAGAATATGTACATAAATAAATCATGCAACTGTTTTTTTTCTTTCTTCTTTTGGTTAACAAGGTCGTGTGTTCGAATCAAGGGCTGCAACTGACCTAAGTCGATAAAAAATAGGTAGCAACTGTTCCTTTGCCAAGCTCTTGCACTTTGAAGTGAAAGTTGCGGGTCCTTCGGATGAGACCTTAAAAACTGAGGCCCCATGTAATGGTAGGCCTTGGCACAATAAAGAACCCTCACTGCTCAATGGCCCTGAGTGCCGAGTAAAGGTCTAAATTTATGTCCTAAACAGGTTTATGGTGACATCTCTATATGAGTAAAAAATACTCGAACGGGAATTAAAACAACATACAATCAATCAATCAATAAATTGCAGTTCAGACCTGGCAATTCCCTGAGGTACTACCCTTGTGCCTTTCCTATATAAATACACTGCTTAAGGTCTTTTTTCAGATTTTTTTTTTCACTCTCAGAGTCAGATATTTTGGAGAACAAAATGTTGGTTTGACTTCCATTGTGCAATTTGATTACAAAGCCACTTCACATGCACATGGTTTGCATTCTCTCTATTTTTTTGTGTGATCCAAAATTACTTTTCAGAATTTAATATATCTTAATATCACTTAAAAGAAACTGACTCTGAGAATATAATTTTATGAAAATGGAAACTCTCTATTGAGATTTAGTTTTCACAAACAACCAGAAATATTTTTTTACCATAACAAGCAACTTTAAAAATAAACTCTTATGGCATGTTTGTGTTTTATAGAAATAAGAACATTAAAAGTATAATCTACCTCCTCCGTCAAATTAATTCCATAATGGCGTTTGTCAACTTCAAAGTTGTAGTGGCCAGTCATGCATATTGAGGTTAAGTCAATGACCTCCTCTGTGTTGACACAACCCAGATCAATCATTCTCTGCAGTTTCAGTAAAGATAATGGGGGGTACTGCCTCTTTAAGCTGCAAGCAAATCCAGTATGTATCTTTAACTGTCATATATTTGCTTAGTTTTCATTTTTCATCTAGTACTTTTTCTAATTAAGCCAGTAAATTGAAATATTAGCATCATAAAACTTGTGAAATAAAACAGCTCTTACTGTATATACTCGCCTATAAGTCAATTGTATTTTTTAAGCTTAAATTAGAGTGATTGACTCGCTAAAATATCAATCTTTTTATAACTCGCATATAAGTCGGATAAAGAGTTTTGGACCAAAGTTTAACTCCCAAAAAATCGACTTATGGGCGAGTATATATGGTACTTTTATTATAAAAGTTTTATACTGCAGTTAAACCTTTGAGGTATTCTTTTGTAATCTACTATTTTTTAATAAAATTTACACAAATCATGGATGAAACACATGATTATAACTATATACCGGTATGAATATTTATTTATGATGTCCCAGTTGATGATACATACGCATAGTAACAAACCTTTTGTGATTGTGAAACATCTGTTCTAATGAAAATACAATATATCTTATTCATGCTTAGATATAATTATCTGTAACCTCAAAATAGGCTATTCACATAACACCAGTATTTCTTTTAAATAAAAATTGTTGATTAATTGTTCTAGTCAAATATCAAAGCACAATGTATTCTCAATTTACATAGTTTTATAATGTATATGATATTAAATGCTCTATGGACCATGGATATCAGAGTGGATAGCTAAGTGGTCGGAGCACCTGACTGGTAATGCAGGGGTCCTGAATTCAATTCCAAATCCAACCATACACTGTCTCATTTCCTGTTACAATAATATTTCTCATTTTTGACCTTGTCATTTAACACAATTTTTAAGTAACAACACAAAGGAATTGGAAAGTGAACATTCCCTTGCAAGATTTTGTTCACAGAAGTTTTCACACAGTGAATTGATGTGATGTTAACAAATAATAAACACAAAGTCCTTGACCTTTGATCTTTTGGCCCTGAAATCAACAAGTTTCTTCATCATGCATCTCTGTAGAAAGTTTACACCTATCACTATATTTGACCTTGAACTTTGGCCTTTTGACCCTCAAATGTATCAACTGTTTCTTGTCACCAACCTTGTATTAAGTTTGAGACTGAAAGGTAAGCAAGTTCAAAACTAAATGATCCAATGGCACTCTATATATTGTTTCAACTACATTGGTAAGAAGATACCATAACTCTATTCTTAACCTTTAACCTTTTAAGCCTCAAATATAGAGCACACACCTCCAAACATGTACCACTTCTGTGGAAAGTTTGAGACTAAAAAGCCATGTAGAACTCAAGATACTGTAAATGTGGAAATTTATGTGTGTGGGGGTTAATTTAAGCTAAATATGCAATAAGAAAGCTTTTATTCAGTTTTAATAATACATAATCCAGGTATCATGGAAATAACCCCCACATGTTATGTTCCTGCTTTTAATTTGTGTAAATTAACAATGTGTGTAAATATCCATGTTTACAGTATCATGTCCACAATTTTATTTGGGATACACACTTACATATTCTATATATTAACATTGTGGAAGGAGGGAAGGGTGTAATTATGCTGAAATTCTAAGATAATACATGTACATGAATTCATGCCAAGAGGAATCAGTGCAGAGAGATGCAAGTACTTTTCTAAAGTAAGTTTCCAAACTCCTAACTGTGCCATAAATAATGTTGATCATTAAAACCTACTGATGTCCTGCATAATAGTGTTCCTGTGGAACTCTTTGGTAAAATGGTTTGTGTCCTGTTTCAAATCCTAATTTTGGTAAGGTCATCCTCTGTCCCTGACCCTTGTGACCTCTGCCATGTGTTTTGTTTTTCCCCCAACCTCTCCGAAGATCAAACTGCATGAAGTAAAAATCACTTTCAGATTAAAATATTTGAATTCTTATATTACCTACTCTTTGAAATTTTCCACATTAGAAACTTCATACATGTTCATTAGAAAAGAATATGTATATTTACACCAAATCATTGTCATAAATCATGCTTTTTAATATGGGTATTTTTTTTTCAAATTCTAGTAACTGCCAAACTGTAGCTCTTCGGAAAAAAAATATATTGACAGACTGGAGAGCTACAGTGCCACCTATGCAAGAACTGTATATTTATTGCACACGAAAAGTTGCATTCAGTTCTGGATTTATTTCTCCAAATTTTTACCTCAACTGTACAAAAGTTCGATTTCAAAAAAATTCTTAGACCTCTGTCAACTACTCTTGTAGTTGATATCTGCATGAAGTGTGTTGGACCAAATTATATTGCCACCAAAAATGGTAGTATAAATAGGTGAAATTTTCGATAGTCTCCATTACAGGCCCAGGAGTAGTCCGAAATATCTGACGTTTTCCAGGCTTTTTTCACAATTTTGATATTTAACGTGCCAGGAAAACGTCAGAACCGGCGCTATTACGAAAACTGGGAATTCGCCGCCTCCAACCAGAGGCAGCAATCTTGATTGATTTTCGATACTTGCAAAGCGAATGAAATGTCAAACTAACAATTTATCAATAGAACAATGCTTTTAGTACTCACCAACATCGTTTTTATGGGTTGTTTAAAAAGTATACAATCAGATGAAAACATTTTATCTGACTGTCGAGATTTGTTTTCATTTCGTGCATTTTAAAATCTTTTAAGTCCTGTATCGAAATGATGAGTGATGTTTTCTTTGATATTGGTGAGTACTAGAAGCATTGTGCTACTGATAAATTGTGGAAACGGCATTTAATTTGGTTCCCAGCACAGTGAGGTATCGAAAATCAACTCCGATTGGAGACAGCAAAATTTCCAGTTTTCCTGGCACATATGAATCTTTAAAATAGTAAAAAAGCCATGAAAACGTCAGATATTTCGGACTAGCCCATGACAGCTTTTAACAACGGTTATAAGGATTTTTTTTATTGTGGAAATAGTAAAAAAAAATATGCTAGGAACACAAGGTTAGTATTATTTTGAGATGGCAGTTTGAACAATCTAATTAAAATCAGACTTCTTAGATCTGCACCATAAACACTCTGAGTGAGACAAGCTAATTGACTGGTGATAATTCAGCCCATTGTGAGATAATTATACTTATCCCTGCCTCATCACATACAAGGTGGTGTTACCTAAACAATGAACAGATGAACATACATGTTTTGCTTAAAAATGTATAAAGGCAGTATGTTTTAAACTAATCTATTTGGCATCTGATATGTATGATGAAAATTTTGATCCTAATTTTTGCCTCATAAATAGGGAATATACCCTGGGTACAAAAGTATTACCTAAATTTCAATAACAATGTCATACCACATGAACACGCCATAAATCATTAAATGTCTTCTATTTTTTTAAACTGTGCGTACCGAATTTCCTCAATGGGATGTAGTCAGATTTCTACTTAAAATCAAACAGTTTAAATATGTTTCTAAAATCTCACCTTTTTCTTTTGATCCATGGGTGAATTTTTAATATTACCGAGAGACACTCTCGGTAAAGTTCTAACGAGTTTTAATGCTTTTTCGATTCCCATTATTCACTAATCACTACACTGTAGTTACTTTACAATCCCATAGTACTTCTTTCCACAGCTGTTTCGTAATATTTGGAGAATGATATTGGATAGAACCTGATAATATCCAGAGGAAATAAGTTGTTATAAATTATTTGAATGCATTCAAAAATGTATAGTTTGATCTAATTATCAATAATTTACTGCGGTGTTGCATGTGTATATTCGAGGAATACCTGGAACAAACTACCAAATAAAATTTTTAATCTAACAAACGCTTTTAATTACGAAAGTACAGTTCCTTTTAACAAAACTTTGTTTGATGAAGAATCCAATCTTTGTTTACGTTGGTGCTTGCACATTCCTGTTTTCAATTTCATAAAAGAACTGAGATTTGGAAAATGGTCCGAAGTAAGTTCTTTGGGTGAAGTAAATGGTTGGTAAATAGACGCTTCCACCAATGCTTGGGGGCGTTTTCGTTACGACATTTCGGACAGTTTTCTACAAATTTTTGTCCAAGCTTAATGTATTTTCGATTGTCCAAAATTAGGGGCACGTTGACTAAAATTAGGGGGGATCTTTGACTGGGAGAGGTTTGTTAAAGGGTGCTTTGACTGGCCCCTCTTTGAAAGATTTTACTATTTAAGCAGTACTAGTATGTACATTGTACATACTAGCTGCAATAATGTAGCCCTTTCCGATTTTTTTTAATCTGATATTTTCAGGAGAGGGCTACAATTCCACTGCATCTCCGTAATGGTGCAAATATATTTTTTAGATATGGGCGACTGCAGGCAAAATAAATTGTTTTTGCATTCAACTTACTTCCAATAAGATGGAATTTTTATTCACTGTCAACATCATAGCCCTTTATACGCGAAAACCAAGTAAAATAAATCTGCGTGTTTACCGGTCGTTCTCCTCAGCAGCCATGACAGATCTCGCGTGATGTAAAATTTAGAATCACTTGATAAAGTAAATATTGGTGTTGATAAATGTTTGTGTTGTATGATATCACTAAACATCGATAAATAAAAGCATTCCATGGGATATTTTTTTCGTAAACAGTGATTATTTATGCTTAAAATAAGGGAAATCCTAAACGATCCTCTCCCCTAGATCCCGAATTCTCATTGGTTGTCCCAAAATAAAATCGATCAAGGTCAGTAAACATGGCAGATAAATTCAAGTTGTGATGTTGACATACACGAAAAATAACCAATATACGGATTGTTCTGTATATTTTTGGATCAATTCATGTCTTGCATGACTACATTTTATGAGTTCAGGTAAGATATGTTAATAAAATACCCACTAACTGATACTTTGAGCCGAAATCTGTGCGGTAGTGAATCACTCCCACACTTGCACCATTACGGAGATCCTAAGGAGTTGTAGCCCTCTCCAAAAAAAAAAAAAAAATCAGAGAGGGCTACATTATTGCAGCTATGTACATACTAGTACTTAAATAGTAAAATCTTTCAAAGAGGGGCCAGTCAAAGCACTCTTTAACAAAACTGCCCCAGTCAAAGATCTCCCTAGTAACATCTAGTTCTACATAATGTCATTTTAATACTTAGTAGAGATTCTGGCATATCTGTATATATCTTTCTTAATAATTTTTACTCATCTATTGATACCAAGATTACCTTTATTTTATAACACAGTCACAGAAGATCTTGTGCGTAAACGAGCAGAACATAACAATTTAGAAATTTCAACACTGGAAGAGGTATCTCTTCATCAACAAGACATAGAAAAGTAAGATTTTATTGTTACAGTAATGTATCAAGAGAATGAAAGTAGTTTCATTACTAAAGAAGATTTTTTTAACATTGTTCATTTCTTTTAATTCCTTTAAAATATTTGAAAAGGACATTAAACATGTTGAACATAATACTGTTGATCAATCACTATAGTCAGATATCAGTTGTTTGTACATAGATATGCATGTAAATTAATGAAGTTTTTCAAAATGGCATTCCTTTGTTTAAGATCACCATAGGGAGATTTTAAAGAGAGATTAAATATTGTGTAAATGATGTCTCCTTGTTGCATATGGTTTACTTCTTTCATTTACTTTTTTAATTAATAGATGTGTTGTGCAAAGAAAAATGCAAATACTTTTTTTCCATTGGCTATATTTCAAAATATCATATATAATTGGACCCTTTTTTTCATTATTCATTATAATAATTATTTATTTATAGTAGTAAACTTATGCACATAATTGATTAATTTTACAGGATTGAAAACTTGGACAAATGGTGTAGAGACCTTAAAATTTTATATTTGCAAAGCAACTTGATCCCCAAAATTGGTAAAAGAGATTCTTTTTTTAGAACTGCATTATTTATTAGTAATTACAAATGATTATACATTTCAACAAAGATATCTCGGTGAAGAAACTTTTCAGTTTAGCAAAGTAAATAACATTTTCTGCAGTTTGCAGTTATATATATTTTTTCATTATTCTAAAATGTGTACATGTATCCACAATTCATGTTAAATTTGATTCAATTTACAGAAAATGTGAGTCGCCTCAAGAAACTGGAATATTTAAATCTAGCTTTAAATAATGTTGAAAGAATTGAAAATTTAGAAAGTAAGTTTTTTTAAGCATTCATTTTTTTAAAACATAAAGGAAGAAACCAATAACTTTGTTTGCCTTTTACAAGATGGTTGGTAAAATTTTACCAGTGCTTTTCTTGAAAGATTCTCTGTGTTCTTTTTCTTGTGTAGACTGTGAAATGCTGAAGAAATTGGATCTAACAGTGAATTTTGTTGGTGAGCTGACCAGTATAGAGAATCTCAAAGATTTAGTGCATTTCAAAGAATTGTAAGCAGGCAATAATTAGAATATGGACTTGCAATAGAAATTTAAAGTTATGACATACAATTTATTCTCTCAAATATACATATTAAAAAAAATCACTGGAACTTTTCATGATTTAAAAATCAGTGAGGTATACTTGTTGATATAAAGAGAACAATTGCCATTCAATATTACATGTATAATGAAATTTATTTACATGTATTTCAAAATGTAAATTTTTCCATTTATTTTAGATATTTAACAGGAAATCCATGTACTGAGTATGAGGGTTACAGAGAATATGTAATAGCCACATTACCCAGACTTCAGGTAAAAAATATCTAAATGTAAGAGAATATGTAATAGCCACATTACCCAGTCTTCAGGTAAAAAATATCTAAATGTAAGAGAATATGTAAAAGCCACATTACCCAGACTTCAAGTAAAAAAATACCTACATGTAAGATAATATGTAATAGCCACATTATCCAGACTTCAGGTAAAAAATATCTAAATGTAAGAGAATATGTAATAGCACCCAGTCTTCAGGTAAAAAATATCTAAATGTAAGAGAATATGTAATAGCCACATTACCCAGACTTCTAGAGAATATGTAATAGCCACATTACCCAGACTTCAGGTAAAAAATATCTAAATGTAAGAGAATATGTAATAGCCACATTACCCAGTCTTCAGATAAAAAATATCTAAATGTAAAAGAATATGTTAAAGCCACATTACCCAGACTTCAGGTAAAAAAATACCTACATGTAAGATAATATGTAATAGCCACATTACCCAGACTTCAGGTAAAAAATATCTAAATATAAGAGAATCTGAATATGTAATAGCCACATTACCCAGTCTTGAGGTAAAAAATACCTACATTGTACAAAGAATATGTTGCCATATTACCGAGGTTTCAGGTAAAAAATACCTACATGTACAGAGAATATGTACTAGCCACATTACCCAGTCTTCAGGTAAAAAATAAGAGGAGTGATCAAAAAGTTCGCGAACTATCTCTATATTTACAAAACCACAATTCAGACCAGAATGAAATTTGGCATACATATAGTCATACACATGTTCTATAAATAGCATATCATATAAAATGTATTATTCCATGTTTGTGATGTCAATGTGAAAATGACGTCAATATGTAGATGACTTGTGACAAAAAATGGTTGACTCAATCGTACTCGAGCAACAAATGGCTGTTAAGTTTAATGTATATCTTGGAAATTCCTTTGCAGTAGCATATGATAACTTGTACAAGGTTTATGAAGACAACAAACTTGCCAGAAGTTCAATCATTAATTGGATTGATTGTTTAAGCTGAGGAAGGAAGATGGTTAAAAATGATTTTTGTTCTGTTGCGCAGTGAAAGCAAGCTGGGGAAGAGATGTGTTCTTAGTTGAGCAATTTGTTATGAAAGATTGCCAAGTTACAGTTAGAAAAATAGTAGAATATCTTAAGAGCCAGTCCGCGAGAAAACCATGCAAAACTGTCCAAATCGAAGGTTGTCATATCTTGATGAAATTTGGTGGGTAGTTAGACTTCATAACATGTAATTCAAAAAAAGCAAAAAATTTTCCCATCATCCAACATGGCAGCCGTAGGAAGCGCCACCTTCTTTTTGCACATTTTAGTGCAAACGCACTTAAATAATTCAAGCAAAATGGTAAAAATTACATTTGATTTATTTTACTTAAAACTAAATTTGTATTTCGTTTAAGGTATTTTAAAGTAACATATGACTATGTTCTTCTAAAACTGATATTTATCATAATCAAATATGCAACATATCGAAGAGTAGATAACTCTTAAAAATTGGCACAATGCCAAGTTTGAAAAATTGACAAAATTATTACATATTGAATCGCCAAAATCTTCCAAGACCAAGCTACAAAATTACAATTTTTGATCTTATTATCAAAATATAACTCTAAATATTATCTTTTCAAAATATTAAGCTTGGGATTTCATAATTTATTGAGATATAGAGATTTACAAAAGCCAATTTTCAAAAAAATTCTTTGAATTCCAATGGATTACAAAGTCTAATATAGAACTTTAAATTATAAATACCTGTGTTAGATAAGAAAAAATGTTACCATTTTCTTTATAACCATAATCAAAATTGAAAAAAAAAAATTATAAAATTGAAAAAATATATATAATTTCAAAAATTAGCCTAATTTGAGGTTTGGCATTTTGCCAATTGTTTAGAAATGGAATGAATTCATGATAAATTGCTCTGGCTTACTCGTGAATTTTCAACGATCATATTGAATATTCATGTTTCTTTCATTTTTGTAAGATAGTTTCTCTATAATTAAAAAAAATGGAATTTACATGTCTTTAAATTTAGGAGGACTCTATTACATCACGGTTCACCATACATATAAATTATGAGACTTGAACACATTTGAGCCTCTGATAAGTTGTTTGCATTCTGTCAATTTTAAATTCACACTATTGTCAAAATAACAATTCTCAATTACAAAAATACTTACATGAAAATGATGAAATGCTATACAAAATACTCTATAAGGGAGTTTAGCAATTTTTTTTTTCATATCATAGAACTTAATTTTCATACATCCATGTAGATACAATATGGTAGAGTTCTGAGATATGAGGAACATAAGTAAAAATCAAAGAATTGTTTTTATTAAAATCAGTTTTTTTACCTTACAATCTTACTAAAATGGATTTTGTAAAATGATATACTGTTAAATCATTTATATTTTGTAGTTTGAGGAAAAACATTTGGTTCTGGGGATTCGTTT
This sequence comes from Saccostrea echinata, assembly GCF_033153115.1. NCBI lineage: Eukaryota > Metazoa > Mollusca > Bivalvia > Ostreida > Ostreidae > Saccostrea > Saccostrea echinata. The sequence goes on along the minus strand of NW_026889771.1, from coordinate 459,042 downwards.
TATGGCTCTGAGGTGTTTAGTTGTTGCATATTCCAAAATTCACATTTTTAATAAGGGACTCTTTATACCACAACAACAATGACCCCCCCCCCCCCCCTTTTCCTGTTTTAGACTCCAAATCTTTTACTACGTTATTAATTGTGTTAGCCAGTAATTTCAACATACCAATGTTTTCAACATTCACTTAAAAATTGTATTTGTATAAATATTTTTGTAACAATTTTCTACATATATAGTCCAATTACACAAAGGTTTTCATTTCAATCACAGTGCAAGTACTAGCAATAATATTTCACTAAGTTTGCTCTTTGAACACCATAATATGGTACTTTCTTGATCATCTAAAAAAAACCAACATATTACATGTATAAGAAATATATGTCAGTGCATGCAGTTTTACATTATACGTGCATGTATATATTGATATGCTAGCATTTTTTGGTTATCACAAATTCTAGATTTTTGATTTGCATTAATGATGGAAAAAATTATAACTATGTTTTAGTATGTGTACATTTTATTGTAAAAGTAAAATTAATTTGTTAGCAATATTTTGGTCGCCCGAGTGGCGCAGTGGTTAGAGCGTCTATTAGAGTCACTGAGTAAGGAGATGATCCTTACGTCATGGGTTCGAATCCCACTGTGGGACGTGGAGGCCGGTCCTTCGAATGAGACTGTATAAACCAAGGTCCGGTGTCGCAGTAGGTGCTGGCACGATAAAGATCCCTCACTGCTCAGTGGCCCTGAGTGCCGAATATAGGTCAAAATTTGTAGCCCTCCACTGGCAAGTGGTGGCGTCTCCATATGAGGGACGTTAAACAACAAACAAACAAAAAAAAAAGCAATATTTTGACAATTTTAAGTCACAATATCTTTCATCCTGACAGTCAGTACGTGTTTTCCATGCACTTTCATTTTTTTTTCTCCAAATCCTCATCATATACCAAATTTGCATAAATTTTACAAAAGAACTCTGTTTAAGTTTGGATCTTAGATTATTTCACAAAATCTGAAAATCACCTCCTGATCTGAGAAGAATTAAAATTCAACCATTCAATTTCCTCTGTTTCAAACATTTCCTTTTCTGTCACATTCAACATATATACTGTTTAAGACTTCTTTCACTTTAACACTAAGTCTCTTTTAATAAGAATTTTGATTATTTTAAGGACCTATCCTTCTGATATACATGTATCTGTACTGCATAAACACATGCTGCACTACATTGTTACTGGTTATAGGCATACAAAATGTGTATATTTAATAAGTAATGAAAAGTTTTACCAAAATTATATTTATGATCCTATGTACCTACATACGTATCGGGATGTATGTACAGCTAATAAATTTCTCAAAGTCAATTCTAATCCACACATACCTTATTTTTTTTATTTTGCTCATTGAAACTGGTATAACCGTCCTGATAAACAATTACCACTATAAATTTTTATTATAACATCCATTTTCTTGGGGGAACAACCATTTCAATTTCACAATTTCCATTTCTACACACCGATATAGCATAAAAGGCCTTAGCGCAGGGGCTATTTGCCTGTTCAAGCTGGATTGTTTTTTTTCCTTACATTCAAAGATCTTAAAAATGAGTTTTTCCACTTTCATAGTGCATTGATGCTCCACAACAACTCCCTAGGTTCATATAAAATGATCATACATGACCTTCTTTATTCCATGTTGATATGCTTGTCATTTTTATCCAATAATGCTAAAGAGTTCCAACAAGGGGAGATAACAATTTAACTCCAGGAAATTAGTTGCAGGGGGCTAAAATAAGCAATAGAAATTTAAATGAAGTATCTAAATCAGTTATTCCTATTTTAAAAAAATATATTTGATTGAGAATCTCCTTTTTTCATTTAGATATTTAAGAAATAGTCCATTCATATGGTAATAGACTGTTATTTAAAATATGTGAAATTATAACAAAGTATGGTATTTCAAAGTTAATTTTAAACATGTAGATATTATTTCCCAAGCTCAATATTTTAATATGTAGTAGACCTATGACCATTTTAAAGATTACACTTATTTCAATTTAATTTTTTACTTGGTCTTGAGAGAAAATTGCATCTAAAAAGTGGCTAAAAAATCATACTCATTGATTTAGGATCTAAAAATAGACCTTTAAAAAATAAAACATTAATTTGAATTACGTTTTTCTTCATTAATTGTATAAATAAGACCATGATTTTGAAAAGAAAACAAAATTTGGAAATAAACCGATGGCAGAAGGTCACTTTTTGAATTAATCAGTTTGTATGGTTTTTCCGTATAATTTTGTGTGATTTTCGACAAATATGCAAATGAGCTGTTACTAAAAATAGATGCGAGGTTCGACAACTTTTTTGTAGATATTTTGACTTCAACTTATATGTAGAAAATTTTAAGCCACTAAAAAATCCTATGTTGCAACCTTCCATTTGACGATTTTTTTTAATTTTGCATGGTTTTCTCGCGGACTGGCTCTTAACGAGGTTGGATCCTGATATTTAAAGTCTTAAACTTTTTTTGTCAAGTATATTTTTAGTTTCTACACATATAGGTTAATCAAAAATCAGAACAAAAAGTGGGGGTCAATATGCTTCTTTTGGCGCTACAGTACATTTAATATGACCTTTCTGCACTGAAATTTGTGTCTTAATCAAAAATCATATCTTCGACGTTTACCCTCCAATGTTTTTATCCAAAAAAATCATGGGACAAAATAAACTATTAGTCTATTTAAAAAAATACACATTAAAATTGTGACTAAGAAAAAGTTTCAAATTGCTTCGCATAATCAATTATTTGACCTTTCTGCACTCACAAAATGTGATTTTTCTAGCATTAAAAATTTAACAAGCAAGAAAATTATTTTAAAGTCTTTAACTTTTGCTGAATTTAAGCAGATTGATCAATGTTATCTTATATATTCAGAAAAGAAAAACAAAAGTGGGGGTCTATGATGTAAATTTTTAGATATTACTAAAAAAGTGTTTAATTTTATGCTAAAATTGGCTCAATTTTTTCCTGGACTTTCAGAATATATTTACTATATTTGTCACAATACAATAAAAGAATTCATAAGAAATAATTTAATAGATATTTCAGAACCAGCATAAAACATTTCACTGCAAAAACAGCTCTGTGTGCAACCAGCATGGAAAAATAGGAATCTAAACTTAACAGTACTGTATATATTTCAAAAGGGAAAAATTGATCATTTTCTTCTTAAAAACCTTCCACCACAAAATATAGTTCCTGGCTTAATCCTATTTGAATGGAATTTAATCGCGGTTTTTTCATTGGATATAATTTAATTTGCATTGTAGAATCCAGATTTAATGTTAGAACTTGAAAATGATGCAGACTTTTAGAAATAAAGGTCCAGACCAAAATCTGCTCAAAAGCTCAGGATCGAACCTCACAATAATATGATTATTAAATCCCTAAAATATCCTTCACTTTAGACTTTTTTAAAAAATATTAGATATGATAAAAAGAAGGCGCCCATATGTTATCCACATCGGATAAACGACACTCTTAAGACAAAAGACTCGGGTTGTTATCTTCCCCATGCTCTTTCTGGGAAAAGATATTCTTATTCACCCATACTATTGCCGAGATTCGGCCATTTCTGACAAATGGACTGTTCTTGTTTTAAAAATAAATTGCATGGTTAGAAATATAAGACTCGGAAAAATCTTTTAGCTTCTGTGAACAGAACGTTATGGAGCATGTCATGTGACCGCCTGGATCATGTGATTCATGGGCAGAACGGTTTCAGTTGTGCATTAATATTGGAGAGGACTACTTTAAAATAAAATGAATACTGAAACCTAATTTTATTTCTTTTATGGAAGTAATTCAATTAGTTCGTAAACTTTTTGATCACCCCTCGTAAATACTTGTACAGAAAACCTGTAATAGCCACATTACTCAGGCATCAGGAAAAAAATAGTTACATGTACAGAGAATATGTAATAGCCACATTACCTTACCCAGACTTCAGGTAAAAAATAAATACATGTACAGAGAATATATGTATTAACCACATTACCCAGGCTTCAGGTAACGATTAGCTACATGTATAGAGAATATAAAAAGCCACATTACCTATGATTTCAGTTAAAAAATACCTACATGTATGGAGAATATGTAATAATCACATACCCAGGCTTCAGGTAAAAAGTAGGTACCAAATTCTGCCAGCTACATGTATATAGGCAGATGTTGATACAATTTTTATTATTTATTTAATAGAACAACACATTGATTATCACATTGGAATGAATTAATGTGATGTGTTCATATAATTTAGACTTCTTGTTAACCAAAGAAGATTTGGGTTTTGAATACCATTTAGGATTCCAATTTTTTTTAACAAACAGCTAAATGGATACACATGTTCTTATATTAAATACAGATGAAGTTCAGTAAAGACAAGCAGTAGCAACCATTGTATTTATACAACAATAAAGCAACAAAAAAGCAACAAAAAGAACAAATACCTAGGAATGGAGAAATGTAGTGTATTCTGTAAAAAATGAAGGCTATTTAAATGGTTGAGTGCAGTGGCATATCCATGAATCTTCTGATGAGTACAGTAAAACATCCTTATAAGGAAGTACATTGTACCTGGGACATGAATCTTCAGTTCATTATAACCGAATTTCTTTATATCCATATAGGAAAGTCTTAATGTGATGATATGAGGAATGTGGAAGAGATATAATTCATTATAACCAAGATTTCCTTATATCCTAGTGCATTATAAGTGGATTTTACTGTAATCATTTTCAAAATATACTGTATGTATGTGATGTAATACATGTAACATATAAATATGATATTTGTGATTGCAGCATCTTGATGGTAAAGCAGTAGAAAAGTCAGAGAGAATTAAAGCAATGCAGGTCAGAATGGACTTCATTTCACTACATTTGTACAATATATGTAGATGTCATATAGTTACAGATACTTATCCTTAAATTCATAAAAATTACAAAGAGCTATTATTTTTTTGTTTATGGGGCTACTGTATACAGGGTTATTTTTGCCCCATATATTATTTTTTGCCCTTTCACACTTTCAAACAATTTTAAATTCACCCAGTCACAGTTGTGTCAAAGAGATTATGGTGTTTATTTTGAATTAGCCCCATTTTAAATTCGCCCACTTTTGATGAGAGCAAAAATAAATGGGGAGCAAAAATTTTCCTGTATACAGTGGTAAGCAGCACTGCATTTTATCTTGTTGGATGTATTGCCAATTTGATCCTCCCCCCCTCCCCCCCCCCAATTTCTTCCCTTTATGTTCCTTATTAGCTCACCTGAGCTGAAAGCTCAAGTGAGCTTTTGTGAAACCTTTATTACATAGAGTAGATTCAAATTTGTTCAAATCATGACTCCCAGGGTAGGGTGGGGCCATATTGGATGATCGAAGTTTTACATAGGAATACATAGGAAAATTTTTTAAAAATCTTCTTCTCAAGAACAGCAAAGCCATGATTGGTCATAGAGATATGGAAGCATCGTCAGGTAGTGTAGATTCAAGTTTGTTCAAATGATGACCCCTGGGGGTAGGGCAGGGCCACAATGGACGATTACAGTTTTACATAGGAATGCATAGGAAAATCTCTTCTCAAGAACAGCAAAGCCATGATTGGTCAGATTGATATGGAAGCATCCACAGATAGTGTAGTTTCAAGTTTGTTCAAATCATGACCCCCTTTTGGGTAGGGTGGGGCCACAATGGACAATCAAAGTTTTACATACTAGGAATACATAGGAAAATCTTTAAAAATCTTCTCAACAACAACAAAGCCATGGTTGGTCATATTGATATGGAAGCATACTCAGGTAGTTTAGATTCAAGTTTTTTCAAATCATGACCCCCTGGGGTAGGGTGGGGCCACAAGAGATGAGCAAAATTGTACATAGGAATCATAGAAATAATCTTTAAAATCCTCTTCTCAAGAACAGCAAAGCCATGATTGGTCATATTCATATGGAAGCATCCTCAGGTAGTGTAGAATCAGATTTGTTCAAATTATGACCCCCATTGGTAGGGTGGGGCAACAATGGATGATCAAAGTTTTACATATGTTCATATTTATATGGAAGCATCCTAAGGTAGTGTAGATTCAAGTTTGTTCAAATCATGACTCCCCTTTAGGGGTAGGTTGGGACCACTTATGTATTTAAACTTTTCAATACTGAATTGATTTCTGCTTTTTCTTAGCCACAGTGCTCAGGTGAGCGATGTGGCCCATGGACCTCTTGTATATAAGAGAGAGAGAGAATTATTCAGTTTGAGATTAATGTGATACTTAAATCACTGTTATTTATTACCAGAATGTTGGAGTATTAAAAGGATATATTATAGAACAACAAAACAGACACAAGAAAAAACGAGTAAGTCTCAGGAATTTTCATTGAAATTCCACTGTTTTAGCCAAAACTTCGAGATACAAGACATATATATATAAATTGCTTAACATCTATTTTGAAGTTGGAGGAAAAAATAAATGGTAAACTGTCTATTTTGAAGTTGAAGGAAAAAGTAAATAGTAAACTGTCTATTTTGAAGTTAAAGGAGAAAGTTAATAGTTAACTGTCTATTTTGAAGTTTATGGAAAAAGTAAATGGTTAACTGTCTATCTTAAAGTTAAAGGAGAAAGAAGAGATCAGGAGACACGAGGAATCAAAACAGAAACCAAAAAAAGGCACTGACTGGTATACAGATATTGAGGGGTAAGTAACTTTATTGTTATCCAAAGGTACAGACTGGTATACAAGTATTGAAGGGTAGGTAACTTTATTGTTATCCAAAGGTACAAGCTGGTATACAAATATTGAAGGGTAGATAACTTTAATGTTATCCAAAGGTACAGACTGGTATACAAATATAGAGGGGTAGGTAACTTCAATGTTATCCAAAGAGACTGATGTACAAATATTGAGGGGTAGGTATAACTTCAATGTTATCCAAAGGTACAAACTGGTATACAAATATTGAGGGATAGGTAACATCAGTGTTATCCAAAGGTGCATAGATAGTAGCGTTCATATATGTTTAGCTCACCTGAGCCGAAGGCTGATCGAAATTTGTCCGTTGTCTGTCGGCGTTGTCGTCGGCGTTGTCGTAAACTTTTCACATTTTCATCTTCTTCTCCAGAACTACTGGGCTAATTTCTATCAAACTTGGCACAAAGTATCCTTGGGTGAAGGGGATTCAATTTTGTTCAAATGAAGGGCCACGCCCTCCTCCAAGGGGAGATAATTACGAAATAGCAAAAAATTAATGGCATTATTGAAAAATCTTCTCCTCAAGAACCAATGGGCCAGAAAAGATGAAACTCAAGTGGAATTATTGTCAGGTAGTGTAGATTCAAGTTTGTTCAAATCATGACCCCCGGGGGTAGGGGGTCATGAGTTTTACATAGGAATATATAGGAAAAATCTTCTTCTCAAGAACAGCAAAGCTGTGATTGGTCATATTTATATGGAAGCATCCTCAGGTGGTATAGATTCAAGTTTGTTCAAATCATGACCCCCCAGGGGTAGGGATGATCAAAGTATAACCTAGGTGTGTATAGAAAAAATCTTCAAAAATCTTTTTCTCAAGAACAGCAAAGCAATGATTGTTAATATTTATGTGGAAGCATCCTCAGGTGGTGTAGGTTCAAGTTTTTCAAATCATGACCCCTTGGGATAGGGTGGGGCCACAATGGACGATCAAAGTTTTACATAGGAATATATAGGAAAAATCTTTTTCTCAAGAACAGCAAAGCTATGATTGGTCATATTTATGTGGAAGCATCCTCAGGTGGTGTAGATTCAAGTTTGTTCAAATCATGACCCCCCAGGGGTAGTGGCCACAATGAACGATCAAAGTTTTACATAGGAATATATAGGAAAAATCTTTAAAAATCTTCTCAGCAAAGCCTCTGTTTGTCATATTTATATGGAAGCATCCTCAGATAGTGTAGATTCAAGTTTGTTCAAATCATGACCTCCAGGGGTAGGGTGGGGCCACAATGAAAGTTCAATTTGTAGTGAAAAATGTCACAGTCAAGAAATTATGTAGGCATCCTTAGTAAGTGTAGATTTAATTTTGTTCAAATCATACCCCCCACTCCCTTTTAGGGGTAGGTTGGGACCACTTATGCATTTAAGCTTTTCAACACTAAACTGATTTTTCTTTTTTCCTAGTCACACTGCTCAGGTGAGCGATGTGGCCCCTGAGCCTCTTGTTTTCAGTTGTATGTAAAAAGCCATATGTATATATACAAACCACAGCAGAACAATCAAATGTCCATTTCAGTAGTTATTGGCTTCTGTGTTTTTAGCTCTAATGGTCAGAGACCAGAAGAGCTTATGCAAAGTAAGGTGTCTGTCTGTTTGTCCAGCTGTCTGTCTGTTTGTCTGTCTGTAAACAATTTTTCAAAACGCTACTCCTCCTAGTTTTGGTCTGATTTCATTATAACTTGGAACACAAGTAGACTACACTTAGATACATAATTCTGTGCATGGGTTTTTGATTTTTTTTTTAGCAATGTTGCCATGGTTACTAAAAATACAAATTTAAATGAAATTCTTTTAAAAAGCTACTTCTTCTACAGTTTTGATCTAATTTCAATAAATCTTGCCACAAAGAGTACATAATTTTATATCAGTTTTTGATTTTGATGAATGGTCATGTCATGGTAACTAAAAATAGAAATTTTTGTGAAATACTTCCAGAAAGCTACTCCTCCAACAGTTTTAATCTGATTGCAATAAATCTTGCCACAAAGAGACCAAACCAAGGATCATTATTCTATTTATTGCTGTTGCATAGTTTCAAGTGCAAGTGCTACTTTTTGCTTCCTTTGTTAAAGATACAAATTAACCAGTAGAGCTACAGTCTCATCAGAGACTTCTGGTTCTAATAATGCTATTGAATTTATGGATTTATGGATTTATCCTAACATGTGGATCACAAAGGAAAAAAAATTGAATAAATGATTTAAAGTGCAGTGTTTAATAATATTATTTATCAGTTATGTTTAGTGTCTTTGGGTACACTAAACACTTCCCTTCTGTTCAAAGGGTTGACTGATCTTGTAGCATGATTATTATGAATGATATCTTAACTTGGAGACATCTAATTTTCTGTATTTATTATGAGTGATGATTTAATCAAATTAAAATGCACAAAAGTTTCAATTTTTTGTGACGTCTATTCGTTCAACATTTTGTTAAATTTTTTGTTGTTGTGATTTCAGTGGTGATCAAAGAACATCACAGAATGAAGGGGGTGACACTAAATCTGGGTCACCTGATGAAAGTGAGGAGGAGGATGAGGAAACATTAGCAGAAAAGGACAAAAAGTGGGTCACGTTTAGTTATTGTTGTGAGACTATTAGTGAATATAATTCTATTTATATCTACATGTACATGTAGATTGCACTCTTAGCATATTATAATGATAAATTTCAGATGGACATTATTTAATATGTACATATATGCTTACTATAAAGATAAAACCTGATTAACTGAGGGGATGTTCAGACCTATATCATCTATGTACATTTATTTTGATCCTTTTAAATTTTTTTTTCTAGATTTTGGGAGGAAGAAGTTCCCTTCACACCTGAGTCACGAGTGGCTGTCCATGAACACATGAAGAAACTCAAACAAAAAGAGGAGCAAAAAGAGTATGCACTCCAAAATAATCTCATCTTCATATGTAAAATTATGAACTAAAAAAAATTCTGTCCTTATAGCAAACTCTCTTTATTTCATAATACACATTGATTTCTCATTCAGATAAAGAAGTTCAACTGGTTTTTTTTTTTTTTTTATTTACAGTAGAATTTTCAAATAGCTAAAAATTGTCATATTGTGCTGGATTGTCAGCCATTTACAAGAAATTCACAATATACAATTACATTTTTAAAAAAGTAAAAAACAAAATTTCCTCTACAATAGTAAAGCCCCACCCAAACAACCAAGACGTCTCTTTGCAGAGGATGGGAGACCACTCAATGTGAACGAGGCCAAGTGAGTACATATAAGCTTCTACAGAATTAATAAGGAAAGTACCATGTATGAAAGAATATTATTCATTCCTATTTCTGCTTTTTTTTCCTAATATGAATGTAAGATTTTTTTCTATGTAACTTTAGTGGATACCAAATGTAAGTACATGTATTATCTATATTTTTTATTGTTAGAATTGACTTCACCCTTACCGAGGATGAAAGTGAGAACAACATTTTACTGGACGTAGCGTGCTTTAAGTAAGTCTACCAGTTTTGAAATGATACTTATATATATGTATACTTTTTAATCTTTGCATTTTTTTTATATTTCTTTTTTTGGGGTGGGGGGGGAGGAGTATGATATTTTTTAAATGCTTAATAACGGTGAAATGAAATTTTGACTGAAAATGTTCAATATTAATGTGCAATGTTTTATAAATAAAACTGAGGTAATATAGTGCCCATTCTCAAATAATAAAAAAGTTTATTTTATTTGATAGGTAATGTATGTCACCTAATTTTTGTGATATACTTTATTTTCACAAGATAGTCATCTGGAATTTATAAGCGAGATAAAATTTCCATGAAGTATTGTTAATTGTTGTATGTAATATTTAATAATTATGTGTGAGAATGAAATTTCAGCAAGCAGACAGTCTTGCATAATTTTGCAAAATTTAAGTTTTTGTGCACATTCTGTATACTACATACATGTATTTGATCATGTCTATCATCCAGTCTGGTTTAAGTGTGCCAATTCTGGTTTTCCTGGCATGTAGATTACCAAGGTTACCAAACAAAACCAGCTATATGTCAAACTGACTGGTTGTGAAAAGTAACCAACAAAAATATGAAGGCTTCATTGTAGTGTCTCACTGTCGTACACGTATCCATAATGCTGATTTTAACATAAAAATGTCATAGGTGCAAAGGGAAAAAACTTTAAGAAAAATGTTATCATTTTAACTGGAAATGTTGATAGTTACAAAGTAGTTCTATGTAATGGTTTTTATTTACTGTGTGCATTTTGTTAAAATTGTTATCATGAATCTTTATTTTGTCAGATACATATGCAATTAAATAAGAATGCCAGCTGATTTAGAAATTTCTTGATGTTCTTTCAGACATATGGACACTTCTCTGATAGATTGTGATGTTCAGCCAAATTATGTCAGAGTCACCCTTAAAGGAAAGGTAAGAATCCATAGTTGTTTGTTTTTTTATTTTGTATAAACAGCATTGTTGATTTGAAGTGTGAAAAATTGCAATTTCTTTTGGCTGTATAATCTTAATATAGTATATGTACCAATATTTTGAGAATGTCCTTATAAAATACCCAGACAGCAGATTTTCCTGAAACTTTTTTTTTTACACAAAAAGCCAATTAAAGTCTGCCTCCTTTAAGAATTCAGTATCTTATAAATTGCTCAGTGAGATTTTGTGTACATGTACCGCTATATTTGAAGTTAAGAAATCCATGTCTTGACTTGATGAATTTTTGTATATTGTTCAGCTGTTCCAACTCTGCCTACCAGAGGAAGTGAATGCAGACTCCAGTACAGCAAAAAGGTCCCAAATTACTGGCCATCTCTTGGTCACTATGCCAAAGGTAAAATGTCATTCTAATGCTTATAAAATAATTTTAAATAGTTTTAAACTGTTAAATGTGATTTTTCAAACTATAGAGGAATCATTTACATGTGTATTAGAAATATACCACAGAGAAAGTATGCTATATCTATATGCATGCCTTAAGTTAGTGTTCTATACAGATATCTTGTAATTTAAGATTTTTGTGTCAGAGTCAAATACCTGCTGTAGATACAATATACTGTATACAGGGAAATATTTGCCTCCGTTTTATTTTCGCCACTTTCTCCCTAGTCACAAGTGGGTGAATTTAAGACAGGACAAATTCAAGAAGACAATGTGATTTCTTAAACAGAACTGTGACTTGGCGAATTTAAAATGGGGCACAATAGTTCGTTGGTTTAAAAGGGTGAAAATAACACGGGGCAAAAATAACCCTGTATACAGTAATGTGGGTAATGGATATAGTCCTTTGTTTAACTATAATGGAATTTATAAATTTTCAGGTAAAGCCAGTTGTAAAACCAATAAAACCGACTAAAACCGAAGTAAGGGATGAGAATAAGGAGAACAAACAAAAGGGGAGCAGGTGAGAATTAAAAAAAAAAATGATTAGCTCACCTGAATTCAAGTTTTTTCCTGTGTTAAATTTTCTTTTGATGTCTCTTTGTCTTTTGTATTAAGTCACCTTTTGTATTAAGTATTGAGCCAGAGGCTCAGGTGAGTTCTGTTGATTATTGTATGTCTGGAGTATGTATGTTTGTAACTGTGTGCAGGCAGGCGTGAGCATGATAGATTTTGTTATATGTGTACAACACTAGAAGCAACAATCATAATTTATTTTCTTTTGGACTGCAGTAATGCACTTTCATTGCTTAAATGGGACACTTGACTGCAGGCTATATTTCTGTGTCCAGCATATGAGAATTGATATCTGGTTATTTGGCTAACACCTACCCATCTCTATACTAGAAATCATTTATAACAATGTATATATTTCTCACATTATGGTCCTCGAGAAAAGAAATATTACTGACTGTCTAAGGAAATATATCGGTTTGAGCTATTTCATAGACAGCTTGGTTTTGCCTCCTTGCTACAAGATTGTTAAACCCCATATATTTCCATAGTTAATATCAAACCTTGTAAGTAATAGTAGCATGAACTATGTGATATTCAGATCATGAATTTCTTGAAAGTATGAAAGAAATTCATTCCTACTTCAAACTTGGCTTTATTCTTTTAATCTGGAGTATGTATTATTATAATCACTATAGAACTAAAACTCCAATTTATTTTTTGTAGTATAATACCTATAAAGAGTGAGCACATATAACAAACTAGCAATACAAATCTGTAAATGAGGTATATCTTTCTTAGGAACACTCATGAGAAATTGGAAGTGGACAAATCAGCTCGTAAGACAGTGGACATTGCTAACATAGTGAAGGAAAAAATGGACAAAGTTGTTCCACCACTCGGTCATAAATCTCGACAGAAAGCGGAGGAACGTGCTAATAGTGAGGGTTTCGTGGATGACCCAGATGTTCCACCACTAGAGTGATCATAATCAACCATGTTATATTTAAAATGAATGTTCCGTCCAGCTAATTAAATTGACATAAAAATATTTTGTACTTGTTTTCCTTTGATCATTGACTGCTATGAGTAAAAAAATCAACAATAATATGGTATTGAACCTCATAATAATTAAGTATCTGAACTATTGAGAACTGTAGGTGTCATTTTTATTCACTCTTGTTTGAAAACTATTCAGAGCATTGTAGATTTACTAGAATTTGTCAAAGAAAAAGGGCTCTTGATGTAAGTTATTTGATTCATCCTCTGTCTGTATTGAAACTCGGCATTTAAATAAAAAGAGGTCCATTGGCCACATCTCTCATGTGAGTCAACACTCCTTGGTAAATGATGAAATATGTAGATAAATGAAATTTCTTATTATCTTCCACATTAAAGTCCGTGACTTTGACAATTTAATGTAAAGTACTGTATACAGGGAAATTTTCGCCCACATTTATTTTCGCCCCTTTTGCCCTAGACACAAGTGGGCGAATTTAAGATGGGGCGAATTCAATGAAAAAAAGTATAATTCCTTAAACAAAACTGTGAACAGGCAAAATTTAAACGGGGCAGAATTGTTTGCAAGTGTGAAAGGGCGAAAATAACCCTGTATACAGTATATATAAGCTTCATGTGAACTTTACAAATTGCAGTCTTCATATTTTTGAGGATGTCTGAATACTACGATATTGACCAAATTCTGTTCAGCAATACTGTGGCCCAAACATAGTACCTGGGGAAAAAATTTCAAGGATGGTATTTTACAACACGGCATTCATATGAAAGTGAGGAAAATCGTTTCTGCATGTATTATTTCTTAAGTTAACAATTTCAGTGTAAAGTAAATAATGTGGTATCTTTCCAATTCTGGATTCAGTTAAGGACTAAGTTGTAATTATTAAAAATGTTTTTGGCTTTACATAACAAATGCTGTTGGATTAAAGGTAAGCTTCATTCTAGATAGCAAAAATGATCCCAAAAGGTGGAATTTATCTATCCTACACTCATGCACATGAATGATTCCATCTGTCATTAAAAAGAAAGAAGCATGTTGCAATACAAAATTTCTTTTTCATGTGATTTTACACTAAAAAGTGCCATTTTTTTTTTATCATTTTGTATATCTATGTAACGGGAAATGAGAAATATGTGACGAACCAGACCAGGATTCAAAACTGGGCTTCCTGAATCTCTAGTCTACCAACTGAGCTATCCAAGCCAATAGCCCAAACCATTACATTTCTCCATCCATAATTTGTCTTTGCCCTCAAAGACAAAGCCCAAGTTCTTATTTGCCCCTGACAGGACTTTCACCTGCAAGTCCAGGGGTGGTCAACAGCACCCAATGTAACAGGAAAGGAGAAAAATGCAACGGATCAGACCATGACTCCAACCCGGCCCCCTGAATCTCTAATCATGCAGGTGCTCTACCAACTGAGCTATCTGAACACCAGCAATTGAACCCACCTGACCACCACATTCCTCCCTCCTTTAAGGTCTTTGTCCCCTGAAGTCACCTACCCAGGCTCTTCCCTGGCAGGTCTTTCACCTGACACTTCCAGGGCATGGCATGGTACCATTAATAAATGTAAAGGAAAGGAGAAAAATGCGATGGACCAGACAGGGATTCAAACCTGGACCCCTGAATTTCCAGTCAGTGCTTTACCAACTGAGCCATCTGGCAACCGGCGATCAAACCCGTCTGACTACCACATCTACGAGAATGTTCAGTACTAAGTAAATGATATAGGTTTTCCATCTTTTTACTTTTACCAGCTGTACTTCCTAAATTCTGGTCTCATATGGTAGCCCCACCTGGCCCTATAAACACAGTTTAAACATAAGACTACTTCTCTACCGGGGAAAAAGTAGATTAGATCCTTTAACTGATGGCTAAACCTTTAACTGTGACAATACTGTAAACAACTGTAAACAAATTACATTTGGCTGTGTATTCTATTCAGTGCCTTTAACAGAAAGCAGCTACCCAAATCAAGTCATTGCTATATGTCTTGTATAAACAGGAAAACACAGTTATAGTGAACACCTAATGAATTCACACTTAAAAGTGAAGTATTTTTTTAAATTTTATTCCCCATGGTTAGCATGATCAGTCATATTTATATGGAAGCATCCTCAGTGTAGATTCAAGTTTGTTCAAATCAAAACCACTGGGGGTAGGGGTGGGGCTACTATGGGCGATCAAAGTTTTACATAGGAATATAAAGGGATGAAGAACAAGAAGGGTCATTGTTACTCAGGTGAGCATTGTTGTCCATGGACCTCTTGTCTCTTGGTCCCATCAAGTTAAGATAACAAAGTCTGACAGTATTTCAGTATTCTACAGACAATTATGGCCTGGAAACAAATTGGGGGGAAAAGAGGCAGGGCATGGTGTACACTGTATGTATACATCTTATCTATTTTTGCTGAAAAATAGATTAACAAGCTCTTTGATGCATAATTCTCACTTTATTCATGAATATTTTGTTTGAGAATTAAAGAATGTATAATTGAAACTAAGGCCTAACCAAAAAGAAAAATATGCAATATGGCAAATATTGAGAATATTCATGGCACCAGAGCTTCATTTCAATACCTTCATGTGAAATAACACACTTTTTCAAGTCAAAAAACTTGGAATATTAGAAATAAACAAATAAAAGTATGGTGCATTCAAATATTGTGCCAAAAATTTATCATTAGAGGTATGCAGTTAACAAGATATGCAATTTTATGAGACTAAGGATATTGTTTTTTTTTCAATCACAACTAAGAGTCAAGATCACAGCTGAATTGTGGCACAACCATGAAAGGCACGGCATTCTTTCATGGTTTTTTCAATGGTCCAGGTATTGGTGTTGGGGTCATAGCACTCCACAATATTGCTGGGCCGTGAATCGACCAATCCTCCTGTCAGATAAATTCTGTCCCCTAGAACAGTGGCCCCACTATATTTGTGAGAATAATGCAAGTCTGCTAGTGTCTGGAATGTCCGCTTCTGAGGATTCAAAGCTATCATTTTCTTAGAATCTTCCCAGATGATATAAAATATCCCATTAATCACAACTATTTGAGCAAACTGTATGGCGTCTGGTAAGATGAACTGCTCCCCTGTGGACTTCATCTTACCATTTTCACTCAGCATATAGCTGTCTATGGTTTTCACTTTCACTCCAGCTTGAAGCCCCCCAACCTCTACCAGGGCATCGTTGTGAGAGACAATCCTTGAAATACTCCTAGGAAAAAGAGAATGTCCCACTACTGTCCATGCTTTAATTCTGGAATCGTAACTCTCTATTGTATCTAAATCTTTGCAAGATGAGGTTGTTTCATACGTAATGCCACCTAGAACAAAAAGTTTTTCTTGCAGAACCCCTGATGAATGTTGAGCTCGAGGTTTAAGAAGAGGGGGCATTTCCAACCATACTCGTTTTACACTGTCAAATTTCCAAACTTCAGAAATGATACGGTTCTCAAGTATTCCTCCTGTCACTACGATTGAATTTGATACAGCACAAACACTAAAGGATGTCACTGACTTTGGAAAAGATGGAAGATCAAACCATTTATCCTTCTGGGGGTCATACATCTCCATTGACTTTGTTCCTTGACCTCCGATTACCACCAGTTTCTCCGTGGCAACAGTGGATGGACGGGGATGGACCTGGGAGTTCTGCATACTGCGTCTTCTTCGGCCATGTTGGTCATGTATGGACTCATGCTGTTCCTTGGCCTCCATCACAAGCTTAAGACAATTGGGCATGCTCCTTATAAGAGGATTGTGCTCAATTATTGTCAATTTGTTTAAATCTATGACAGGAAGTCTGACCTCCTCCAAAAGTTCACATAAATCGCGGCGTCTTTCATCAATGTCATAATTCACCCACCTCATAACAGCCTCGTATACAGTATCCTCCACCTGTACTTCGATCCAATCACTCGCAATGTATTCTTTCAGACGATTTAAACTCAAGTGAAGGAATTCATCACTCTCCACAACACTACTGAAATTTTCTAAAGCATACTTGTGAGCATCATCCTGCAATTTCTTACATGAATGGATCATGGCAAATTCTTCTATCCCTAAACAATTACTGACATGCAGTTGTTGCTTGAGAAAATCACAGCATGCTGACACAATGGCAGGAAATTCAAACAAGCTTCCCGCAGACAACAGCTCCTGAGCATTCTCTGTTGTTATTTCCAGGTTTCCCGTATAGACATATTCAATTAAACGTTTCATAGTCCACGGTGACACCTCCTGAAATGAGACTCTGTAGTCACGCCCCTCTCGTAAGTTGTGTGAAAACATGGCACGAAAATATGGACTGCTGGCTGCCAGAATAATGCGGTGGCAGTAAATCTCTTCATGTTGAACACACAAGGTGGCATCAGTAAAAACCTGCTCTTGGCGGAGGTTGTTTAACTGTTTCAAGAGTTCAGGAGCGTACTGCAAACTTTTTAAATAACATTTCTCCTTTGAAGGAGTTCCCATGGTATCTCCAGGAGAAATATATGCTCTCTGTTAATATCGCATACCTAGTTTGGTAGTTGCTTCAATACTGGTCTAATCTGAAATGCAAAAGAAAAACTGATCTGAAAATTTTCTTTTAAAATCTTTCTGATTAGGTATCAATTGAGCAAAATATTAGTAACCAAAAACTAGACAGATTTTTAATATTTTAAATTACCTCATTATTTTTTTGTATTGATGAAATTTCAAAAAACATATTCAAGTATAAAATTTTTTAATGAACCACACACAAATTACAGCAATTTCCATGATGGTCTTTAAAATGAAATTATCATAATTGTGAGAACATCTGACAAAAAAAAAAAAACATAAACATATAAACACAACATAACAAAGAATTCAATTCCATTTCATGATATATAATACTTTACCTGGACAGCTGTGAAATGTATGTAACACTTGAACTATACATGTACTGGAGCTTGAACAATAGAAAACTACTGACCATGGCTAATTCCCAAACACTAAGCAGGTCCAAATCTGGTCCTCAAACTTTGCAGACTTATAGTCATTTACACCCAACAAACAATATTTGAAAGAGGTTTGTTTGTGATTGTTAAATCAAGCAGGAGTATTTAATACAAAAAACCTCTGCCTCAGCATTGGTTTGTTTCACAGTCCTTTAAATCTGCCAACAGAAACATCATTTACCTCTGGAATTAGCCGTAATAATCTGGACAGTAAGCTGTGGCAATGAATAGAGTGGAAAGAAAAGCGGAGAAAGGATAATGATGTAGACCGATGTAGAACTGTCATCAAAATCAATAGAAAACACAATCATCGCCTATTTAACAGTTCTCGTATTTCCTGTGTATCTGTTAAATGTGATAATTACAAAAAATTTGACACATAATCCATCTGCGTCTGGTCATAATAACAAGTGATATAATCTTATGTAACTATACATGCATCACCTCAAGGATTTGTAGAAAAGAGGATGAAAAATAAAATACAAAATATCATGCATTTCTCAGATTTCATATCCTGCATAACATGTTAGAAGAAATTTTGTGACATTTGCTGACATTTTATCATGACATTTGAATTTGCCCTTTAAATCATAACTTGTCAACAAGAAGTTTGTAATTTGGTATTCATGGAGGCAAATGTCTCTTTCTGTAGCAAAAAAATATTTAAATCATCATTTTTCAGTATGATGTCTTGGAAGTTTTTCCTTTTCCCATGTTTACCTTTTTTTCATTAAAGGGAAAAACGTATGGTTTATATTGAAAATTTCAAAATTAAGACTAGGAGCAACAGTCATACTTTTTTCCAGTATACTGTAAATGATTATTGAAAATATTGTATTGCGATTTATTTTCCAAATACAGTACTTTTTATTATTCAAGAGCAGTACTTACACATAAATATTTATATTATAAATGCTTAACATATGATTTGAAAACAAGTTGAAACAATCTATTTAATATATAAAGCCAAAGGGACCTTCTACACAATGTAACACTAATGAAATATGTTTTTTGAGCATTAAGTGAATTATATCGCACAAAGGTGTAAATATTGATTCTATCTATTTCATTTTCCACATGGGGTACCTGAGCCATTTTCCACTGGGAAAAACGTTTCTAGACAATGAAGTATTATTATAATACAGGAAAAATACAAGCTAATCAAGTGTTCCGTAAATTTATATGGGCCTAATGAAATGTTAAGAATGCTAGAATTGCTTACAAATTGAGTAATATCTACAGTTGAATTTTGATATCTCGAACACTGATATCTCAAATACCATGGATATGTCGAAGTGATTTGACAGTCCCAAATGCTTATTCCTTAAGTATTTACCCTGGGTATCTCGAATCCTCAGATATCTCGAAGTATTTTCTTGGTCCCATTGAGTTCAAAATAACGAGGTCTGACTGTATTTTATTTCTGATCTAAAGGCAGATCACTATAACTGCATAGAAATACTATGGAATTCAAAATCTCTAGTCCAAAACTGTAAAGGGCCTACTAGAGAGTTCTTAAATTTACTTTCAGTATAATTATATTTATTTGATTTAAATGATCAGGAATTTTGTTGCTCTCTGATTGGTCCAGACTCTCTTTTCTAAAGTGTACCTCTGAGTGAGTTCACCTCAAAATGAAGTTCTGGGAAGTTTATTTGGTTTTTCCTCTTGACCAAGCATAGATTTGCTTACAATTTTAGTATCAACCAATCAAATGCATTTTAAAGTATGTGTAGACGCCAATATCGTTGAGTCTATGCTCCTTTTTTTAGGGGGTAAATGGTAGAGTACTGGGGGTATTTATTGTTTTATAATATTATTTTCAACTTGTTAAACAGTTGTTAAACCGTTTAGTGTTGAATGAATATGATATGTTGCTTCAAAACAAATTATGAGTGTTTATTTTTGATGGGGACAATAACTATATTGCAAAAAATGATGTAAAATTCATATTTATTTAATAAAAAGGTTCTTGGAGATTTGAGGGCGGTGGACAATAACTTGGTTATTTACCAACTTATTGTGATGCTTCAGACTGCATCCATTTGTAAAACAAAACAGTGTAATTACAGGATCAAATAACTGTCTGACAATAAAATGACAGAACCGAGGGTTAATAAAAAGTTAATTTTTGAAATTAATTAATAAGCCATGTTGATTGAAACAAAACTGTCATTTTATTTTTCACTTTTAAGGGGGCAAGTAATGAGTGATTCGGCCTAGTAAAATTTTCCCATTACTAGCCTGACTGGAATAGTTCTCATAAAAGTTTTTGGCATACACTAAATAATTGTATAATATAACCACCAGTATATCTACTATATATACCCTTGTTTCATTACAATTATACAAGAGATTTAAGAACCCTCTCTACACTGCACACTAAAGAGTTCTGATTCTATGGTATTTTTCTGCAGTTAGAGTGATCTGCCCTTAGATCTAAATTCCAATAGATAGAAATTTACAGCATATTACTCAATTTGTAATCAATTCAAGTATTCTTAACATTTTAAAAGGCCAAGATAAATTAATTGAACATATTATTTACATGTATGTTCTCCATGGAAATAAACAACAGTGATTTCTGTTCACTGATACTGTGTTGTGTTTGAACATTTTTCCTGGGGGTAAATGCCACGCACCATATATTGAAAATTAAATAGATAAGCTCAATATTTACACCTTTATTCAGTGTAATTTTCTCAATGTCCAAAAAACATTCTGCACTGGTGTAGAGAGGGTCCTTAACTAATACATAAGTAACATGTATCAGGGGCAGATCCAGGAATTTCTGTTGGGGGAAGGGGGTATATTTTCAGAGGTAAGAGGTGGGGGCCTGGGCTCTGGTGGGGGTCCACGAGCAGGGCCAGACACTAACTTTTAATGCACAACAGCTGCAGGGATAGTGTTTTTGAATTCCCATGCCTTACTCTGTTTAATAAAGATGTTGTCAAGCAGCCTTGGGCTGGTGGTTGAGTCATGAAGTGACAAGATGGGTGGGTACAGGAGGGAGTTTCTCCCCTTTGCTGATGGGTATTGGGGGCCTCCCCTGGAAATTCTTGAAAACAGACACCAAATTTTGCATTCTGGCTTTATTTTAGGGCATAATAGTTTCATCTTATACAGACATTTTGTCTCAATGAAAGACTAAAAATTCATGCATTTCCTCGGTCAATTGTCAACGATAGTGCATTGCTTGTATTCATCGTTTTCACATCTTGGTTTCAAACACTTAACTGAATAATGAAGAAATGCACGAGATTTGAATCAAATTAACATTGGGCCATAACAAAGTCAGACAGTAGGACTTATCTGACAGTGACAATTCAAACATTATTTAGATCCATTAACAATTATAACAATTAAACTATAGTGAGAACAGCCATCTGTTGGGAGATTTCTTAACAAGTGCTTTAGACTCTTCCATCAATGTAATGTACCACTAATAATACAATAATTTAATACGTAATTACACCCACTTTATACAAATACAGATATAAATATAAATAATCACGTCTGTTTCTTAATGCAGGGAATAACAACCTTGGAATTTTGTCATTGCAGAAAAAAAATTACATATGCAAAGGTTGATTCAAAAGTTCATAGAATTTCTTCTATTTTGTTCATTTTCTAATAGAAGTGATTGAAAGAAGATGGGTGAACATGACGAGCGAAAAGCCTATAGTGTGACAAACATAAAGGTGAAAAATTAAATCTCAATTATATCAAAATTTTCCTTGATATTTCATCTAACATTAAAATATACTTCATGTAAAATCTCTACAATTTGCAAAAATCTCAAAAAGATTGAAATTATTTGCTTATGAAATATTGTACACACACTAAAGAGGGCAAAGAGAGTCATTTTTCTCATACTATAACACTATTTTTCGATATGAGTGGGTCTTTGCTCCATTTTTTTGAAAGTTAATCCTCAAAGTTTGCATAAAAATATACATTTTTTGGTTTCCTAAAATATGGAGCAAAGACCCACTATACCTTATAAATATACTTTTATGACATATCATTCGCATCTTTTCGAGAAATACTTGAAGTCCATTAAGTCAAGGGTCATATCACAAACATGATTTAAATGCCACTATTCATCAGATCTTGCAAAGTCTAGTGGTTAGCGTGCTAGTCTTGAAAGAAAATGATACTCAGGATTTTTAATGCTAGGGTTCAAACCCCCATGAATATCACATTTTTTTTTTTAATAAAAGAATAAATTTTCCGACAAAATTTTCCTCAGAAAAGTTTTGTTTATCATAATTTCATACATTTCAATGATGAGAACTTTAGTCTATATACTGAATTCACAAATTGAACATGATTTTTATAAATTTGAAGCTATAGGCTTTCTGCATGCTATGTTTGCCCATCTCCTTACAGATGAAAATAAATACTCTTGTTGAATTTTTCTATTAAAAAAATCTTAAAAATTCATGATATTAACACTTTGGCAGTTGCCATAGAAATGGATGTTTGAAAATGCTATTTGTACATTATCATTCAATTCTTAATACTCTGAGTCAGTGTGAGTAAAAAACGCCCTTACCTAAGTGTCATATATGAAAGGAAAATGATGTACTCATAATTATGATTGCTTGTGTAACGTGCTTGTGCACGTCAAGGGTGGTCAACGGCATGAAATTAGGTAACAAGAAAGGAGAAAATGTATGGCTGGACCAGGAATCGAACCCGTGACCCATGCATCACTAGTCAGGTGCTCTACTGACTGAGCTACCCAGGCTGATATCCACGACCCAAACCATTACATTCAAACTCTTATAAACCTTTGTGTGAAAGTTTTATCAACTTTACTGGATATACTAAGTTTTTCTATTGATGATTTTATCATTAGACAGCGTCAAATTTGGTCAAATAATAAGTTTTGTGAAAATCTCGGGAACACTCAGACTTATATGCATGTACTAATGATACCGGCAGGACAAAAGTGCAGTAAGCAACTGGTTTAAGAAATTCAAGGAAAACAGAACTTCCATGGAGGATGATAAAAGGTCTGGCTGCCTATTGGAAGGTTGTTTTTTTTCCTCGTAGACAAATTGAGAGTGTTATTAATGGAAGTGGGCTGCCAATGTACTGTGCCAGACATTGCTACTGAAATCGGAATTTCATATGGAAGGACGAAGCCTATATTTTAAGAAATTATTGTAATTTGAAGAAAGTGGGTGCAAGATGGGTACCCAGGCTTTTCTCGAAAGCTGAAAGGGAGAAAACAATGCAGTGCTCCATAGAATTTTTAAGTCAATTTGAACATGAGGGTGAGATGCTCCTAGAATGTGACGTGACATACCTAACTTGACCTTACGTCAAAGGCTCCCCTATTTTAGCCCTCTCCCTACAGCAAGGTCAAGGTAAATAAACTGCATAACATTATTTGCTTTAATCACATCACAATAAAATTTTAGAAACTCCACAAACTTTTGGAATAACCCTCGTAACTCACTAATGCAGGTTAATTTTTTTTCTGTAATGTTAAAACCATTCTCCATGCATTAAATAAACAAAGAAAGCATTTAAGTATTTTAATAATTGTTTAGTGTATCTTTGTTTTTCAATATTGGTTTACAAAATGAATTAACATATATTGTAATTTGTTGGGGTGATGATAATATATTCTGGCATATTGATAACACTAAGTACAGGTCTGGCACAATCTCTTGATTAAGCTATATAGCTTGATTTAGCTATATAGCTTTACTAAGCTATTCAGAATAGCTTGATTTAGCTATTTTATCACACTTTTTTCTCAAATGTGTTATTTTCCAAGTATGCACAAAAAGTCACACCTTGGTGCAGTGATGATATTCAACCTTGAACTCTTATGAAAGTAATGCATGTAAAAATCACTCATCAAATTGCGTCTCCTTAAGAGACTTTGTACTCAAAGTTCTAATGGCCGGTTGCGTACCTTTGGCTCAGATAAGTACAGCTCAGCCGCTGATCCGTGGATCACGTAAGCCGGGTTTAAACCCTAGTTGAGTCAGGTTTACTTGAGACGTAGTTCTGTTGCACACTATAAAACTGAGTAAGGCTTACCTAATCTTGACTTTCTCAAATAAAAATGTTGAAGGCTAGTAAGTTTCCTAATTTTACAGCACTTTAAAACAAGTTTTAATATAACTGGTGAAATTTAGAAAGGATATATTTAAAAACAAAGAGATATATTGATATATATTGATGATAAATTGTTAATTAAAAATGCAAAAACAAACAAACAAAAAAAATTGCAATACAATTTAATTCAAACCACGGGATCTATCATCAAAATTCAAACCACAAGAAAATAAGAAATCGCAAACAGAATACACTTTTGCAAAAGACTGAAGAAAGGAAAAACTGAGAGGGGGTCTTGGGAATAGGTAATTTATTTATTACTTTTAATACTTAATTAATTTAATACCAAAACGTAAGACAGGGGTAAATAATGAAGAAACAATGTATAGATTTGACTTTTTAATTTAAAATCAAATGATACCTTTTCTGTAGATATCAAGCCATTAGTACTTAGTTGTTCATAAAGTTTAGTTTGACATACAACTAATGAAACACAGATATTATTTGGGCCTTATTCATATAGCCAGCAATCGTGAAACATCATTCATTTCGGTACAAGTATTAATAAATGTGAGTTTATTGTGATGTTCTCACTGATAAGGCTCGTAGGAAGCATTTTCAGATGGGAGGGGGTGTGGGACACAACCAAACATTTTCAGTTAAGGGGGGAGCTACCCAAGTATCCTTGTCAAGCAAAATAAAAAAAACGTCATCAGACATTATTGAGAAGGCACAAACATATAAAATATAGGGTCCGGGCCCCCCCCCCCCCCCCCCCCCCGGTTCCTATGACCATGCGGATAGCCTGCACAATAGTAGAAAAATAAACTGTTTATATCTAAAGAATTCGGCATTATTAGAAATTATTGGAATGTGTATCATCATCTGTTTGCTTTCTTTGAAAGTGTGAAAATTGTAATTTGATTTAAATTTTATATATGAGAACGTTTCTATCAAACCTCTTTTTAATGTACATTTGTGTACCCCAATAAATTCCCTTTTGAAAATTTCTAGTAACTTTATACTTTAGCTGCATCAGTGTTAAAACGGCACGTTGAAGAGTTGTGCCAAAAAAAAAGAAAAGAAAAAAAAACAATATGACCATAAAAAAATTCTTGCAGAATAGCCTTTTTAATATGGCGAAATCTATCAATACAATCATCATCACCATAAAACATTTCTGCAACATCAAAACAGTTCAAAATATCAAAATATTCTACCAAAAATCCAAGGAAACGATATCAAGCTTGGTTTAAACCACCCCTACACCAGGTTCAGAATTTACCGTAATTCTGAGCTGTACTCAGCCAAGCCTTACCTGTGTGCAACGAGTAAACTTGGATTTAAACCCGGAATCATTGATCGAAGGTTTAAATCCGAGGTACGCAACCGGCCATAAAAGTTTTCGGGCTATATATTTAACAATTGATACAGTTACTTCTTCAATGAAATTATAAAAGAGGCCAATTATGGTCAACAAGATAATTGATTGGTAATAATTCAGTACAATGAGAAGCAATCATACTTATCCATGCCTTAATGCACACAAGGTAGTGTACAGTTACCCAAACAATGGAAATTCATCTTTTGCTTAAAAGTATTCAAAAGCTGCAATGTTAGAACTCTCTTTGATTTGGGTTGTTGATTTGATAACCCATATTACATATATGAATGATCAAATACTTGCGACTTTTTGTCTGTTTTGTACAAATGACATTTTTGTGAAAACCTGCATATAAATAGCTTATCAAGCTATTTTGAATAGCTTAATAAAGCTATATAGCTATTTCAAGCTATATAGCTTAATCAAGAGATTGTGCTGGACCTGTAGTATATGAATATGCAGCTGTCTACATGAAGAACTGTCTTAGTGAGTGTAATGACTTCAAAGAAACTTTTGTCAAAAGCATGAGGACCGAATTCAGTTGAAACACCAACCAAGCAAACGAAACATCTAACACGTTTATAGTTTTTGAACATGTTGAAACAGCTGTTGAGTAAATTCTCTTACAAATTCTTATAAAAATTCTATATAAAAAAGAACCATACCAATAGTATGAAATTTCATTTTTTACAACCAAATCTTGATAATTATAATAGAAAACCCGAAAGTTAAGTCAAAAGACTTGAAGTCGTCCTAACCTCATTACTCCAGTACTGATCCTTCTTGAAGGAAATTCGAACTACGAAGAAATCTGCTATACCAAACTTGGTGCTCTAGATATTTTTACAATTGGATTTTTTAATGATTGTTTTTACCTTAATATAACTGTTTCTTCCATTTAAAACATTGCATTACCTTTATTTGTGCCATCTTAGTATTCTTTATCCTCCTCTTTCTCTCCGACGTCCGTTAGTCGAAGGGGAACAACTCCATTTAGATCTAATTTTATGAGCATTTGAAAGGGGGGGGGGGGGTTAAATACTTGCTTGTTCTATTACTGTTCTGTTATATGCTGGTATATAATTTCTTCATTATGAAACGTCACTTTGATAACTCAATAAAACGACAGGCCTATGGGCCACAAAGCTCACCAAGGCAACGGGTGGTTGTGTATTTACAGTAGCTAAGACATCATTTAATTTTTTCACTACATATTTCATAGTAAACGTTATCTGTAGCTCATTTTGTATGGTCCAATAAATATTTACATTATACATGTAACATATGGCTTTGAGGGGGGTCAACATTATACAAATATTGCTTTTTTTTTGTTATTATTTTTTAGGTCCATACGATGATTTAACCACCTGAGAAGTGTAATATTCACAAAGCCCGAATGTGTTCTTGAGAGAATTTCTTTTTCCTGTACACAATGTAACATTTGGATCTCTTATTTCAGCCTAACCTTAAGCCCATGGTTCATACTAAAAAAGAAAGAAAAAAGAAATTTGTCCATAGGAAATGAATGCCCCGCCTAGAGTATATTAGTAATGCACATGAAAATTTGAATTAGTGTATGAAGTTTGATGAGAATATCTTGAGTAGTTTCTTTAAAATTGAAATCTAAAAAAAAAATGGATATAGATGATAAATTTTCACCAAATAATGTATGCATATATAAGTGCATAAGCTAAAATAAAAATATCTTCAATGGTTTCTTTAAAACTAAACATCAAGACAAGTGAGGTCAAGGTCACAGAAAAGTTCAAGGTAAAAAATGTTGATGTAGTTGAATAGCTCTCACTAATACATATCAGCATATTAAGTTTGATAAAAATATCTTGAATGGTTTATTTAAAACTAAGCTAAACACTAGTGAGGTCAAGGTCATAGAAAATGTCAAGGTCAAAAAATGTTGATGGGTTGAAAAGCTTACATCAGTATGTATTAGCATCTGAAGTTTTAATAAAAATATCATGAATGGTTTCTTTAAAATAGAGCTATACACAAATTTAAGAAAAGTGAGGTCAAGTTCAAAGGAAAGGTCAAGGTCAAAAAATATTGATGCAGTTGAATAGCTTACTTTAGTATGTATCAGCAAATGAAGTTTAATAACACTCTCTTGAATAGTTTCTTTAAAACTGAGCAAAACAAAAATTTAAGAAGAGTGAGGTCAAGGTCAAAGGAAAGGTCAAGGTCAAAAAATGTTAATGTAGTTGAATAGCGCTCATCAAAATGTATCAGCATATGAAGTTTGATGAAATATCTTGAATATTTTTCTTTGAAACTGAGCTTTGAACTGAGCTAAATGCAAAGCGCGACGGAATGACGGAAGGGCAGAAGACGGACAAGACAAACTCTATATGCCCCGGCCATATTCATATAAAGGTGCTATACGCAGGTGAGTTAAGGCTAAGTATAGGCATTTCTATTGAAATAAACTAATTCAAGTGCCTATGGACTATATCTATTTTACAGAGAAAGTTAAAACTTATGGTCTAATACATACTTGGTACCCATGACATGAGATAGCCAGTACACATTATGACGTCATTGTTCTTTACTACACAAAATTATAAATGGACATCAACAAAAATGCTTCGGTGCAAGGGCATGCTGTATTTTATTTAACTGAAACAAGGTACATTTTGAAGCAAAATATTCCAAAGATTGCTGGTATTGCTGCACAAATATCAACAGCTCAGTTGTATAATTTCTATTTGTAAAGTTTTAAGTTGAATCAGGGTAAAAATACACAGTCCGGTATAAGTTTCCTCAAATTCCGATCAAATGAGAAAATGCCTAGGATTTGTGCACCATGCAGTTTTATTAATCTATAGAATATTCTTCTTAACATTACACAATTTCTACGTACTAAAAATAAATAGGGTAATCCCTTGCGCCAAAGCTGTTTTGTTGATGCGTTTTTTGCCTCCAGTAGGTAAGAACAATGATGTCATTATATGACGTCATAATGTATACTGGCTATAACATATCGTGGGTACTAGGTATGCATAAGAAAATAAATCAAAACTTTCTTGGAATAATAGATATATCTCTTATGCATTTTTATTAGCTCATTTGCATAGAAATGCCTATACCTAACTTTAACTCACATGCGTATAAGGAAACCTGTCTAATCCGACATGCACTGGGAGACAATTTTTTGTTGGAATAGACAGGTTGTCAAATTGCACAGTATATCCATGGTAGAAAACATTTAAATGGGAATTTAAATAAGGGTTGGAATTTATGAAACAGATTGCACAGGTGTCATTAGACATTTTTCACTGTTTCACTTGGTTCTAGAGAAGATTTTTTCATAAGTAAAACTTTAATTGCCTAATATGGCCCTACCCTACCCCTGGTGAGGGGGGATGTGATGATTTAAACAAACTTGAATCTACAGTACCTGAGGATGCCTCTATATATATGACTAATCATGGCTTTGCTGCACTTGAGATTTTTTTTCTATATATTCTTATGTAAAACTTTTATCACCTATTGGGCCCCACCCTACCCCCCGGGGTCATGATTCGAACAAATCTGAATCTACACTACTTGTGGATGCTTCAATATAAATATGACTAATCACAGCTTTGCTCTTCTTAAGATTTTTCTCATATACAGGTAGTTTATGTCTAATATAGTGGCTTAACTGTTTTTTGAGATGATTTAAAAATTTTTTTTCCTATATACTCCCACATAAAATTTTAACCCCTTGTGGCCACACCCTACTCTTTTGGATCATGATTTGAACAAACTTAAATCTACACTATGTAATGAGGCTTCCACATAAGTTTCATCTTTTCTGGCCCAGTGGTTCTTGAGAAGATTTTTAAAAGATGCCATTACATTTCACTAATTCTTAATCATCTCCCCTTGAAAAAGGGTGTGGCCCTTCATTTGAACAAACTTGAACCCTTTCACCAAAAGATGCTTTGTGGCAAGTTTGGTTGAAATTGGCCCAGTGGTTCTGGAGATGAAATTGTGAATACTGTAGAACACTAAATTTTCGCGACACCTTATTTTCGCGAGATAGTCATTGACTTTTTATTAGCGAGACAAAATTTTCACAAAATTGTGGTTATTGCTCTATAATTTTTAGAAATATTCATATACATGTACGTGAGAATGCAATTTTCACGAGCACACCTTCTCACGTAATTACACGAAAAATAAAGTTCTTGTGAATAAAAAGTGATTTACAGTAGTTTCCACTAACAACAAACAAATTTTTATTAATAAAGCTCCCTTAAACCTTTGGCCCAGTTGAGCTAATAAATAGAGGATATTCAATGTTTTGTAGAATTTATTGACAATAGTGAACCAAAGTACTTTTTAGAGCCCGCTTTTCAACAGCTATTTCTTCTAAAATTCTTTAACTTAAAGTGTCAGAAAATGTGTTTCTATTTTATTTCTAGTCACTTCATGCTCTAATTATATGAAACTGTAGGAAATTGAAAATATTTTGTGATAAAGAAAATTTTAAAAATGTCATTCAAACACATTAAAAGTGAGAATCTTTATTCTATAAAAACTATACAATATACAAATCAAAATATGGTGATTCTTGAAAACAAATTAAAAGACAATTAAAATTTCACTAAAGAAAGTGATCTTCTACAAGACACATGTCAATCAATTCTAAAACTAAGACTACTGTCACTATTAACCAGATTCTGGCAAGTTCCTACATTTGAACTTTCCATCAAATCACTTAAAGACTTGAAATTGATAATCTGGATATCATAAAATGCTGATCACAGTGTTTTTCTTGCCGTCTTCTACAGCTCGGCCAGTTTGGATTGTTTCCTTTCTCAGAGGAACACCAGGATTGTTTGGTCACCCACACTAATGTCAGGCTGAACTACCCATCAATCATTCTAAAATAAAGAAATTTGTCCTTAAGTTTTTTTTTTTTATCAATTACAGAAATCTATAATTTTCTCTTTACATAAAATTACAGTTGATTTTTTTTTATCTCAAATACCATAGATATGTTGAAATAAGGTGGAAGTCCCTACCACCTTTTCTTGTGTATTTTAACCTTAACATCTCTAATCCTTGGATATCTCTCTGTTTTTTTCTTGGTCCCATTGATTCAAGATAATGAGGGTTGACTGTTCATGTATTTTGAGGGGAAATCAAAATGTTCTATATGACTATATAAAAGATAAATCACTAATGTTTATAGAGGATGCTTAAACTCAAAAAAAAAAGAGGGCCACGGACCACAAGGCTCACATGAGTAACACCGGCCCCCTTTTATTAAGAAAAGATTTTAATATATTTTCCCTCTCTATTTACATGAAAAAATTTGACCCCATATTTTGACCCAACCCTATCCCCAAATGTCCATGTTAAAACTTGAATCCACACAACATTGAAATGCTTTAATATCAATATGGCCTTCTGTTCCACAGAAAATATTTTCAAGATTTCTTTCCTGTATACTAGGATTAGGTAACATTTGATCCCCTAATTTAGCCCCACCCTAACTCAAGGGACACTAATTTAGAGAAAAAAGACTTGTATCCACACAACTTGAGTATGTTTTCATATAAATACAATTTATTGGAACCTACTATTCTTATTTATATTAATTGCCTTTACATCTTAGCATAAAGCTTTGATTGTGGCCCCTTATCTTAAGGATGTACAACACACACACCCCAAGAAAATTTCCTGTCATTTAATTTTTGTTATTTTTGTATATTTTATACATGACTATATCTACTATGTGTATGCACATTTTGGACAAAATCATTCGAGTTGTGTTTGGACAGGAAGTTAGAAAAGTTACCCACCTTTAGCTGTGTACTATACTATAACTATAAATGTTTTATCAGAAAAGCCTTTTTTGCCTTTGGTTCAGGTGAGCTAAAACTAGCTGTAATTCCTATATTACGGGAATAGGAAGTTGGACAACACTGTACCCACCTTTGGACTGTGTGCTGTCTGTGGTTAATGGCTCTGGTTTGTCAACTCGGGATGATTCTTGTTCTTTATCTTCAGGGGAGGTAATTTCTGTTTCTCCAGATGCTATCTGCTCATTGTTGGACTCTGGTTCCTTGTCTGGGTTGTCTCCTTCTTCTTTGGGTTTCTCTTCATCTGTTCCCAACATAGTCTGTAAAAAAAATTACAATGTTTTCATTGTACACAAATAAAACTAAATTTTAGTGTTAAGACAGATATTTTATATTAATACATCGTTAAAGGTGTCCCCACGTCAAAATCTTCTATGGATTAAACTTTTTTGCATGATAGTATGTTTTGTAGAAATATCATTTAATAGTAACAATAAAAAATGTAGATTTGTAAAAGATAACAAAATGTTAATATATCCTTCAATTAATCATTTATCAAATACAATTTTAAAAAAAGGCATGAGGTTTTACTTATGTTTCTTCATTCAAGTAAAATATCTCTACCATATACAGTTTTTTCTGATATCAACAATTTAGATACATTTATTTTCAAGTTATTTGAAACTGTTAAAATTATGTTATTTTTGTTATATGTTGTTATTTTCTGAAGTAGACATGCACTTCTGTTTATTTTTTCCTTACATCTTTAAATAAGTGAAAAACCTATAAATTTTTTGTGATTGTTATAGATATCTAAATACAATAAGTGGAAATTAATGCCGTTTTTCTACTTAAACCATTAAAATGATAAGGGTGGAGTCATCTTAATAGTGTACCTTTATCTGTTTTTTTTTCATATATTTTGAAAGCACCAAAACTGAACATGATATTCATGTACATGTACATAAAGCTACTACATGTATATACATCAGATCATTTCTGCAACAGTCTCAGATCCTGTTTTCAGTCAATACCTGGATAACATCAGCAAAATAATCCGCTTTTTCAGCCATCTCTGCTAATTTAGAGTTCTCCTCTCGCAGATCTTCAACTTCTTTGTGCAACTGGAAATTTTGAGTCAAACTTAAATTCAATTATTTTTATCTCAAAATATCTGTGTTTTTTTTTTTTTAAATCTCTTTCTTTAAAACCAGTATCTAAAGAAGAGCATTTAATTTGATAACATGTGCACTGTAAGTCCCTTTTCTGATCTACCACAATACCATTTTTTATTTGTAAACTTTTAATATATTCATTTTAACACCCTGAATTCTTTTTTAAAATCTAATAGATGGCATGTACATTCATAGAAGAAAGTGTTTCCATACACACCATTTCGTTTTCGTGAAGTGAATCATTTAATGCCACTCGTCTCTGCTCAGCCAGTTCCTTCCAGTAAGACTCAGGAACTTCCTCTATAAAAAAGGAAGTGACATGTACATTGTCTTATTATCTCTCACTTGCAATTTTTTTTGAGAGGAAATATCCCATTTTATTATAATAGTTAACAAAATAAGTGCTCAAGGATCTCAACTTTAAAATACTGATCTGATATTTTCTTGTGAGTATTTATATTTAAAATTCAATTCATTATAAAACTTTTGAACTCATGAACAACTTTAGTATTTAGTACTTCCAAAAATACATTTAAAAGTCATACTTGGGGGGGGGGGGGGGAATAAATATATAAATATATATATATATATATATATATATATATATATATATATATATATATATATATATATATATATATATATATATATATATATATATATTGTGAATTCCCATTACATACTTTAACAAATTCATTATACGGATATAACGAATTAAGGATATAGCGAAGTAAACTTGCAGGACCCCAGGACTTTGCTATAACCAAATTTTACTATATATCATTTGTAAATTGTATGGTCAGATAAAATTGTTTGAAAGATGGTCCTTGTGGTATGTTCAAAGCAGGATTTATCTTTGTTACTATCAATAAATGCTTTCTAAATATCATTTCCAGAACTCTTACCGCTGACCATTAATTCATAAGCCTCATCATCAATGTCTTCATCCACAGACCCTAGACTTTTCAGCCTTCTGTTCCTCTCTGTTTGTACAGCTTTATGGTCAAATGTTCTCTCGTTTTTAGGATCGTTGTACACAGTCAAAGGTTCCTTCAGGGGTATCAGTTTTGTAACTTTTTTCTACAAGAAACAACAGATAAGATTTTTATTTTGCCTAATTAAGAAAGGCCCATATGATCTTTTATGGTGCGAAAATTAAAGGAAAACAAGATATGTGCATCTCCAATATTTATGATGTATGCACTGGGTACATAACTTAATATTATGATGGTGAATTTGAAATAAAGTATTAACGTCATGAATCTTATTTTATTACATCAACATTGTAAAACCAGTTCTTCAAATCAGAACATTAATTTGTTTTAATTTCAATTGTGAGACAGATCCTTCAAATAAATAGCACACTTCTAACCTTTGTTGTGGAGGCTTGCCCTGTCTGTCCTATCAGTTTTTGTGGATTTTGAGCAGAACATTGAAGAGTCTGGAAGATTTTTCGGCTTCCTTGCAACTGATCCTGAAAGAATATCAAGTGAAATAATTTATGAAGTTTTATGTACAGTTACAACATTACTTTAAAGGATGCTAAGACCAAACATGTGGTTAATTACTTTGAAAAGTAATTGATTAAATTACAATTACTTTGAAATCTCAAGATTATAATTACAATTAAATTACTTAATTTCTGAGAAAACGTAACCATTGTTTTATTTGCAAATAAGATTCTTTAGAATTTAAACTAAAGCATTTGCTGTTATAAAATGCATAATATGATTATCTAATAAACTATGTCAAGCAAAGTCAGGTAGAATTTTAATATTTTTAATAAAAAAATTATTTATGAAAATAAAACCCAATACTTGTGAATATTTTTAAAACCTATGGACAAAATTTTCAAGGGACAAGTCACAGGTACAGAGAATATATTACGCAATCATATTTTAAAAAAGAAATTGAAACGAAAATGAGAAATTTTGGGAAATAAATTATTTTAAAATTTGGACCATCTATGTAATTTTTTACACTCTAGCTGGAGAAATATCAAGTTTTTTACATTGATATATCTACTGTTTTTTCTTATTTGACTAACAAAGAATGAAAAGACAAAGTGTTTACCACAGTTCAGACTTAAAAATTCTGCCAATCCTATAATATTTGTTTTTCAAATGATAATATACACTGGGGAAAATCTTAATGCATATTGCTTGTTTATATAATTGTCACAAAGTACTTTGCATTAAATAAAGACTTACAACTCAGTAGACTTTGTCTTTTTTATTTTTTTTAAATGGTAACACTTTTTGTTCCAACATGGGAGCAGTCGCCAAAATGGGATATAATAGCCTGTTTGGGATAAAATACTGCATACAGGGAAATTTTTGCCCCTTTCATCCTAATCACAGGTGAGCGAATTTAAAACAGTGCGAATTCAAAGAACACAGTTTAATTTCTTAAACAAAACTGCGACTGGTCGAATTTAGAACGGGGCAAAATTGTTTGCAAGTGTGAAAGGGCGAAAATAACCCTGTATACAGTATCCTAAATGGGATATAAATTTACAGTACAAAAAATGAAAATTTTATTTTGGCTAAAAATATCATTAATCCGCATCAAAATACTTAAAAAAAAATTTAACTTTTGGCAAGCAAGTTTTTCTGCAACCCTACAGTTTGTTAGATTGATCTCTAAGAAGTTTAGGAACTTCTGAGGGATGAATCTCCTGAACAGTGGGTATACAGAAATAGTGTTAAATCCAAAGCAAACTAGCATGGCGCGGCGCCATGCCTTTTTTCCTCGCCGCCATGCCCTTTTTTCCAGCGCCATGCCCTTTTTCTGCTTGCCAAAAATAAATAATATGCCCAACAGTGGAGATTGACTAGCTGCTACGTTTATTCAGTGCATGCTGATTAGCCCTTTTGTTTATTTATGTGTACTCAAAGGTGTGAATTCACAGCAGGAAATTACTTCTCACTTGAACGCACACAGCCACTTGGTCAGGTAACATGCCTCAGACTGTTAGGGTATAGGAGATAACATGAGAAAAACATCATTTGATTGCATTGAATATGCAGGAATTAGCCCAACGTCTAAGATAGATGAACTTGTGAATTAAATGAATTAAGACAGAATCGTTTTTTTTTTTAACTGAAAGTAGGAAAAAACATAGTTGATGATGAAAAGTGTAAAACAGTCTGCTAATTTAATCTGAATAAACTCAACTTGTATTACACCAAACTGAATATTATATGAGAAATGGGCTCGGAAACAACAAAGTATGAAGTGAATTTCTTTGAATGATTTTTTTTTTCTTTTGAGTTGACACCCTGAGGGTCAATTAAAAGAATTTAACAAGATTTACAAGATTTATTTCATTAAAGTTTTATTTTTTTATTTATTTATTTTTTTGTTTAGATCAAAAATTCCACTTGATAATATTGATAGATTATTTTCCAAAGAAGGAAACTGCCAATAACAATTATTTTCTAAGTAACCCCCCCCCCCCCCCTCCCCTTGGAAAAAAAATACTTTTGTTTTTTGCATGTCATACACCAATAACACTATTCCAAACAGGAAAAAATCTTGGGATGCCTCCAACTGATAATTCTTGGTGCATGCAACAGCTAGATTCACACCTATAATGGTTTTTAAAATAACCTAATATCTAATTCCTTGTGTAAAAAATTAAATATACATTTTTTAATTGTCATGTCAGTGTGTGAATAGTATTATGCTGTTTTTCTTTTTTAAAAATGAATAATTGAAAACAGGTTTATAAATTTCATTACCTTTTAATTATACTTGTTTACAATGTAAATAAAGATTTTAGTATACATGTAATAATAATTAAAGTACATAGAGTAAAAGTTTATAATTTCAAAGGCACGTTAAAGAAGGCCCCCACGAAAACTTGTCGCGGAATCAAGTGCCCTTTTGATTTTTGGATTACCATGCCCTTTTTAGGGTCTAGATTTAACACTAAGAAAAACTTACTAACCAAAAGTTATTCCTTTATAAGTACATGTATCTTGATGCAGATTTGTGATATTTATAGCCAAAATTAAAATGTTCATTTTTGCACTGTAAATTTATATCCTATTTGGGATATTATATCCCAAACAGGCTATTATATCCCATTTGAATTCGGGTGGTTTCGCCCGTATTACCTATTCGCCCTAAGTGGTTTCGCACCGTTTCCCTGTTCGCCATGAGTGGATTCGCCTTGAGTGGTTTTCTTCAATCATACTGTGTACTTGATGTTTATTTAAGCAAAAGTCGTTTGATCACTGAGTGTTTAGATTAAAATAGACATAAGGTAGATTAACATTATCATAATATTGAGCATGTTAATTAAATTTAATTATGAGTTGTCAATCAATACTAAATAATTATTTCCAATTTTAACGACAGATGACATGAATTTTTCTTTAAAAAATCACGAACAAGGGGAAAAAAAAACAAACTAAATTCAGCTGTGTTAAAATATGTAAAATAAATAAGCTTGTTTAATCGTTTCAATTTTATTCCAACAATCTCCATCTTTTTCTCAAATTTTGATTGAAGTAGATTTACGTTATTTTAAAATCATAATCAAATAGGTGTACTGTGTAGATTGCATCGCTTTAGATACAATAAAAACCTATCCCATAGCATACACGCAAAAACCATAAAACATTGAAGATATGTCATAGCAAAATGCCAAAATACAGACAGGTATAACTGGGGCGAAACCACTCGACGCGAAACCACCCAGAGTGAACATGTAAGCGGGGCGAACCCACCCGTTACCTCCCATTTGGGCGATTGAGCCTAACTTGTTCAAGATTTAAAAGGTAACGGGTGGGTTCGCCCCGATTACAATTTACATGTTCCCTCTGAGTTGTTTTGCCATGAGTGGATAATACCTGTTACCTGTAAGTTAAATGTTTTAATTTTTCCACGTGTATTTTTGCAGTTTGCTATGACAATGTTTTATGTTTGTGCTTTTTTTGGCATATGTGCTATGGAAAAGGCTTTTATTGTATCTACTGTAGATTCTTTATTTTTCGCGAGTACTTATTATCGCGAAATGGTAAAAAAATCTACTTAGATCAAACTTTGAAAAAAAGATGGAGGTTGCTAGAATAAAATTGAAATGATTAAATTAAACATATATTTTACATATTCAACACAGATGAATTATTGTTTTTTTCCCTTTGTTCATGATTTTTTAAAAGATCTGTCATGAAAATTGGACTGGAAATAACTATTTTAAGTATTGATCAGCAACTCGTAATTGAATTTAATTAAAGTGCTCAATAATTATATTAATCTAAACACTCATTAATCAATTTACTGTTTGCTTACTGTTAAAGAAACATCAAGCAAACTGTATGTTTGAAGAAAAAGACTTGGGCCGAATCCACTCAGGGTTAACAGGGAAATGGCGCGAAACCACTCAGAGCGAACAGGTAATCGGGGTGAAACCACAATTCATTTAAAAAATGAGAGCTTAAAAATTATGAAAACTTTCATTTTTGCACCAATTTGAAAAAGTGAAACTGTTTTGGAAATGGTTTTGAAGCCTCTTAAAAACAAACAATTGCCTTTTAAATTAAGAAATGCTTTTTAAAAATTATGCTCCATAGGCCTAGCTAATTTTGGGTACCGGCTACTTTTTGATCACCCCTACACTCCCCTGTGGGGTAACTTTAAGTTTTATGCATGTCAGGTAATATGATGCGTGAGTTAGTGAAACAGGCAATGTATCAATTTTAAAAAATTAACTCTAAATTATAATAAACAATATGACAGGAAAGGTTGAAAATAATTATATATTAGACCCAAGTCATCGCGTTCATAGCAGTTGAAGTGATCGCATCCTCTCTGTTTACAAAAATCAGCTGTACATTTCGGTAATATTTCGTACCTAAATTTTAAATGTTTCACCTAGAATTTATCATAAGTTAATACATACACTATCTTTGTTCATTTTTTCTTTGTGTGAAGACTTAAAAGGGCATAAATTTTCTTGGGATTCAATGTTCCTTGCAATCTCCATCTTGAAGTTGAAATCCCCGGGAAGATATCACGTGACACGTAACTTGTTAACTCGATCATAAATATGTCGAACAAAGAACATTTGCCGAAAGTTTGAAGAAAAATTATGCCCATAAATTTTTGAATATAATCATTTAAGAATATGACCACAAAAGTCTATTTCTCGCTTTTTTCTTCACTTAAATTTCAGGCCCGTAGCAGCGGTTTCAAAAGGGGGAGGCAACTTCCAAAATAAAATATGACCCCCCCCCCCAAATAAAACAACATAATTTACTGTCCAAATCCGGAAATTTTCCAGTGCTTGACCTCTTACAACATCAAAAAGTGGGGGGGGGGGGCAAACTGCATCTATAGGAAAATTTACTAAGCAAAATATTATACTCAGAAAAAAGTGCCCCCCCCCCTTCTACGGGCCTGAATTTCTAAATAATTATTTCTACTCATAATCACCAGTGATATCTTTCCCACATATATAAGGGTTTGCCCCGATTCTTTGTTTGCCCCCATGGAGATTTCACACCAAGTGATTTCAACCCATTTTTACCGCTGATAACATATATACGGTTGAAGAGAGTGGTTCCACCTCTTTTATAAACATTGTCAATATAAATATACTGTATATATATATATATATATATATATATATATATATATATATATATATATATATATATATATATATATATATATATATATATATATATATTATATTGGATGGTGGGTAGATTGTATAACCATTTAATTTTAATGCTTAACTACCAACTTAAAAAAATAATTTATAAAAGTTTCAATACTTAAAAATAAAATAAATAAAAAATTCATATAATATTAATCATTAAATCTTAAGAATCAAAAAAAATTAATTATATGTAGTTTTCAGGAATACATGCAAGGATGCAGCTAAACATGTCAAAATGTTTTGATAGAATGATAAAATTCAGAAATAATGATTGAATGATTGACCTCTCAATTTAAAAGTTTAAGGTGCTCATCATTAATTTAAAAACTGCAATGTTCATATGACCATATCCAACAATTATAATTTAATATAAACACACATCATTTAGGCAAAACCACTCGGGGTGAATCCACTCGGGCCAACAGGGAACTGGCACAAAGAAAAAATCTCTGATTACTTCAGAGTACAATATTTATTTATAAAGAGTCTCTCCATAGATGACTCTGGATCCTACATATATAAAAACATTCATTGTTATCACATTTGAGGTCTTCAACGGCAAGACATAATTTTGTTTTTCCTTTACCACCATATTGTATAATGCTGTTAACAATAATGGCTATACATGTATTCTGCAAAATATTGAATTTATGAAATATGAATTTATCTAAATGCTTTTAAAATTAAACTAATCAGTGAGTAAAATGCTATTCTGCTATTAATAATAAATGATAGCAATTAACATCTAGTTTTCAATCATCTGATCATGCCTCAGACTGTCTCATACAACATGCCATATGCAGAGAATACATAATTCATTAAAAAGAGAAAAAGGGAAATTACATATTAATAGATGAGATCACGGGTTAAATGACTACGGGCATGTAGCTGCTTATTAACTGATTAAGCTAAGACCAATTTAAACATACATTTAATAATTTTCAGAGCTTGAATCATTTTTATTCATTTTAAAAGCCGTAAATATATGTATCTTAAATAAAAGAAAATTAGTCAATCACACTCTGTTATGTGTATAAAACAATTCATACCAGATACATGTACATGAATGCAAACTACAACAAACATGAGATTTCTGAACAAGAAATATACACACAATTTATTTACATGTCTTTATAGAATTGTATGAAGAGCTACATGTATCTATAATTATGACGGGTATAAGGATATGGGTCTATGACTGTCTGCTGTCACCCTCTGATATATGAGAAAAGTCAATTTCTCTGACAAAATAGAACTAGATGATAGTACTGTGGCTTTCAATTTAAATACAATGTATACTTAGTATACAAATGGACATGTATCAAAGCAGAAAACTAAAAATGTACAATAAATGATTGGTCCCCACTGTATACAAACAAAAAAACTGAATACATTGGTGTGAGTATATAGACATTTCTCTTAATTATATTTACTCTCAAGGTCAACAGAATCAACTATTCTGAACACATGCACTGATAATGAAAATGTATTCTAGACATTGAATGCAGTTGTTTTTTTTTTAATATTGTGCATGTATCAGCTTCAACCCTTCTTTATCAACATTAAATCAATATTTATAAGCTACATGTATTTCTAATTTTATGTTACATTTTTGATAAATATATCAGTATACAACAAGCTATCCTTGACTGCTATTTTTTCAATATCTACACATATTTTTGGCCGTGTTAAACCTGTGCTCTTGACAAACACAGTTTTGAGATAACTACACTTATCACAGTGTTTAGTTATCTTACAAAAAAAAAATAATGGAATGTGCACTCTCATAAATCTACTACTTTTCTAACTTTCACTGAATTTGTTTATATAAATATTTTTTCTTATTTTCATAAAATAGTTCGACTTGCTACAAAGTGTTAAAACAAGACCAATATCTGGCAAGTTAAATTGTATATAAAAGTTAATAAACCTCTATTCAAAATAAAAATAATTCACTTAACATGATTTAAAAAGATGTTTGACTTTTTTTTTAACATTGCTGTATTAATCTATGTACATGTATATTGTACATGGAGGCTTTTGGGGAAAAAAACAAGGATTCAATGAATGCACTTTTAAAAGAGAGCACTTGCAGTGCTGAACACTTCAACATAAGTATTACAAGAAAATGAAAGATCTGTGGACCATCCAATGAGTCCTGGGTTATGGAAATAAATATAAAACACTGCTAACTACTTGATATGTGACAAACATGGCCGGCTCGACTGAAGAACTTGCGTAATGTGGACCTCATTTCCAACTTCAAGTCAAACATGATGACATCACACATTAAGTTGTAATATGCCGCTGCATGAATTTTGAACTACAAAATATATTTCAAATTCATTTCAAAATTTTGTTCGAGAGCTTTTATATGTATACATACATGCATTTGTAAATAGGTATACCGGTAGTAAAAATTACAGAAAAGATCTGAATCAAATTTAGTTTAAACAATATTTATTTAGTAAACTGAATAGATTAAGCAACAGGCATGCAATGCCTATAAATATCCTCTCCATAAAAACATTTCCTAATCCTCACTTTTGAGTCTGTTTATGACTTACCCTATTATCTGTGACTTTGAGGAGGAGTAAATAACTTACCCTATGATCTGTGAGTTTGAGGAGATATTAGTGACTTACCTTATCATCTGCGAGTTTGAGGAGGCGTTAGTGACTTATCCCATCATCTGTCAGTTTGAGGAGGCGTTAGTGACTTACCCTATCATCTGTGAGTTTGAGGAGACGTTAATGACCTACCCTATCATCTGTGAGTTTGAGGAGGCGTTAGTGACTTACCCCATCATCTGTGAGTTTGAGGAGGTGTTAGTGACTTACCCCATCATCTGTGAGTTTGAGGAGGCGTTAGTGACTTACCCTATCATCTGTGAGTTTGAGGAGGCATTAGTGACTTACCCTATCATCTGTGCTTTTGAGGAGGCGTTAGTGACCTTACCCTATCATCTGTGAGTTTGAGGAGTCGACGGTGACTTACCCTATCATCTGTGAGTTTGAGGAGACGGGTGATAAGGAGAATCATTAGACTCCCCCAAGCTTCCCTGTGGCTGTCAGACTGAAGGGATAGATAGTACTCCAATGATTCTCGGCAAACCCTGAATAATTCAACATTTACACATCAAGATCTGTTTCAAATGAAACCAATAACGAGCATGCTAAATATCTAATTCAGTAAAATCAATTAACCTTTTATCAATAGTCATACACTTAAAATATTTTAGATTACATTACAAATTAATTTACGTCAAGGGAGAAAATACTTCAGACATTAAAAAGTTGCAAAGACCAGGATATTCAACATTATGTAACTCAATCAAAAATCTTACGTGATGAGCATGTTTTCCACATCTTTCCATGCATCCATTCTGGACTCATCATTGTACATCCGAAACAGAATCCTGAACAAACATGCCAGACTCTGTGTCTCCTGCTTCAGAAGATTGGGTTTGGCTTTTCCACGGAATCCTGAAAAAGGAAAAACAAGAAAAACATAAATATTGTACATACATCTAGATCCTCTGTTTAAAACTTTGATTTTGGTAAGGAAAGTATATTGTTCTTAAAGAATTATTTTCTTAGCATTAAGGAAGAATGCATTCAATCACCGAGTGTGTAAAAGGATTAACTTGATTAAGGAGAAGAATAAGTATAAAGAAACTTTACCTTACTCCCACAAATTAGTAACATACCCGCTTTCCAGAGGATGTTCCTCTGCTCATGATTTGAGTTGAAGGCCTTGGCAAACTTGTGGGATTCCAGGAGACAGTCAGCCAGGAGAAAGAGTTGGTCTGAGGCCAGGAACTGGTACATCCCCTGGTCCTCTCTCTGTTGACTGCCATCTTGTAAATCCTCGGTTGATCCTCCCTTATCAAAAAATAATAAAAAAAGTCAAAATGCTGCATTCGTAAATCAATGTAAACATGTATGTGAATTTAATTCATCAAATGTCTCAATTTAACCTCATCATCAGAGAATATGAACACATCCTCTATAGTACTGTCTTACTTTGAATGATGGTTTAATTTGCATTACAGATTTCTTTAAAGCTTCAGATTATTAGTGAGATACAACTACCTCCCAATCATGCAGTGCACTAGATAAAGCACACTGGAAACACGAAGAAATAAAATTTATCTTTTCTTTTTTTGCATATACATCCATTGCTTTAATGTAATACCTGAGCAGCCACTAGATTCTCAGCATCCTCCTTTCTGCTGGTGGCTGGGAAGAAGACAATGTCATCAATTGTCTGGATAAGCTCTAGTTGTACCACACACTTAATCAAAAGGCCCTGGAAAAGTTTCTGGTCAGAGGACACTTCTACGAGGTAAAAGAAATCAAAGCTATTATTCCTGGGCTCGTAAGAGTGACAATGTTTCCTAACATAGAATATAATAATGAAAGTAGTGAACAAATAAATTAAAAAGAACAAGAAGTCTGTGAGCCAATGCTCACTAATAATATCCCCGCTCTGATGTGAATACACAAGTTCGGTTATCGCCAAAGACAGTGATAATTAGGAAATTGACATTGGATTTGCAAAAACTGAATCCCAACACATGGCATGCCTAAACAAAGATTGTGCTAAAATTTGAAGCATCTGCGATGAGTAGTTGCTGAGAAAACTGCGACCAAAGTTTGTTATGTGTTGTACGGACAGACGCACGGATAAACAGGAAGTTGACATCAGATTAGTACAAAAATGAATCCCACCATATGGCATGCCTAAACAAAGAGTGTGCTACAATTTCAAGCACCTGCGATGAGTAGTTGCTGAGAAAAGTACGACCAAAATTTTTTATATATGGTACGG
Organism: Saccostrea echinata; assembly: GCF_033153115.1. Taxonomy (NCBI): domain Eukaryota; kingdom Metazoa; phylum Mollusca; class Bivalvia; order Ostreida; family Ostreidae; genus Saccostrea; species Saccostrea echinata. The sequence goes on along the minus strand of NW_026889771.1, from coordinate 414,881 downwards.
ACAGATGCACGGATAAACAGGAAGTTGACATCAGATTCGTACAAAAATGAATCCCACCATATGGCATGCCTAAACAAAGATTGTGCTACAATTTCAAGCACCTGCGATGAATAGTTGCTGAGAAAAGTACGACCAAAATTTTTTATGTATGGTACGGACAGACGCACGGATAAACAGGAAGTTGACATCGGATTCGTACAAAAATGAATCCCACCATATGGCATGCCTAAACAAAGATTGTGCTCAAATTTCAAGCATCTGCAATGAGCAGTTGCTGAGAAAACTGCGACCAAAATTTGTTACGGACAGACAGACAGACGGACAGACAGACAGACACACAAGGGTAAAACAGTATACCCCCCTCTCCTTCGGAGCGGGGGTATAAAAACACAGAGTTGATAAATGTGTATGTCACATCAACCAACACTTCTCTACATACTACAACAATTGACCGACTGTATTACATTATTTTGTAAAATTCTGTGCTCACTAGAACGAGGAATTTTGTGGTCTCTGGAATCCTGGGATATGGTGCTGTTGACACTGTGGTTACTGTCTGCCCTTACTAGCCCCCGGCTATCATGACTGCTGTCCATTGAAACTGCATCCTGAAAATTGAAAAAAAGTACTAGTATACTGCAAGTGTTAATACGTGTCAAAACAAGGTGGAACTAGAAAACTGATAAAGTCATACAGGTTGCAGTATGATTACATCAATTATCTTGACCCTAATCAACTAGTTAAAGAAACCATGGAAGTCTATTTCAATTACGTAATGAATTTGAAATGTGCATTTTGAAAATATACTGAAGATATTTGTGCCACAAAAAATGTGGTCCTGTGTTAGCCAAAACAACATAACAGACTTTTCTCATTTGCTTTTTATCTCTGTTGCCCTATTGTGTTGAAATTTTGACTGATCTCACTATTTTTCAGACTGTTGATGACTTTACCTGGCTTTCATCAGCATCAGGTTCTGAATCTCTACTGGACACCATTGATGTTGACTCGGCTGTATCAGGTCTCCATGTCAACAAACTGTAATAGATTTAATTATGATACTTATTTTTCTTACATAATAATCACAAGATTATTTACAATACTCTTAAAATTATTGCCAGTAATTCTTATGATAAGTACAGATTTGTATTTTCTCTAAGACAACTTCTGGTTCATTCAATACTTCTTACCTTGTTGGAATTGTGGACCTAAATATATCCAGCATACAGGAGCAGGTTTGGTGCCAGACCTCAGGTGAGAATTTGGACCCATTAGAGATGACCAAGTTTTCCAGACAATTTGTCCCAGACCGGGCCAGTTGTTCGTTGTCCTGCTTCACGCACCAGTGAAGCTGATTGTACAGCTCCGTCAATAAGACTGGACTGAGGATATTGTAATATTGGGTGAAAACATCCACAATGGCATACAGAGCGTGATTACAGGTGGTCGTCATCCACTCAGCCTTCTGTAAGGAATGAAAATAATGTCCATCTTACAGAACATGACATACTTTGAGACCAATACTAATTTTGTAGGAAAATAATCCTCTGCCTACTAAAACAGATGGCAATTTCTGAACAGAAATGGAAGTTAGACATGATATTCTAGCAAAATTTAGCAGCCCAATGAGGGCAAAATTTCTGGAAAAAATCATTACTGGAGATGAAATTTAACATAGGAAAAGTCAATCAACTTAAGCAGAGGGTCATTCTGCCATTTCTTTCCAAGATAGGATGATATCAAAAATTCAGGGGTTTGGTTTTACATTCATTTTTTTTATTATAATTATCCAGAATTATACCATATGCATTATATACAGAATTTTAGATGGACTAATGCATGTAATGACCAAATGTTAGTACCATTAGATGAAAATTTACATGTATTTATAAAAGTGATCAGATTAAATTATATACTGTACTATTTTCTGGTACACATACATGTATGTCAATATATCAGCTTAAGTTTATTCATATCCAGTAATCTAAGCAATTTAACCAAATTAATATTTAATGAATTGTAAAACAATTTGTTATAAAATCATAACGGACATAATACTACTAAAATTATAGCTGGCATAATTCTACAATGTGGCATTAGAACATATTCTTTGTACCATTCTGGGTAAAGCTACATAACCAGTAAAACTAAACACTTTTCACATACATCATCAAATGAAGACAAGCAGAAAATGTCTGGCACTGTTTAATTACAATACAATTAGCTTTCTAAAGAAACTGCAGCATAAAAAAGCAGAGCATGTCATTATTCACTGGCAAAGAAATCATGACTTACATTACAGAATATCAGCAGCTGTTACACAATCACCTGATACCTGTAATCAATTTTGGTGACTTTTACCTAAAAACCTGCATTCCACCATTGCCCACACAAAATAAAGAGACTTAGCAGCTACTGCTCCAAGGTCATTTTTTTTTTATAAGTGTTTAACAGTGATGTGGTAATATCATTAATATGTAGAATATCAACTGACTTTTCAGTTTGAAAACCTAGCTAAAAGTGGAAGGCGATGAGGATTTAAATCTCAAAGTCAAAGATTGTATTTGGTATAAACTATGTTATAGACGCAATGTAATTTGTAAAGAGTATCACTTGACCATTCAGTCTCACACTTCCTGCCGAGATTCAAGATGACAAGAGAAAGAAGTGTATTCATTCCAGGGTCAAAAGGTCAAGGTTAGAGAGACAGTGATAGATGTACACAAAGTTGTGGACATAATTTAAAAAGTATTTTGGATTTTTCAGGCTCACAACTTTTACCACAAATGCAAGATGCCATGGCCAGAGGAAAAAATCATGATCAAAAGTTCAAATGTCAGGGACGGTGATTGAAATTCATTTGACCAAAATAAAATTGTGAATCTTATCAATTTATTGTGTGAAAAGATGTTTTCTGTGAATAAAGTAATTTTGAGAGGGATGCTCAACTTTCTGTTGAAATGCTACATTTCAAATATCAAACTTACATTGATAAATATACTCAATTCTAAAGAAGTTTAATTAAGTTTCTTCCTTGCCAAAAACCAAACACACACACACACACCCTCCCTCACACACACACCCACACACACATATGAATAGGCATTATCAGAACACCAATAAAATCCTTGTTTTGAAAAATTCTCTGTATAGTGATGTTTAAGGTTTGGTTTGAGGTGATCTGCAACAGGCAAACATGGAGGACTTATTCCCATAACCAAAACACAAGAGCACAGAGTAAAAGGGAAAAACGAAAGAGCAAAAAGTGAAATAATCATTGGTCCATTCACCGCAGAACCAATAATTTTACAATTTATCAGTTTTCAGATTTGCAATAATATACACAATGCTGTTTTTTAAATAAAAATAAAAACAAGACAGAATAAAAGAACTTGCATGATGCATGAAGAAAGAAAATTACCTCCTCTGCCTGTCCGGTACAAAGACAAAGAAGAAGTCCAATAAAATCAGGTAGAAACACAGTGTCATGGACAATAGACATGCATAGTTCTGCTTTCATAGAAAGGTAAATAGGTTTTTTCTTTTAACTTTTCATATATTATAAAATTTAGATTTTTTGATCATAATTCAGTTGTTCCTAAAGTATTCTCTGAGAAAATTAACTGATCATTCATATTTGTACAAATGTATCAAATAGTTAACATAGATTTTAACCAATCAAAAACTATACCACCTGACTTTGTTTAGGAAATATTAAAAGTCCTCTAATTTTCTACAGCTTTAACCCTAAGTTTTTCACCCAATCTATTTACGAAGTAATCAGAGAAACGTGAGAATAGCTACAAGGAATGCTCACTTTTTTCTAAAACATTCAGATGACAAACCATCAAATGCTAAACCTCTATGTGTCAATCAGATGAATGTTAGAAAGCATTTCTTAGTGTGCACACAGTTCCCATAACAAAGATAGACAATAATGTAGTAGTGTTTTTAGTGTCCATGCCATTTTTAGTCAGAAAACTTAGCACGCAGTGAAATGGCTACATTACCTTGCTTTTAAAGTGCTGTAATAACAATTAACTTATCTTTACATGTGGCTTATTCACTGACTACATGTATTTACCAAAAAAAAAAAAAAAAAAAAAAAAAAAAAGATCAGCAAGAGTATGAAATCTGCTCAGTAACAATCCACTTGTTATCTATTTTAAACTGCCATCTTATCAATGTACAAGTAATAATTATTGTCCTAATACTCAAGCATTTTTTTTCTTAACATATTTATTCTTGATCCTTCATCAAATTCCATGTCAATAATCTGAAATTGTTTCAAACTTTAGTACATGTAAATGTATTACATTTAAAAAGAAAATTTAAAGTCAAGTTATATACAAATGATACACATGTGGTACTAAAATCCTTTTAAATTATAATGTGAAGTACAAACTGAGCCATTTCTACAAAAATACTATTTATCTAAAGCTTAACAAACAAATTACATTAACTGGGGGAAAAAGCTGAGTCATATTTGAAAGCAAAAAAATGCCATAGGCAATTTCTCAGCTTTCAAAACTTGTTTAAGTTATACTTTTTTCATGAGGTGAATGTAAAATAAACATGTTTTCTAACAATTTGCATTAAAAAAAAACAAAACAAAAAACAAAAAGATCTTATTTATTGTTAAAAAAAATCCCCCACTTTCATTGAAATTTGTGCAGTTACATTTCGACCAATTAGCACCTGTTAAAAGTGTCCAACAACACAGATAACCCAAGAACAAAGCTGTGGTGTTGTAAGAAATCTCTACGGGGTGAGCCAAAAGCTGTGTGTAATTAAGTGCCACAAAACCCTGCACCATCAATAAGTCGTTAGTTGTCCACCTCTACCAGACTAAAACTAACTTACGCTGACCTCATTCTGTTGCTCCGGTAACTTCATGTTGTCAAAGATACGGAACACAATCTGGAACAGATCCTTCCACCAATGGCTGGCAAAGCTTTCACCGTACGTCTTCATAATCTCAAACATCACTGTTAATCCCCTAAAAGCCAGATCAAACATAGGTCATCAGAGAGTACAAAGGTCACCTTGATGTACATACATGTTTCAGATAGACAAAATCTAATATTGAATGTTTTAGTGAGATGCATAAATTATTAAATTGGTTTAGTTACATATCTAAGATTTAAAATACAAAAACCTAGATAAATTTACATAACAACTTGCTCTTACGAGTTACATGACTACATGACAGACTGAGACAAAGTCAAGCACTGAATGTACAGACTCAAAGTCATTTTCTTTACTAAAAAAAATCTACTAGTTCTTTTTCAGTTAATAACTTCACACACATTTCTATCTACACTCTCCAATAACTATACACCCTCACTTTCCATACACAGCAAGGGTACTTTGATTTTATCTTGGTCTGTTATAATTTCTTGTTTACCTGGTCCTAACATCCAGCTTACATCTGTTGATTACACAAGACAGTTCAAATAACACTGGGAACCACCCCCTCACCCACACACGATCCTCCTCTGGAATATTTAGATCCTCGCCTCCATGATCTTTGAACATCTACAACAAGAACTTGACATATTAAAAATCTGCATCTCATGCATAGAAAATTTTTTCTTCATCTATTCTTTATGATACGACACAGGTTTTAATTTCTACTTACATGGGGTTTTTCAGCAACATATTTTGCACAGTTCCTAATCAGCCTTATGGCTTCCATACTTGTATCTGGGAAGGCTGCATTACAAGCAAACTCAGACAAACATTTAACTGCATCTTGGAATGAGTCAATAATGGAAGCAAAATGTTTCTCACATATGCTGGCTGCAAATATAAATCAAACAATTATTTAAAATGCTATGTATATAAAGACATATCTGAACATTATTTTTTATGCAACATTATGCTCATAGCATATGCAAGATTGTAGTGTCATCAATTATACAATCATGAACTTTCCTTCAAAGAGAAACACAATCAAGATGCTAATGACTACACTTCAACCTCATCACTTAAAATCAAACCTGTCTATCTCTAGAAAATTATAAACAGAGTACTACAGGTATTAGTGCAAAAGTGCATTCCTAGTGTTTAGAAAAAAAGACTTAGTTTAGTGTAGGAGGAAACATTAAAAAACATTCCAGTGGTAAGTCACATATAGCTGAATTTTTAAGCTATCACTAAACTTCTGACTCTAGATTTCAAAATCAAACAGAAGCAATCAAATTTTTAAAAGCAAGAAATAAAAATCCTAGATTTTTTTTTCTTTCTTTTTTTCTTTTTTCTTTTTTTTTTTTGGTGAAGAGACGTATAATTAATGGAGCAGAAAATCTGAGGAATAAATGTGAATGGGTGCACACACTGCAAATTATACTCTGTCTTTACCTTTACAGAAGGTGAAGTCATCTGATCCCTTGACAACACCACTGCTGGCAACTGTAGTACAATGTAGTGTATGTGCAATAATAATAAACGGAATTCTACTGACTTACATACTTTGATAAACAAACTTTTCACATATATATGTGTATTCTTGAAAAAATGAGCATATTTCTGACTCATGCATTCAATGAAACAAATGAATGCAACAAAGTCATACTTACAGATAATTCTGCCTGTGGTTTGGAATGCTAGTTCTACTATGCTTTCTTCATGATCAGAAGCAGCTAAATGAAAGACCCCAAAAATATTCTTCCAACCAGAACGAATGTTAGCATGTTGGGAGTTTACCATTTGAGCAACACAACGGACAACCATGTCTCTTATAGTGGGAGATCTAAAAATACAATTTTTTTATTTATAGTGATTTTGCTTGCTAAAGTCTTCCAGTTGTGCTGAAGATTGTGAGAGTAAACAATTTAAAAGATTTTTTTTTCATTAAGGGTGATCTAATAACCTAATAAGGCAATACTTTGTAATTATTATGAATAAGCATATTGATTCACAGCCTTATAAAGATAGCATTTCCTCTGACCTGTTCCTTTTCATTATATGTTCAAATGGCCTAAGAAAGTCTTTCTGGAAGCGGAAGTTGGCAAACTCTCCTTTTTCTATGAACTTCATGGAGAGCTGCCTCAGGGAATCCACTGCAAAAAAAGCTATGTCTTCATTGGGGTTACAACCCACCTAAAAAAAAAAGTTACAAAGGTGCTCAAAGACAGTATAAAATAATTAAAAATAACAAATGAATTGCAGATTTTGTAAGGTTTTCATATCAGTATCATATTTACAGAACAAAAATACCGTGATTTACAGATTTTAAATCTCACAGAATTTTTTAGTCATCCTGTTCTCTATAGAGGGTAATATGAATTTCCGATGGAAAGAACATTGATGAAAATTATGTGTCATGAAAACATCTTTTAACACAAAATTCAAGTGAATCATATAAACTTCTTTTGTGTATACTGACCTTATTGAAGTGATCACCAATGATCTGCCAGATCCTTGACCACTGCAATCTAATACGACCCATGTTATAATAGGAAATCTCCACAATTTTTGTCAAGCTGAACATCCGTGGGTGATTCACATTGGAAAGTTCATCCATTGAGACTTGACAAAGAGCCTTTACAAACTCAACTACAAGTGAAACATGAAAAATTGTGCATCTTAGTACTGAATTTAAAGGAGGGACTATACTTTGTATACATGAAGATTTATTTCACACTTAATTTTTAAAAGCTCTTTGCACAACATTTTTGAGATAAAGTACATGGTACATAATATATTATAGATTGGATATATGAAGGCTCCTAACCGATGGCATCTCCATCAAGTTTGACAGATCCTGTGAAGATTCTATCCACAGCCACCACAACACTCTGAGAACTCGTCTCCCCCATCTGTTCCTGGAGGTTAGCCAATCTCTTAGAGTCCAAACCACCCTTTGCTATCACTGTAAAAATATACAAATATAGATGTGTATATTCTTCAGATCATCACTCTATTCATTGATCACTTGTATACCAATTTATGGACACCAGTTTCAAAAAAAAAAGTTACATGTACCTTCTGGATCAAATGCCTCTAGTGGATGCCCTGCATTATGTATTTCTCTCTCCTTGTGATGGCCTTTGTTTGACCTTGGTTTCACTCCAGTACCAATTAACTGGGCAAGTTCTAGTTGTGAAATGCATTTTGCGATCTATAATACAAAATCACATGATACAGCATTAAATTCTTTGACGCGCAAAAAGAAAGGCAATACATTGCTTTTTGTTCAGATATTGTTTGCTTCTTTTAAATAGCTTTTACCTCTAACCAGGATTTTCCCAGATAGTTGCCATCTGTGTGAGCAACAGAGATGAGGGTTTTGATTGTATCAATGTTTTTGGTTTTCATGTCTGTCAGTGATGAGGAGGCAGTGAGAAGGGTAAACCTGGCTAAAGCCTGCACATACGCATCTCTCTCCAACTAAAATAAACTACGCACATTTATTTTGAAAAAATCCTAATTCAATTTCACCTTATCTATAAAAAGTTCAAAATATTATTGTTCAGACTTGATCTTGTTATGCATTATACATGTACACACATGTATATCAATGTGTCAAGATGAGCAAGATTTTTCGCAAGAAAGACATTTGGTAGCTTAAGTAAAACATGTTTTATTTAAAAAGCATAATCCAGGGGTAGAAAAATAGCTGGCCTGCTGGTCCTAGACCTGTAAATTTTGATCAGCACTCTCTAAACATACTGTTCCACCAAGCCAGTAACTGTTTAGTAAAGTTAATGGAACACAAACAAGTACAACACTAGTAGACTAATTGTTCTCGAACAATTAGAGGTCTTTCCACCTTCTTTAAATTTCATATATTCTTCACATTTAACTCTCTACTGCTTATTTTTATACAAAAGAAACCAGAAATGGCTTGAGAGATGGAAAAAATGAAAATTTTAAAAATTTTTGAAATGACCTTGACCTTTGACCTTGAACAAATATTCAAGGTCAAAGGTCAAGAGTCACATTGCAATTAACCCCATGCTTCTACGACTTTAAGTTTTAAAGTTATAAGGTTTACTAGTAAGCGCAAAGACATTAAAGGGCGATAACTCATATAAGGGGTCACCGGATACTTTTGCACTGATTAGATTAAAGTTGTGCCTAAAGACCCTGAATACATTAATGAAGGCTTCGTGTCTCTGTGGTTTATGGTTTCGGAGGAGTGGTGATAACAAGGTTTTTTGCACAAGGGGAAATAACTTTTAAAAGGTTTAAGCTTAGGGGACAAGATTGAAATCTTTGAAATAGTTTTAAAAGTACATATAAAAGATGCAAAGATATACTGTATATGTTGAAAGACAAAAAAGCTCTAAAAAGAGCTTTATTTCTCATATTTGGAGTGACCTTGACCTTTGACCTTGACATAATCTTCAAGGTCTAGGGTTAAAGAATCTAATGCAGTTGGTTTCATGTCTCTACGACTTATCGTTTTGAAAATTTTTCATTATTTGTAAACTTCAAAAACTTTCAGGGGCAATAACTCATAAAAGGGCTCAACAAATCCTTTTGTAATGAATAGATTGAAGAGTCTTCTCAATTAGTCAAAGACATTGGTGAAGGTTTCGTAACTCTACGGTTTACAGTTTCGGAGGAGTAGCGATAACAAGGTTTTTCGCACAAGGGGCAATAACTTTTAAAAGGTTTAAGCTTAGGGGACAAGATTGAAATCTTTGAAATAGTTTTAAAAGTACATATAAAAGATGCAAAGATATACTGTATATGTTGAAAGACAAAAAAGCTCTAAAAAGAGCTTTATTTCTCATATTTGGAGTGACCTTGACCTTTGACCTTGACATAAACTTCAAGGTCTAGGGTTAAGGAATCTAATGCAGTTAGTTTCATGTCTCTACAACTTATCGTTTTGAAAATTTTTCATTATTTGTAAACTTCAAAAACTTTCAGGGGCAATAACTCATAAAAGGGCTCAACGAATCCTTTCGTAATGAATAGATTGAAGAGTCTTCTCAATTAGTCTAACACATTGGTGAAGGTTTCGTAACTCTACGGTTTACAGTTTCGGAGGAGTAGCGATAACAAGGTTTCTAGTGAAAGGGGCAATAACTGCGAAAGAGGTCATAGGTTATACGCGTTGGGTCAAATTTGTTCATAACTTTATATGACCTTTACGATGAACAAAAAGTCTTTTCGATAAATGTCGAAACAAAAAATCAGCGGAAGAAAAATAATAATAAGAAGAATAAGAAGAAGAAGAAGAATAACTAGTAGACTAATTGTTCTCGAACAATTAGAGGTCTTTCCACCTTTAAATTTCATATTTTCTTCATATTTAACTCTCTACTTTTTATTTTTATACAAAAGAAACCAGAAATGGCTTGAGAGATGGAAAAAATGAAAATTTAAAAATTTTGAAATGACCTTGAGCTTTGACCTTGAACAAATATTGAAGGTCAAAGGCCAAGGGTCACATTATAATTAACCCCATGCTTCTACGACTTTTAGCTTTAAAGTTATAAGGTTTACTAGTAAGCGCAAAGACGTTAAAGGGCGATAACTCATATAAGGGGTCATCGGATACTTTCGCACTGAATAGATTGAAGTTGTGTCTAAAGACACTGAATACATTAGTGAAGGTTTCGTGTCTCTGCGGTTTACAGTTTCAGAGGAGTAGCGATAACAAGGTTTTTCGCACAAGGGGCAATAACTTTTAAAAGGGTTAAGCTAAGGGGACAAGATTGAAATCTTTGAAATAGTTTTAAAAGTACATATTAAAGATGAAAAGATATACTGTATATGTTGAAAGACAAAAGAGCTATAAAAAGAGCTTTATTTCTTTTATTTGGAATGACCTTGACCTTTTACCTTGACATAAACTTCAAGGTCTAGGGTTAAGGAATCTAATGCAATTAGTTTCATGTCTCTACAACTTATCGTTTTGAAAATTTTTCATTATTTGTAAACTTCAAAAACTTTCAGGGGCAACAACTCATAAAAGGGCTCAACGAATCCTTTCGTAATGAATAGATTGAAGAGTCTCCTCAATTAGTCGAAGACATTGGTGAAGGTTTCGTAACTCTACGGTTTACGGTTTCGGAGGAGTAGCGATAACAAGGTTTCTAGTGAAAGGGGCAATAACTGCGAAAGAGGTCATAGGTTATACGCGTTGGGTCAAATTTGTTCATAACTTTTTATGACCTTTACGATGAACAAAAAATCTTTTCGATAAATGTCGAAACAAAAAATCAGCGGAAGAAAAATAATAATAAGAAGAAGAAGAATAATAATAATAATAAACAGAAGAAAATCAATAGGTCTTTCCACAGAAAGGTGGAAAGACCTAATTAAACTTTGTGGCCCTATTGACCAACAAAAATTGCAAATATGTAAAATTATGACCACATTTTACTCACCTCCATGTGAAATATACAAGCTATTCTAATGGCACATCGTATTCCATCTAAGCAGAGAGTGGCAATGTTAGAATCATCACAATCTTGAAGTCCCACACTGAACGCAGCTAAAAATGGAGTCCAGGCCATCTGTCATGGTGCAAAACAAGTTCAAATATTCATAACAATTAACATTTATCTTATTTATCATCAAATTTCAATAAAAAGATGGTAACTAGAATTCATGTTTGCTATCTGAAACAGAATTAAAAGCAATTAAAATATCAATGAATTGAAATGCAAAGTCCCTAAAAACTGTGATGGAGGTTCAATAAACAGACATTGCCCTATGTGTGAAGTTAAATAACAGCCTTTTTATAGGTCATCCTCTACAAAGATTGACATGTTTCATTATCAACTTAAATGTCAAGGTCAAATTTGACTGCAGCAACAAGCATTCTGAGAGTATTGCATTAGCAATACTAGTCCCCTACCAGCAAGTGTAATCTGGTTCCTGTTAAGAATTGAAAATGCCATAATTCCGTCAAAAATTAATGAAGCGGGACGAAATGCAAACTTGATCTATAACTAATCAAGGTAAGCCACATACCAAAAATCAGCTCAATATCTACAAATGTTTAGAAGAAAATTGCGGAAAACCCTTAAAAATTGAAAAGGCCGTAATTCCGTCAAAAATCAATGAAGCAGAACGAAATGCAAACTTGATCTGTAACTCATCAAGATACACTCACATACCAAAAATCAGCTCAATATCTGCAAGCATTTAAGAAAAAAGTGCGGAAAACCAAGTGGGACAGACTGACAGACAGACGGGAACAGACAGACAGACGGACGGACAGCTAGACAGACGGACAGACAGACGGACGGACAGACTCAGAGGAAACCTTTAGTCCCCTCCGGTTTCACCGGTATGGGACTAATAACAACACTTATCACCTACGTGTGAATTAAAGATGTGGATCAGAAATGGTCCTTCACAGGCATTTAACAAATTCAGTGTCAAAGTTCAACTCTCCAAGATGATAATGCC